>NC_136493.1:32431318-33086252 GCF_053919585.1 Euprymna scolopes | reverse complement strand
AATTTTTCAAGGTATTAATTTTGTCTTTATTTTATGTCTAAATCAAAGTAAATCAGCTAAAAATACCTAAGAATAACATTAAAAGCCTTCGATTTGATAGGAAACATTGAAAATAGACGATAAAAGAAGATACTAGAATCCCCACATTCTGTAAGGTCCGCGGTCATGAAAATTGGCCAATTTTTCAAAGGTATTAATTTTGTCTTTATTTTATGTCTAAATCAAAGAAAATCAGCTAAAAATACCTAAGAATAACATTAAAAGCCTTCGATTTGATAGGAAACATTGAAAATAGACGATAAAAGAAAGATTACTAGAATCCCCACATTCTGTAAGGTCCGCGGTCATGAAAATTGGCCAATTTTTCAAGGTATTAATTTTGTCTTTATTTTATGTCTAAATCAAAGAAAATCAGCTAAAAATACCTAAGAATAACATTAAAAGCCTTCGATTAGATAGGGAAACATTGAAAATAGACGATAAAGAAGATACTAGAATCCCCACATTCTGTAAGGTCCGCGGTCATGAAAATTGGCCAATTTTTCAAGGTATTAATTTTGTCTTTATTTTATGTCTAAATCAAGTAAATCAACTAAAAATACCTAAGAATAAACATTAAAAGCCTTCGATTAGATAGGAAACATTGAAAATAGACGATAAAAGAAGATACTAGAATCCCCACATTCTGTAAGGTCCTGCGGTCATGAAAATTGGCCAATTTTTCAAGGTATTAATTTTGTCTTTATTTTATGTCTAAATCAAAGTAAATCAACTAAAAATACCTAAGAATAACATTAAAAGCCTTCGATTAGATAGGAAACATTGAAAATAGACGATAAAAGAAGATACTAGAATCCCCACATTCTGTAAGGTGCCGCGGTCATGAAAATTGGCCAATTTTTCAAGGTATTAATTTTGTCTTTATTTTATGTCTAAATCAAAAGAAAATCAGCTAAAAATACCTAAGAATAACATTAAAAGCCTTCGATTAGATAGGAAACATTGAAAATAGACGATAAAAGAAGATACTAGAATCCCCACATTCTGTAAGGTCCGCGGTCATGAAAATTGGCCAATTTTTCAAGGTATTAATTTTGTCTTTATTTTATGTCTAAATCAAAGAAAATCAGCTAAAAAATACCTAAGAATAACATTAAAAGCCTTCGATTTGATAGGAAACATTGAAAATAGACGATAAAAGAAGATACTAGAATCCCCACATTCTGTAAGGTCCGCGGTCATGAAAATTGGCCAATTTTTACAGGGAATTAATTTTGTCTTTATTTTATGTCTAAATCAAAGTAAATCAACTAAAAATACCTAAGAATAACATTAAAAGCCTTCGATTAGATAGGAAACATTGAAAATAGACGATGAAAGAAGATACCAGAATCCCCACATTCTGTAAGGTCCGCGGTCATGAAAATTGGCCAATTTTTCAAGGTATTAATTTTGTCTTTATTTTATGTCTAAATCAAAGTAAATCAACTAAAAATACCTAAGAATAACATTAAAAGCCTTCGATTAGATAGGAAACATTGAAAATAGACGATAAAAGAAGATACTAGAATCCCCACATTCTGTAAGGTCCGCGGTCATGAAAATTGGCCAATTTTTCAAGGTATTAATTTTGTCTTTATTTTATGTCTAAATCAAAGAAAATCAGCTAAAAATACCTAAGAATAACATTAAAAGCCTTCGATTAGATAGGAAACATTGAAAATAGACGATAACAGAAGATACCAGAATCCCCACATTCTGTAATGTCCGCGGTCATGAAAATTGGCCAATTTTTCAAGGTATTAATTTTGTCTTTATTTTATGTCTAAATCAAAGAAAATCAGCCAAAAATACCTAAGAGTAACATTAAAAGCCTTCGATTAGATAGGAAACATTGAAAATAGACGATAAAAGAAGATACCAGAATCTCCACATTCTGTAAGGTCCGCGGTCATGAAAATTAACCAATTTTTCAAGGTATTAATTTTGTCTTTATTTTATGTCTAAATCAAAGAAAATCAGCTAAAAATACCTTAGAATAACATTAAAAGCCTTCGATTTGATAGGAAACATTGAAAATAGACGATAAAAGAAGATACTAGAATCCCCACATTCTGTAAGGTCCGCGGTCATGAAAATTGGCCAATTTTTCAAGGTATTAATTTTATGTCTAAATCAAAGTAAATCAACTAAAAATACCTAAGAATAACATTAAAAGCCTTCGATTAGATAGGAAACATTGAAAATAGACGATAAAAGAAGATACTAGAATCCCCACATTCTGTAAGGTCCGCGGTCATGAAAATTGGCCAATTTTTCAAGGTATTAATTTTGTCTTTATTTTATGTCTAAATCAAAGAAAATCAGCCAAAAATACCTAAGAGTAACATTAAAAGCCTTCGATTAGATAGGAAACATTGAAAATAGACGATAAAAGAAGATACCAGAATCTCCACATTCTGTAAGGTCCGCGGTCATGAAAATTAACCAATTTTTCAAGGTATTAATTTTGTCTTTATTTTATGTCTAAATCAAAGAAAATCAGCTAAAAATACCTTAGAATAACATTAAAAGCCTTCGATTTGATAGGAAACATTGAAAATAGACGATAAAAGAAGATACTAGAATCCCCACATTCTGTAAGGTCCGCGGTCATGAAAATTGGCCAATTTTTCAAGGTATTAATTTTATGTCTAAATCAAAGTAAATCAACTAAAAATACCTAAGAATAACATTAAAAGCCTTCGATTAGATAGGAAACATTGAAAATAGACGATAAAAGAAGATACTAGAATCCCCACATTCTGTAAGGTCCGCGGTCATGAAAATTGGCCAATTTTTCAAGGTATTAATTTTGTCTTTATTTTATGTCTAAATCAAAGAAAATCAGCTAAAAATACCTAAGAATAACATTAAAAGTTTTCGATTAGATAGGAAACATTGAAAATAGACGATAAAAGAAGATACTAGAATCCCCACATTCTGTAAGGTCCGCGGTCATGAAAATTGGCCAATTTTTCAAGGTATTAATTTTGTCTTTATTTTATGTCTAAATCAAAGTAAATCAACTAAAAATACCTAAGAATAACATTAAAAGCCTTCGATTAGATAGGAAACATTAAAAATAGACGATAAAAGAAGATACTAGAATCCCCACATTCTGTAAGGTCCGCGGTCATGAAAATTGGCCAATTTTTCAAGGTATTAATTTTATGTCTAAATCAAAGTAAATCAACTAAAAATACCTAAGAATAACATTAAAAGCCTTCGATTAGATAGGAAACATTGAAAATAGACGATAAAAGAAGATACTAGAATCCCCACATTCTGTAAGGTCCGCGGTCATGAAAATTGGCCAATTTTTCAAGGTATTAATTTTGTCTTTATTTTATGTCTAAATCAAAGAAAATCAGCTAAAAATACCTAAGAATAACATTAAAAGCCTTCGATTAGATAGGAAACATTGAAAATAGACGATAAAAGAAGATACTAGAATCCCCACATTCTGTAAGGTCCGCGGTCATGAAAATTGGCCAATTTTTCAAGGTATTAATTTTGTCTTTATTTTATGTCTAAATCAAAGAAAATCAGCTAAAAATACCTAAGAATAACATTAAAAGCCTTCGATTAGATAGGAAACATTGAAAATAGACGATAACAGAAGATACCAGAATCCCCACATTCTGTAATGTCCGCGGTCATGAAAATTGGCCAATTTTTCAAGGTATTAATTTTGTCTTTATTTTATGTCTAAATCAAAGAAAATCAGCTAAAAATACCTAAGAATAACATTAAAAGCCTTCGATTTGATAGGAAACATTGAAAATAGACGATAAAAGAAGATACTAGAATCCCCACATTCTGTAAGGTCCGCGGTCATGAAAATTGGCCAATTTTTCAAGGTATTAATTTTGTCTTTATTTTATGTCTAAATCAAAGTAAATCAACTAAAAATACCTAAGAATAACATTAAAAGCCTTCGATTTGATAGGAAACATTGAAAATAGACGATAAAAGAAGATACTAGAATCCCCACATTCTGTAAGGTCCGCGGTCATGAAAATTGGCCAATTTTTCAAGGTATTAATTTTGTCTTTATTTTATGTCTAAATCAAAGTAAATCAGCTAAAAATACCTAAGAATAACATTAAAAGCCTTCGATTTGATAGGAAACATTGAAAATAGACGATAAAAGAAGATACTAGAATCCCCACATTCTGTAAGGTCCGCGGTCATGAAAATTGGCCAATTTTTCAAGGTATTAATTTTGTCTTTATTTTATGTCTAAATCAAAGAAAATCAGCTAAAAATACCTAAGAATAACATTAAAAGCCTTCGATTTGATAGGAAACATTGAAAATAGACGATAAAAGAAGATACTAGAATCCCCACATTCTGTAAGGTCCGCGGTCATGAAAATTGGCCAATTTTTCAAGGTATTAATTTTGTCTTTATTTTATGTCTAAATCAAAGAAAATCAGCTAAAAATACCTAAGAATAACATTAAAAGCCTTCGATTAGATAGGAAACATTGAAAATAGACGATAAAAGAAGATACTAGAATCCCCACATTCTGTAAGGTCCGCGGTCATGAAAATTGGCCAATTTTTCAAGGTATTAATTTTGTCTTTATTTTATGTCTAAATCAAAGAAAATCAGCTAAAAATACCTAAGAATAACATTAAAAGCCTTCGATTAGATAGGAAACATTGAAAATAGACGATAAAAGAAGATACTAGAATCCCCACATTCTGTAAGGTCCGCGGTCATGAAAATTGGCCAATTTTTCAAGGTATTAATTTTGTCTTTATTTTATGTCTAAATCAAAGTAAATCAACTAAAAATACCTAAGAATAACATTAAAAGCCTTCGATTAGATAGGAAACATTGAAAATAGACGATAAAAGAAGATACTAGAATCCCCACATTCTGTAAGGTCCGCGGTCATGAAAATTGGCCAATTTTTCAAGGTATTAATTTTGTCTTTATTTTATGTCTAAATCAAAGAAAATCAGCTAAAAATACCTAAGAATAACATTAAAAGCCTTCGATTAGATAGGAAACATTGAAAATAGACGATAAAAGAAGATACTAGAATCCCCACATTCTGTAAGGTCCGCGGTCATGAAAATTGGCCAATTTTTCAAGGTATTAATTTTGTCTTTATTTTATGTCTAAATCAAAGAAAATCAGCTAAAAATACCTTAGATTAACATTAAAAGCCTTCGATTAGATAGGAAACATTGAAAATAGACGATAAAAGAAGATACTAGAATCCCCACATTCTGTAAGGTCCGCGGTCATGAAAATTGGCCAATTTTTCAAGGTATTAATTTTGTCTTTATTTTATGTCTAAATCAAAGTAAATCAACTAAAAATACCTAAGAATAACATTAAAAGCCTTCGATTAGATAGGAAACATTAAAAATAGACGATAAAAGAAGATACTAGAATCCCCACATTCTGTAAGGTCCGCGGTCATGAAAATTGGCCAATTTTTCAAGGTATTAATTTTATGTCTAAATCAAAGTAAATCAACTAAAAATACCTAAGAATAACATTAAAAGCCTTCGATTAGATAGGAAACATTGAAAATAGACGATAAAAGAAGATACTAGAATCCCCACATTCTGTAAGGTCCGCGGTCATGAAAATTGGCCAATTTTTCAAGGTATTAATTTTGTCTTTATTTTATGTCTAAATCAAAGAAAATCAGCTAAAAATACCTAAGAATAACATTAAAAGCCTTCGATTAGATAGGAAACATTGAAAATAGACGATAAAAGAAGATACTAGAATCCCCACATTCTGTAGGGTCCGCGGTCATGAAAATTGGCCAATTTTTCAAGGTATTAATTTTGTCTTTATTTTATGTCTAAATCAAAGAAAATCAGCTAAAAATACCTAAGAATAACATTAAAAGCCTTCGATTAGATAGGAAACATTGAAAATAGACGATAACAGAAGATACCAGAATCCCCACATTCTGTAATGTCCGCGGTCATGAAAATTGGCCAATTTTTCAAGGTATTAATTTTGTCTTTATTTTATGTCTAAATCAAAGAAAATCAGCTAAAAATACCTAAGAATAACATTAAAAGCCTTCGATTTGATAGGAAACATTGAAAATAGACGATAAAAGAAGATACTAGAATCCCCACATTCTGTAAGGTCCGCGGTCATGAAAATTGGCCAATTTTTCAAGGTATTAATTTTGTCTTTATTTTATGTCTAAATCAAAGTAAATCAACTAAAATACCTAAGAATAACATTAAAAGCCTTCGATTTGATAGGAAACATTGAAAATAGACGATAAAAGAAGATACTAGAATCCCCACATTCTGTAAGGTCCGCGGTCATGAAAATTGGCCAATTTTTCAAGGTATTAATTTTGTCTTTATTTTATGTCTAAATCAAAGTAAATCAGCTAAAAATACCTAAGAATAACATTAAAAGCCTTCGATTTGATAGGAAACATTGAAAATAGACGATAAAAGAAGATACTAGAATCCCCACATTCTGTAAGGTCCGCGGTCATGAAAATTGGCCAATTTTTCAAGGTATTAATTTTGTCTTTATTTTATGTCTAAATCAAAGAAAATCAGCTAAAAATACCTAAGAATAACATTAAAAGCCTTCGATTTGATAGGAAACATTGAAAATAGACGATAAAAGAAGATACTAGAATCCCCACATTCTGTAAGGTCCGCGGTCATGAAAATTGGCCAATTTTTCAAGGTATTAATTTTGTCTTTATTTTATGTCTAAATCAAAGAAAATCAGCTAAAAATACCTAAGAATAACATTAAAAGCCTTCGATTAGATAGGAAACATTGAAAATAGACGATAAAAGAAGATACTAGAATCCCCACATTCTGTAAGGTCCGCGGTCATGAAAATTGGCCAATTTTTCAAGGTATTAATTTTGTCTTTATTTTATGTCTAAATCAAAGAAAATCAGCTAAAAATACCTAAGAATAACATTAAAAGCCTTCGATTAGATAGGAAACATTGAAAATAGACGATAAAAGAAGATACTAGAATCCCCACATTCTGTAAGGTCCGCGGTCATGAAAATTGGCCAATTTTTCAAGGTATTAATTTTGTCTTTATTTTATGTCTAAATCAAAGTAAATCAACTAAAAATACCTAAGAATAACATTAAAAGCCTTCGATTAGATAGGAAACATTGAAAATAGACGATAAAAGAAGATACTAGAATCCCCACATTCTGTAAGGTCCGCGGTCATGAAAATTGGCCAATTTTTCAAGGTATTAATTTTGTCTTTATTTTATGTCTAAATCAAAGAAAATCAGCTAAAAATACCTAAGAATAACATTAAAAGCCTTCGATTAGATAGGAAACATTGAAAATAGACGATAAAAGAAGATACTAGAATCCCCACATTCTGTAAGGTCCGCGGTCATGAAAATTGGCCAATTTTTCAAGGTATTAATTTTGTCTTTATTTTATGTCTAAATCAAAGAAAATCAGCTAAAAATACCTAAGAATAACATTAAAAGCCTTCGATTTGATAGGAAACATTGAAAATAGACGATAAAAGAAGATACTAGAATCCCCACATTCTGTAAGGTCCGCGGTCATGAAAATTGGCCAATTTTTACAGGGAATTAATTTTGTCTTTATTTTATGTCTAAATCAAAGTAAATCAACTAAAAATACCTAAGAATAACATTAAAAGCCTTCGATTAGATAGGAAACATTGAAAATAGACGATGAAAGAAGATACCAGAATCCCCACATTCTGTAAGGTCCGCGGTCATGAAAATTGGCCAATTTTTCAAGGTATTAATTTTGTCTTTATTTTATGTCTAAATCAAAGAAAATCAGCTAAAAATACCTAAGAATAACATTAAAAGCCTTCGATTAGATAGGAAACATTGAAAATAGACGATAAAAGAAGATACCAGAATCCGCACATTCTGTAAGGTCCGCGGTCATGAAAATTGGCCAATTTTTCAAGGTATTAATTTTGTCTTTATTTTATGTCTAAATCAAAGTAAATCAACTAAAAATACCTAAGAATAACATTAAAAGCCTTCGATTAGATAGGAAACATTGAAAATAGACGATAAAAGAAGATACTAGAATCCCCACATTCTGTAAGGTCCGCGGTCATGAAAATTGGCCAATTTTTCAAGGTATTAATTTTGTCTTTATTTTATGTCTAAATCAAAGAAAATCAGCTAAAAATACCTAAGAATAACATTAAAAGCCTTCGATTAGATAGGAAACATTGAAAATAGACGATAACAGAAGATACCAGAATCCCCACATTCTGTAATGTCCGCGGTCATGAAAATTGGCCAATTTTTCAAGGTATTAATTTTGTCTTTATTTTATGTCTAAATCAAAGAAAATCAGCTAAAAATACCTAAGAATAACATTAAAAGCCTTCGATTTGATAGGAAACATTGAAAATAGACGATAAAAGAAGATACTAGAATCCCCACATTCTGTAAGGTCCGCGGTCATGAAAATTGGCCAATTTTTAAAGGTATTAATTTTGTCTTTATTTTATGTCTAAATCAAAGTAAATCAACTAAAAATACCTAAGAATAACATTAAAAGCCTTCGATTTGATAGGAAACATTGAAAATAGACGATAAAAGAAGATACTAGAATCCCCACATTCTGTAAGGTCCGCGGTCATGAAAATTGGCCAATTTTTCAAGGTATTAATTTTGTCTTTATTTTATGTCTAAATCAAAGTAAATCAGCTAAAAATACCTAAGAATAACATTAAAAGCCTTCGATTTGATAGGAAACATTGAAAATAGACGATAAAAGAAGATACTAGAATCCCCACATTCTGTAAGGTCCGCGGTCATGAAAATTGGCCAATTTTTCAAGGTATTAATTTTGTCTTTATTTTATGTCTAAATCAAAGAAAATCAGCTAAAAATACCTAAGAATAACATTAAAAGCCTTCGATTTGATAGGAAACATTGAAAATAGACGATAAAAGAAGATACTAGAATCCCCACATTCTGTAAGGTCCGCGGTCATGAAAATTGGCCAATTTTTCAAGGTATTAATTTTGTCTTTATTTTATGTCTAAATCAAAGAAAATCAGCTAAAAATACCTAAGAATAACATTAAAAGCCTTCGATTAGATAGGAAACATTGAAAATAGACGATAAAAGAAGATACTAGAATCCCCACATTCTGTAAGGTCCGCGGTCATGAAAATTGGCCAATTTTTCAAGGTATTAATTTTGTCTTTATTTTATGTCTAAATCAAAGAAAATCAGCTAAAAATACCTAAGAATAACATTAAAAGCCTTCGATTAGATAGGAAACATTGAAAATAGACGATAAAAGAAGATACTAGACTCCCCACATTCTGTAAGGTCCGCGGTCATGAAAATTGGCCAATTTTTCAAGGTATTAATTTTGTCTTTATTTTATGTCTAAATCAAAGTAAATCAACTAAAAATACCTAAGAATAACATTAAAAGCCTTCGATTAGATAGGAAACATTGAAAATAGACGATAAAAGAAGATACTAGAATCCCCACATTCTGTAAGGTCCGCGGTCATGAAAATTGGCCAATTTTTCAAGGTATTAATTTTGTCTTTATTTTATGTCTAAATCAAAGAAAATCAGCTAAAAATACCTAAGAATAACATTAAAAGCCTTCGATTAGATAGGAAACATTGAAAATAGACGATAAAAGAAGATACTAGAATCCCCACATTCTGTAAGGTCCGCGGTCATGAAAATTGGCCAATTTTTCAAGGTATTAATTTTGTCTTTATTTTATGTCTAAATCAAAGAAAATCAGCTAAAAATACCTAAGAATAACATTAAAAGCCTTCGATTTGATAGGAAACATTGAAAATAGACGATAAAAGAAGATACTAGAATCCCCACATTCTGTAAGGTCCGCGGTCATGAAAATTGGCCAATTTTTACAGGGAATTAATTTTGTCTTTATTTTATGTCTAAATCAAAGTAAATCAACTAAAAATACCTAAGAATAACATTAAAAGCCTTCGATTAGATAGGAAACATTGAAAATAGACGATGAAAGAAGATACCAGAATCCCCACATTCTGTAAGGTCCGCGGTCATGAAAATTGGCCAATTTTTCAAGGTATTAATTTTGTCTTTATTTTATGTCTAAATCAAAGAAAATCAGCTAAAAATACCTAAGAATAACATTAAAAGCCTTCGATTAGATAGGAAACATTGAAAATAGACGATAAAAGAAGATACCAGAATCCGCACATTCTGTAAGGTCCGCGGTCATGAAAATTGGCCAATTTTTCAAGGTATTAATTTTGTCTTTATTTTATGTCTAAATCAAAGTAAATCAACTAAAAATACCTAAGAATAACATTAAAAGCCTTCGATTAGATAGGAAACATTGAAAATAGACGATAAAAGAAGATACTAGAATCCCCACATTCTGTAAGGTCCGCGGTCATGAAAATTGGCCAATTTTTCAAGGTATTAATTTTGTCTTTATTTTATGTCTAAATCAAAGAAAATCAGCTAAAAATACCTAAGAATAACATTAAAAGCCTTCGATTTGATAGGAAACATTGAAAATAGACGATAAAAGAAGATACTAGAATCCCCACATTCTGTAATGTCCGCGGTCATGAAAATTGGCCAATTTTTACAGGGAATTAATTTTGTCTTTATTTTATGTCTAAATCAAAGTAAATCAACTAAAAATACATAAGAATAACATTAAAAGCCTTCGATTAGATAGGAAACATTGAAAATAGACGATGAAAGAAGATACCAGAATCCGCACATTCTGTAAGGTCCGCGGTCATGAAAATTGGCCAATTTTTCAAGGTATTAATTTTGTCTTTATTTTATGTCTAAATCAAAGAAAATCAGCCAAAAATACCTAAGAGTAACATTAAAAGCCTTCGATTAGATAGGAAACATTGAAAATAGACGATAAAAGAAGATACCAGAATCTCCACATTCTGTAAGGTCCGCGGTCATGAAAATTGGCCAATTTTTCAAGGTATTAATTTTATGTCTAAATCAAAGTAAATCAACTAAAAATACCTAAGAATAACATTAAAAGCCTTCGATTAGATAGGAAACATTGAAAATAGACGATAAAAGAAGATACTAGAATCCCCACATTCTGTAAGGTCCGCGGTCATGAAAATTGGCCAATTTTTCAAGGTATTAATTTTGTCTTTATTTTATGTCTAAATCAAAGAAAATCAGCTAAAAATACCTAAGAATAACATTAAAAGCCTTCGATTAGATAGGAAACATTGAAAATAGACGATAAAAGAAGATACTAGAATCCCCACATTCTGTAAGGTCCGCGGTCATGAAAATTGGCCAATTTTTCAAGGTATTAATTTTGTCTTTATTTTATGTCTAAATCAAAGTAAATCAACTAAAAATACCTAAGAATAACATTAAAAGCCTTCGATTAGATAGGAAACATTTAAAATAGACGATAAAAGAAGATACTAGAATCCCCACATTCTGTAAGGTCCGCGGTCATGAAAATTGGCCAATTTTTCAAGGTATTAATTTTATGTCTTAATCAAAGTAA
Source organism: Euprymna scolopes (assembly GCF_053919585.1). Taxonomy (NCBI): domain Eukaryota; kingdom Metazoa; phylum Mollusca; class Cephalopoda; order Sepiida; family Sepiolidae; genus Euprymna; species Euprymna scolopes. The sequence goes on along the minus strand of NC_136493.1, from coordinate 33,074,687 downwards.
ATCAACTAAAAATACCTAAGAATAACATTAGAAGCCTTCGATTAGATAGGAAACATTGAAAATAGACGATAAAAGAAGATACTAGAATCCCCACATTCTGTAAGGTCCGCGGTCATGAAAATTGGCCAATTTTTCAAGGTATTAATTTTGTCTTTATTTTATGTCTAAATCAAAGAAAATCAGCTAAAAATACCTAAGAATAACATTAAAAGCCTTCGATTAGATAGGAAACATTGAAAATAGACGATAAAAGAAGATACTAGAATCCCCACATTCTGTAAGGTCCGCGGTCATGAAAATTGGCCAATTTTTCAAGGTATTAATTTTGTCTTTATTTTATGTCTAAATCAAAGAAAATCAGCTAAAAATACCTAAGAATAACATTAAAAGCCTTCGATTAGATAGGAAACATTGAAAATAGACGATAACAGAAGATACCAGAATCCCCACATTCTGTAATGTCCGCGGTCATGAAAATTGGCCAATTTTTCAAGGTAATTATTTTGTCTTTATTTTATGTCTAAATCAAAGAAAATCAGCTATCAATACCTAAGAATAACATTAAAAGCCTTCGATTTGATAGGAAACATTGAAAATAGACGATAAAAGAAGATACTAGAATCCCCACATTCTGTAAGGTCCGCGGTCATGAAAATTGGCCAATTTTTCAAGGTATTAATTTTGTCTTTATTTTATGTCTAAATCAAAGTAAATCAACTAAAAATACCTAAGAATAACATTAAAAGCCTTCGATTTGATAGGAAACATTGAAAATAGACGATAAAAGAAGATACTAGAATCCCCACATTCTGTAAGGTCCGCGGTCATGAAAATTGGCCAATTTTTCAAGGTATTAATTTTGTCTTTATTTTATGTCTAAATCAAAGTAAATCAGCTAAAAATACCTAAGAATAACATTAAAAGCCTTCGATTTGATAGGAAACATTGAAAATAGACGATAAAAGAAGATACTAGAATCCCCACATTCTGTAAGGTCCGCGGTCATGAAAATTGGCCAATTTTTCAAGGTATTAATTTTGTCTTTATTTTATGTCTAAATCAAAGAAAATCAGCTAAAAATACCTAAGAATAACATTAAAAGCCTTCGATTAGATAGGAAACATTGAAAATAGACGATAAAAGAAGATACCAGAATCCCCACATTCTGTAAGGTCCGCGGTCATGAAAATTGGCCAATTTTTCAAGGTATTAATTTTGTCTTTATTTTATGTCTAAATCAAAGAAAATCAGCTAAAAATACCTAAGAATAACATTAAAAGCCTTCGATTTGATAGGAAACATTGAAAATAGACGATAAAAGAAGATACTAGAATCCCCACATTCTGTAAGGTCCGCGGTCATGAAAATTGGCCAATTTTTACAGGGAATTAATTTTGTCTTTATTTTATGTCTAAATCAAAGTAAATCAACTAAAAATACCTAAGAATAACATTAAAAGCCTTCGATTAGATAGGAAACATTGAAAATAGACGATGAAAGAAGATACCAGAATCCCCACATTCTGTAAGGTCCGCGGTCATGAAAATTGGCCAATTTTTCAAGGTATTAATTTTGTCTTTATTTTATGTCTAAATCAAAGAAAATCAGCTAAAAATACCTAAGAATAACATTAAAAGCCTTCGATTAGATAGGAAACATTGAAAATAGACGATAAAAGAAGATACCAGAATCCGCACATTCTGTAAGGTCCGCGGTCATGAAAATTGGCCAATTTTTCAAGGTATTAATTTTGTCTTTATTTTATGTCTAAATCAAAGTAAATCAACTAAAAATACCTAAGAATAACATTAAAAGCCTTCGATTAGATAGGAAACATTGAAAATAGACGATAAAAGAAGATACTAGAATCCCCACATTCTGTAAGGTCCGCGGTCATGAAAATTGGCCAATTTTTCAAGGTATTAATTTTGTCTTTATTTTATGTCTAAATCAAAGTAAATCAACTAAAAATACCTAAGAATAACATTAAAAGCCTTCGATTAGATAGGAAACATTGAAAATAGACGATAAAAGAAGATACTAGAATCCCCACATTCTGTAAGGTCCGCGGTCATGAAAATTGGCCAATTTTTCAAGGTATTAATTTTGTCTTTATTTTATGTCTAAATCAAAGAAAATCAGCTAAAAATACCTAAGAATAACATTAAAAGCCTTCGATTAGATAGGAAACATTGAAAATAGACGATAAAAGAAGATACTAGAATCCCCACATTCTGTAAGGTCCGCGGTCATGAAAATTGGCCAATTTTTCAAGGTATTAATTTTGTCTTTATTTTATGTCTAAATCAAAGAAAATCAGCTAAAAATACCTAAGAATAACATTAAAAGCCTTCGATTTGATAGGAAACATTGAAAATAGACGATAAAAGAAGATACTAGAATCCCCACATTCTGTAAGGTCCGCGGTCATGAAAATTGGCCAATTTTTACAGGGAATTAATTTTGTCTTTATTTTATGTCTAAATCAAAGTAAATCAACTAAAAATACCTAAGAATAACATTAAAAGCCTTCGATTAGATAGGAAACATTGAAAATAGACGATGAAAGAAGATACCAGAATCCCCACATTCTGTAAGGTCCGCGGTCATGAAAATTGGCCAATTTTTCAAGGTATTAATTTTGTCTTTATTTTATGTCTAAATCAAAGAAAATCAGCTAAAAATACCTAAGAATAACATTAAAAGCCTTCGATTAGATAGGAAACATTGAAAATAGACGATAAAAGAAGATACCAGAATCCGCACATTCTGTAAGGTCCGCGGTCATGAAAATTGGCCAATTTTTCAAGGTATTAATTTTGTCTTTATTTTATGTCTAAATCAAAGTAAATCAACTAAAAACACCTAAGAATAACATTAAAAGCCTTCGATTAGATAGGAAACATTGAAAATAGACGATAAAAGAAGATACTAGAATCCCCACATTCTGTAAGGTCCGCGGTCATGAAAATTGGCCAATTTTTCAAGGTATTAATTTTGTCTTTATTTTATGTCTAAATCAAAGAAAATCAGCTAAAAATACCTAAGAATAACATTAAAAGCCTTCGATTTGATAGGAAACATTGAAAATAGACGATAAAAGAAGATACTAGAATCCCCACATTCTGTAATGTCCGCGGTCATGAAAATTGGCCAATTTTTACAGGGAATTAATTTTGTCTTTATTTTATGTCTAAATCAAAGTAAATCAACTAAAAATACATAAGAATAACATTAAAAGCCTTCGATTAGATAGGAAACATTGAAAATAGACGATGAAAGAAGATACCAGAATCCCCACATTCTGTAAGGTCCGCGGTCATGAAAATTGGCCAATTTTTCAAGGTATTAATTTTGTCTTATTTTATGTCTAAATCAAAGAAAATCAGCCAAAAATACCTAAGAATAACATTAAAAGCCTTCGATTAGATAGGAAACATTGAAAATAGACGATAAAAGAAGATACCAGAATCCCCACATTTAGTAAGGTCCGCGGTCATGAAAATTGGCCAATTTTTCAAGGTATTAATTTTGTCTTTATTTTATGTCTAAATCAAAGAAAATCAGCCAAAAATACCTAAGAATAACATTAAAAGCCTTCGATTAGATAGGAAACATTGAAAATAGACGATAAAAGAAGATACCAGAATCCCCACATTCTGTAAGGTCCGCGGTCATGAAAATTGGCCAATTTTTCAAGGTATTAATTTTGTCTTTATTTTATGTCTAAACCAAAGAAAATCAGCAAAAAATACCTAAGAATAACATTAAAAGCCTTCGATTAGATAGGAAACATTGAAAATAGACGATAAAAGAAGATACCAGAATCCCCACATTTTGTAAGGTCCGCGGTCATGAAAATTGGCCAATTTTTCAAGGTATTAATTTTGTCTTTATTTTATGTCTAAATCAAAGAAAATCAGCCAAAAATACCTAAGAATAACATTAAAAGCCTTCGATTAGATAGGAAACATTGAAAATAGACGATAAAAGAAGATACCAGAATCCCCACATTCTGTAAGGTCCGCGGTCATGAAAATTGGTCAATTTTTCAAGGTATGAATTTTGTCTTAATTTTATGTCTAAATCAAAGAAAATCAGCCAAAAATACCTAAGAATAACATTAAAAGCCTTCGATTAGATAGGAAACATTGAAAATAGACGATAAAAGAAGATACCAGAATCCCCACATTCTGTAAGGTCCGCGGTCATGAAAATTGGCCAATTTTTCAAGGTATTAATTTTGTCTTTATTTTATGTCTAAATCAAAGAAAATCAGCCAAAAATACTTAAGAATAACATTAAAAGCCTTCGATTAGATAGGAAACATTGAAAATAGACGATAAAAGAAGATACCAGAATCCCCACATTCTGTAAGGTCCGCGGTCATGAAAATTGGCCAATTTTTCAAGGTATTAATTTTGTCTTTATTTTATGTCTAAATCAAAGAAAATCAGCCAAAAATACCTAAGAATAACATTAAAAGCCTTCGATTAGATAGGAAACATTGAAAATAGACGATAAAAGAAGATACCAGAATCCCCACATTTTGTAAGGTCCGCGGTCATGAAAATTGGCCAATTTTTCAAGGTATTAATTTTGTCTTTATTTTATGTCTAAATCAAAGAAAATCAGCCAAAAATACCTAAGAATAACATTAAAAGCCTTCGATTAGATAGGAAACATTGAAAATAGACGATAAAAGAAGATACCAGAATCCGCACATTCTGTAAGGTCCGCGGTCATGAAAATTGGCCAATTTTTCAAGGTATTAATTTTGTCTTTATTTTATGTCTAAATCAAAGAAAATCAGCTAATAATACCTAAGAATAACATTAAAAGCCTTCGATTAGATAGGAAACATTTAAATCAGACGATAAAAGAAGATACCAGAATCCCCACATTCTGTAAGGTCCGCGGTCATGAAAATTGCCCAATTTTTCAAGGTATTAATTTTGTCTTTATTTTATGTCTAAATCAAAGAAAATCAGCCAAAAATACCTAAGAATAACATTAAAAGCCTTCGATAAGATAGGAAACATTGAAAATAGACGATAAAAGAAGATACCAGAATCCCCACATTTAGTAAGGTCCGCGGTCATGAAAATTGGCCAATTTTTCAAGGTATTAATTTTGTCTTTATTTTATGTCTAAATCAAAGAAAATTAGCCAAAAATACCTAAGAATAACATTAAAAGCCTTCGATTAGATAGGAAACATTGAAAATAGACGATAAAAGAAGATACCAGAATCCCCACATTCTGTAAGGTCCGCGGTCATGAAAATTGGCCAATTTTTCAAGGTATTAATTTTGTCTTTATTTTATGTCTAAACCAAAGAAAATCAGCAAAAAATACCTAAGAATAACATTAAAAGCCTTCGATTAGATAGGAAACATTGAAAATAGACGATAAAAGAAGATACCAGAATCCCCACATTTTGTAAGGTCCGCGGTCATGAACATTGGCCAATTTTTCAAGGTATGAATTTTGTCTTTATTTTATGTCTAAATCAAAGAAAATCAGCCAAAAATACCTAAGAATAACATTAAAAGCCTTCGATTAGATAGGAAACATTGAAAATAGACGATAAAAGAAGATACCAGAATCCCCACATTCTGTAAGGTCCGCGGTCATGAAAATTGGCCAATTTTTCAAGGTATTAATTTTGTCTTTATTTTATGTCTAAATCAAAGAAAATCAGCTAATAATACCTAAGAATAACATTAAAAGCCTTCGATTAGATAGGAAACATTTTAATCAGACGATAAAAGAAGATACCAGAATCCCCACATTCTGTAAGGTCCGCGGTCATGAAAATTGGCCAATTTTTCAAGGTATTAATTTTGTCTTTATTTTATGTCTAAATCAAAGAAAATCAGCCAAAAATACCTAAGAATAACATTAAAAGCCTTCGATTAGATAGGAAACATTGAAAATAGACGATAAAAGAAGATACCAGAATCCCAACATTTTGTAAGGTCCGCGGTCATGAAAATTGGCCAATTTTTCAAGGTATTAATTTTGTCTTTAGTTTATGTCTAAATCAAAGAAAATCAGCTAATAATACCAAAGAATAACATTAAAAGCCTTCGATTAGATAGGAAACATTTAAATCAGACGATAAAAGAAGATACCAGAATCCCCACATTCTGTAAGGTCCGCGGTCATGAAAATTGGCCAATTTTTCAAGGTATGAATTTTGTCTTAATTTTATGTCTAAATCAAAGAAAATCAGCCAAAAATACCTAAGAATAACATTAAAAGCCTTCGATTAGATAGGAAACATTGAAAATAGACGATAAAAGAAGATACCAGAATCCCCACATTCTGTAAGGTCCGCGGTCATGAAAATTGGCCAATTTTTCAAGGTATTAATTTTGTCTTTATTTTATGTCTAAATCAAAGAAAATCAGCCAAAAATACCTAAGAATAACATTAAAAGCCTTCGATTAGATAGGAAACATTGAAAATAGACGATAAAAGAAGATACCAGAATCCCCACATTCTGTAAGGTCCGCGGTCATGAAAATTGGCCAATTTTTACAGGGAATTAATTTTGTCTTTATTTTATGTCTAAATCAAAGTAAATCAACTAAAAATACCTAAGAATAACATTAAAAGCCTTCGATTAGATAGGAAACATTGAAAATAGACGATGAAAGAAGATACCAGAATCCCCACATTCTGTAAGGTCCGCGGTCATGAAAATTGGCCAATTTTTCAAGGTATTAATTTTGTCTTTATTTTATGTCTAAATCAAAGAAAATCAGCTAAAAATACCTAAGAATAACATTAAAAGCCTTCGATTAGATAGGAAACATTGAAAATAGACGATAAAAGAAGATACCAGAATCCGCACATTCTGTAAGGTCCGCGGTCATGAAAATTGGCCAATTTTTCAAGGTATTAATTTTGTCTTTATTTTATGTCTAAATCAAAGTAAATCAACTAAAAATACCTAAGAATAACATTAAAAGCCTTCGATTAGATAGGAAACATTGAAAATAGACGATAAAAGAAGATACTAGAATCCCCACATTCTGTAAGGTCCGCGGTCATGAAAATTGGCCAATTTTTGAAGGTATTAATTTTGTCTTTATTTTATGTCTAAATCAAAGAAAATCAGCTAAAAATACCTAAGAATAACATTAAAAGCCTTCGATTTGATAGGAAACATTGAAAATAGACGATAAAAGAAGATACTAGAATCCCCACATTCTGTAATGTCCGCGGTCATGAAAATTGGCCAATTTTTACAGGGAATTAATTTTGTCTTTATTTTATGTCTAAATCAAAGTAAATCAACTAAAAATACATAAGAATAACATTAAAAGCCTTCGATTAGATAGGAAACATTGAAAACAGACGATGAAAGAAGATACCAGAATCCCCACATTCTGTAAGGTCCGCGGTCATGAAAATTGGCCAATTTTTCAAGGTATTAATTTTGTCTTATTTTATGTCTAAATCAAAGAAAATCAGCCAAAAATACCTAAGAATAACATTAAAAGCCTTCGATTAGATAGGAAACATTGAAAATAGACGATAAAAGAAGATACCAGAATCCCCACATTCTGTAAGGTCCGCGGTCATGAAAATTGGCCAATTTTTCAAGGTATTAATTTTGTCTTTATTTTATGTCTAAATCAAAGAAAATCAGCCAAAAATACCTAAGAATAACATTAAAAGCCTTCGATTAGATAGGAAACATTGAAAATAGACGATAAAAGAAGATACCAGAATCCCCACATTTTGTAAGGTCCGCGGTCATGAAAATTGGCCAATTTTTCAAGGTATTAATTTTGTCTTTATTTTATGTCTAAATCAAAGAAAATCAGCCAAAAATACCTAAGAATAACATTAAAAGCCTTCGATTAGATAGGAAACATTGAAAATAGACGATAAAAGAAGATACCAGAATCCGCACATTCTGTAAGGTCCGCGGTCATGAAAATTGGCCAATTTTTCAAGGTATTAATTTTGTCTTTATTTTATGTCTAAATCAAAGAAAATCAGCTAATAATACCTAAGAATAACATTAAAAGCCTTCGATTAGATAGGAAACATTTAAATCAGACGATAAAAGAAGATACCAGAATCCCCACATTCTGTAAGGTCCGCGGTCATGAAAATTGCCCAATTTTTCAAGGTATTAATTTTGTCTTTATTTTATGTCTAAATCAAAGAAAATCAGCCAAAAATACCTAAGAATAACATTAAAAGCCTTCGATTAGATAGGAAACATTGAAAATAGACGATAAAAGAAGATACCAGAATCCCCACATTTTGTAAGGTCCGCGGTCATGAACATTGGCCAATTTTTCAAGGTATGAATTTTGTCTTTATTTTATGTCTAAATCAAAGAAAATCAGCCAAAAATACCTAAGAATAACATTAAAAGCCTTCGATTAGATAGGAAACATTGAAAATAGACGATAAAAGACGACACGAATACGCACATTCTGTAAGGTCCGTGGTCATGAAAATTTGCCAATTTTTGGAGGTATTAATTTTGTCTTTATTTTATGTCTAAATCAAAGAAAATCAGCCAAAAATACCTAAGAATAACATTAAAAGCCTTCGATTAGATAGGAAACATTGAAAATAGACGATAAAAGAAGATACCAGAATCCCCACATTCTGTAAGGTCCGCGGTCATGAAAATTGGCCAATTTTTCAAGGTATTAATTTTGTCTTTATTTTATGTCTAAATCAAAGAAAATCAGCCAAAAATACCTAAGAATAACATTAAAAGCCTTCGATTAGATAGGAAACATTGAAAATAGACGATAAAAGAAGATACCAGAATCCCCACATTTTGTAAGGTCCGCGGTCATGAAAATTGGCCAATTTTTCAAGGTATTAATTTTGTCTTTATTTTATGTCTAAATCAAAGAAAATCAGCCAAAAATACCTAAGAATAACATTAAAAGCCTTCGATTAGATAGGAAACATTGAAAATAGACGATAAAAGAAGATACCAGAATCCGCACATTCTGTAAGGTCCGCGGTCATGAAAATTGGCCAATTTTTCAAGGTATTAATTTTGTCTTTATTTTATGTCTAAATCAAAGAAAATCAGCTAATAATACCTAAGAATAACATTAAAAGCCTTCGATTAGATAGGAAACATTTAAATCAGACGATAAAAGAAGATACCAGAATCCCCACATTCTGTAAGGTCCGCGGTCATGAAAATTGGCCAATTTTTCAAGGTATTAATTTTGTCTTTATTTTATGTCTAAATCAAAGAAAATCAGCCAAAAATACCTAAGAATAACATTAAAAGCCTTCGATAAGATAGGAAACATTGAAAATAGACGATAAAAGAAGATACCAGAATCCCCACATTTAGTAAGGTCCGCGGTCATGAAAATTGGCCAATTTTTCAAGGTATTAATTTTGTCTTTATTTTATGTCTAAATCAAAGAAAATCAGCCAAAAATACCTAAGAATAACATTAAAAGCCTTCGATTAGATAGGAAACATTGAAAATAGACGATAAAAGAAGATACCAGAATCCCCACATTCTGTAAGGTCCGCGGTCATGAAAATTGGCCAATTTTTCAAGGTATTAATTTTGTCTTTATTTTATGTCTAAACCAAAGAAAATCAGCAAAAAATACCTAAGAATAACATTAAAAGCCTTCGATTAGATAGGAAACATTGAAAATAGACGATAAAAGAAGATACCAGAATCCCCACATTTTGTAAGGTCCGCGGTCATGCACATTGGCCAATTTTTCAAGGTATGAATTTTGTCTTTATTTTATGTCTAAATCAAAGAAAATCAGCCAAAAATACCTAAGAATAACATTAAAAGCCTTCGATTAGATAGGAAACATTGAAAATAGACGATAAAAGAAGATACCAGAATCCCCACATTCTGTAAGGTCCGCGGTCATGAAAATTGGCCAATTTTTCAAGGTATTAATTTTGTCTTTATTTTATGTCTAAATCAAAGAAAATCAGCTAATAATACCTAAGAATAACATTAAAAGCCTTCGATTAGATAGGAAACATTTTAATCAGACGATAAAAGAAGATACCAGAATCCCCACATTCTGTAAGGTCCGCGGTCATGAAAATTGGCCAATTTTTCAAGGTATTAATTTTGTCTTTATTTTATGTCTAAATCAAAGAAAATCAGCCAAAAATACCTAAGAATAACATTAAAAGCCTTCGATTAGATAGGAAACATTGAAAATAGACGATAAAAGAAGATACCAGAATCCCAACATTTTGTAAGGTCCGCGGTCATGAAAATTGGCCAATTTTTCAAGGTATTAATTTTGTCTTTATTTTATGTCTAAATCAAAGAAAATCAGCTAATAATACCAAAGAATAACATTAAAAGCCTTCGATTAGATAGGAAACATTTAAATCAGACGATAAAAGAAGATACCAGAATCCCCACATTCTGTAAGGTCCGCGGTCATGAAAATTGGCCAATTTTTCAAGGTATGAATTTTGTCTTAATTTTATGTCTAAATCAAAGAAAATCAGCCAAAAATACCTAAGAATAACATTAAAAGCCTTCGATTAGATAGGAAACATTGAAAATAGACGATAAAAGAAGATACCAGAATCCCCACATTCTGTAAGGTCCGCGGTCATGAAAATTGGCCAATTTTTCAAGGTATTAATTTTGTCTTTATTTTATGTCTAAATCAAAGAAAATCAGCCAAAAATACCTAAGAATAACATTAAAAGCCTTCGATTAGATAGGAAACATTGAAAATAGACGATAAAAGAAGATACCAGAATCCCCACATTCTGTAAGGTCCGCGGTCATGAAAATTGGCCAATTTTTCAAGGTATTAATTTTGTCTTTATTTTATGTCTAAATCAAAGAAAATCAGCCAAAAATACCTAAGAATAACATTAAAAGCCTTCGATTAGATAGAAAACATTGAAAATAGACGATAAAAGAAGATACCAGAATCCCCACATTTTGTAAGGTCCGCGGTCATGAAAATTGGCCAATTTTTCAAGGTATGAATTTTGTCTTTATTTTATGTCTAAATCAAAGAAAATCAGCCAAAAATACCTAAGAATAACATTAAAAGCCTTCGATTAGATAGGAAACATTGAAAATAGACGATAAAAGAAGATACCAGAATCCGCACATTCTGTAAGGTCCGCGGTCATGAAAATTGGCCAATTTTTCAAGGTATTAATTTTGTCTTTATTGTATGTCTAAATCAAAGAAAATCAGCTAATAATACCTAAGAATAACATTAAAAGCCTTCGATTAGATAGGAAACATTTAAATCAGACGATAAAAGAAGATACCAGAATCCCCACATTCTGTAAGGTCCGCGGTCATGAAAATTGGCCAATTTTTCAAGGTATGAATTTTGTCTTAATTTTATGTCTAAATCAAAGAAAATCAGCCAAAAATACCTAAGAATAACATTAAAAGCCTTCGATTAGATAGGAAACATTGAAAATAGACGATAAAAGAAGATACCAGAATCCCCACATTCTGTAAGGTCCGCGGTCATGAAAATTGGCCAATTTTTCAAGGTATTAATTTTGTCTTTATTTTATGTCTAAATCAAAGAAAATCAGCCAAAAATACCTAAGAATAACATTAAAAGCCTTCGATTAGATAGGAAACATTGAAAATAGACGATAAAAGAAGATACCAGAATCCCCACATTCTGTAAGGTCCGCGGTCATGAAAATTGGCCAATTTTTCAAGGTATTAATTTTGTCTTTATTTTATGTCTAAATCAAAGAAAATCAGTCAAAAATACCTAAGAATAACATTAAAAGCCTTCGATTAGATAGGAAACATTGAAAATAGACGATAAAAGAAGATACCAGAATCCGCACATTCTGTAAGGTCCGCGGTCATGAAAATTGGCCAATTTTTCAAGGTATTAATTTTGTCTTTATTTTATGTCTAAATCAAAGAAAATCAGCTAATAATACCAAAGAATAACATTAAAAGCCTTCGATTAGATAGGAAACATTTAAATCAGACGATAAAAGAAGATACCAGAATCCCCACATTCTGTAAGGTCCGCGGTCATGAAAATTGGCCAATTTTTCAAGGTATTAATTTTGTCTTTATTTTATGTCTAAATCAAAGAAAATCAGCCAAAAATACCTAAGAATAACATTAAAAGCCTTCGATTAGATAGGAAACATTGAAAATAGACGATAAAAGAAGATACCAGAATCCCCACATTTAGTAAGGTCCGCTGTCATGAAAATTGGCCAATTTTTCAAGGTATTAATTTTGTCTTTATTTTATGTCTAAATCAAAGAAAATCAGCCAAAAATACCTAAGAATAACATTAAAAGCCTTCGATTAGATAGGAAACATTGAAAATAGACGATAAAAGAAGATACCAGAATCCCCACATTCTGTAAGGTCCGCGGTCATGAAAATTGGCCAATTTTTCAAGGTATTAATTTTGTCTTTATTTTATGTCTAAACCAAAGAAAATCAGCCAAAAATACCTAAGAATAACATTAAAAGCCTTCGATTAGATAGGAAACATTGAAAATAGACGATAAAAGAAGATACCAGAATCCCCACATTTTGTAAGGTCCGCGGTCATGAAAATTGGCCAATTTTTCAAGGTATTAATTTTGTCTTTATTTTATGTCTAAATCAAAGAAAATCAGCCAAAAATACCTAAGAATAACATTAAAAGCCTTCGATTAGATAGGAAACATTGAAAATAGACGATAAAAGAAGATACCAGAATCCCCACATTCTGTAAGGTCCGCGGTCATGAAAATTGGTCAATTTTTCAAGGTATGAATTTTGTCTTAATTTTATGTCTAAATCAAAGAAAATCAGCCAAAAATACCTAAGAATAACATTAAAAGCCTTCGATTAGATAGGAAACATTGAAAATAGACGATAAAAGAAGATACCAGAATCCCCACATTCTGTAAGGTCCGCGGTCATGAAAATTGGCCAATTTTTCAAGGTATTAATTTTGTCTTTATTTTATGTCTAAATCAAAGAAAATCAGCCAAAAATACCTAAGAATAACATTAAAAGCCTTCGATTAGATAGGAAACATTGAAAATAGACGATAAAAGAAGATACCAGAATCCCCACATTCTGTAAGGTCCGCGGTCATGAAAATTGGCCAATTTTTCAAGGTATTAATTTTGTCTTTATTTTATGTCTAAATCAAAGAAAATCAGCCAAAAATACCTAAGAATAACATTAAAAGCCTTCGATTAGATAGGAAACATTGAAAATAGACGATAAAAGAAGATACCAGAATCCCCACATTTTGTAAGGTCCGCGGTCATGAAAATTGGCCAATTTTTCAAGGTATTAATTTTGTCTTTATTTTATGTCTAAATCAAAGAAAATCAGCCAAAAATACCTAAGAATAACATTAAAAGCCTTCGATTAGATAGGAAACATTGAAAATAGACGATAAAAGAAGATACCAGAATCCGCACATTCTGTAAGGTCCGCGGTCATGAAAATTGGCCAATTTTTCAAGGTATTAATTTTGTCTTTATTTTATGTCTAAATCAAAGAAAATCAGCTAATAATACCTAAGAATAACATTAAAAGCCTTCGATTAGATAGGAAACATTTAAATCAGACGATAAAAGAAGATACCAGAATCCCCACATTCTGTAAGGTCCGCGGTCATGAAAATTGGCCAATTTTTCAAGGTATTAATTTTGTCTTTATTTTATGTCTAAATCAAAGAAAATCAGCCAAAAATACCTAAGAATAACATTAAAAGCCTTCGATAAGATAGGAAACATTGAAAATAGACGATAAAAGAAGATACCAGAATCCCCACATTTAGTAAGGTCCGCGGTCATGAAAATTGGCCAATTTTTCAAGGTATTAATTTTGTCTTTATTTTATGTCTAAATCAAAGAAAATCAGCCAAAAATACCTAAGAATAACATTAAAAGCCTTCGATTAGATAGGAAACATTGAAAATAGACGATAAAAGAAGATACCAGAATCCCCACATTCTGTAAGGTCCGCGGTCATGAAAATTGGCCAATTTTTCAAGGTATTAATTTTGTCTTTATTTTATGTCTAAACCAAAGAAAATCAGCAAAAAATACCTAAGAATAACATTAAAAGCCTTCGATTAGATAGGAAACATTGAAAATAGACGATAAAAGAAGATACCAGAATCCCCACATTTTGTAAGGTCCGCGGTCATGAACATTGGCCAATTTTTCAAGGTATGAATTTTGTCTTTATTTTATGTCTAAATCAAAGAAAATCAGCCAAAAATACCTAAGAATAACATTAAAAGCCTTCGATTAGATAGGAAACATTGAAAATAGACGATAAAAGAAGATACCAGAATCCCCACATTCTGTAAGGTCCGCGGTCATGAAAATTGGCCAATTTTTCAAGGTATGAATTTTGTCTTAATTTTATGTCTAAATCAAAGAAAATCAGCCAAAAATACCTAAGAATAACATTAAAAGCCTTCGATTAGATAGGAAACATTGAAAATAGACGATAAAAGAAGATACCAGAATCCCCACATTCTGTAAGGTCCGCGGTCATGAAAATTGGCCAATTTTTCAAGGTATTAATTTTGTCTTTATTTTATGTCTAAATCAAAGAAAATCAGCCAAAAATACCTAAGAATAACATTAAAAGCCTTCGATTAGATAGGAAACATTGAAAATAGACGATAAAAGAAGATACCAGAATCCCCACATTCTGTAAGGTCCGCGGTCATGAAAATTGGCCAATTTTTCAAGGTATTAATTTTGTCTTTATTTTATGTCTAAATCAAAGAAAATCAGCCAAAAATACCTAAGAATAACATTAAAAGCCTTCGATTAGATAGAAAACATTGAAAATAGACGATAAAAGAAGATACCAGAATCCCCACATTCTGTAAGGTCCGCGGTCATGAAAATTGGCCAATTTTTCAAGGTATGAATTTTGTCTTAATTTTATGTCTAAATCAAAGAAAATCAGCCAAAAATACCTAAGAATAACATTAAAAGCCTTCGATTAGATAGGAAACATTGAAAATAGACGATAAAAGAAGATACCAGAATCCCCACATTCTGTAAGGTCCGCGGTCATGAAAATTGGCCAATTTTTCAAGGTATTAATTTTGTCTTTATTTTATGTCTAAATCAAAGAAAATCAGCCAAAAATACCTAAGAATAACATTAAAAGCCTTCGATTAGATAGGAAACATTGAAAATAGACGATAAAAGAAGATACCAGAATCCCCACATTCTGTAAGGTCCGCGGTCATGAAAATTGGCCAATTTTTCAAGGTATTAATTTTGTCTTTATTTTATGTCTAAATCAAAGAAAATCAGCCAAAAATACCTAAGAATAACATTAAAAGCCTTCGATTAGATAGAAAACATTGAAAATAGACGATAAAAGAAGATACCAGAATCCCCACATTTTGTAAGGTCCGCGGTCATGAACATTGGCCAATTTTTCAAGGTATGAATTTTGTCTTTATTTTATGTCTAAATCAAAGAAAATCAGCCAAAAATACCTAAGAATAACATTAAAAGCCTTCGATTAGATAGGAAACATTGAAAATAGACGATAAAAGAAGATACCAGAATCCGCACATTCTGTAAGGTCCGCGGTCATGAAAATTGGCCAATTTTTCAAGGTATTAATTTTGTCTTTATTTTATGTCTAAATCAAAGAAAATCAGCTAATAATACCTAAGAATAACATTAAAAGCCTTCGATTAGATAGGAAACATTTAAATCAGACGATAAAAGAAGATACCAGAATCCCCACATTCTGTAAGGTCCGCGGTCATGAAAATTGGCCAATTTTTCAAGGTATTAATTTTGTCTTTATTTTATGTCTAAATCAAAGAAAATCAGCCAAAAATACCTAAGAATAACATTAAAAGCCTTCGATTAGATAGGAAACATTGAAAATAGACGATAAAAGAAGATACCAGAATCCCCACATTCTGTAAGGTCCGCGGTCATGAAAATTGGCCAATTTTTCAAGGTATGAATTTTGTCTTAATTTTATGTCTAAATCAAAGAAAATCAGCCAAAAATAAATAAGAATAACATTAAAAGCCTTCGATTAGATAGGAAACATTGAAAATAGACGATAAAAGAAGATACCAGAATCCCCACATTCTGTAAGGTCCGCGGTCATGAAAATTGGCCAATTTTTCAAGGTATTAATTTTGTCTTTATTTTATGTCTAAATCAAAGAAAATCAGCCAAAAATACCTAAGAATAACATTAAAAGCCTTCGATTAGATAGGAAACATTGAAAATAGACGATAAAAGAAGATACCAGAATCCCCACATTCTGTAAGGTCCGCGGTCATGAAAATTGGCCAATTTTTCAAGGTATTAATTTTGTCTTTATTTTATGTCTAAATCAAAGAAAATCAGCCAAAAATACCTAAGAATAACATTAAAAGCCTTCGATTAGATAGAAAACATTGAAAATAGACGATAAAAGAAGATACCAGAATCCCCACATTTTGTAAGGTCCGCGGTCATGAACATTGGCCAATTTTTCAAGGTATGAATTTTGTCTTTATTTTATGTCTAAATCAAAGAAAATCAGCCAAAAATACCTAAGAATAACATTAAAAGCCTTCGATTAGATAGGAAACATTGAAAATAGACGATAAAAGAAGATACCAGAATCCGCACATTCTGTAAGGTCCGCGGTCATGAAAATTGGCCAATTTTTCAAGGTATTAATTTTGTCTTTATTTTATGTCTAAATCAAAGAAAATCAGCTAATAATACCTAAGAATAACATTAAAAGCCTTCGATTAGATAGGAAACATTTAAATCAGACGATAAAAGAAGATACCAGAATCCCCACATTCTGTAAGGTCCGCGGTCATGAAAATTGGCCAATTTTTCAAGGTATTAATTTTGTCTTTATTTTATGGTCTAAATCAAAGAAAATCAGCCAAAAATACCTAAGAATAACATTAAAAGCCTTCGATTAGATAGGAAACATTGAAAATAGACGATAAAAGAAGATACCAGAATCCCCACATTTAGTAAGGTTCGCGGTCATGAAAATTTGCCAATTTTTCAAGGTGTCTTTATTTTATGTCTAAATCAAAGAAAATCAGCCAAAAATACCTAAAAATAACATTAAAAGCCTTCGATTAGATAGGAAACATTGAAAATAGAACGATAAAAGAAGATACCAGAATCCCCACATTTTGTAAGGTCCGCGGTCATGAAAATTGGCCAATTTTTCAAGGTATTAATTTTGTCTTTATTTTATGTCCTAAATCAAAGAAAATCAGCCAAAAATACCTAAGAATAACATTAAAAGCCTTCGATTAGATAGGAAACATTGAAAATAGACGATAAAAGAAGATACCAGAATCCCCACATTCTGTAAGGTCCGCGGTCATGAAAATTGGCCAATTTTTCAAGGTATTAATTTTGTCTTTATTTTATGTCTAAACCAAAGAAAATCAGCCAAAAATACCTAAGAATAACATTAAAAGCCTTCGATTAGATAGGAAACATTGAAAATAGACGATAAAAGAAGATACCAGAATCCCCACATTTTGTAAGGTCCGCGGTCATGAAAATTGGCCAATTTTTCAAGGTATTAATTTTGTCTTTATTTTATGTCTAAATCAAAGAAAATCAGCCAAAAATACCTAAGAATAACATTAAAAGCCTTCGATTAGATAGGAAACATTGAAAATAGACGATAAAAGAAGATACCAGAATCCCCACATTCTGTAAGGTCCGCGGTCATGAAAATTGGTCAATTTTTCAAGGTATGAATTTTGTCTTAATTTTATGTCTAAATCAAAGAAAATCAGCCAAAAATACCTAAGAATAACATTAAAAGCCTTCGATTAGATAGGAAACATTGAAAATAGACGATAAAAGAAGATACCAGAATCCCCACATTCTGTAAGGTCCGCGGTCATGAAAATTGGCCAATTTTTCAAGGTATTAATTTTGTCTTTATTTTATGTCTAAATCAAAGAAAATCAGCCAAAAATACCTAAGAATAACATTAAAAGCCTTCGATTAGATAGGAAACATTGAAAATAGACGATAAAAGAAGATACCAGAATCCCCACATTCTGTAAGGTCCGCGGTCATGAAAATTGGCCAATTTTTTCAAGGTATTAATTTTGTCTTTATTTTATGTCTAAATCAAAGAAAATCAGCCAAAAATACCTAAGAATAACATTAAAAGCCTTCGATTAGATAGGAAACATTGAAAATAGACGATAAAAGAAGATACCAGAATCCCCACATTTTGTAAGGTCCGCGGTCATGAAAATTGGCCAATTTTTCAAGGTATTAATTTTGTCTTTATTTTATGTCTAAATCAAAGAAAATCAGCCAAAAATACCTAAGAATAACATTAAAAGCCTTCGATTAGATAGGAAACATTGAAAATAGACGATAAAAGAAGATACCAGAATCCGCACATTCTGTAAGGTCCGCGGTCATGGAAAATTGGCCAATTTTTCAAGGTATTTAATTTTGTCTTTATTTTATGTCTAAATCAAAGAAAATCAGCTAATAATACCTAAGAATAACATTAAAAGCCTTCGATTAGATAGGAAACATTTAAATCAGACGATAAAAGAAGATACCAGAATCCCCACATTCTGTAAGGTCCCGCGGTCATGAAAATTGGCCAATTTTTCAAGGTATTAATTTTGTCTTTATTTTATGTCTAAATCAAAGAAAATCAGCCAAAAATACCTAAGAATAACATTAAAAGCCTTCGATAAGATAGGAAACATTGAAAATAGACGATAAAAGAAGATACCAGAATCCCCACATTTAGTAAGGTCCGCGGTCATGAAAATTGGCCAATTTTTCAAGGTATTAATTTTGTCTTTATTTTATGTCTAAATCAAAGAAAATCAGCCAAAAATACCTAAGAATAACATTAAAAGCCTTCGATTAGATAGGAAACATTGAAAATAGACGATAAAAGAAGATACCAGAATCCCCACATTCTGTAAGGTCCGCGGTCATGAAAATTGGCCAATTTTTCAAGGTATTAATTTTGTCTTTATTTTATGTCTAAACCAAAGAAAATCAGCAAAAAATACCTAAGAATAACATTAAAAGCCTTCGATTAGATAGGAAACATTGAAAATAGACGATAAAAGAAGATACCAGAATCCCCACATTTTGTAAGGTCCGCGGTCATGAACATTGGCCAATTTTTCAAGGTATGAATTTTGTCTTTATTTTATGTCTAAATCAAAGAAAATCAGCCAAAAATACCTAAGAATAACATTAAAAGCCTTCGATTAGATAGGAAACATTGAAAATAGACGATAAAAGAAGATACCAGAATCCCCACATTCTGTAAGGTCCGCGGTCATGAAAATTGGCCAATTTTTCAAGGTATTAATTTTGTCTTTATTTTATGTCTAAATCAAAGAAAATCAGCTAATAATACCTAAGAATAACATTAAAAGCCTTCGATTAGATAGGAAACATTTTAATCAGACGATAAAAGAAGATACCAGAATCCCCACATTCTGTAAGGTCCGCGGTCATGAAAATTGGCCAATTTTTCAAGGTATTAATTTTGTCTTTATTTTATGTCTAAATCAAAGAAAATCAGCCAAAAATACCTAAGAATAACATTAAAAGCCTTCGATTAGATAGGAAACATTGAAAATAGACGATAAAAGAAGATACCAGAATCCCAACATTTTGTAAGGTCCGCGGTCATGAAAATTGGCCAATTTTTCAAGGTATTAATTTTGTCTTTATTTTATGTCTAAATCAAAGAAAATCAGCCAAAAATACCTAAGAATAACATTAAAAGCCTTCGATTAGATAGGAAACATTGAAAATAGACGATAAAAGAAGATACCAGAATCCCCACATTCTGTAAGGTCCGCGGTCATGAAAATTGGCCAATTTTTCAAGGTATGAATTTTGTCTTAATTTTATGTCTAAATCAAAGAAAATCAGCCAAAAATACCTAAGAATAACATTAAAAGCCTTCGATTAGATAGGAAACATTGAAAATAGACGATAAAAGAAGATACCAGAATCCCCACATTCTGTAAGGTCCGCGGTCATGAAAATTGGCCAATTTTTCAAGGTATTAATTTTGTCTTTATTTTATGTCTAAATCAAAGAAAATCAGCCAAAAATACCTAAGAATAACATTAAAAGCCTTCGATTAGATAGGAAACATTGAAAATAGACGATAAAAGAAGATACCAGAATCCCCACATTCTGTAAGGTCCGCGGTCATGAAAATTGGCCAATTTTTCAAGGTATTAATTTTGTCTTTATTTTATGTCTAAATCAAAGAAAATCAGCCAAAAATACCTAAGAATAACATTAAAAGCCTTCGATTAGATAGAAAACATTGAAAATAGACGATAAAAGAAGATACCAGAATCCCCACATTTTGTAAGGTCCGCGGTCATGAACATTGGCCAATTTTTCAAGGTATGAATTTTGTCTTTATTTTATGTCTAAATCAAAGAAAATCAGCCAAAAATACCTAAGAATAACATTAAAAGCCTTCGATTAGATAGGAAACATTGAAAATAGACGATAAAAGAAGATACCAGAATCCGCACATTCTGTAAGGTCCGCGGTCATGAAAATTGGCCAATTTTTCAAGGTATTAATTTTGTCTTTATTTTATGTCTAAATCAAAGAAAATCAGCTAATAATACCTAAGAATAACATTAAAAGCCTTCGATTAGATAGGAAACATTTAAATCAGACGATAAAAGAAGATACCAGAATCCCCACATTCTGTAAGGTCCGCGGTCATGAAAATTGGCCAATTTTTCAAGGTATTAATTTTGTCTTTATTTTATGTCTAAATCAAAGAAAATCAGCCAAAAATACCTAAGAATAACATTAAAAGCCTTCGATTAGATAGGAAACATTGAAAATAGACGATAAAAGAAGATACCAGAATCCCCACATTCTGTAAGGTCCGCGGTCATGAAAATTGGCCAATTTTTCAAGGTATGAATTTTGTCTTAATTTTATGTCTAAATCAAAGAAAATCAGCCAAAAATAAATAAGAATAACATTAAAAGCCTTCGATTAGATAGGAAACATTGAAAATAGACGATAAAAGAAGATACCAGAATCCCCACATTCTGTAAGGTCCGCGGTCATGAAAATTGGCCAATTTTTCAAGGTATTAATTTTGTCTTTATTTTATGTCTAAATCAAAGAAAATCAGCCAAAAATACCTAAGAATAACATTAAAAGCCTTCGATTAGATAGGAAACATTGAAAATAGACGATAAAAGAAGATACCAGAATCCCCACATTCTGTAAGGTCCGCGGTCATGAAAATTGGCCAATTTTTCAAGGTATTAATTTTGTCTTTATTTTATGTCTAAATCAAAGAAAATCAGCCAAAAATACCTAAGAATAACATTAAAAGCCTTCGATTAGATAGAAAACATTGAAAATAGACGATAAAAGAAGATACCAGAATCCCCACATTTTGTAAGGTCCGCGGTCATGAACATTGGCCAATTTTTCAAGGTATGAATTTTGTCTTTATTTTATGTCTAAATCAAAGAAAATCAGCCAAAAATACCTAAGAATAACATTAAAAGCCTTCGATTAGATAGGAAACATTGAAAATAGACGATAAAAGAAGATACCAGAATCCGCACATTCTGTAAGGTCCGCGGTCATGAAAATTGGCCAATTTTTCAAGGTATTAATTTTGTCTTTATTTTATGTCTAAATCAAAGAAAATCAGCTAATAATACCTAAGAATAACATTAAAAGCCTTCGATTAGATAGGAAACATTTAAATCAGACGATAAAAGAAGATACCAGAATCCCCACATTCTGTAAGGTCCGCGGTCATGAAAATTGGCCAATTTTTCAAGGTATTAATTTTGTCTTTATTTTATGTCTAAATCAAAGAAAATCAGCCAAAAATACCTAAGAATAACATTAAAAGCCTTCGATTAGATAGGAAACATTGAAAATAGACGATAAAAGAAGATACCAGAATCCCCACATTTAGTAAGGTTCGCGGTCATGAAAATTTGCCAATTTTTCAAGGTGTCTTTATTTTATGTCTAAATCAAAGAAAATCAGCCAAAAATACCTAAAAATAACATTAAAAGCCTTCGATTAGATAGGAAACATTGAAAATAGACGATAAAAGAAGATACCAGAATCCCCACATTTTGTAAGGTCCGCGGTCATGAAAATTGGCCAATTTTTCAAGGTATTAATTTTGTCTTTATTTTATGTCTAAATCAAAGAAAATCAGCCAAAAATACCTAAGAATAACATTAAAAGCCTTCGATTAGATAGAAAACATTGAAAATAGACGATAAAAGAAGATACCAGAATCCCCACATTTTGTAAGGTCATGAACATTGGCCAATTTTTCAAGGTATAAATTTTGTCTTTATTTTATGTCTAAATCAAAGAAAATCAGCCAAAAATACCTAAGAATAACATTAAAAGCCTTCGATTAGATAGGAAACATTGAAAATAGACGATAAAAGAAGATACCAGAATCCGCACATTCTGTAAGGTCCGCGGTCATGAAAATTGGCCAATTTTTCAAGGTATTAATTTTGTCTTTATTTTATGTCTAAATCAAAGAAAATCAGCTAATAATACCTAAGAATAACATTAAAAGCCTTCGATTAGATAGGAAACATTTAAATCAGACGATAAAAGAAGATACCAGAATCCCCACATTCTGTAAGGTCCGCGGTCATGAAAATTGGCCAATTTTTCAAGGTATTAATTTTGTCTTTATTTTATGTCTAAATCAAAGAAAATCAGCCAAAAATACCTAAGAATAACATTAAAAGCCTTCGATTAGATAGGAAACATTGAAAATAGACGATAAAAGAAGATACCAGAATCCCCACATTTAGTAAGGTCCGCGGTCATGAAAATTGGCCAATTTTTCAAGGTATTAATTTTGTCTTTATTTTATGTCTAAATCAAAGAAAATCAGCCAAAAATACCTAAGAATAACATTAAAAGCCTTCGATTAGATAGGAAACATTGAAAATAGACGATAAAAGAAGATACCAGAATCCCCACATTCTGTAAGGTCCGCGGTCATGAAAATTGGCCAATTTTTCAAGGTATTAATTTTGTCTTTATTTTATGTCTAAACCAAAGAAAATCAGCCAAAAATACCTAAGAATAACATTAAAAGCCTTCGATTAGATAGGAAACATTGAAAATAGACGATAAAAGAAGATACCAGAATCCCCACATTTTGTAAGGTCCGCGGTCATGAACATTGGCCAATTTTTCAAGGTATGAATTTTGTCTTTATTTTATGTCTAAATCAAAGAAAATCAGCCAAAAATACCTAAGAATAACATTAAAAGCCTTCGATTAGATAGGAAACATTGAAAATAGACGATAAAAGAAGATACCAGAATCCCCACATTCTGTAAGGTCCGCGGTCATGAAAATTGGCCAATTTTTCAAGGTATTAATTTTGTCTTTATTTTATGTCTAAATCAAAGAAAATCAGCTAATAATACCTAAGAATAACATTAAAAGCCTTCGATTAGATAGGAAACATTTTAATCAGACGATAAAAGAAGATACCAGAATCCCCACATTCTGTAAGGTCCGCGGTCATGAAAATTGGCCAATTTTTCAAGGTATTAATTTTGTCTTTATTTTATGTCTAAATCAAAGAAAATCAGCCAAAAATACCTAAGAATAACATTAAAAGCCTTCGATTAGATAGGAAACATTGAAAATAGACGATAAAAGAAGATACCAGAATCCCCACATTCTGTAAGGTTCGCGGTCATGAAAATTTGCCAATTTTTCAAGGTATTAATTTTGTCTTTATTTTATGTCTAAATCAAAGAAAATCAGCCAAAAATACCTAAGAATAACATTAAAAGCCTTCGATTAGATAGGAAACATTGAAAATAGACGATAAAAGAAGATACCAGAATCCCCACATTCTGTAAGGTCCGCGGTCATGAAAATTGGCCAATTTTTCAAGGTATGAATTTTGTCTTAATTTTATGTCTAAATCAAAGAAAATCAGCAATAATACCTAAGAATAACATTAAAAGCCTTCGATTAGATAGGAAACATTTTAATCAGACGATAAAAGAAGATACCAGAATCCCCACATTTTGTAAGGTCCGCGGTCATGAAAATTGGCCAATTTTTCAAGGTATTAATTTTGTCTTTATTTTATGTCTAAATCAAAGAAAATCAGCCAAAAATACCTAAGAATAACATTAAAAGCCTTCGATTAGATAGGAAACATTGAAAATAGACGATAAAAGAAGATACCAGAATCCCCACATTCTGTAAGGTCCGCGGTCATGAAAATTGGCCAATTTTTCAAGGTATGAATTTTGTCTTAATTTTATGTCTAAATCAAAGAACATCAGCCAAAAATACCTAAGAATAACATTAAAAGCCTTCGATTAGATAGGAAACATTGAAAATAGACGATAAAAGAAGATACCAGAATCCCCACATTCTGTAAGGTCAGCGGTCATGAAAATTGGCCAATTTTTCAAGGTATTAATTTTGTCTTTATTTTATGTCTAAATCAAAGAAAATCAGCCAAAAATACCTAAGAATAACATTAAAAGCCTTCGATTAGATAGGAAACATTGAAAATAGACGATAAAAGAAGATACCAGAATCCCCACATTCTGTAAGGTCCGCGGTCATGAAAATTGGCCAATTTTTCAAGGTATTAATTTTGTCTTTATTTTATGTCTAAATCAAAGAAAATCAGCCAAAAATACCTAAGAATAACATTAAAAGCCTTCGATTAGATAGAAAACATTGAAAATAGACGATAAAAGAAGATACCAGAATCCCCACATTTTGTAAGGTCCGCGGTCATGAACATTGGCCAATTTTTCAAGGTATGAATTTTGTCTTTATTTTATGTCTAAATCAAAGAAAATCAGCCAAAAATACCTAAGAATAACATTAAAAGCCTTCGATTAGATAGGAAACATTGAAAATAGACGATAAAAGAAGATACCAGAATCCGCACATTCTGTAAGGTCCGCGGTCATGAAAATTGGCCAATTTTTCAAGGTATTAATTTTGTCTTTATTTTATGTCTAAATCAAAGAAAATCAGCTAATAATACCTAAGAATAACATTAAAAGCCTTCGATTAGATAGGAAACATTTAAACAGACGATAAAAGAAGATACCAGAATCCCCACATTCTGTAAGGTCCGCGGTCATGAAAATTGGCCAATTTTTCAAGGTATTAATTTTGTCTTTATTTTATGTCTAAATCAAAGAAAATCAGCCAAAAATACCTAAGAATAAAATTAAAAGCCTTCGATTAGATAGGAAACATTGAAAATAGACGATAAAAGAAGATACCAGAATCCCCACATTTAGTAAGGTTCGCGGTCATGAAAATTTGCCAATTTTTCAAGGTATTAATTTTGTCTTTATTTTATGTCTAAATCAAAGAAAATCAGCCAAAAATACCTAAGAATAACATTAAAAGCCTTCGATTAGATAGGAAACATTGAAAATAGACGATAAAAGAAGATACCAGAATCCCCACATTTTGTAAGGTCCGCGGTCATGAAAATTGGCCAATTTTTCAAGGTATTAATTTCGTCTTTATTTTATGTCTAAACCAAAGAAAATCAGCCAAAAATACCTAAGAATAACATTAAAAGCCTTCGATTAGATAGAAAACATTGAAAATAGACGATAAAAGAAGATACCAGAATCCCCACATTTTGTAAGGTCCGCGGTCATGAACATTGGCCAATTTTTCAAGGTATGAATTTTGTCTTTATTTTATGTCTAAATCAAAGAAAATCAGCCAAAAATACCTAAGAATAACATTAAAAGCCTTCGATTAGATAGGAAACATTGAAAATAGACGATAAAAGAAGATACCAGAATCCCCACATTCTGTAAGGTCCGCGGTCATGAAAATTGGCCAATTTTTCAAGGTATTAATTTTGTCTTTATTTTATGTCTAAATCAAAGAAAATCAGCTAATAATACCTAAGAATAACATTAAAAGCCTTCGATTAGATAGGAAACATTTAAATCAGACGATAAAAGAAGATACCAGAATCCCCACATTCTGTAAGGTCCGCGGTCATGAAAATTGGCCAATTTTTCAAGGTATTAATTTTGTCTTTATTTTATGTCTAAATCAAAGAAAATCAGCCAAAAATACCTAAGAATAACATTAAAAGCCTTCGATTAGATAGGAAACATTGAAAATAGACGATAAAAGAAGATACCAGAATCCCCACATTTTGTAAGGTCCGCGGTCATGAAAATTGGCCAATTTTTCAAGGTATTAATTTTGTCTTTATTTTATGTCTAAATCAAAGAAAATCAGCCAAAAATACCTAAGAATAACATTAAAAGCCTTCGATTAGATAGGAAACATTGAAAATAGACGATAAAAGAAGATACCAGAATCCGCACATTCTGTAAGGTCCGCGGTCATGAAAATTGGCCAATTTTTCAAGGTATTAATTTTGTCTTTATTTTATGTCTAAATCAAAGAAAATCAGCTAATAATACCTAAGAATAACATTAAAAGCCTTCGATTAGATAGGAAACATTTAAATCAGACGATAAAAGAAGATACCAGAATCCCCACATTCTGTAAGGTCCGCGGTCATGAAAATTGGCCAATTTTTCAAGGTATTAATTTTGTCTTTATTTTATGTCTAAATAAAAGAAAATCAGCCAAAAATACCTAAGAATAACATTAAAAGCCTTCGATAAGATAGGAAACATTGAAAATAGACGATAAAAGAAGATACCAGACTCCCCACATTTAGTAAGGTCCGCGGTCATGAAAATTGGCCAATTTTTCAAGGTATTAATTTTGTCTTTATTTTATGTCTAAATCAAAGAAAATCAGCCAAAAATACCTAAGAATAACATTAAAAGCCTTCGATTAGATAGGAAACATTGAAAATAGACGATAAAAGAAGATACCAGAATCCCCACATTCTGTAAGGTCCGCGGTCATGAAAATTGGCCAATTTTTCAAGGTATTAATTTTGTCTTTATTTTATGTCTAAACCAAAGAAAATCAGCAAAAAATACCTAAGAATAACATTAAAAGCCTTCGATTAGATAGGAAACATTGAAAATAGACGATAAAAGAAGATACCAGAATCCCCACATTTTGTAAGGTCCGCGGTCATGAACATTGGCCAATCTTTCAAGGTATGAATTTTGTCTTTATTTTATGTCTAAATCAAAGAAAATCAGCCAAAAATACCTAAGAATAACATTAAAAGCCTTCGATTAGATAGGAAACATTGAAAATAGACGATAAAAGAAGATACCAGAATCCGCACATTCTGTAAGGTCCGCGGTCATGAAAATTGGCCAATTTTTCAAGGTATTAATTTTGTCTTTATTTTATGTCTAAATCAAAGAAAATCAGCTAATAATACCTAAGAATAACATTAAAAGCCTTCGATTAGATAGGAAACATTTTAATCAGACGATAAAAGAAGATACCAGAATCCCCACATTCTGTAAGGTCCGCGGTCATGAAAATTGGCCAATTTTTCAAGGTATTAATTTTGTCTTTATTTTATGTCTAAATCAAAGAAAATCAGCCAAAAATACCTAAGAATAACATTAAAAGCCTTCGATTAGATAGGAAACATTGAAAATAGACGATAAAAGAAGATACCAGAATCCCCACATTCTGTAAGGTTCGCGGTCATGAAAATTTGCCAATTTTTCAAGGTATTAATTTTGTCTTTATTTTATGTCTAAATCAAAGAAAATCAGCCAAAAATACCTAAGAATAACATTAAAAGCCTTCGATTAGATAGGAAACATTGAAAATAGACGATAAAAGAAGATACCAGAATCCCCACATTTTGTAAGGTCCGCGGTCATGAAAATTGGCCAATTTTTCAAGGTATTAATTTTGTCTTTATTTTATGTCTAAATCAAAGAAAATCAGCCAAAAATACCTAAGAATAACATTAAAAGCCTTCGATTAGATAGGAAACATTGAAAATAGACGATAAAAGAAGATACCAGAATCCCCACATTCTGTAAGGTCCGCGGTCATGAAAATTGGCCAATTTTTCAAGGTATGAATTTTGTCTTAATTTTATGTCTAAATCAAAGAAAATCAGCCAAAAATACCTAAGAATAACATTAAAAGCCTTCGATTAGATAGGAAACATTGAAAATAGACGATAAAAGAAGATACCAGAATCCCCACATTCTGTAAGGTCCGCGGTCATGAAAATTGGCCAATTTTTCAAGGTATTAATTTTGTCTTTATTTTATGTCTAAATCAAAGAAAATCAGCTAATAATACCTAAGAATAACATTAAAAGCCTTCGATTAGATAGGAAACATTTAAATCAGACGATAAAAGAAGATACCAGAATCCCCACATTCTGTAAGGTCCGCGGTCATGAACATTGGCCAATTTTTCAAGGTATTAATTTTGTCTTTATTTTATGTCTAAATCAAAGAAAATCAGCCAAAAATACCTAAGAATAACATTGAAAGCCTTCGATTAGATAGGAAACATTGAAAAAAGACGATAAAAGAAGATACCAGAATCCCCACATTCTGTAAGGTCCGCGGTCATGAAAATTGGCCAATTTTTCAAGGTATTAATTTTGTCTTTATTTTATGTCTAAATCAAAGAAAATCAGCTAATAATACCTAAGAATAACATTAAAAGCCTTCGATTAGATAGGAAACATTTAAATCAGACGATAAAAGAAGATACCAGAATCCCCACATTCTGTAAGGTCCGCGGTCATGAAAATTGGCCAATTTTTCAAGGTATTAATTTTGTCTTTATTTTATGTCTAAATCAAAGAAAATCAGCCAAAAATACCTAAGAATAACATTAAAAGCCTTCGATTAGATAGGAAACATTGAAAATAGACGATAAAAGAAGATACCAGAATCCCCAGATTCTGTAAGGTTCGCGGTCATGAAAATTTGCCAATTTTTCAAGGTATTAATTTTGTCTTTATTTTATGTCTAAATCAAAGAAAATCAGCCAAAAATACCTAAGAATAACATTAAAAGCCTTCGATTAGATAGGAAACATTGAAAATAGACGATAAAAGAAGATACCAGAATCCCCACATTTTGTAAGGTCCGCGGTCATGAAAATTGGCCAATTTTTCAAGGTATTAATTTTGTCTTTATTTTATGTCTAAATCAAAGAAAATCCGCCAAAAATACCTAAGAATAACATTAAAAGCCTTCGATTAGATAGGAAACATTGAAAATAGACGATAAAAGAAGATACCAGAATCCGCACATTCTGTAAGGTCCGCGGTCATGAAAATTGGCCAATTTTTCAAGGTATTAATTTTGTCTTTATTTTATGTCTAAATCAAAGAAAATCAGCCAAAAATACCTAAGAATAACATTAAAAGCCTTCGATTAGATAGGAAACATTGAAAATAGACGATAAAAGAAGATACCAGAATCCCCACATTCTGTAAGGTCCGCGGTCATGAAAATTGGCCAATTTTTCAAGGTATTAATTTTGTCTTTATTTTATGTCTAAACCAAAGAAAATCAGCAAAAAATACCTAAGAATAACATTAAAAGCCTTCGATTAGATAGGAAACATTGAAAATAGACGATAAAAGAAGATACCAGAATCCCCACATTTTGTAAGGTCCGCGGTCATGAACATTGGCCAATTTTTCAAGGTATGAATTTTGTCTTTATTTTATGTCTAAATCAAAGAAAATCAGCCAAAAATACCTAAGAATAACATTAAAAGCCTTCGATTAGATAGGAAACATTGAAAATAGACGATAAAAGAAGATACCAGAATCCGCACATTCTGTAAGGTCCGCGGTCATGAAAATTGGCCAATTTTTCAAGGTATTAATTTTGTCTTTATTTTATGTCTAAATCAAAGAAAATCAGCTAATAATACCTAAGAATAACATTAAAAGCCTTCGATTAGATAGGAAACATTTTAATCAGACGATAAAAGAAGATACCAGAATCCCCACATTCTGTAAGGTCCGCGGTCATGAAAATTGGCCAATTTTTCAAGGTATTAATTTTGTCTTTATTTTATGTCTAAATCAAAGAAAATCAGCCAAAAATACCTAAGAATAACATTAAAAGCCTTCGATTAGATAGGAAACATTGAAAATAGACGATAAAAGAAGATACCAGAATCCCCACATTCTGTAAGGTTCGCGGTCATGAAAATTTGCCAATTTTTCAAGGTATTAATTTTGTCTTTATTTTATGTCTAAATCAAAGAAAATCAGCCAAAAATACCTAAGAATAACATTAAAAGCCTTCGATTAGATAGGAAACATTGAAAATAGACGATAAAAGAAGATACCAGAATCCCCACATTTTGTAAGGTCCGCGGTCATGAAAATTGGCCAATTTTTCAAGGTATTAATTTTGTCTTTATTTTATGTCTAAATCAAAGAAAATCAGCCAAAAATACCTAAGAATAACATTAAAAGCCTTCGATTAGATAGGAAACATTGAAAATAGACGATAAAAGAAGATACCAGAATCCCCACATTCTGTAAGGTCCGCGGTCATGAAAATTGGCCAATTTTTCAAGGTATGAATTTTGTCTTAATTTTATGTCTAAATCAAAGAAAATCAGCCAAAAATACCTAAGAATAACATTAAAAGCCTTCGATTAGATAGGAAACATTGAAAATAGACGATAAAAGAAGATACCAGAATCCCCACATTCTGTAATGTCCGCGGTCATGAAAATTGGCCAATTTTTCAAGGTATTAATTTTGTCTTTATTTTATGTCTAAATCAAAGAAAATCAGCCAAAAATACCTAAGAATAACATTAAAAGCCTTCGATTAGATAGGAAACATTTAAATCAGACGATAAAAGAAGATACCAGAATCCCCACATTCTGTAAGGTCCGCGGTCATGAAAATTGGCCAATTTTTCAAGGTATTAATTTTGTCTTTATTTTATGTCTAAATCAAAGAAAATCAGCAAAAAATACCTAAGAATAACATTAAAAGCCTTCGATTAGATAGGAAACATTGAAAATAGACGATAAAAGAAGATACCAGAATCCCCACATTTAGTAAGGTTCGCGGTCATGAAAATTTGCCAATTTTTCAAGGTATTAATTTTGTCTTTATTTTATGTCTAAATCAAAGAAAATCAGCCAAAAATACCTAAGAATAACATTAAAAGCCTTCGATTAGATAGGAAATATTGAAAATAGACGATAAAAGAAGATACCAGAATCCCCACATTTTGTAAGGTCCGCGGTCATGAAAATTGGCCAATCTTTCAAGGTATTAATTTTGTCTTTATTTTATGTCTAAACCAAAGAAAATCAGCAAAAAATACCTAAGAATAACATTAAAAGCCTTCGATTAGATAGAAAACATTGAAAATAGACGATAAAAGAAGATACCAGAATCCCCACATTTTGTAAGGTCATGAACATTGGCCAATTTTTCAAGGTATGAATTTTGTCTTTATTTTATGTCTAAATCAAAGAAAATCAGCCAAAAATACCTAAGAATAACATTGAAAGCCTTCGATTAGATAGGAAACATTGAAAATAGACGATAAAAGAAGATACCAGAATCCCCACATTCTGTAAGGTCCGCGGTCATGAAAATTGGCCAATTTTTCAAGGTATTAATTTTGTCTTTATTTTATGTCTAAATCAAAGAAAATCAGCTAATAATACCTAAGAATAACATTAAAAGCCTTCGATTAGATAGGAAACATTTAAATCAGACGATAAAAGAAGATACCAGAATCCCCACATTCTGTAAGGTCCGCGGTCATGAAAATTGGCCAATTTTTCAAGGTATTAATTTTGTCTTTATTTTATGTCTAAATCAAAGAAAATCAGCCAAAAATACCTAAGAATAACATTAAAAGCCTTCGATTAGATAGGAAACATTGAAAATAGACGATAAAAGAAGATACCAGAATCCCCACATTCTGTAAGGTTCGCGGTCATGAAAATTTGCCAATTTTTCAAGGTATTAATTTTGTCTTTATTTTATGTCTAAATCAAAGAAAATCAGCCAAAAATACCTAAGAATAACATTAAAAGCCTTCGATTAGATAGGAAACATTGAAAATAGACGATAAAAGAAGATACCAGAATCCCCACATTTTGTAAGGTCCGCGGTCATGAAAATTGGCCAATTTTTCAAGGTATTAATTTTGTCTTTATTTTATGTCTAAATCAAAGAAAATCCGCCAAAAATACCTAAGAATAACATTAAAAGCCTTCGATTAGATAGGAAACATTGAAAATAGACGATAAAAGAAGATACCAGAATCCGCACATTCTGTAAGGTCCGCGGTCATGAAAATTGGCCAATTTTTCAAGGTATTAATTTTGTCTTTATTTTATGTCTAAATCAAAGAAAATCAGCTAATAATACCTAAGAATAACATTAAAAGCCTTCGATTAGATAGGAAACATTTAAATCAGACGATAAAAGAAGATACCAGAATCCCCACATTCTGTAAGGTCCGCGGTCATGAAAATTGGCCAATTTTTCAAGGTATTAATTTTGTCTTTATTTTATGTCTAAATCAAAGAAAATCAGTCAAAAATACCTAAGAATAACATTAAAAGCCTTCGATTAGATAGGAAACATTGAAAATAGACGATAAAAGAAGATACCAGAATCCCCACATTCTGTAAGGTCCGCGGTCATGAAAATTGGCCAATTTTTCAAGGTATTAATTTTGTCTTTATTTTATGTCTAAATCAAAGAAAATCAGCCAAAAATACCTAAGAATAACATTAAAAGCCTTCGATTAGATAGGAAACATTGAAAATAGACGATAAAAGAAGATACCAGAATCCGCACATTCTGTAAGGTCCGCGGTCATGAAAATTGGCCAATTTTTCAAGGTATTAATTTTGTCTTTATTTTATGTCTAAATCAAAGAAAATCAGCTAATAATACCAAAGAATAACATTAAAAGCCTTCGATTAGATAGGAAACATTTAAATCAGACGATAAAAGAAGATACCAGAATCCCCACATTCTGTAAGGTCCGCGGTCATGAAAATTGGCCAATTTTTCAAGGTATTAATTTTGTCTTTATTTTATGTCTAAATAAAAGAAAATCAGCCAAAAATACCTAAGAATAACATTAAAAGCCTTCGATTAGATAGGAAACATTGAAAATAGACGATAAAAGAAGATACCAGAATCCCCACATTTAGTAAGGTCCGCGGTCATGAAAATTGGCCAATTTTTCAAGGTATTAATTTTGTCTTTATTTTATGTCTAAATCAAAGAAAATCAGCCAAAAATACCTAAGAATAACATTAAAAGCCTTCGATTAGATAGGAAACATTGAAAATAGACGATAAAAGAAGATACCAGAATCCCCACATTCTGTAAGGTCCGCGGTCATGAAAATTGGCCAATTTTTCAAGGTATTAATTTTGTCTTTATTTTATGTCTAAACCAAAGAAAATCAGCAAAAAATACCTAAGAATAACATTAAAAGCCTTCGATTAGATAGGAAACATTGAAAATAGACGATAAAAGAAGATACCAGAATCCCCACATTTTGTAAGGTCCGCGGTCATGAAAATTGGCCAATTTTTCAAGGTATTAATTTTGTCTTTATTTTATGTCTAAATCAAAGAAAATCAGCCAAAAATACCTAAGAATAACATTAAAAGCCTTCGATTAGATAGGAAACATTGAAAATAGACGATAAAAGAAGATACCAGAATCCCCACATTCTGTAAGGTCCGCGGTCATGAAAATTGGCCAATTTTTCAATGTATGAATTTTGTCTTAATTTTATGTCTAAATCAAAGAAAATCAGCCAAAAATACCTAAGAATAACATTAAAAGCCTTCGATTAGATAGGAAACATTGAAAATAGACGATAAAAGAAGATACCAGAATCCCCACATTCTGTAAGGTCCGCGGTCATGAAAATTGGCCAATTTTTCAAGGTATTAATTTTGTCTTTATTTTATGTCTAAATCAAAGAAAATCAGCTAAAAATACCTAAGAATAACATTAAAAGCCTTCGATTAGATAGGAAACATTGAAAATAGACGATAAAAGAAGATACCAGAATCCCCACATTCTGTAAGGTCCGCGGTCATGAAAATTGGCCAATTTTTCAAGGTATTAATTTTGTCTTTATTTTATGTCTAAATCAAAGAAAATCAGCCAAAAATACCTAAGAATAACATTAAAAGCCTTCGATTAGATAGGAAACATTGAAAATAGACGATAAAAGAAGATACCAGAATCCCCACATTTTGTAAGGTCCGCGGTCATGAAAATTGGCCAATTTTTCAAGGTATTAATTTTGTCTTCATTTTATGTCTAAATCAAAGAAAATCAGCCAAAAATACCTAAGAATAACATGCAAAGCCTTCGATTAGATAGGAAACATTGAAAATAGACGATAAAAGAAGATACCAGAATCCGCACATTCTGTAAGGTCCGCGGTCATGAAAATTGGCCAATTTTTCAAGGTATTAATTTTGTCTTTATTTTATGTCTAAATCAAAGAAAATCAGCTAATAATACCTAAGAATAACATTAAAAGCCTTCGATTAGATAGGAAACATTTAAATCAGACGATAAAAGAAGATACCAGAATCCCCACATTCTGTAAGGTCCGCGGTCATGAAAATTGGCCAATTTTTCAAGGTATTAATTTTGTCTTTATTTTATGTCTAAATAAAAGAAAATCAGCCAAAAATACCTAAGAATAACATTAAAAGCCTTCGATTAGATAGGAAACATTGAAAATAGACGATAAAAGAAGATACCAGAATCCCCACATTCTGTAAGGTCCGCGGTCATGAAAATTGGCCAATTTTTCAAGGTATTAATTTTGTCTTTATTTTATGTCTAAATCAAAGAAAATCAGCCAAAAATACCTAAGAATAACATTAAAAGCCTTCGATTAGATAGGAAACATTGAAAATAGACGATAAAAGAAGATACCAGAATCCCCACATTCTGTAAGGTTCGCGGTCATGAAAATTTGCCAATTTTTCAAGGTATTAATTTTGTCTTTATTTTATGTCTAAATCAAAGAAAATCAGCCACAAATACCTAACAATAACATTAAAAGCCTTCGATTAGATAGGAAACATTGAAAATAGACGATAAAAGAAGATACCAGAATCCCCACATTTTGTAAGGTCCGCGGTCATGAAAATTGGCCAATTTTTCAAGGTATGAATTTTGTCTTTATTTTATGTCTAAATCAAAGAAAATCAGCCAAAAATACCTAAGAATAACATTAAAAGCCTTCGATTAGATAGGAAACATTGAAAATAGACGATAAAAGAAGATACCAGAATCCCCACATTCTGTAAGGTCCGCGGTCATGAAAATTGGCCAATTTTTCAAGGTATTAATTTTGTCTTTATTTTATGTCTAAATCAAAGAAAATCAGCCAAAAATACCTAAGAATAACATTAAAAGCCTTCGATTAGATAGGAAACATTGAAAATAGACGATAAAAGAAGATACCAGAATCCCCACATTCTGTAAGGTCCGCGGTCATGAAAATTGGCCAATTTTTCAAGGTATTAATTTTGTCTTTATTTTATGTCTAAATCAAAGAAAATCAGCCAAAAATACCTAAGAATAACATTAAAAGCCTTCGATTAGATAGGAAACATTGAAAATAGACGATAAAAGAAGATACCAGAATCCCCACATTTTGTAAGGTCCGCGGTCATGAAAATTGGCCAATTTTTCAAGGTATTAATTTTGTCTTTATTTTATGTCTAAATCAAAGAAAATCAGCCAAAAATACCTAAGAATAACATGCAAAGCCTTCGATTAGATAGGAAACATTGAAAATAGACGATAAAAGAAGATACCAGAATCCGCACATTCTGTAAGGTCCGCGGTAAAGAAAATTGGCCAATTTTTCAAGGTATTAATTTTGTCTTTATTTTATGTCTAAATCAAAGAAAATCAGCTAATAATACCTAAGAATAACATTAAAAGCCTTCGATTAGATAGGAAACATTTAAATCAGACGATAAAAGAAGATACCAGAATCCCCACATTCTGTAAGGTCCGCGGTCATGAAAATTGGCCAATTTTTCAAGGTATTAATTTTGTCTTTATTTTATGTCTAAATAAAAGAAAATCAGCCAAAAATACCTAAGAATAACATTAAAAGCCTTCGATAAGATAGGAAACATTGAAAATAGACGATAAAAGAAGATACCAGAATCCCCACATTTAGTAAGGTCCGCGGTCATGAAAATTGGCCAATTTTTCAAGGTATTAATTTTGTCTTTATTTTATGTCTAAATCAAAGAAAATCAGAGAAAAATACCTAAGAATAACATTAAAAGCCTTCGATTAGATAGGAAACATTGAAAATAGACGATAAAAGAAGATACCAGAATCCCCACATTCTGTAAGGTCCGCGGTCATGAAAATTGGCCAATTTTTCAAGGTATTAATTTTGTCTTTATTTTATGTCTAAACCAAAGAAAATCAGCCAAAAATACCTAAGAATAACATTAAAAGCCTTCGATTAGATAGGAAACATTGAAAATAGACGATAAAAGAAGATACCAGAATCCCCACATTTTGTAAGGTCCGCGGTCATGAACATTGGCCAATTTTTCAAGGTATGAATTTTGTCTTTATTTTATGTCTAAATCAAAGAAAATCAGCCAAAAATACCTAAGAATAACATTAAAAGCCTTCGATTAGATAGGAAACATTGAAAATAGACGATAAAAGAAGATACCAGAATCCCCACATTCTGTAAGGTCCGCGGTCATGAAAATTGGCCAATTTTTCAAGGTATTAATTTTGTCTTTATTTTATGTCTAAATCAAAGAAAATCAGCCAAAAATACCTAAGAATAACATGCAAAGCCTTCGATTAGATAGGAAACATTGAAAATAGACGATAAAAGAAGATACCAGAATCCGCACATTCTGTAAGGTCCGCGGTCATGAAAATTGGCCAATTTTTCAAGGTATTAATTTTGTCTTTATTTTATGTCTAAATCAAAGAAAATCAGCTAATAATACCTAAGAATAACATTAAAAGCCTTCGATTAGATAGGAAACATTTAAATCAGACGATAAAAGAAGATACCAGAATCCCCACATTCTGTAAGGTCCGCGGTCATGAAAATTGGCCAATTTTTCAAGGTATTAATTTTGTCTTTATTTTATGTCTAAATAAAAGAAAATCAGCCAAAAATACCTAAGAATAACATTAAAAGCCTTCGATTAGATAGGAAACATTGAAAATAGACGATAAAAGAAGATACCAGAATCCCCACATTCTGTAAGGTCCGCGGTCATGAAAATTGGCCAATTTTTCAAGGTATTAATTTTGTCTTTATTTTATGTCTAAATCAAAGAAAATCAGCCAAAAATACCTAAGAATAACATTAAAAGCCTTCGATTAGATAGGAAACATTGAAAATAGACGATAAAAGAAGATACCAGAATCCCCACATTCTGTAAGGTTCGCGGTCATGAAAATTTGCCAATTTTTCAAGGTATTAATTTTGTCTTTATTTTATGTCTAAATCAAAGAAAATCAGCCACAAATACCTAACAATAACATTAAAAGCCTTCGATTAGATAGGAAACATTGAAAATAGACGATAAAAGAAGATACCAGAATCCCCACATTTTGTAAGGTCCGCGGTCATGAAAATTGGCCAATTTTTCAAGGTATGAATTTTGTCTTTATTTTATGTCTAAATCAAAGAAAATCAGCCAAAAATACCTAAGAATAACATTAAAAGCCTTCGATTAGATAGGAAACATTGAAAATAGACGATAAAAGAAGATACCAGAATCCCCACATTCTGTAAGGTCCGCGGTCATGAAAATTGGCCAATTTTTCAAGGTATTAATTTTGTCTTTATTTTATGTCTAAATCAAAGAAAATCAGCCAAAAATACCTAAGAATAACATTAAAAGCCTTCGATTAGATAGGAAACATTGAAAATAGACGATAAAAGAAGATACCAGAATCCCCACATTCTGTAAGGTCCGCGGTCATGAAAATTGGCCAATTTTTCAAGGTATTAATTTTGTCTTTATTTTATGTCTAAATCAAAGAAAATCAGCCAAAAATACCTAAGAATAACATTAAAAGCCTTCGATTAGATAGGAAACATTGAAAATAGACGATAAAAGAAGATACCAGAATCCCCACATTTTGTAAGGTCCGCGGTCATGAAAATTGGCCAATTTTTCAAGGTATTAATTTTGTCTTTATTTTATGTCTAAATCAAAGAAAATCAGCCAAAAATACCTAAGAATAACATGCAAAGCCTTCGATTAGATAGGAAACATTGAAAATAGACGATAAAAGAAGATACCAGAATCCGCACATTCTGTAAGGTCCGCGGTAAAGAAAATTGGCCAATTTTTCAAGGTATTAATTTTGTCTTTATTTTATGTCTAAATCAAAGAAAATCAGCTAATAATACCTAAGAATAACATTAAAAGCCTTCGATTAGATAGGAAACATTTAAATCAGACGATAAAAGAAGATACCAGAATCCCCACATTCTGTAAGGTCCGCGGTCATGAAAATTGGCCAATTTTTCAAGGTATTAATTTTGTCTTTATTTTATGTCTAAATAAAAGAAAATCAGCCAAAAATACCTAAGAATAACATTAAAAGCCTTCGATAAGATAGGAAACATTGAAAATAGACGATAAAAGAAGATACCAGAATCCCCACATTTAGTAAGGTCCGCGGTCATGAAAATTGGCCAATTTTTCAAGGTATTAATTTTGTCTTTATTTTATGTCTAAATCAAAGAAAATCAGAGAAAAATACCTAAGAATAACATTAAAAGCCTTCGATTAGATAGGAAACATTGAAAATAGACGATAAAAGAAGATACCAGAATCCCCACATTCTGTAAGGTCCGCGGTCATGAAAATTGGCCAATTTTTCAAGGTATTAATTTTGTCTTTATTTTATGTCTAAACCAAAGAAAATCAGCCAAAAATACCTAAGAATAACATTAAAAGCCTTCGATTAGATAGGAAACATTGAAAATAGACGATAAAAGAAGATACCAGAATCCCCACATTTTGTAAGGTCCGCGGTCATGAACATTGGCCAATTTTTCAAGGTATGAATTTTGTCTTTATTTTATGTCTAAATCAAAGAAAATCAGCCAAAAATACCTAAGAATAACATTAAAAGCCTTCGATTAGATAGGAAACATTGAAAATAGACGATAAAAGAAGATACCAGAATCCCCACATTCTGTAAGGTCCGCGGTCATGAAAATTGGCCAATTTTTCAAGGTATTAATTTTGTCTTTATTTTATGTCTAAATCAAAGAAAATCAGCCACAAATACCTAACAATAACATTAAAAGCCTTCGATTAGATAGGAAACATTGAAAATAGACGATAAAAGAAGATACCAGAATCCCCACATTCTGTAAGGTCCGCGGTCATGAAAATTGGCCAATTTTTCAAGGTATTAATTTTGTCTTTATTTTATGTCTAAATCAAAGAAAATCAGCCAAAAATACCTAAGAATAACATTAAAAGCCTTCGATTAGATAGGAAACATTGAAAATAGACGATAA
This sequence comes from Euprymna scolopes, assembly GCF_053919585.1. Classification (NCBI taxonomy): domain Eukaryota; kingdom Metazoa; phylum Mollusca; class Cephalopoda; order Sepiida; family Sepiolidae; genus Euprymna; species Euprymna scolopes. The sequence goes on along the minus strand of NC_136493.1, from coordinate 33,035,125 downwards.
AAGAAGATACCAGAATCCCCACATTCTGTAAGGTTCGCGGTCATGAAAATTTGCCAATTTTTCAAGGTATTAATTTTGTCTTTATTTTATGTCTAAATCAAAGAAAATCAGCCAAAAATACCTAAGAATAACATTAAAAGCCTTCGATTAGATAGGAAACATTGAAAATAGACGATAAAAGAAGATACCAGAATCCCCACATTTTGTAAGGTCCGCGGTCATGAAAATTGGCCAATTTTTCAAGGTATTAATTTTGTCTTTATTTTATGTCTAAATCAAAGAAAATCAGCCAAAAATACCTAAGAATAACATTAAAAGCCTTCGATTAGATAGGAAACATTGAAAATAGACGATAAAAGAAGATACCAGAATCCCCACATTCTGTAAGGTCCGCGGTCATGAAAATTGGCCAATTTTTCAAGGTATGAATTTTGTCTTAATTTTATGTCTAAATCAAAGAAAATCAGCCAAAAATACCTAAGAATAACATTAAAAGCCTTCGATTAGATAGGAAACATTGAAAATAGACGATAAAAGAAGATACCAGAATCCCCACATTCTGTAAGGTCCGCGGTCATGAAAATTGGCCAATTTTTCAAGGTATTAATTTTGTCTTTATTTTATGTCTAAATCAAAGAAAATCAGCTAATAATACCTAAGAATAACATTAAAAGCCTTCGATTAGATAGGAAACATTTAAATCAGACGATAAAAGAAGATACCAGAATCCCCACATTCTGTAAGGTCCGCGGTCATGAACATTGGCCAATTTTTCAAGGTATTAATTTTGTCTTTATTTTATGTCTAAATCAAAGAAAATCAGCCAAAAATACCTAAGAATAACATTGAAAGCCTTCGATTAGATAGGAAACATTGAAAAAAGACGATAAAAGAAGATACCAGAATCCCCACATTCTGTAAGGTCCGCGGTCATGAAAATTGGCCAATTTTTCAAGGTATTAATTTTGTCTTTATTTTATGTCTAAATCAAAGAAAATCAGCTAATAATACCTAAGAATAACATTAAAAGCCTTCGATTAGATAGGAAACATTTAAATCAGACGATAAAAGAAGATACCAGAATCCCCACATTCTGTAAGGTCCGCGGTCATGAAAATTGGCCAATTTTTCAAGGTATTAATTTTGTCTTTATTTTATGTCTAAATCAAAGAAAATCAGCCAAAAATACCTAAGAATAACATTAAAAGCCTTCGATTAGATAGGAAACATTGAAAATAGACGATAAAAGAAGATACCAGAATCCCCAGATTCTGTAAGGTTCGCGGTCATGAAAATTTGCCAATTTTTCAAGGTATTAATTTTGTCTTTATTTTATGTCTAAATCAAAGAAAATCAGCCAAAAATACCAAAGAATAACATTAAAAGCCTTCGATTAGATAGGAAACATTGAAAATAGACGATAAAAGAAGATACCAGAATCCCCACATTTTGTAAGGTCCGCGGTCATGAAAATTGGCCAATTTTTCAAGGTATTAATTTTGTCTTTATTTTATGTCTAAATCAAAGAAAATCCGCCAAAAATACCTAAGAATAACATTAAAAGCCTTCGATTAGATAGGAAACATTGAAAATAGACGATAAAAGAAGATACCAGAATCCGCACATTCTGTAAGGTCCGCGGTCATGAAAATTGGCCAATTTTTCAAGGTATTAATTTTGTCTTTATTTTATGTCTAAATCAAAGAAAATCAGCCAAAAATACCTAAGAATAACATTAAAAGCCTTCGATTAGATAGGAAACATTGAAAATAGACGATAAAAGAAGATACCAGAATCCCCACATTCTGTAAGGTCCGCGGTCATGAAAATTGGCCAATTTTTCAAGGTATTAATTTTGTCTTTATTTTATGTCTAAACCAAAGAAAATCAGCAAAAAATACCTAAGAATAACATTAAAAGCCTTCGATTAGATAGGAAACATTGAAAATAGACGATAAAAGAAGATACCAGAATCCCCACATTTTGTAAGGTCCGCGGTCATGAACATTGGCCAATTTTTCAAGGTATGAATTTTGTCTTTATTTTATGTCTAAATCAAAGAAAATCAGCCAAAAATACCTAAGAATAACATTAAAAGCCTTCGATTAGATAGGAAACATTGAAAATAGACGATAAAAGAAGATACCAGAATCCGCACATTCTGTAAGGTCCGCGGTCATGAAAATTGGCCAATTTTTCAAGGTATTAATTTTGTCTTTATTTTATGTCTAAATCAAAGAAAATCAGCTAATAATACCTAAGAATAACATTAAAAGCCTTCGATTAGATAGGAAACATTTTAATCAGACGATAAAAGAAGATACCAGAATCCCCACATTCTGTAAGGTCCGCGGTCATGAAAATTGGCCAATTTTTCAAGGTATTAATTTTGTCTTTATTTTATGTCTAAATCAAAGAAAATCAGCCAAAAATACCTAAGAATAACATTAAAAGCCTTCGATTAGATAGGAAACATTGAAAATAGACGATAAAAGAAGATACCAGAATCCCCACATTCTGTAAGGTTCGCGGTCATGAAAATTTGCCAATTTTTCAAGGTATTAATTTTGTCTTTATTTTATGTCTAAATCAAAGAAAATCAGCCAAAAATACCTAAGAATAACATTAAAAGCCTTCGATTAGATAGGAAACATTGAAAATAGACGATAAAAGAAGATACCAGAATCCCCACATTTTGTAAGGTCCGCGGTCATGAAAATTGGCCAATTTTTCAAGGTATTAATTTTGTCTTTATTTTATGTCTAAATCAAAGAAAATCAGCCAAAAATACCTAAGAATAACATTAAAAGCCTTCGATTAGATAGGAAACATTGAAAATAGACGATAAAAGAAGATACCAGAATCCCCACATTCTGTAAGGTCCGCGGTCATGAAAATTGGCCAATTTTTCAAGGTATGAATTTTGTCTTAATTTTATGTCTAAATCAAAGAAAATCAGCCAAAAATACCTAAGAATAACATTAAAAGCCTTCGATTAGATAGGAAACATTGAAAATAGACGATAAAAGAAGATACCAGAATCCCCACATTCTGTAAGGTCCGCGGTCATGAAAATTGGCCAATTTTTCAAGGTATTAATTTTGTCTTTATTTTATGTCTAAATCAAAGAAAATCAGCTAATAATACCTAAGAATAACATTAAAAGCCTTCGATTAGATAGGAAACATTTAAATCAGACGATAAAAGAAGATACCAGAATCCCCACATTCTGTAAGGTCCGCGGTCATGAACATTGGCCAATTTTTCAAGGTATTAATTTTGTCTTTATTTTATGTCTAAATCAAAGAAAATCAGCCAAAAATACCTAAGAATAACATTGAATGCCTTCGATTAGATAGGAAACATTGAAAATAGACGATAAAAGAAGATACCAGAATCCCCACATTCTGTAAGGTCCGCGGTCATGAAAATTGGCCAATTTTTCAAGGTATTAATTTTGTCTTTATTTTATGTCTAAATCAAAGAAAATCAGCTAATAATACCTAAGAATAACATTAAAAGCCTTCGATTAGATAGGAAACATTTAAATCAGACGATAAAAGAAGATACCAGAATCCCCACATTCTGTAAGGTCCGCGGTCATGAAAATTGGCCAATTTTTCAAGGTATTAATTTTGTCTTTATTTTATGTCTAAATCAAAGAAAATCAGCCAAAAATACCTAAGAATAACATTAAAAGCCTTCGATTAGATAGGAAACATTGAAAATAGACGATAAAAGAAGATACCAGAATCCCCACATTCTGTAAGGTTCGCGGTCATGAAAATTTGCCAATTTTTCAAGGTATTAATTTTGTCTTTATTTTATGTCTAAATCAAAGAAAATCAGCCAAAAATACCTAAGAATAACATTAAAAGCCTTCGATTAGATAGGAAACATTGAAAATAGACGATAAAAGAAGATACCAGAATCCCCACATTTTGTAATGTCCGCGGTCATGAAAATTGGCCAATTTTTCAAGGTATTAATTTTGTCTTTATTTTATGTCTAAATCAAAGAAAATCCGCCAAAAATACCTAAGAATAACATTAAAAGCCTTCGATTAGATAGGAAACATTGAAAATAGACGATAAAAGAAGATACCAGAATCCGCACATTCTGTAAGGTCCGCGGTCATGAAAATTGGCCAATTTTTCAAGGTATTAATTTTGTCTTTATTTTATGTCTAAATCAAAGAAAATCAGCTAATAATACCTAAGAATAACATTAAAAGCCTTCGATTAGATAGGAAACATTTAAATCAGACGATAAAAGAAGATACCAGAATCCCCACATTCTGTAAGGTCCGCGGTCATGAAAATTGGCCAATTTTTCAAGGTATTAATTTTGTCTTTATTTTATGTCTAAATCAAAGAAAATCAGCAAAAAATACCTAAGAATAACATTAAAAGCCTTCGATTAGATAGGAAACATTGAAAATAGACGATAAAAGAAGATACCAGAATCCCCACATTTAGTAAGGTTCGCGGTCATGAAAATTTGCCAATTTTTCAAGGTATTAATTTTGTCTTTATTTTATGTCTAAATCAAAGAAAATCAGCCAAAAATACCTAAGAATAACATTAAAAGCCTTCGATTAGATAGGAAATATTGAAAATAGACGATAAAAGAAGATACCAGAATCCCCACATTTTGTAAGGTCCGCGGTCATGAAAATTGGCCAATCTTTCAAGGTATTAATTTTGTCTTTATTTTATGTCTAAACCAAAGAAAATCAGCAAAAAATACCTAAGAATAACATTAAAAGCCTTCTATTAGATAGAAAACATTGAAAATAGACGATAAAAGAAGATACCAGAATCCCCACATTTTGTAAGGTCATGAACATTGGCCAATTTTTCAAGGTATGAATTTTGTCTTTATTTTATGTCTAAATCAAAGAAAATCAGCCAAAAATACCTAAGAATAACATTGAAAGCCTTCGATTAGATAGGAAACATTGAAAATAGACGATAAAAGAAGATACCAGAATCCCCACATTCTGTAAGGTCCGCGGTCATGAAAATTGGCCAATTTTTCAAGGTATTAATTTTGTCTTTATTTTATGTCTAAATCAAAGAAAATCAGCTAATAATACCTAAGAATAACATTAAAAGCCTTCGATTAGATAGGAAACATTTAAATCAGACGATAAAAGAAGATACCAGAATCCCCACATTCTGTAAGGTCCGCGGTCATGAAAATTGGCCAATTTTTCAAGGTATTAATTTTGTCTTTATTTTATGTCTAAATCAAAGAAAATCAGCCAAAAATACCTAAGAATAACATTAAAAGCCTTCGATTAGATAGGAAACATTGAAAATAGACGATAAAAGAAGATACCAGAATCCCCACATTCTGTAAGGTTCGCGGTCATGAAAATTTGCCAATTTTTCAAGGTATTAATTTTGTCTTTATTTTATGTCTAAATCAAAGAAAATCAGCCAAAAATACCTAAGAATAACATTAAAAGCCTTCGATTAGATAGGAAACATTGAAAATAGACGATAAAAGAAGATACCAGAATCCCCACATTTTGTAAGGTCCGCGGTCATGAAAATTGGCCAATTTTTCAAGGTATTAATTTTGTCTTTATTTTATGTCTAAATCAAAGAAAATCCGCCAAAAATACCTAAGAATAACATTAAAAGCCTTCGATTAGATAGGAAACATTGAAAATAGACGATAAAAGAAGATACCAGAATCCGCACATTCTGTAAGGTCCGCGGTCATGAAAATTGGCCAATTTTTCAAGGTATTAATTTTGTCTTTATTTTATGTCTAAATCAAAGAAAATCAGCTAATAATACCTAAGAATAACATTAAAAGCCTTCGATTAGATAGGAAACATTTAAATCAGACGATAAAAGAAGATACCAGAATCCCCACATTCTGTAAGGTCCGCGGTCATGAAAATTGGCCAATTTTTCAAGGTATTAATTTTGTCTTTATTTTATGTCTAAATCAAAGAAAATCAGTCAAAAATACCTAAGAATAACATTAAAAGCCTTCGATTAGATAGGAAACATTGAAAATAGACGATAAAAGAAGATACCAGAATCCCCACATTCTGTAAGGTCCGCGGTCATGAAAATTGGCCAATTTTTCAAGGTATTAATTTTGTCTTTATTTTATGTCTAAATCAAAGAAAATCAGCCAAAAATACCTAAGAATAACATTAAAAGCCTTCGATTAGATAGGAAACATTGAAAATAGACGATAAAAGAAGATACCAGAATCCGCACATTCTGTAAGGTCCGCGGTCATGAAAATTGGCCAATTTTTCAAGGTATTAATTTTGTCTTTATTTTATGTCTAAATCAAAGAAAATCAGCTAATAATACCAAAGAATAACATTAAAAGCCTTCGATTAGATAGGAAACATTTAAATCAGACGATAAAAGAAGATACCAGAATCCCCACATTCTGTAAGGTCCGCGGTCATGAAAATTGGCCAATTTTTCAAGGTATTAATTTTGTCTTTATTTTATGTCTAAATAAAAGAAAATCAGCCAAAAATACCTAAGAATAACATTAAAAGCCTTCGATTAGATAGGAAACATTGAAAATAGACGATAAAAGAAGATACCAGAATCCCCACATTTAGTAAGGTCCGCGGTCATGAAAATTGGCCAATTTTTCAAGGTATTAATTTTGTCTTTATTTTATGTCTAAATCAAAGAAAATCAGCCAAAAATACCTAAGAATAACATTAAAAGCCTTCGATTAGATAGGAAACATTGAAAATAGACGATAAAAGAAGATACCAGAATCCCCACATTCTGTAAGGTCCGCGGTCATGAAAATTGGCCAATTTTTCAAGGTATTAATTTTGTCTTTATTTTATGTCTAAACCAAAGAAAATCAGCAAAAAATACCTAAGAATAACATTAAAAGCCTTCGATTAGATAGGAAACATTGAAAATAGACGATAAAAGAAGATACCAGAATCCCCACATTTTGTAAGGTCCGCGGTCATGAAAATTGGCCAATTTTTCAAGGTATTAATTTTGTCTTTATTTTATGTCTAAATCAAAGAAAATCAGCCAAAAATACCTAAGAATAACATTAAAAGCCTTCGATTAGATAGGAAACATTGAAAATAGACGATAAAAGAAGATACCAGAATCCCCACATTCTGTAAGGTCCGCGGTCATGAAAATTGGCCAATTTTTCAATGTATGAATTTTGTCTTAATTTTATGTCTAAATCAAAGAAAATCAGCCAAAAATACCTAAGAATAACATTAAAAGCCTTCGATTAGATAGGAAACATTGAAAATAGACGATAAAAGAAGATACCAGAATCCCCACATTCTGTAAGGTCCGCGGTCATGAAAATTGGCCAATTTTTCAAGGTATTAATTTTGTCTTTATTTTATGTCTAAATCAAAGAAAATCAGCTAAAAATACCTAAGAATAACATTAAAAGCCTTCGATTAGATAGGAAACATTGAAAATAGACGATAAAAGAAGATACCAGAATCCCCACATTCTGTAAGGTCCGCGGTCATGAAAATTGGCCAATTTTTCAAGGTATTAATTTTGTCTTTATTTTATGTCTAAATCAAAGAAAATCAGCCAAAAATACCTAAGAATAACATTAAAAGCCTTCGATTAGATAGGAAACATTGAAAATAGACGATAAAAGAAGATACCAGAATCCCCACATTTTGTAAGGTCCGCGGTCATGAAAATTGGCCAATTTTTCAAGGTATTAATTTTGTCTTCATTTTATGTCTAAATCAAAGAAAATCAGCCAAAAATACCTAAGAATAACATGCAAAGCCTTCGATTAGATAGGAAACATTGAAAATAGACGATAAAAGAAGATACCAGAATCCGCACATTCTGTAAGGTCCGCGGTCATGAAAATTGGCCAATTTTTCAAGGTATTAATTTTGTCTTTATTTTATGTCTAAATCAAAGAAAATCAGCTAATAATACCTAAGAATAACATTAAAAGCCTTCGATTAGATAGGAAACATTTAAATCAGACGATAAAAGAAGATACCAGAATCCCCACATTCTGTAAGGTCCGCGGTCATGAAAATTGGCCAATTTTTCAAGGTATTAATTTTGTCTTTATTTTATGTCTAAATAAAAGAAAATCAGCCAAAAATACCTAAGAATAACATTAAAAGCCTTCGATTAGATAGGAAACATTGAAAATAGACGATAAAAGAAGATACCAGAATCCCCACATTCTGTAAGGTCCGCGGTCATGAAAATTGGCCAATTTTTCAAGGTATTAATTTTGTCTTTATTTTATGTCTAAATCAAAGAAAATCAGCCAAAAATACCTAAGAATAACATTAAAAGCCTTCGATTAGATAGGAAACATTGAAAATAGACGATAAAAGAAGATACCAGAATCCCCACATTCTGTAAGGTTCGCGGTCATGAAAATTTGCCAATTTTTCAAGGTAATAATTTTGTCTTTATTTTATGTCTAAATCAAAGAAAATCAGCCACAAATACCTAACAATAACATTAAAAGCCTTCGATTAGATAGGAAACATTGAAAATAGACGATAAAAGAAGATACCAGAATCCCCACATTTTGTAAGGTCCGCGGTCATGAAAATTGGCCAATTTTTCAAGGTATGAATTTTGTCTTTATTTTATGTCTAAATCAAAGAAAATCAGCCAAAAATACCTAAGAATAACATTAAAAGCCTTCGATTAGATAGGAAACATTGAAAATAGACGATAAAAGAAGATACCAGAATCCCCACATTCTGTAAGGTCCGCGGTCATGAAAATTGGCCAATTTTTCAAGGTATTAATTTTGTCTTTATTTTATGTCTAAATCAAAGAAAATCAGCCAAAAATACCTAAGAATAACATTAAAAGCCTTCGATTAGATAGGAAACATTGAAAATAGACGATAAAAGAAGATACCAGAATCCCCACATTCTGTAAGGTCCGCGGTCATGAAAATTGGCCAATTTTTCAAGGTATTAATTTTGTCTTTATTTTATGTCTAAATCAAAGAAAATCAGCCAAAAATACCTAAGAATAACATTAAAAGCCTTCGATTAGATAGGAAACATTGAAAATAGACGATAAAAGAAGATACCAGAATCCCACATTTTGTAAGGTCCGCGGTCATGAAAATGGCCAATTTTTCAAGGTATTAATTTCGTCTTTATTTTATGTCTAAATCAAAGAAAATCAGCCAAAAATACCTAAGAATAACATGCAAAGCCTTCGATTAGATAGGAAACATTGAAAATAGACGATAAAAGAAGATACCAGAATCCGCACATTCTGTAAGGTCCGCGGTAAAGAAAATTGGCCAATTTTTCAAGGTATTAATTTTGTCTTTATTTTATGTCTAAATCAAAGAAAATCAGCTAATAATACCTAAGAATAACATTAAAAGCCTTCGATTAGATAGGAAACATTTAAATCAGACGATAAAAGAAGATACCAGAATCCCCACATTCTGTAAGGTCCGCGGTCATGAAAATTGGCCAATTTTTCAAGGTATTAATTTTGTCTTTATTTTATGTCTAAATAAAAGAAAATCAGCCAAAAATACCTAAGAATAACATTAAAAGCCTTCGATAAGATAGGAAACATTGAAAATAGACGATAAAAGAAGATACCAGAATCCCCACATTTAGTAAGGTCCGCGGTCATGAAAATTGGCCAATTTTTCAAGGTATTAATTTTGTCTTTATTTTATGTCTAAATCAAAGAAAATCAGAGAAAAATACCTAAGAATAACATTAAAAGCCTTCGATTAGATAGGAAACATTGAAAATAGACGATAAAAGAAGATACCAGAATCCCCACATTCTGTAAGGTCCGCGGTCATGAAAATTGGCCAATTTTTCAAGGTATTAATTTTGTCTTTATTTTATGTCTAAACCAAAGAAAATCAGCCAAAAATACCTAAGAATAACATTAAAAGCCTTCGATTAGATAGGAAACATTGAAAATAGACGATAAAAGAAGATACCAGAATCCCCACATTTTGTAAGGTCCGCGGTCATGAACATTGGCCAATTTTTCAAGGTATGAATTTTGTCTTTATTTTATGTCTAAATCAAAGAAAATCAGCCAAAAATACCTAAGAATAACATTAAAAGCCTTCGATTAGATAGGAAACATTGAAAATAGACGATAAAAGAAGATACCAGAATCCCCACATTCTGTAAGGTCCGCGGTCATGAAAATTGGCCAATTTTTCAAGGTATTAATTTTGTCTTTATTTTATGTCTAAATCAAAGAAAATCAGCCAAAAATACCTAAGAATAACATGCAAAGCCTTCGATTAGATAGGAAACATTGAAAATAGACGATAAAAGAAGATACCAGAATCCGCACATTCTGTAAGGTCCGCGGTCATGAAAATTGGCCAATTTTTCAAGGTATTAATTTTGTCTTTATTTTATGTCTAAATCAAAGAAAATCAGCTAATAATACCTAAGAATAACATTAAAAGCCTTCGATTAGATAGGAAACATTTAAATCAGACGATAAAAGAAGATACCAGAATCCCCACATTCTGTAAGGTCCGCGGTCATGAAAATTGGCCAATTTTTCAAGGTATTAATTTTGTCTTTATTTTATGTCTAAATAAAAGAAAATCAGCCAAAAATACCTAAGAATAACATTAAAAGCCTTCGATTAGATAGGAAACATTGAAAATAGACGATAAAAGAAGATACCAGAATCCCCACATTCTGTAAGGTCCGCGGTCATGAAAATTGGCCAATTTTTCAAGGTATTAATTTTGTCTTTATTTTATGTCTAAATCAAAGAAAATCAGCCAAAAATACCTAAGAATAACATTAAAAGCCTTCGATTAGATAGGAAACATTGAAAATAGACGATAAAAGAAGATACCAGAATCCCCACATTCTGTAAGGTTCGCGGTCATGAAAATTTGCCAATTTTTTAAGGTATTAATTTTGTCTTTATTTTATGTCTAAATCAAAGAAAATCAGCCACAAATACCTAACAATAACATTAAAAGCCTTCGATTAGATAGGAAACATTGAAAATAGACGATAAAAGAAGATACCAGAATCCCCACATTTTGTAAGGTCCGCGGTCATGAAAATTGGCCAATTTTTCAAGGTATGAATTTTGTCTTTATTTTATGTCTAAATCAAAGAAAATCAGCCAAAAATACCTAAGAATAACATTAAAAGCCTTCGATTAGATAGGAAACATTGAAAATAGACGATAAAAGAAGATACCAGAATCCCCACATTCTGTAAGGTCCGCGGTCATGAAAATTGGCCAATTTTTCAAGGTATTAATTTTGTCTTTATTTTATGTCTAAATCAAAGAAAATCAGCCAAAAATACCTAAGAATAACATTAAAAGCCTTCGATTAGATAGGAAACATTGAAAATAGACGATAAAAGAAGATACCAGAATCCCCACATTCTGTAAGGTCCGCGGTCATGAAAATTGGCCAATTTTTCAAGGTATTAATTTTGTCTTTATTTTATGTCTAAATCAAAGAAAATCAGCCAAAAATACCTAAGAATAACATTAAAAGCCTTCGATTAGATAGGAAACATTGAAAATAGACGATAAAAGAAGATACCAGAATCCCCACATTTTGTAAGGTCCGCGGTCATGAAAATTGGCCAATTTTTCAAGGTATTAATTTTGTCTTTATTTTATGTCTAAATCAAAGAAAATCAGCCAAAAATATCTAAGAATAACATGCAAAGCCTTCGATTAGATAGGAAACATTGAAAATAGACGATAAAAGAAGATACCAGAATCCGCACATTCTGTAAGGTCCGCGGTAAAGAAAATTGGCCAATTTTTCAAGGTATTAATTTTGTCTTTATTTTATGTCTAAATCAAAGAAAATCAGCTAATAATACCTAAGAATAACATTAAAAGCCTTCGATTAGATAGGAAACATTTAAATCAGACGATAAAAGAAGATACCAGAATCCCCACATTCTGTAAGGTCCGCGGTCATGAAAATTGGCCAATTTTTCAAGGTATTAATTTTGTCTTTATTTTATGTCTAAATAAAAGAAAATCAGCCAAAAATACCTAAGAATAACATTAAAAGCCTTCGATAAGATAGGAAACATTGAAAATAGACGATAAAAGAAGATACCAGAATCCCCACATTTAGTAAGGTCCGCGGTCATGAAAATTGGCCAATTTTTCAAGGTATTAATTTTGTCTTTATTTTATGTCTAAATCAAAAGAAAATCAGAGAAAAATACCTAAGAATAACATTAAAAGCCTTCGATTAGATAGGAAACATTGAAAATAGACGATAAAAGAAGATACCAGAATCCCCACATTCTGTAAGGTCCGCGGTCATGAAAATTGGCCAATTTTTCAAGGTATTAATTTTGTCTTTATTTTATGTCTAAACCAAAGAAAATCAGCCAAAAATACCTAAGAATAACATTAAAAGCCTTCGATTAGATAGGAAACATTGAAAATAGACGATAAAAGAAGATACCAGAATCCCCACATTTTGTAAGGTCCGCGGTCATGAACATTGGCCAATTTTTCAAGGTATGAATTTTGTCTTTATTTTATGTCTAAATCAAAGAAAATCAGCCAAAAATACCTAAGAATAACATTAAAAGCCTTCGATTAGATAGGAAACATTGAAAATAGACGATAAAAGAAGATACCAGAATCCCCACATTCTGTAAGGTCCGCGGTCATGAAAATTGGCCAATTTTTCAAGGTATTAATTTTGTCTTTATTTTATGTCTAAATCAAAGAAAATCAGCCACAAATACCTAACAATAACATTAAAAGCCTTCGATTAGATAGGAAACATTGAAAATAGACGATAAAAGAAGATACCAGAATCCCCACATTCTGTAAGGTCCGCGGTCATGAAAATTGGCCAATTTTTCAAGGTATTAATTTTGTCTTTATTTTATGTCTAAATCAAAGAAAATCAGCCAAAAATACCTAAGAATAACATTAAAAGCCTTCGATTAGATAGGAAACATTGAAAATAGACGATAAAAGAAGATACCAGAATCCCCACATTCTGTAAGGTTCGCGGTCATGAAAATTTGCCAATTTTTCAAGGTATTAATTTTGTCTTTATTTTATGTCTAAATCAAAGAAAATCAGCCACAAATACCTAACAATAACATTAAAAGCCTTCGATTAGATAGGAAACATTGAAAATAGACGATAAAAGAAGATACCAGAATCCCCACATTTTGTAAGGTCCGCGGTCATGAAAATTGGCCAATTTTTCAAGGTATGAATTTTGTCTTTATTTTATGTCTAAATCAAAGAAAATCAGCCAAAAATACCTAAGAATAACATTAAAAGCCTTCGATTAGATAGGAAACATTGAAAATAGACGATAAAAGAAGATACCAGAATCCCCACATTCTGTAAGGTCCGCGGTCATGAAAATTGGCCAATTTTTCAAGGTATGAATTTTGTCTTAATTTTATGTCTAAATCAAAGAAAATCAGCCAAAAATACCTAAGAATAACATTAAAAGCCTTCGATTAGATAGGAAACATTGAAAATAGACGATAAAAGAAGATACCAGAATCCCCACATTCTGTAAGGTCCGCGGTCATGAAAATTGGCCAATTTTTCAAGGTATTAATTTTGTCTTTATTTTATGTCTAAATCAAAGAAAATCAGCCAAAAATACCTAAGAATAACATTAAAAGCCTTCGATTAGATAGGAAACATTGAAAATAGACGATAAAAGAAGATACCAGAATCCCCACATTCTGTAAGGTCCGCGGTCATGAAAATTGGCCAATTTTTCAAGGTATTAATTTTGTCTTTATTTTATGTCTAAATCAAAGAAAATCAGCCAAAAATACCTAAGAATAACATTAAAAGCCTTCGATTAGATAGAAAACATTGAAAATAGACGATAAAAGAAGATACCAGAATCCCCACATTTTGTAAGGTCCGCGGTCATGAACATCGGCCAATTTTTCAAGGTATGAATTTTGTCTTTATTTTATGTCTAAATCAAAGAAAATCAGCCAAAAATACCTAAGAATAACATTAAAAGCCTTCGATTAGATAGGAAACATTGAAAATAGACGATAAAAGAAGATACCAGAATCCCCACATTCTGTAAGGTCCGCGGTCATGAAAATTGGCCAATTTTTCAAGGTATTAATTTTGTCTTTATTTTATGTCTAAATCAAAGAAAATCAGCTTATAATACCTAAGAATAACATTAAAAGCCTTCGATTAGATAGGAAACATTTAAATCAGACGATAAAAGAAGATACCAGAATCCCCACATTCTGTAAGGTCCGCGGTCATGAAAATTGGCCAATTTTTCAAGGTATTAATTTTATCTTTATTTTATGTCTAAATCAAAGAAAATCAGCCAAAAATACCTAAGAATAACATTAAAAGCCTTCGATTAGATAGGAAACATTGAAAATAGACGATAAAAGAAGATACCAGAATCCCCACATTTAGTAAGGTTCGCGGTCATGAAAATTTGCCAATTTTTCAAGGTATTAATTTTGTCTTTATTTTATGTCTAAATCAAAGAAAATCAGCCAAAAATACCTAAGAATAACATTAAAAGCCTTCGATTAGATAGGAAACATTGAAAATAGACGATAAAAGAAGATACCAGAATCCCCACATTTTGTAAGGTCCGCGGTCATGAAAATTGGCCAATTTTTCAAGGTATTAATTTTGTCTTTATTTTATGTCTAAACCAAAGAAAATCAGCAAAAAATACCTAAGAATAACATTAAAAGCCTTCGATTAGATAGGAAACATTGAAAATAGACGATAAAAGAAGATACCAGAATCCCCACATTTTGTAAGGTCTGCGGTCATGAACATTGGCCAATTTTTCAAGGTATGAATTTTGTCTTTATTTTATGTCTAAATCAAAGAAAATCAGCCAAAAATACCTAAGAATAACATTAAAAGCCTTCGATTAGATAGGAAACATTGAAAATAGACGATAAAAGAAGATACCAGAATCCGCACATTCTGTAAGGTCCGCGGTCATGAAAATTGGCCAATTTTTCAAGGTATTAATTTTGTCTTTATTTTATGTCTAAATCAAAGAAAATCAGCTAATAATACCTAAGAATAACATTAAAAGCCTTCGATTAGATAGGAAACATTTAACTCAGACGATAAAAGAAGATACCAGAATCCCCACATTCTGTAAGGTCCGCGGTCATGAAAATTGGCCAATTTTTCAAGGTATTAATTTTGTCTTTATTTTATGTCTAAATCAAAGAAAATCAGCCAAAAATACCTAAGAATAACATTAAAAGCCTTCGATTAGATAGGAAACATTGAAAATAGACGATAAAAGAAGATACCAGAATCCCCACATTCTGTAAGGTTCGCGGTCATGAAAATTTGCCAATTTTTCAAGGTATTAATTTTGTCTTTATTTTATGTCTAAATCAAAGAAAATCAGCCAAAAATACCTAAGAATAACATTAAAAGCCTTCGATTAGATAGGAAACATTGAAAATAGACGATAAAAGAAGATACCAGAATCCCCACATTTTGTAAGGTCCGCGGTCATGAAAATTGGCCAATTTTTCAAGGTATTAATTTTGTCTTTATTTTATGTCTAAATCAAAGAAAATCAGCCAAAAATACCTAAGAATAACATTAAAAGCCTTCGATTAGATAGGAAACATTGAAAATAGACGATAAAAGAAGATACCAGAATCCCCACATTCTGTAAGGTCCGCGGTCATGAAAATTGGCCAATTTTTCAAGGTATTAATTTTGTCTTTATTTTATGTCTAAATCAAAGAAAATCAGCTAATAATACCTAAGAATAACATTAAAAGCCTTCGATTAGATAGGAAACATTTAAATCAGACGATAAAAGAAGATACCAGAATCCCCACATTCTGTAAGGTCCGCGGTCATGAAAATTGGCCAATTTTTCAAGGTATTAATTTTGTCTTTATTTTATGTCTAAATCAAAGAAAATCAGCCAAAAATACCTAAGAATAACATTAAAAGCCTTCGATTAGATAGGAAACATTGAAAATAGACGATAAAAGAAGATACCAGAATCCCCACATTCTGTAAGGTCCGCGGTCATGAAAATTGGCCAATTTTTCAAGGTATTAATTTTGTCTTTATTTTATGTCTAAATCAAAGAAAATCAGCCAAAAATACCTAAGAATAACATTAAAAGCCTTCGATTAGATAGAAAACATTGAAAATAGACGATAAAAGAAGATACCAGAATCCCCACATTTTGTAAGGTCCGCGGTCATGAACATTGGCCAATTTTTCAAGGTATGAATTTTGTCTTTATTTTATGTCTAAATCAAAGAAAATCAGCCAAAAATACCTAAGAATAACATTAAAAGCCTTCGATTAGATAGGAAACATTGAAAATAGACGATAAAAGAAGATAGCAGAATCCCCACATTCTGTAAGGTCCGCGGTCATGAAAATTGGCCAATTTTTCAAGGTAATTATTTTGTCTTTATTTTATGTCTAAATCAAAGAAAATCAGCTAATAATACCTAAGAATAACATTAAAAGCCTTCGATTAGATAGGAAACATTTAAACAGACGATAAAAGAAGATACCAGAATCCCCACATTCTGTAAGGTCCGCGGTCATGAAAATTGGCCAATTTTTCAAGGTATTAATTTTGTCTTTATTTTATGTCTAAATCAAAGAAAATCAGCCAAAAATACCTAAGAATAATATTAAAAGCCTTCGATTAGATAGGAAACATTGAAAATAGACGATAAAAGAAGATACCAGAATCCCCACATTTAGTAAGGTTCGCGGTCATGAAAATTTGCCAATTTTTCAAGGTATTAATTTTGTCTTTATTTTATGTCTAAATCAAAGAAAATCAGCCAAAAATACCTAAGAATAACATTAAAAGCCTTCGATTAGATAGGAAACATTGAAAATAGACGATAAAAGAAGATACCAGAATCCCTACATTTTGTAAGGTCCGCGGTCATGAAAATTGGCCAATTTTTCAAGGTATTAATTTCGTCTTTATTTTATGTCTAAACCAAAGAAAATCAGCCAAAAATACCTAAGAATAACATTAAAAGCCTTCGATTAGATAGAAAACATTGAAAATAGACGATAAAAGAAGATACCAGAATCCCCACATTTTGTAAGGTCCGCGGTCATGAACATTGGCCAATTTTTCAAGGTATGAATTTTGTCTTTATTTTATGTCTAAATCAAAGAAAATCAGCCAAAAATACCTAAGAATAACATTAAAAGCCTTCGATTAGATAGGAAACATTGAAAATAGACGATAAAAGAAGATACCAGAATCCGCACATTCTGTAAGGTCCGCGGTCATGAAAATTGGCCAATTTTTCAAGGTATTAATTTTGTCTTTATTTTATGTCTAAATCAAAGAAAATCAGCTAATAATACCTAAGAATAACATTAAAAGCCTTCGATTAGATAGGAAACATTTAAATCAGACGATAAAAGAAGATACCAGAATCCCCACATTCTGTAAGGTCCGCGGTCATGAAAATTGGCCAATTTTTCAAGGTATTAATTTTGTCTTTATTTTATGTCTAAATCAAAGAAAATCAGCCAAAAATACCTAAGAATAACATTAAAAGCCTTCGATTAGATAGGAAACATTGAAAATAGACGATAAAAGAAGATACCAGAATCCCCACATTTTGTAAGCTCCGCGGTCATGAACATTGGCCAATTTTTCAAGGTATGAATTTTGTCTTTATTTTATGTCTAAATCAAAGAAAATCAGCCAAAAATACCTAAGAATAACATTAAAAGCCTTCGATTAGATAGGAAACATTGAAAATAGACGATAAAAGAAGATACCAGAATCCGCACATTCTGTAAGGTCCGCGGTCATGAAAATTGGCCAATTTTTCAAGGTATTAATTTTGTCTTTATTTTATGTCTAAATCAAAGAAAATCAGCTAATAATACCTAAGAATAACATTAAAAGCCTTCGATTAGATAGGAAACATTTAAATCAGACGATAAAAGAAGATACCAGAATCCCCACATTCTGTAAGGTCCGCGGTCATGAAAATTGGCCAATTTTTCAAGGTATTAATTTTGTCTTTATTTTATGTCTAAATCAAAGAAAATCAGCCAAAAATACCTAAGAATAACATTAAAAGCCTTCGATTAGATAGGAAACATTGAAAATAGACGATAAAAGAAGATACCAGAATCCCCACATTCTGTAAGGTTCGCGGTCATGAAAATTTGCCAATTTTTCAAGGTATTAATTTTGTCTTTATTTTATGTCTAAATCAAAGAAAATCAGCCAAAAATACCTAAGAATAACATTAAAAGCCTTCGATTAGATAGGAAACATTGAAAATAGACGATAAAAGAAGATACCAGAATCCCCACATTTTGTAAGGTCCGCGGTCATGAAAATTGGCCAATTTTTCAAGGTATTAATTTTGTCTTTATTTTATGTCTAAATCAAAGAAAATCAGCCAAAAATACCTAAGAATAACATTAAAAGCCTTCGATTAGATAGGAAACATTGAAAATAGACGATAAAAGAAGATACCAGAATCCCCACATTCTGTAAGGTCCGCGGTCATGAAAATTGGCCAATTTTTCAAGGTATTAATTTTGTCTTTATTTTATGTCTAAATCAAAGAAAATCAGCTAATAATACCTAAGAATAACATTAAAAGCCTTCGATTAGATAGGAAACATTTAAATCAGACGATAAAAGAAGATACCAGAATCCCCACATTCTGTAAGGTCCGCGGTCATGAAAATTGGCCAATTTTTCAAGGTATTAATTTTGTCTTTATTTTATGTCTAAATCAAAGAAAATCAGCCAAAAATACCTAAGAATAACATTAAAAGCCTTCGATTAGATAGGAAACATTGAAAATAGACGATAAAAGAAGATACCAGAATCCCCACATTCTGTAAGGTCCGCGGTCATGAAAATTGGCCAATTTTTCAAGGTATTAATTTTGTCTTTATTTTATGTCTAAATCAAAGAAAATCAGCCAAAAATACCTAAGAATAACATTAAAAGCCTTCGATTAGATAGAAAACATTGAAAATAGACGATAAAAGAAGATACCAGAATCCCCACATTTTGTAAGGTCCGCGGTCATGAACATTGGCCAATTTTTCAAGGTATGAATTTTGTCTTTATTTTATGTCTAAATCAAAGAAAATCAGCCAAAAATACCTAAGAATAACATTAAAAGCCTTCGATTAGATAGGAAACATTGAAAATAGACGATAAAAGAAGATAGCAGAATCCCCACATTCTGTAAGGTCCGCGGTCATGAAAATTGGCCAATTTTTCAAGGTAATTATTTTGTCTTTATTTTATGTCTAAATCAAAGAAAATCAGCTAATAATACCTAAGAATAACATTAAAAGCCTTCGATTAGATAGGAAACATTTAAACAGACGATAAAAGAAGATACCAGAATCCCCACATTCTGTAAGGTCCGCGGTCATGAAAATTGGCCAATTTTTCAAGGTATTAATTTTGTCTTTATTTTATGTCTAAATCAAAGAAAATCAGCCAAAAATACCTAAGAATAACATTAAAAGCCTTCGATTAGATAGGAAACATTGAAAATAGACGATAAAAGAAGATACCAGAATCCCCACATTTAGTAAGGTTCGCGGTCATGAAAATTTGCCAATTTTTCAAGGTATTAATTTTGTCTTTATTTTATGTCTAAATCAAAGAAAATCAGCCAAAAATACCTAAGAATAACATTAAAAGCCTTCGATTAGATAGGAAACATTGAAAATAGACGATAAAAGAAGATACCAGAATCCCTACATTTTGTAAGGTCCGCGGTCATGAAAATTGGCCAATTTTTCAAGGTATTAATTTCGTCTTTATTTTATGTCTAAACCAAAGAAAATCAGCCAAAAATACCTAAGAATAACATTAAAAGCCTTCGATTAGATAGAAAACATTGAAAATAGACGATAAAAGAAGATACCAGAATCCCCACATTTTGTAAGGTCCGCGGTCATGAACATTGGCCAATTTTTCAAGGTATGAATTTTGTCTTTATTTTATGTCTAAATCAAAGAAAATCAGCCAAAAATACCTAAGAATAACATTAAAAGCCTTCGATTAGATAGGAAACATTGAAAATAGACGATAAAAGAAGATACCAGAATCCGCACATTCTGTAAGGTCCGCGGTCATGAAAATTGGCCAATTTTTCAAGGTATTAATTTTGTCTTTATTTTATGTCTAAATCAAAGAAAATCAGCTAATAATACCTAAGAATAACATTAAAAGCCTTCGATTAGATAGGAAACATTTAAATCAGACGATAAAAGAAGATACCAGAATCCCCACATTCTGTAAGGTCCGCGGTCATGAAAATTGGCCAATTTTTCAAGGTATTAATTTTGTCTTTATTTTATGTCTAAATCAAAGAAAATCAGCTAATAATACCTAAGAATAACATTAAAAGCCTTCGATTAGATAGGAAACATTTTAATCAGACGATAAAAGATACCAGAATCCCCACATTCTGTAAGGTCCGCGGTCATGAAAATTGGCCAATTTTTCAAGGTATTAATTTTGTCTTTATTTTATGTCTAAATAAAAGAAAATCAGCCAAAAATACCTAAGAATAACATTAAAAGCCTTCGATAAGATAGGAAACATTGAAAATAGACGATAAAAGAAGATACCAGAATCCCCACATTTAGTAAGGTCCGCGGTCATGAAAATTGGCCAATTTTTCAAGGTATTAATTTTGTCTTTATTTTATGTCTAAATCAAAGAAAATCAGCCAAAAATACCTAAGAATAACATTAAAAGCCTTCGATTAGATAGGAAACATTGAAAATAGACGATAAAAGAAGATACCAGAATCCCCACATTCTGTAAGGTCCGCGGTCATGAAAATTGGCCAATTTTTCAAGGTATTAATTTTGTCTTTATTTTATGTCTAAACCAAAGAATATCAGCAAAAAATACCTAAGAATAACATTAAAAGCCTTCGATTAGATAGGAAACATTGAAAATAGACGATAAAAGAAGATACCAGAATCCCCACATTTTGTAAGGTCCGCGGTCATGAACATTGGCCAATTTTTCAAGGTATGAATTTTGTCTTTATTTTATGTCTAAATCAAAGAAAATCAGCCAAAAATACCTAAGAATAACATTAAAAGCCTTCGATTAGATAGGAAACATTGAAAATAGACGATAAAAGAAGATACCAGAATCCGCACATTCTGTAAGGTCCGCGGTCATGAAAATTGGCCAATTTTTCAAGGTATTAATTTTGTCTTTATTTTATGTCTAAATCAAAGAAAATCAGCCAAAAATACCTAAGAATAACATTAAAAGCCTTCGATTAGATAGGAAACATTGAAAATAGACGATAAAAGAAGATACCAGAATCCCCACATTTTGTAAGGTCCGCGGTCATGAAAATTGGCCAATTTTTCAAGGTATTAATTTTGTCTTTATTTTATGTCTAAATCAAAGAAAATCAGCCAAAAATACCTAAGAATAACATTAAAAGCCTTCGATTAGATAGGAAACATTGAAAATAGACGATAAAAGAAGATACCAGAATCCGCACATTCTGTAAGGTCCGCGGTCATGAAAATTGGCCAATTTTTCAAGGTATTAATTTTGTCTTTATTTTATGTCTAAATCAAAGAAAATCAGCTAATAATACCTAAGAATAACATTAAAAGCCTTCGATTAGATAGGAAACATTTAAATCAGACGATAAAAGATACCAGAATCCCCACATTCTGTAAGGTCCGCGGTCATGAAAATTGGCCAATTTTTCAAGGTATTAATTTTGTCTTTATTTTATGTCTAAATAAAAGAAAATCAGCCAAAAATACCTAAGAATAACATTAAAAGCCTTCGATAAGATAGGAAACATTGAAAATAGACGATAAAAGAAGATACCAGAATCCCCACATTTAGTAAGGTCCGCGGTCATGAAAATTGGCCAATTTTTCAAGGTATTAATTTTGTCTTTATTTTATGTCTAAATCAAAGAAAATCAGCCAAAAATACCTAAGAATAACATTAAAAGCCTTCGATTAGATAGGAAACATTGAAAATAGACGATAAAAGAAGATACCAGAATCCCCACATTCTGTAAGGTCCGCGGTCATGAAAATTGGCCAATTTTTCAAGGTATTAATTTTGTCTTTATTTTATGTCTAAACCAAAGAATATCAGCAAAAAATACCTAAGAATAACATTAAAAGCCTTCGATTAGATAGGAAACATTGAAAATAGACGATAAAAGAAGATACCAGAATCCCCACATTTTGTAAGGTCCGCGGTCATGAACATTGGCCAATTTTTCAAGGTATGAATTTTGTCTTTATTTTATGTCTAAATCAAAGAAAATCAGCCAAAAATACCTAAGAATAACATTAAAAGCCTTCGATTAGATAGGAAACATTGAAAATAGACGATAAAAGAAGATACCAGAATCCGCACATTCTGTAAGGTCCGCGGTCATGAAAATTGGCCAATTTTTCAAGGTATTAATTTTGTCTTTATTTTATGTCTAAATCAAAGAAAATCAGCTAATAATACCTAAGAATAACATTAAAAGCCTTCGATTAGATAGGAAACATTTTAATCAGACGATAAAAGAAGATACCAGAATCCCCACATTCTGTAAGGTCCGCGGTCATGAAAATTGGCCAATTTTTCAAGGTATTAATTTTGTCTTTATTTTATGTCTAAATCAAAGAAAATCAGCCAAAAATACCTAAGAATAACATTAAAAGCCTTCGATTAGATAGGAAACATTGAAAATAGACGATAAAAGAAGATACCAGAATCCCCACATTCTGTAAGGTTCGCGGTCATGAAAATTTGCCAATTTTTCAAGGTATTAATTTTGTCTTTATTTTATGTCTAAATCAAAGAAAATCAGCCAAAAATACCTAAGAATAACATTAAAAGCCTTCGATTAGATAGGAAACATTGAAAATAGACGATAAAAGAAGATACCAGAATCCCCACATTTTGTAAGGTCCGCGGTCATGAAAATTGGCCAATTTTTCAAGGTATTAATTTTGTCTTTATTTTATGTCTAAATCAAAGAAAATCAGCCAAAAATACCTAAGAATAACATCAAAAGCCTTCGATTAGATAGGAAACATTGAAAATAGACGATAAAAGAAGATACCAGAATCCCCACATTCTGTAAGGTCCGCGGTCATGAAAATTGGCCAATTTTTCAAGGTATGAATTTTGTCTTAATTTTATGTCTAAATCAAAGAAAATCAGCCAAAAATACCTAAGAATAACATTAAAAGCCTTCGATTAGATAGGAAACATTGAAAATAGACGATAAAAGAAGATACCAGAATCCCCACATTCTGTAAGGTCCGCGGTCATGAAAATTGGCCAATTTTTCAAGGTATTAATTTTGTCTTTATTTTATGTCTAAATCAAAGAAAATCAGCTAATAATACCTAAGAATAACATTAAAAGCCTTCGATTAGATAGGAAACATTTAAATCAGACGATAAAAGAAGATACCAGAATCCCCACATTCTGTAAGGTCCGCGGTCATGAAAATTGGCCAATTTTTCAAGGTATTAATTTTGTCTTTATTTTATGTCTAAATCAAAGAAAATCAGCCAAAAATACCTAAGAATAACATTAAAAGCCTTCGATTAGATAGGAAACATTGAAAATAGACGATAAAAGAAGATACCAGAATCCCCACATTTAGTAAGGTTCGCGGTCATGAAAATTTGCCAATTTTTCAAGGTATTAATTTTGTCTTTATTTTATGTCTAAATCAAAGAAAATCAGCCAAAAATACCTAAGAATAACATTAAAAGCCTTCGATTAGATAGGAAATATTGAAAATAGACGATAAAAGAAGATACCAGAATCCCCACATTTTGTAAGGTCCGCGGTCATGAAAATTGGCCAATTTTTCAAGGTATTAATTTTGTCTTTATTTTATGTCTAAACCAAAGAAAATCAGCTAAAAATACCTAAGAATAACATTAAAAGCCTTCAATTAGATAGAAAACATTGAAAATAGACGATAAAAGAAGATACCAGAATCCCCACATTTTGTAAGGTCATGAACATTGGCCAATTTTTCAAGGTATGAATTTTGTCTTTATTTTATGTCTAAATCAAAGAAAATCAGCCAAAAATACCTAAGAATAACATTAAAAGCCTTCGATTAGATAGGAAACATTGAAAATAGACGATAAAAGAAGATACCAGAATCCCCACATTTTGTAAGGTCCGCGGTCATGAAAATTGGCCAATTTTTCAAGGTATTAATTTTGTCTTTATTTTATGTCTAAATCAAAGAAAATCAGCCAAAAATACCTAAGAATAACATTAAAAGCCTTCGATTAGATAGGAAACATTGAAAATAGACGATAAAAGAAGATACCAGAATCCCCACATTCTGTAAGGTCCGCGGTCATGAAAATTGGCCAATTTTTCAAGGTATGAATTTTGTCTTAATTTTATGTCTAAATCAAAGAAAATCAGCCAAAAATACCTAAGAATAACATTAAAAGCCTTCGATTAGATAGGAAACATTGAAAATAGACGATAAAAGAAGATACCAGAATCCCCACATTCTGTAAGGTCCGCGGTCATGAAAATTGGCCAATTTTTCAAGGTATTAATTTTGTCTTTATTTTATGTCTAAATCAAAGAAAATCAGCTAATAATACCTAAGAATAACATTAAAAGCCTTCGATTAGATAGGAAACATTTAAATCAGACGATAAAAGAAGATACCAGAATCCCCACATTCTGTAAGGTCCGCGGTCATGAAAATTGGCCAATTTTTCAAGGTATTAATTTTGTCTTTATTTTATGTCTAAATCAAAGAAAATCAGCAAAAAATACCTAAGAATAACATTAAAAGCCTTCGATTAGATAGGAAACATTGAAAATAGACGATAAAAGAAGATACCAGAATCCCCACATTTAGTAAGGTTCGCGGTCATGAAAATTTGCCAATTTTTCAAGGTATTAATTTTGTCTTTATTTTATGTCTAAATCAAAGAAAATCAGCCAAAAATACCTAAGAATAACATTAAAAGCCTTCGATTAGATAGGAAATATTGAAAATAGACGATAAAAGAAGATACCAGAATCCCCACATTTTGTAAGGTCCGCGGTCATGAAAATTGGCCAATTTTTCAAGGTATGAATTTTGTCTTTATTTTATGTCTAAACCAAAGAAAATCAGCAAAAAATACCTAAGAATAACATTAAAAGCCTTCGATTAGATAGAAAACATTGAAAATAGACGATAAAAGAAGATACCAGAATCCCCACATTTTGTAAGGTCATGAACATTGGCCAATTTGTCAAGGTATGAATTTTGTCTTTATTTTATGTCTAAATCAAAGAAAATCAGCCAAAAATACCTAAGAATAACATTGAAAGCCTTCGATTAGATAGGAAACATTGAAAATAGACGATGAAAGAAGATACCAGAATCCCCACATTCTGTAAGGTCCGCGGTCATGAAAATTGGCCAATTTTTCAAGGTATTAATTTTGTCTTTATTTTATGTCTAAATCAAAGAAAATCAGCTAATAATACCTAAGAATAACATAAAAAGCCTTCGATTAGATAGGAAACATTTAAATCAGACGATAAAAGAAGATACCAGAATCCCCACATTCTGTAAGGTCCGCGGTCATGAAAATTGGCCAATTTTTCAAGGTATTAATTTTGTCTTTATTTTATGTCTAAATCAAAGAAAATCAGCCAAAAATACCTAAGAATAACATTAAAAGCCTTCGATTAGATAGGAAACATTGAAAATAGACGATAAAAGAAGATACCAGAATCCCCACATTCTGTAAGGTTCGCGGTCATGAAAATTTGCCAATTTTTCAAGGTATTAATTTTGTCTTTATTTTATGTCTAAATCAAAGAAAATCAGCCAAAAATACCTAAGAATAACATTAAAAGCCTTCGATTAGATAGGAAACATTGAAAATAGACGATAAAAGAAGATACCAGAATCCCCACATTTTGTAAGGTCCGCGGTCATGAAAATTGGCCAATTTTTCAAGGTATTAATTTTGTCTTTATTTTATGTCTAAATCAAAGAAAATCAGCCAAAAATACCTAAGAATAACATTAAAAGCCTTCGATTAGATAGGAAACATTGAAAATAGACGATAAAAGAAGATACCAGAATCCCCACATTCTGTAAGGTCCGCGGTCATGAAAATTGGCCAATTTTTCAAGGTATTAATTTTGTCTTTATTTTATGTCTAAACCAAAGAAAATCAGCAAAAAATACCTAAGAATAACATTAAAAGCCTTCGATTAGATAGGAAACATTGAAAATAGACGATAAAAGAAGATACCAGAATCCCCACATTTTGTAAGGTCCGCGGTCATGAACATTGGCCAATTTTTCAAGGTATGAATTTTGTCTTTATTTTATGTCTAAATCAAAGAAAATCAGCCAAAAATACCTAAGAATAACATTAAAAGCCTTCGATTAGATAGGAAACATTGAAAATAGACGATAAAAGAAGATACCAGAATCCGCACATTCTGTAAGGTCCGCGGTCATGAAAATTGGCCAATTTTTCAAGGTATTAATTTTGTCTTTATTTTATGTCTAAATCAAAGAAAATCAGCTAATAATACCTAAGAATAACATTAAAAGCCTTCGATTAGATAGGAAACATTTAAATCAGACGATAAAAGAAGATACCAGAATCCCCACATTCTGTAAGGTCCGCGGTCATGAAAATTGGCCAATTTTTCAAGGTATTAATTTTGTCTTTATTATATGTCTAAATCAAAGAAAATCAGCCAAAAATACCTAAGAATAACATTAAAAGCCTTCGATAAGATAGGAAACATTGAAAATAGACGATAAAAGAAGATACCAGAATCCCCACATTTAGTAAGGTCCGCGGTCATGAAAATTGGCCAATTTTTCAAGGTATTAATTTTGTCTTTATTTTATGTCTAAATCAAAGAAAATCAGCCAAAAATACCTAAGAATAACATTAAAAGCCTTCGATTAGATAGGAAACATTGAAAATAGACGATAAAAGAAGATACCAGAATCCCCACATTCTGTAAGGTCCGCAGTCATGAAAATTGGCCAATTTTTCAAGGTATTAATTTTGTCTTTATTTTATGTCTAAATCAAAGAAAATCAGCCAAAAATACCTAAGAATAACATTAAAAGCCTTCGATTAGATAGGAAACATTGAAAATAGACGATAAAAGAAGATACCAGAATCCCCACATTCTGTAAGGTCCGCGGTCATGAAAATTGGCCAATTTTTCAAGGTATTAATTTTGTCTTTATTTTATGTCTAAATCAAAGAAAATCAGCTAAACATACCTAAGAATAACATTAAAAGCCTTCGATTAGATAGGAAACATTGAAAATAGACGATAAAAGAAGATACCAGAATCCCCACATTCTGTAAGGTCCGCGGTCATGAAAATTGGCCAATTTTTCAAGGTATTAATTTTGTCTTTATTTTATGTCTAAATCAAAGAAAATCAGCCAAAAATACCTAAGAATAACATTAAAAGCCTTCGATTTGATAGGAAACATTGAAAATAGACGATAAAAGAAGATACCAGAATCCGCACATTCTGTAGGGTCCGCGGTCATGAAAATTGGCCAATTTTTCAAGGTATTAATTTTGTCTTTATTTTATGTCTAAACCAAAGAAAATAAGCCAAAAATACCTAAGAATAACATTAAAAGCCTTCGATTAGATAGGAAACATTGAAAATAGACGATAAAAGAAGATACCAGAATCCCCACATTCTGTAAGGTCCGCGGTCATGAAAATTGGCCAATTTTTCAAGGTATTAATTTTGTCTTTATTTTATGTCTAAATCAAAGAAAATAAGCCAAAAATACCTAAGAATAACATTAAAAGCCTTCGATTAGATAGGAAACATTGAAAATAGACGATAAAAGAAGATACCAGAATCCCCACATTCTGTAAGGTCCGCGGTCATGAAAATTGGCCAATTTTTCAAGGTATTAATTTTGTCTTTATTTTATGTCTAAATCAAAGAAAATCAGCCAAAAATACCTAAGAATAACATTAAAAGCCTTCGATTAGATAGGAAACATTGAAAATAGACGATAAAAGAAGATACCAGAATCCGCACATTCTGTAAGGTCCGCTGTCATGAAAATTGGCCAATTTTTCAAGGTATTAATTTTGTCTTTATTTTATGTCTAAACCAAAGAAAATCAGCAAAAAATACCTAAGAATAACATTAAAAGCCTTCGATTAGATAGGAAACATTGAAAATAGACGATAAAAGAAGATACCAGAATCCCCACATTTTGTAAGGTCCGCGGTCATGAACATTGGCCAATTTTTCAAGGTATGAATTTTGTCTTTATTTTATGTCTAAATCAAAGAAAATCAGCCAAAAATACCTAAGAATAACATTAAAAGCCTTCGATTAGATAGGAAACATTGAAAATAGACGATAAAAGAAGATACCAGAATCCGCACATTCTGTAAGGTCCGCGGTCATGAAAATTGGCCAATTTTTCAAGGTATTAATTTTGTCTTTATTTTATGTCTAAATCAAAGAAAATCAGCTAATAATACCTAAGAATAACATTAAAAGCCTTCGATTAGATAGGAAACATTTAAATCAGACGATAAAAGAAGATACCAGAATCCCCACATTCTGTAAGGTCCGCGGTCATGAAAATTGGCCAATTTTTCAAGGTATTAATTTTGTCTTTATTATATGTCTAAATCAAAGAAAATCAGCCAAAAATACCTAAGAATAACATTAAAAGCCTTCGATAAGATAGGAAACATTGAAAATAGACGATAAAAGAAGATACCAGAATCCCCACATTTAGTAAGGTCCGCGGTCATGAAAATTGGCCAATTTTTCAAGGTATTAATTTTGTCTTTATTTTATGTCTAAATCAAAGAAAATCAGCCAAAAATACCTAAGAATAACATTAAAAGCCTTCGATTAGATAGGAAACATTGAAAATAGACGATAAAAGAAGATACCAGAATCCCCACATTCTGTAAGGTCCGCAGTCATGAAAATTGGCCAATTTTTCAAGGTATTAATTTTGTCTTTATTTTATGTCTAAATCAAAGAAAATCAGCCAAAAATACCTAAGAATAACATTAAAAGCCTTCGATTAGATAGGAAACATTGAAAATAGACGATAAAAGAAGATACCAGAATCCCCACATTCTGTAAGGTCCGCGGTCATGAAAATTGGCCAATTTTTCAAGGTATTAATTTTGTCTTTATTTTATGTCTAAATCAAAGAAAATCAGCTAAACATACCTAAGAATAACATTAAAAGCCTTCGATTAGATAGGAAACATTGAAAATAGACGATAAAAGAAGATACCAGAATCCCCACATTCTGTAAGGTCCGCGGTCATGAAAATTGGCCAATTTTTCAAGGTATTAATTTTGTCTTTATTTTATGTCTAAATCAAAGAAAATCAGCCAAAAATACCTAAGAATAACATTAAAAGCCTTCGATTTGATAGGAAACATTGAAAATAGACGATAAAAGAAGATACCAGAATCCGCACATTCTGTAGGGTCCGCGGTCATGAAAATTGGCCAATTTTTCAAGGTATTAATTTTGTCTTTATTTTATGTCTAAACCAAAGAAAATAAGCCAAAAATACCTAAGAATAACATTAAAAGCCTTCGATTAGATAGGAAACATTGAAAATAGACGATAAAAGAAGATACCAGAATCCCCACATTCTGTAAGGTCCGCGGTCATGAAAATTGGCCAATTTTTCAAGGTATTAATTTTGTCTTTATTTTATGTCTAAATCAAAGAAAATAAGCCAAAAATACCTAAGAATAACATTAAAAGCCTTCGATTAGATAGGAAACATTGAAAATAGACGATAAAAGAAGATACCAGAATCCCCACATTCTGTAAGGTCCGCGGTCATGAAAATTGGCCAATTTTTCAAGGTATTAATTTTGTCTTTATTTTATGTCTAAATCAAAGAAAATCAGCCAAAAATACCTAAGAATAACATTAAAAGCCTTCGATTAGATAGGAAACA
The DNA here is from genome assembly GCF_053919585.1 of Euprymna scolopes. NCBI lineage: Eukaryota > Metazoa > Mollusca > Cephalopoda > Sepiida > Sepiolidae > Euprymna > Euprymna scolopes. The sequence goes on along the minus strand of NC_136493.1, from coordinate 33,005,090 downwards.
TTGAAAATAGACGATAAAAGAAGATACCAGAATCCGCACATTCTGTAAGGTCCGCTGTCATGAAAATTGGCCAATTTTTCAAGGTATTAATTTTGTCTTTATTTTATGTCTAAATCAAAGAAAATCAGCCAAAAATACCTAAGAATAACATTAAAAGCCTTCGATTAGATAGGAAACATTGAAAATAGACGATAAAAGAAGATACTAGAATCCCCACATTCTGTAAGGTCCGCGGTCATGAAAATTGGCCAATTTTTCAAGGTATTAATTTTGTCTTTATTTTATGTCTAAATCAAAGAAAATCAGCCAAAAATACCTAAGAATAACATTAAAAGTCTTCGATTAGATAGGAAACATTGAAAATAGACGATAAAAGAAGATACCAGAATCCCCACATTCTGTAAGGTCCGCGGTCATGAAAATTGGCCAATTTTTCAAGGTATTAATTTTGTCTTTATTTTATGTCTAAATCAAAGAAAATCAGCCAAAAATACCTAAGAATAACATTAAAAGCCTTCGATTTGATAGGAAACATTGAAAATAGACGATAAAAGAAGATACCAGAATCCGCACATTCTGTAGGGTCCGCGGTCATGAAAATTGGCCAATTTTTCAAGGTATTAATTTTGTCTTTATTCTATGTCTAAACCAAAGAAAATAAGCCAAAAATACCTAAGAATAACATTAAAAGCCTTCGATTAGATAGGAAACATTGAAAATAGACGATAAAAGAAGATACCAGAATCCCCACATTCTGTAAGGTCCGCGGTCATGAACATTGGCCAATTTTTCAAGGTATTAATTTTGTCTTTATTTTATGTCTAAATCAAAGAAAATCAGCCAAAAATTCCTAAGAATAACATTAAAAGCCTTCGATTAGATAGGAAACATTGAAAATAGACGATAAAAGAAGATACCAGAATCCCCACATTCTGTAAGGTCCGCGGTCATGAAAATTGGCCAATTTTTCAAGGTATTAATTTTGTCTTTATTTTATGTCTAAATCAAAGAAAATCAGCCAAAAATACCTAAGAATAACATTAAAAGCCTTCGATTAGATAGGAAACATTGAAAATAGACGATAAAAGAAGATACCAGAATCCCCACATTCTGTAAGGTCCGCGGTCATGAAAATTTGCCAATTTTTCAAGGTATTAATTTTGTCTTTATTTTATGTCTTAATCAAAGAAAATCAGTCAAAAATACCTAAGAATAACATTAAAAGCCTTCGATTAGATAGGAAACATTGAAAATAGACGATAAAAGAAGATACCAGAATCCCCACATTTTGTAAGGTCCGCGGTCATGAACATTGGCCAATTTTTCAAGGTAATTATTTTGTCTTTATTTTATGTCTAAATCAAAGAAAATCAGCCAAAAATACCTAAGAATAACATTAAAAGCCTTCGATTAGATAGGAAACATTGAAAATAGACGATAAAAGAAGATACCAGAATCCGCACATTCTGTAAGGTCCGCTGTCATGAAAATTGGCCAATTTTTCAAGGTATTAATTTTGTCTTTATTTTATGTCTAAATCAAAGAAAATCAGCCAAAAATACCTAAGAATAACATTAAAAGCCTTCGATTAGATAGGAAACATTGAAAATAGACGATAAAAGAAGATACTAGAATCCCCACATTCTGTAAGGTCCGCGGTCATGAAAATTGGCCAATTTTTCAAGGTATTAATTTTGTCTTTATTTTATGTCTAAATCAAAGAAAATCAGCCAAAAATACCTAAGAATAACATTAAAAGTCTTCGATTAGATAGGAAACATTGAAAATAGACGATAAAAGAAGATACCAGAATCCCCACATTCTGTAAGGTCCGCGGTCATGAAAATTGGCCAATTTTTCAAGGTATTAATTTTGTCTTTATTTTATGTCTAAATCAAAGAAAATCAGCCAAAAATACCTAAGAATAACATTAAAAGCCTTCGATTAGATAGGAAACATTGAAAATAGACGATAAAAGAAGATACTAGAATCCCCACATTCTGTAAGGTCCGCGGTCATGAAAATTGGCCAATTTTTCAAGGTATTAATTTTGTCTTTATTTTATGTCTAAATCAAAGAAAATCAGCCAAAAATACCTAAGAATAACATTAAACGTCTTCGATTAGATAGGAAACATTGAAAATAGACGATAAAAGAAGATACCAGAATCCCCACATTCTGTAAGGTCCGCGGTCATGAAAATTGGCCAATTTTTCAAGGTATTAATTTTGTCTTTATTTTATGTCTAAATCAAAGAAAATCAGCCAAAAATACCTAAGAATAACATTAAAAGCCTTCGATTTGATAGGAAACATTGAAAATAGACGATAAAAGAAGATACCAGAATCCGCACATTCTGTAGGGTCCGCGGTCATGAAAATTGGCCAATTTTTCAAGGTATTAATTTTGTCTTTATTCTATGTCTAAACCAAAGAAAATAAGCCAAAAATACCTAAGAATAACATTAAAAGCCTTCGATTAGATAGGAAACATTGAAAATAGACGATAAAAGAAGATACCAGAATCCCCACATTCTGTAAGGTCCGCGGTCATGAAAATTGGCCAATTTTTCAAGGTATTAATTTTGTCTTTATTTTATGTCTAAACCAAAGAAAATAAGCCAAAAATACCTAAGAATAACATTAAAATCCTTCGATTAGATAGGAAACATTGAAAATAGACGATAAAAGAAGATACCAGAATCCCCACATTCTGTAAGGTCCGCGGTCATGAACATTGGCCAATTTTTCAAGGTATTAATTTTGTCTTTATTTTATGTCTAAATCAAAGAAAATCAGCCAAAAATTCCTAAGAATAACATTAAAAGCCTTCGATTAGATAGGAAACATTGAAAATAGACGATAAAAGAAGATACCAGAATCCCCACATTCTGTAAGGTCCGCGGTCATGAAAATTGGCCAATTTTTCAAGGTATTAATTTTGTCTTTATTTTATGTCTAAACCAAAGAAAATCAGCCAAAAATACCTAAGAATAACATTAAAAGCCTTCGATTAGATAGGAAACATTGAAAATAGACGATAAAAGAAGATACCAGAATCCCCACATTCTGTAAGGTCCGCGGTCATGAAAATTGGCCAATTTTTCAAGGTATTAATTTTGTCTTTATTTTATGTCTAAACCAAAGAAAATCAGCCAAAAATACCTAAGAATAACATTAAAAGCCTTCGATTAGATAGGAAACATTGAAAATAGACGATAAAAGAAGATACCAGAATCCCCACATTCTGTAAGGTCCGCGGTCATGAAAATTGGCCAATTTTTCAAGGTATTAATTTTGTCTTTATTTTATGTCTAAATCAAAGAAAATCAGCAAAAAATTCCTAAGAATAACATTAAAAGCCTTCGATTAGATAGGAAACATTGAAAATAGACGATAAAAGAAGATACCAGAATCCCCACATTCTGTAAGGTCCGCGGTCATGAAAATTGGCCAATTTTTCAAGGTATTAATTTTGTCTTTATTTTATGTCTAAATCAAAGAAAATCAGCCAAAAATACCTAAGAATAACATTAAAAGCCTTCGATTAGATAGGAAACATTGAAAATAGACGATAAAAGAAGATACTAGAATCCCCACATTCTGTAAGGTCCGCGGTCATGAAAATTGGCCAATTTTTCAAGGTATTAATTTTGTCTTTATTTTATGTCTAAATCAAAGAAAATCAGCCAAAACTACCTAAGAATAACATTAAACGTCTTCGATTAGATAGGAAACATTGAAAATAGACGATAAAAGAAGATACCAGAATCCCCACATTCTGTAAGGTCCGCGGTCATGAAAATTGGCCAATTTTTCAAGGTATTAATTTTGTCTTTATTCTATGTCTAAACCAAAGAAAATAAGCCAAAAATACCTAAGAATAACATTAAAAGCCTTCGATTAGATAGGAAACATTGAAAATAGACGATAAAAGAAGATACCAGAATCCCCACATTCTGTAAGGTCCGCGGTCATGAAAATTGGCCAATTTTTCAAGGTATTAATTTTGTCTTTATTTTATGTCTAAACCAAAGAAAATAAGCCAAAAATACCTAAGAATAACATTAAAAGCCTTCGATTAGATAGGAAACATTGAAAATAGACGATAAAAGAAGATACCAGAATCCCCACATTCTGTAAGGTCCGCGGTCATGAACATTGGCCAATTTTTCAAGGTATTAATTTTGTCTTTATTTTATGTCTAAATCAAAGAAAATCAGCCAAAAATTCCTAAGAATAACATTAAAAGCCTTCGATTAGATAGGAAACATTGAAAATAGACGATAAAAGAAGATACCAGAATCCCCACATTCTGTAAGGTCCGCGGTCATGAAAATTGGCCAATTTTTCAAGGTATTAATTTTGTCTTTATTTTATGTCTAAACCAAAGAAAATCAGCCAAAAATACCTAAGAATAACATTAAAAGCCTTCGATTAGATAGGAAACATTGAAAATAGACGATAAAAGAAGATACCAGAATCCCCACATTCTGTAAGGTCCGCGGTCATGAAAATTGGCCAATTTTTCAAGGTATTAATTTTGTCTTTATTTTATGTCTAAACCAAAGAAAATCAGCCAAAAATACCTAAGAATAACATTAAAAGCCTTCGATTAGATAGGAAACATTGAAAATAGACGATAAAAGAAGATACCAGAATCCCCACATTCTGTAAGGTCCGCGGTCATGAAAATTGGCCAATTTTTCAAGGTATTAATTTTGTCTTTATTTTATGTCTAAATCAAAGAAAATCAGCAAAAAATTCCTAAGAATAACATTAAAAGCCTTCGATTAGATAGGAAACATTGAAAATAGACGATAAAAGAAGATACCAGAATCCCCACATTCTGTAAGGTCCGCGGTCATGAAAATTGGCCAATTTTTCAAGGTATTAATTTTGTCTTTATTTTATGTCTAAATCAAAGAAAATCAGCCAAAAATACCTAAGAATAACATTAAAAGCCTTCGATTAGATAGGAAACATTGAAAATAGACGATAAAAGAAGATACTAGAATCCCCACATTCTGTAAGGTCCGCGGTCATGAAAATTGGCCAATTTTTCAAGGTATTAATTTTGTCTTTATTTTATGTCTAAATCAAAGAAAATCAGCCAAAACTACCTAAGAATAACATTAAACGTCTTCGATTAGATAGGAAACATTGAAAATAGACGATAAAAGAAGATACCAGAATCCGCACATTCTGTAAGGTCCGCGGTCATGAAAATTGGCCAATTTTTCAAGGTATTAATTTTGTCTTTATTTTATGTCTAAATCAAAGAAAATCAGCCAAAAATACCTAAGAATAACATTAAAAGCCTTCGATTAGATAGGAAACATTGAAAATAGACGATAAAAGAAGATACTAGAATCCCCACATTCTGTAAGGTCCGCGGTCATGAAAATTGGCCAATTTTTCAAGGTATTAATTTTGTCTTTATTTTATGTCTAAATCAAAGAAAATCAGCCAAAAATACCTAAGAATAACATTAAAAGTCTTCGATTAGATAGGAAACATTGAAAATAGACGATAAAAGAAGATACCAGAATCCCCACATTCTGTAAGGTCCGCGGTCATGAAAATTGGCCAATTTTTCAAGGTATTAATTTTGTCTTTATTTTATGTCTAAATCAAAGAAAATCAGCCAAAAATACCTAAGAATAACATTAAAAGCCTTCGATTAGATAGGAAACATTGAAAATAGACGATAAAAGAAGATACTAGAATCCCCACATTCTGTAAGGTCCGCGGTCATGAAAATTGGCCAATTTTTCAAGGTATTAATTTTGTCTTTATTTTATGTCTAAATCAAAGAAAATCAGCCAAAAATACCTAAGAATAACATTAAACGTCTTCGATTAGATAGGAAACATTGAAAATAGACGATAAAAGAAGATACCAGAATCCCCACATTCTGTAAGGTCCGCGGTCATGAAAATTGGCCAATTTTTCAAGGTATTAATTTTGTCTTTATTTTATGTCTAAATCAAAGAAAATCAGCCAAAAATACCTAAGAATAACATTAAAAGCCTTCGATTTGATAGGAAACATTGAAAATAGACGATAAAAGAAGATACCAGAATCCGCACATTCTGTAGGGTCCGCGGTCATGAAAATTGGCCAATTTTTCAAGGTATTAATTTTGTCTTTATTCTATGTCTAAACCAAAGAAAATAAGCCAAAAATACCTAAGAATAACATTAAAAGCCTTCGATTAGATAGGAAACATTGAAAATAGACGATAAAAGAAGATACCAGAATCCCCACATTCTGTAAGGTCCGCGGTCATGAAAATTGGCCAATTTTTCAAGGTATTAATTTTGTCTTTATTTTATGTCTAAACCAAAGAAAATAAGCCAAAAATACCTAAGAATAACATTAAAAGCCTTCGATTAGATAGGAAACATTGAAAATAGACGATAAAAGAAGATACCAGAATCCCCACATTCTGTAAGGTCCGCGGTCATGAACATTGGCCAATTTTTCAAGGTATTAATTTTGTCTTTATTTTATGTCTAAATCAAAGAAAATCAGCCAAAAATTCCTAAGAATAACATTTAAAGCCTTCGATTAGATAGGAAACATTGAAAATAGACGATAAAAGAAGATACCAGAATCCCCACATTCTGTAAGGTCCGCGGTCATGAAAATTGGCCAATTTTTCAAGGTATTAATTTTGTCTTTATTTTATGTCTAAACCAAAGAAAATCAGCCAAAAATACCTAAGAATAACATTAAAAGCCTTCGATTAGATAGGAAACATTGAAAATAGACGATAAAAGAAGATACCAGAATCCCCACATTCTGTAAGGTCCGCGGTCATGAAAATTGGCCAATTTTTCAAGGTATTAATTTTGTCTTTATTTTATGTCTAAACCAAAGAAAATCAGCCAAAAATACCTAAGAATAACATTAAAAGCCTTCGATTAGATAGGAAACATTGAAAATAGACGATAAAAGAAGATACCAGAATCCCCACATTCTGTAAGGTCCGCGGTCATGAAAATTGGCCAATTTTTCAAGGTATTAATTTTGTCTTTATTTTATGTCTAAATCAAAGAAAATCAGCAAAAAATTCCTAAGAATAACATTAAAAGCCTTCGATTAGATAGGAAACATTGAAAATAGACGATAAAAGAAGATACCAGAATCCCCACATTCTGTAAGGTCCGCGGTCATGAAAATTGGCCAATTTTTCAAGGTATTAATTTTGTCTTTATTTTATGTCTAAATCAAAGAAAATCAGCCAAAAATACCTAAGAATAACATTAAAAGCCTTCGATTAGATAGGAAACATTGAAAATAGACGATAAAAGAAGATACTAGAATCCCCACATTCTGTAAGGTCCGCGGTCATGAAAATTGGCCAATTTTTCAAGGTATTAATTTTGTCTTTATTTTATGTCTAAATCAAAGAAAATCAGCCAAAACTACCTAAGAATAACATTAAACGTCTTCGATTAGATAGGAAACATTGAAAATAGACGATAAAAGAAGATACCAGAATCCCCACATTCTGTAAGGTCTGCGGTCATGAAAATTGGCCAATTTTTCAAGGTATTAATTTTGTCTTTATTTTATGTCTAAATCAAAGAAAATCAGCCAAAAATACCTAAGAATAACATTAAAAGCCTTCGATTTGATAGGAAACATTGAAAATAGACGATAAAAGAAGATACCAGAATCCGCACATTCTGTAGGGTCCGCGGTCATGAAAATTGGCCAATTTTTCAAGGTATTAATTTTGTCTTTATTCTATGTCTAAACCAAAGAAAATAAGCCAAAAATACCTAAGAATAACATTAAAAGCCTTCGATTAGATAGGAAACATTGAAAATAGACGATAAAAGAAGATACCAGAATCCCCACATTCTGTAAGGTCCGCGGTCATGAAAATTGGCCAATTTTTCAAGGTATTAATTTTGTCTTTATTTTATGTCTAAACCAAAGAAAATAAGCCAAAAATACCTAAGAATAACATTAAAAGCCTTCGATTAGATAGGAAACATTGAAAATAGACGATAAAAGAAGATACCAGAATCCCCACATTCTGTAAGGTCCGCGGTCATGAACATTGGCCAATTTTTCAAGGTATTAATTTTGTCTTTATTTTATGTCTAAATCAAAGAAAATCAGCCAAAAATTCCTAAGAATAACATTAAAAGCCTTCGATTAGATAGGAAACATTGAAAATAGACGATAAAAGAAGATACCAGAATCCCCACATTCTGTAAGGTCCGCGGTCATGAAAATTGGCCAATTTTTCAAGGTATTAATTTTGTCTTTATTTTATGTCTAAACCAAAGAAAATCAGCCAAAAATACCTAAGAATAACATTAAAAGCCTTCGATTAGATAGGAAACATTGAAAATAGACGATAAAAGAAGATACCAGAATCCCCACATTCTGTAAGGTCCGCGGTCATGAAAATTGGCCAATTTTTCAAGGTATTAATTTTGTCTTTATTTTATGTCTAAACCAAAGAAAATCAGCCAAAAATACCTAAGAATAACATTAAAAGCCTTCGATTAGATAGGAAACATTGAAAATAGACGATAAAAGAAGATACCAGAATCCCCACATTCTGTAAGGTCCGCGGTCATGAAAATTGGCCAATTTTTCAAGGTATTAATTTTTGTCTTTATTTTATGTCTAAATCAAAGAAAATCAGCAAAAAATTCCTAAGAATAACATTAAAAGCCTTCGATTAGATAGGAAACATTGAAAATAGACGATAAAAGAAGATACCAGAATCCCCACATTCTGTAAGGTCCGCGGTCATGAAAATTGGCCAATTTTTCAAGGTATTAATTTTGTCTTTATTTTATGTCTAAATCAAAGAAAATCAGCCAAAAATACCTAAGAATAACATTAAAAGCCTTCGATTAGATAGGAAACATTGAAAATAGACGATAAAAGAAGATACCAGAATCCGCACATTCTGTAAGGTCCGCTGTCATGAAAATTGGCCAATTTTTCAAGGTATTAATTTTGTCTTTATTTTATGTCTAAATCAAAGAAAATCAGCCAAAAATACCTAAGAATAACATTAAAAGCCTTCGATTAGATAGTAAACATTGAAAATAGACGATAAAAGAAGATACTAGAATCCCCACATTCTGTAAGGTCCGCGGTCATGAAAATTGGCCAATTTTTCAAGGTATTAATTTTGTCTTTATTTTATGTCTAAATCAAAGAAAATCAGCCAAAAATACCTAAGAATAACATTAAAAGCCTTCGATTAGATAGGAAACATTGAAAATAGACGATAAAAGAAGATACCAGAATCCCCACATTCTGTAAGGTCCGCGGTCATGAAAATTTGCCAATTTTTCGAGGTATTAATTTTGTCTTTATTTTATGTCTAAATCAAAGAAAATCAGTCAAAAATACCTAAGAATAACATTAAAAGCCTTCGATTAGATAGGAAACATTGAAAATAGACGATAAAAGAAGATACCAGAATCCCCACATTTTGTAAGGTCCGCGGTCATGAACATTGGCCAATTTTTCAAGGTATTAATTTTGTCTTTATTTTATGTCTAAATCAAAGAAAATAAGCCAAAAATACCTAAGAATAACATTAAAAGCCTTTGATTTGATAGGAAACATTGAAAATAGACGATAAAAGAAGATACCAGAATCCGCACATTCTGTAGGGTCCGCGGTCATGAAAATTGGCCAATTTTTCAAGGTATTAATTTTGTCTTTATTTTATGTCTAAACCAAAGAAAATCAGCCAAAAATACCTAAGAATAACATTAAAAGCCTTCGATTAGATAGGAAACATTGAAAATAGACGATAAAAGAAGATACCAGAATCCCCACATTCTGTAAAGTCCGCGGTCATGAAAATTGGCCAATTTTTCAAGGTATTAATTTTGTCTTTATTTTATGTCTAAATCAAAGAAAATCAGCCAAAAATACCTAAGAATAACATTAAAAGCCTTCGGTTTGATAGGAAACATTGAAAATAGACGATAAAAGAAGATACCAGAATCCGCACATTCTGTAGGGTCCGCGGTCATGAAAATTGGCCAATTTTTCAAGGTATTAATTTTGTCTTTATTTTATGTCTAAACCAAAGAAAATAAGCCAAAAATACCTAAGAACAACATTAAAAGCCTTCGATTAGATAGGAAACATTGAAAATAGACGATAAAAGAAGATACAAGAATCCCCACATTCTGTAAGGTCCGCGGTCATGAAAATTGGCCAATTTTTCAAGGTATTAATTTTGTCTTTATTTTATGTCTAAACCAAAGAAAATCAGCCAAAAATACCTAAGAATAACATTAAAAGCCTTCGATTAGATAGGAAACATTGAAAATAGACGATAAAAGAAGATACCAGAATCCCCACATTCTGTAAGGTCCGCGGTCATGAAAATTGGCCAATTTTTCAAGGTATTAATTTTGTCTTTATTTTATGTCTAAATCAAAGAAAATCAGCCAAAAATACCTAAGAATAACATTAAAAGCCTTCGATTTGATAGGAAACATTGAAAATAGACGATAAAAGAAGATACCAGAATCCGCACATTCTGTAGGGTCCGCGGTCATGAAAATTGGCCAATTTTTCAAGGTATTAATTTTGTCTTTATTTTATGTCTAAACCAAAGAAAATAAGCCAAAAATACCTAAGAATAACATTAAAAGCCTTCGATTAGATAGGAAACATTGAAAATAGACGATAAAAGAAGATACCAGAATCCCCACATTCTGTAAGGTCCGCGGTCATGAAAATTGGCCAATTTTTCAAGGTATTAATTTTGTCTTTATTTTATGTCTAAATCAAAGAAAATCAGCCAAAAATACCTAAGAATAACATAAAAAGTCTTCGATTAGATAGGAAACATTGAAAATAGACGATAAAAGAAGATACCAGAATCCCCACATTCTGTAAGGTCCGCGGTCATGAAAATTGGCCAATTTTTCAAGGTATTAATTTTGTCTTTATTTTATGTCTAAATCAAAGAAAATCAGCCAAAAATACCTAAGAATAACATTAAAAGCCTTCGATTAGATAGGAAACATTGAAAATAGACGATAAAAGAAGATACTAGAATCCCCACATTCTGTAAGGTCCGCGGTCATGAAAATTCGCCAATTTTTCAAGGTATTAATTTTGTCTTTATTTTATGTCTAAATCAAAGAAAATCAGCCAAAAATTCCTAAGAATAACATTAAAAGTCTTCGATTAGATAGGAAACATTGAAAATAGACGATAAAAGAAGATACCAGAATCCCCACATTCTGTAAGGTCCGCGGTCATGAAAATTGGCCAATTTTTCAAGGTATTAATTTTGTCTTTATTTTATGTCTAAATCAAAGAAAATCAGCCAAAAATACCTAAGAATAACATTAAAAGCCTTCGATTAGATAGGAAACATTGAAAATAGACGATAAAAGAAGATACCAGAATCCCCACATTCTGTAAGGTCCGCGGTCATGAAAATTCGCCAATTTTTCAAGGTATTAATTTTGTCTTTATTTTATGTCTAAACCAAAGAAAATCAGCCAAAAATACCTAAGAATAACATTAAAAGCCTTCGATTAGATAGGAAACATTGAAAATAGACGATAAAAGAAGATACCAGAATCCCCACATTCTGTAAGGTCCGCGGTCATGAAAATTGGCCAATTTTTCAAGGTATTAATTTTGTCTTTATTTTATGTCTAAACCAAAGAAAATAAGCCAAAAATACCTAAGAATAACATTAAAAGCCTTCGATTAGATAGGAAACATTGAAAATAGACGATAAAAGAAGATACCAGAATCCCCACATTCTGTAAGGTCCGCGGTCATGAAAATTGGCCAATTTTTCAAGGTATTAATTTTGTCTTTATTTTATGTCTAAATCAAAGAAAATCAGCCAAAAATTCCTAAGAATAACATTAAAAGCCTTCGATTAGATAGGAAACTTTGAAAATAGACGATAAAAGAAGATACCAGAATCCCCACATTCTGTAAGGTCCGCGGTCATGAAAATTGGCCAATTTTTCAAGGTATTAATTTTGTCTTTATTTTATGTCTAAATCAAAGAAAATCAGCCAAAAATACCTAAGAATAACATTAAAAGCCTTCGATTAGATAGGAAACATTGAAAATAGACGATAAAAGAAGATACCAGAATCCCCACATTCTGTAAGGTCCGCGGTCATGAAAATTTGCCAATTTTTCGAGGTATTAATTTTGTCTTTATTTTATGTCTAAATCAAAGAAAATCAGTCAAAAATACCTAAGAATAACATTAAAAGCCTTCGATTAGATAGGAAACATTGAAAATAGACGATAAAAGAAGATACCAGAATCCCCACATTTTGTAAGGTCCGCGGTCATGAACATTGGCCAATTTTTCAAGGTATTAATTTTGTCTTTATTTTATGTCTAAATCAAAGAAAATAAGCCAAAAATACCTAAGAATAACATTAAAAGCCTTTGATTTGATAGGAAACATTGAAAATAGACGATAAAAGAAGATACCAGAATCCGCACATTCTGTAGGGTCCGCGGTCATGAAAATTGGCCAATTTTTCAAGGTATTAATTTTGTCTTTATTTTATGTCTAAACCAAAGAAAATCAGCCAAAAATACCTAAGAATAACATTAAAAGCCTTCGATTAGATAGGAAACATTGAAAATAGACGATAAAAGAAGATACCAGAATCCCCACATTCTGTAAAGTCCGCGGTCATGAAAATTGGCCAATTTTTCAAGGTATTAATTTTGTCTTTATTTTATGTCTAAATCAAAGAAAATCAGCCAAAAATACCTAAGAATAACATTAAAAGCCTTCGGTTTGATAGGAAACATTGAAAATAGACGATAAAAGAAGATACCAGAATCCGCACATTCTGTAGGGTCCGCGGTCATGAAAATTGGCCAATTTTTCAAGGTATTAATTTTGTCTTTATTTTATGTCTAAACCAAAGAAAATAAGCCAAAAATACCTAAGAACAACATTAAAAGCCTTCGATTAGATAGGAAACATTGAAAATAGACGATAAAAGAAGATACCAGAATCCCCACATTCTGTAAGGTCCGCGGTCATGAAAATTGGCCAATTTTTCAAGGTATTAATTTTGTCTTTATTTTATGTCTAAACCAAAGAAAATCAGCCAAAAATACCTAAGAATAACATTAAAAGCCTTCGATTAGATAGGAAACATTGAAAATAGACGATAAAAGAAGATACCAGAATCCCCACATTCTGTAAGGTCCGCGGTCATGAAAATTGGCCAATTTTTCAAGGTATTAATTTTGTCTTTATTTTATGTCTAAATCAAAGAAAATCAGCCAAAAATACCTAAGAATAACATTAAAAGCCTTCGATTTGATAGGAAACATTGAAAATAGACGATAAAAGAAGATACCAGAATCCGCACATTCTGTAGGGTCCGCGGTCATGAAAATTGGCCAATTTTTCAAGGTATTAATTTTGTCTTTATTTTATGTCTAAACCAAAGAAAATCAGCCAAAAATACCTAAGAATAACATTAAAAGCCTTCGATTAGATAGGAAACATTGAAAATAGACGATAAAAGAAGATACCAGAATCCCCACATTCTGTAAGGTCCGCGGTCATGAAAATTGGCCAATTTTTCAAGGTATTAATTTTGTCTTTATTTTATGTCTAAACCAAAGAAAATAAGCCAAAAATACCTAAGAATAACATTAAAAGCCTTCGATTAGATAGGAAACATTGAAAATAGACGATAAAAGAAGATACCAGAATCCCCACATTCTGTAAGGTCCGCGGTCATGAAAATTGGCCAATTTTTCAAGGTATTAATTTTGTCTTTATTTTATGTCTAAATCAAAGAAAATCAGCCAAAAATTCCTAAGAATAACATTAAAAGCCTTCGATTAGATAGGAAACTTTGAAAATAGACGATAAAAGAAGATACCAGAATCCCCACATTCTGTAAGGTCCGCGGTCATGAAAATTGGCCAATTTTTCAAGGTATTAATTTTGTCTTTATTTTATGTCTAAATCAAAGAAAATCAGCCAAAAATACCTAAGAATAACATTAAAAGCCTTCGATTAGATAGGAAACATTGAAAATAGACGATAAAAGAAGATACCAGAATCCCCACATTCTGTAAGGTCCGCGGTCATGAAAATTTGCCAATTTTTCGAGGTATTAATTTTGTCTTTATTTTATGTCTAAATCAAAGAAAATCAGTCAAAAATACCTAAGAATAACATTAAAAGCCTTCGATTAGATAGGAAACATTGAAAATAGACGATAAAAGAAGATACCAGAATCCCCACATTTTGTAAGGTCCGCGGTCATGAACATTGGCCAATTTTTCAAGGTATTAATTTTGTCTTTATTTTATGTCTAAATCAAAGAAAATAAGCCAAAAATACCTAAGAATAACATTAAAAGCCTTTGATTTGATAGGAAACATTGAAAATAGACGATAAAAGAAGATACCAGAATCCGCACATTCTGTAGGGTCCGCGGTCATGAAAATTGGCCAATTTTTCAAGGTATTAATTTTGTCTTTATTTTATGTCTAAACCAAAGAAAATCAGCCAAAAATACCTAAGAATAACATTAAAAGCCTTCGATTAGATAGGAAACATTGAAAATAGACGATAAAAGAAGATACCAGAATCCCCACATTCTGTAAAGTCCGCGGTCATGAAAATTGGCCAATTTTTCAAGGTATTAATTTTGTCTTTATTTTATGTCTAAATCAAAGAAAATCAGCCAAAAATACCTAAGAATAACATTAAAAGCCTTCGGTTTGATAGGAAACATTGAAAATAGACGATAAAAGAAGATACCAGAATCCGCACATTCTGTAGGGTCCGCGGTCATGAAAATTGGCCAATTTTTCAAGGTATTAATTTTGTCTTTATTTTATGTCTAAACCAAAGAAAATAAGCCAAAAATACCTAAGAACAACATTAAAAGCCTTCGATTAGATAGGAAACATTGAAAATAGACGATAAAAGAAGATACCAGAATCCCCACATTCTGTAAGGTCCGCGGTCATGAAAATTGGCCAATTTTTCAAGGTATTAATTTTGTCTTTATTTTATGTCTAAACCAAAGAAAATCAGCCAAAAATACCTAAGAATAACATTAAAAGCCTTCGATTAGATAGGAAACATTGAAAATAGACGATAAAAGAAGATACCAGAATCCCCACATTCTGTAAGGTCCGCGGTCATGAAAATTGGCCAATTTTTCAAGGTATTAATTTTGTCTTTATTTTATGTCTAAATCAAAGAAAATCAGCCAAAAATACCTAAGAATAACATTAAAAGCCTTCGATTTGATAGGAAACATTGAAAATAGACGATAAAAGAAGATACCAGAATCCGCACATTCTGTAGGGTCCGCGGTCATGAAAATTGGCCAATTTTTCAAGGTATTAATTTTGTCTTTATTTTATGTCTAAACCAAAGAAAATAAGCCAAAAATACCTAAGAATAACATTAAAAGCCTTCGATTAGATAGGAAACATTGAAAATAGACGATAAAAGAAGATACCAGAATCCCCACATTCTGTAAGGTCCACGGTCATGAAAATTGGCCAATTTTTCAAGGTATTAATTTTGTCTTTATTTTATGTCTAAATCAAAGAAAATCAGCCAAAAATACCTAAGAATAACATAAAAAGTCTTCGATTAGATAGGAAACATTGAAAATAGACGATAAAAGAAGATACCAGAATCCCCACATTCTGTAAGGTCCGCGGTCATGAAAATTGGCCAATTTTTCAAGGTATTAATTTTGTCTTTATTTTATGTCTAAATCAAAGAAAATCAGCCAAAAATACCTAAGAATAACATTAAAAGCCTTCGATTAGATAGGAAACATTGAAAATAGACGATAAAAGAAGATACTAGAATCCCCACATTCTGTAAGGTCCGCGGTCATGAAAATTCGCCAATTTTTCAAGGTATTAATTTTGTCTTTATTTTATGTCTAAATCAAAGAAAATCAGCCAAAAATACCTAAGAATAACATTAAAAGTCTTCGATTAGATAGGAAACATTGAAAATAGACGATAAAAGAAGATACCAGAATCCCCACATTCTGTAAGGTCCGCGGTCATGAAAATTCGCCAATTTTTCAAGGTATTAATTTTGTCTTTATTTTATGTCTAAACCAAAGAAAATCAGCCAAAAATACCTAAGAATAACATTAAAAGCCTTCGATTAGATAGGAAACATTGAAAATAGACGATAAAAGAAGATACCAGAATCCCCACATTCTGTAAGGTCCGCGGTCATGAAAATTGGCCAATTTTTCAACGTATTAATTTTGTCTTTATTTTATGTCTAAACCAAAGAAAATAAGCCAAAAATACCTAAGAATAACATTAAAAGCCTTCGATTAGATAGGAAACATTGAAAATAGACGATAAAAGAAGATACCAGAATCCCCACATTCTGTAAGGTCCGCGGTCATGAAAATTGGCCAATTTTTCAAGGTATTAATTTTGTCTTTATTTTATGTCTAAATCAAAGAAAATCAGCCAAAAATTCCTAAGAATAACATTAAAAGCCTTCGATTAGATAGGAAACTTTGAAAATAGACGATAAAAGAAGATACCAGAATCCCCACATTCTGTAAGGTCCGCGGTCATGAAAATTGGCCAATTTTTCAAGGTATTAATTTTGTCTTTATTTTATGTCTAAATCAAAGAAAATCAGCCAAAAATACCTAAGAATAACATTAAAAGCCTTCGATTAGATAGGAAACATTGAAAATAGACGATAAAAGAAGATACCAGAATCCCCACATTCTGTAAGGTCCGCGGTCATGAAAATTGGCCAATTTTTGAAGGTATTAATTTTGTCTTTATTTTATGTCTAAATCAAAGAAAATCAGCCAAAAATACCTAAGAATAACATTAAAAGCCTTCGATTTGATAGGAAACATTGAAAATAGACGATAAAAGAAGATACCAGAATCCGCACATTCTGTAGGGTCCGCGGTCATGAAAATTGGCCAATTTTTCAAGGTATTAATTTTGTCTTTATTTTATGTCTAAACCAAAGAAAATAAGCCAAAAATACCTAAGAACAACATTAAAAGCCTTCGATTAGATAGGAAACATTGAAAATAGACGATAAAAGAAGATACCAGAATCCCCACATTCTGTAAGGTCCGCGGTCATGAAAATTTGCCAATTTTTCGAGGTATTAATTTTGTCTTTATTTTATGTCTAAATCAAAGAAAATCAGTCAAAAATACCTAAGAATAACATTAAAAGCCTTCGATTAGATAGGAAACATTGAAAATAGACGATAAAAGAAGATACCAGAATCCCCACATTTTGTAAGGTCCGCGGTCATGAACATTGGCCAATTTTTCAAGGTATTAATTTTGTCTTTATTTTATGTCTAAATCAAAGAAAATAAGCCAAAAATACCTAAGAATAACATTAAAAGCCTTTGATTTGATAGGAAACATTGAAAATAGACGATAAAAGAAGATACCAGAATCCGCACATTCTGTAGGGTCCGCGGTCATGAAAATTGGCCAATTTTTCAAGGTATTAATTTTGTCTTTATTTTATGTCTAAACCAAAGAAAATCAGCCAAAAATACCTAAGAATAACATTAAAAGCCTTCGATTAGATAGGAAACATTGAAAATAGACGATAAAAGAAGATACCAGAATCCCCACATTCTGTAAAGTCCGCGGTCATGAAAATTGGCCAATTTTTCAAGGTATTAATTTTGTCTTTATTTTATGTCTAAATCAAAGAAAATCAGCCAAAAATACCTAAGAATAACATTAAAAGCCTTCGGTTTGATAGGAAACATTGAAAATAGACGATAAAAGAAGATACCAGAATCCGCACATTCTGTAGGGTCCGCGGTCATGAAAATTGGCCAATTTTTCAAGGTATTAATTTTGTCTTTATTTTATGTCTAAACCAAAGAAAATAAGCCAAAAATACCTAAGAACAACATTAAAAGCCTTCGATTAGATAGGAAACATTGAAAATAGACGATAAAAGAAGATACCAGAATCCCCACATTCTGTAAGGTCCGCGGTCATGAAAATTGGCCAATTTTTCAAGGTATTAATTTTGTCTTTATTTTATGTCTAAACCAAAGAAAATCAGCCAAAAATACCTAAGAATAACATTAAAAGCCTTCGATTAGATAGGAAACATTGAAAATAGACGATAAAAGAAGATACCAGAATCCCCACATTCTGTAAGGTCCGCGGTCATGAAAATTGGCCAATTTTTCAAGGTATTAATTTTGTCTTTATTTTATGTCTAAATCAAAGAAAATCAGCCAAAAATACCTAAGAATAACATTAAAAGCCTTCGATTTGATAGGAAACATTGAAAATAGACGATAAAAGAAGATACCAGAATCCGCACATTCTGTAGGGTCCGCGGTCATGAAAATTGGCCAATTTTTCAAGGTATTAATTTTGTCTTTATTTTATGTCTAAACCAAAGAAAATAAGCCAAAAATACCTAAGAATAACATTAAAAGCCTTCGATTAGATAGGAAACATTGAAAATAGACGATAAAAGAAGATACCAGAATCCCCACATTCTGTAAGGTCCGCGGTCATGAAAATTGGCCAATTTTTCAAGGTATTAATTTTGTCTTTATTTTATGTCTAAATCAAAGAAAATCAGCCAAAAATACCTAAGAATAACATAAAAAGTCTTCGATTAGATAGGAAACATTGAAAATAGACGATAAAAGAAGATACCAGAATCCCCACATTCTGTAAGGTCCGCGGTCATGAAAATTGGCCAATTTTTCAAGGTATTAATTTTGTCTTTATTTTATGTCTAAATCAAAGAAAATCAGCCAAAAATACCTAAGAATAACATTAAAAGCCTTCGATTAGATAGGAAACATTGAAAATAGACGATAAAAGAAGATACTAGAATCCCCACATTCTGTAAGGTCCGCGGTCATGAAAATTCGCCAATTTTTCAAGGTATTAATTTTGTCTTTATTTTATGTCTAAATCAAAGAAAATCAGCCAAAAATACCTAAGAATAACATTAAAAGTCTTCGATTAGATAGGAAACATTGAAAATAGACGATAAAAGAAGATACCAGAATCCCCACATTCTGTAAGGTCCGCGGTCATGAAAATTGGCCAATTTTTCAAGGTATTAATTTTGTCTTTATTTTATGTCTAAATCAAAGAAAATCAGCCAAAAATACCTAAGAATAACATTAAAAGCCTTCGATTAGATAGGAAACATTGAAAATAGACGATAAAAGAAGATACCAGAATCCCCACATTCTGTAAGGTCCGCGGTCATGAAAATTCGCCAATTTTTCAAGGTATTAATTTTGTCTTTATTTTATGTCTAAACCAAAGAAAATCAGCCAAAAATACCTAAGAATAACATTAAAAGCCTTCGATTAGATAGGAAACATTGAAAATAGACGATAAAAGAAGATACCAGAATCCCCACATTCTGTAAGGTCCGCGGTCATGAAAATTGGCCAATTTTTCAAGGTATTAATTTTGTCTTTATTTTATGTCTAAACCAAAGAAAATAAGCCAAAAATACCTAAGAATAACATTAAAAGCCTTCGATTAGATAGGAAACATTGAAAATAGACGATAAAAGAAGATACCAGAATCCCCACATTCTGTAAGGTCCGCGGTCATGAAAATTGGCCAATTTTTCAAGGTATTAATTTTGTCTTTATTTTATGTCTAAATCAAAGAAAATCAGCCAAAAATTCCTAAGAATAACATTAAAAGCCTTCGATTAGATAGGAAACTTTGAAAATAGACGATAAAAGAAGATACCAGAATCCCCACATTCTGTAAGGTCCGCGGTCATGAAAATTGGCCAATTTTTCAAGGTATTAATTTTGTCTTTATTTTATGTCTAAATCAAAGAAAATCAGCCAAAAATACCTAAGAATAACATTAAAAGCCTTCGATTAGATAGGAAACATTGAAAATAGACGATAAAAGAAGATACCAGAATCCCCACATTCTGTAAGGTCCGCGGTCATGAAAATTTGCCAATTTTTCGAGGTATTAATTTTGTCTTTATTTTATGTCTAAATCAAAGAAAATCAGTCAAAAATACCTAAGAATAACATTAAAAGCCTTCGATTAGATAGGAAACATTGAAAATAGACGATAAAAGAAGATACCAGAATCCCCACATTTTGTAAGGTCCGCGGTCATGAACATTGGCCAATTTTTCAAGGTATTAATTTTGTCTTTATTTTATGTCTAAATCAAAGAAAATAAGCCAAAAATACCTAAGAATAACATTAAAAGCCTTTGATTTGATAGGAAACATTGAAAATAGACGATAAAAGAAGATACCAGAATCCGCACATTCTGTAGGGTCCGCGGTCATGAAAATTGGCCAATTTTTCAAGGTATTAATTTTGTCTTTATTTTATGTCTAAACCAAAGAAAATCAGCCAAAAATACCTAAGAATAACATTAAAAGCCTTCGATTAGATAGGAAACATTGAAAATAGACGATAAAAGAAGATACCAGAATCCCCACATTCTGTAAAGTCCGCGGTCATGAAAATTGGCCAATTTTTCAAGGTATTAATTTTGTCTTTATTTTATGTCTAAATCAAAGAAAATCAGCCAAAAATACCTAAGAATAACATTAAAAGCCTTCGGTTTGATAGGAAACATTGAAAATAGACGATAAAAGAAGATACCAGAATCCGCACATTCTGTAGGGTCCGCGGTCATGAAAATTGGCCAATTTTTCAAGGTATTAATTTTGTCTTTATTTTATGTCTAAACCAAAGAAAATAAGCCAAAAATACCTAAGAACAACATTAAAAGCCTTCGATTAGATAGGAAACATTGAAAATAGACGATAAAAGAAGATACCAGAATCCCCACATTCTGTAAGGTCCGCGGTCATGAAAATTGGCCAATTTTTCAAGGTATTAATTTTGTCTTTATTTTATGTCTAAACCAAAGAAAATCAGCCAAAAATACCTAAGAATAACATTAAAAGCCTTCGATTAGATAGGAAACATTGAAAATAGACGATAAAAGAAGATACCAGAATCCCCACATTCTGTAAGGTCCGCGGTCATGAAAATTGGCCAATTTTTCAAGGTATTAATTTTGTCTTTATTTTATGTCTAAATCAAAGAAAATCAGCCAAAAATACCTAAGAATAACATTAAAAGCCTTCGATTTGATAGGAAACATTGAAAATAGACGATAAAAGAAGATACCAGAATCCGCACATTCTGTAGGGTCCGCGGTCATGAAAATTGGCCAATTTTTCAAGGTATTAATTTTGTCTTTATTTTATGTCTAAACCAAAGAAAATAAGCCAAAAATACCTAAGAATAACATTAAAAGCCTTCGATTAGATAGGAAACATTGAAAATAGACGATAAAAGAAGATACCAGAATCCCCACATTCTGTAAGGTCCGCGGTCATGAAAATTGGCCAATTTTTCAAGGTATTAATTTTGTCTTTATTTTATGTCTAAATCAAAGAAAATCAGCCAAAAATACCTAAGAATAACATAAAAAGTCTTCGATTAGATAGGAAACATTGAAAATAGACGATAAAAGAAGATACCAGAATCCCCACATTCTGTAAGGTCCGCGGTCATGAAAATTGGCCAATTTTTCAAGGTATTAATTTTGTCTTTATTTTATGTCTAAATCAAAGAAAATCAGCCAAAAATACCTAAGAATAACATTAAAAGCCTTCGATTAGATAGGAAACATTGAAAATAGACGATAAAAGAAGATACTAGAATCCCCACATTCTGTAAGGTCCGCGGTCATGAAAATTCGCCAATTTTTCAAGGTATTAATTTTGTCTTTATTTTATGTCTAAATCAAAGAAAATCAGCCAAAAATACCTAAGAATAACATTAAAAGTCTTCGATTAGATAGGAAACATTGAAAATAGACGATAAAAGAAGATACCAGAATCCCCACATTCTGTAAGGTCCGCGGTCATGAAAATTGGCCAATTTTTCAAGGTATTAATTTTGTCTTTATTTTATGTCTAAATCAAAGAAAATCAGCCAAAAATACCTAAGAATAACATTAAAAGCCTTCGATTAGATAGGAAACATTGAAAATAGACGATAAAAGAAGATACCAGAATCCCCACATTCTGTAAGGTCCGCGGTCATGAAAATTCGCCAATTTTTCAAGGTATTAATTTTGTCTTTATTTTATGTCTAAACCAAAGAAAATCAGCCAAAAATACCTAAGAATAACATTAAAAGCCTTCGATTAGATAGGAAACATTGAAAATAGACGATAAAAGAAGATACCAGAATCCCCACATTCTGTAAGGTCCGCGGTCATGAAAATTGGCCAATTTTTCAAGGTATTAATTTTGTCTTTATTTTATGTCTAAACCAAAGAAAATAAGCCAAAAATACCTAAGAATAACATTAAAAGCCTTCGATTAGATAGGAAACATTGAAAATAGACGATAAAAGAAGATACCAGAATCCCCACATTCTGTAAGGTCCGCGGTCATGAAAATTGGCCAATTTTTCAAGGTATTAATTTTGTCTTTATTTTATGTCTAAATCAAAGAAAATCAGCCAAAAATTCCTAAGAATAACATTAAAAGCCTTCGATTAGATAGGAAACTTTGAAAATAGACGATAAAAGAAGATACCAGAATCCCCACATTCTGTAAGGTCCGCGGTCATGAAAATTGGCCAATTTTTCAAGGTATTAATTTTGTCTTTATTTTATGTCTAAATCAAAGAAAATCAGCCAAAAATACCTAAGAATAACATTAAAAGCCTTCGATTAGATAGGAAACATTGAAAATAGACGATAAAAGAAGATACCAGAATCCCCACATTCTGTAAGGTCCGCGGTCATGAAAATTGGCCAATTTTTGAAGGTATTAATTTTGTCTTTATTTTATGTCTAAATCAAAGAAAATCAGCCAAAAATACCTAAGAATAACATTAAAAGCCTTCGATTTGATAGGAAACATTGAAAATAGACGATAAAAGAAGATACCAGAATCCGCACATTCTGTAGGGTCCGCGGTCATGAAAATTGGCCAATTTTTCAAGGTATTAATTTTGTCTTTATTTTATGTCTAAACCAAAGAAAATAAGCCAAAAATACCTAAGAACAACATTAAAAGCCTTCGATTAGATAGGAAACATTGAAAATAGACGATAAAAGAAGATACCAGAATCCCCACATTCTGTAAGGTCCGCGGTCATGAAAATTGGCCAATTTTTCAAGGTATTAATTTTGTCTTTATTTTATGTCTAAATCAAAGAAAATCAGCCAAAAATACCTAAGAATAACATTAAAAGCCTTCGATTAGATAGGAAACATTGAAAATAGACGATAAAAGAAGATACCAGAATCCCCACATTCTGTAAGGTCCGCGGTCATGAACATTGGCCAATTTTTCAAGGTATTAATTTTGTCTTTATTTTATGTCTAAATCAAAGAAAATCAGCCAAAAATACCTAAGAATAACATTAAAAGCCTTCGATTAGATAGGAAACATTGAAAATAGACGATAAAAGAAGATACCAGAATCCCCACATTCTGTAAGGTCCGCGGTCATGAAAATTTGCCAATTTTTCAAGGTATTAATTTTGTCTTTATTTTATGTCTAAATCAAAGAAAATCAGCCAAAAATACCTAAGAATAACATAAAAAGTCTTCGATTAGATAGGAAACATTGAAAATAGACGATAAAAGAAGATACCAGAATCCCCACATTCTGTAAGGTCCGCGGTCATGAAAATTGGCCAATTTTTCAAGGTATTAATTTTGTCTTTATTTTATGTCTAAATCAAAGAAAATCAGCCAAAAATACCTAAGAATAACATTAAAAGCCTTCGATTAGATAGGAAACATTGAAAATAGACGATAAAAGAAGATACTAGAATCCCCACATTCTGTAAGGTCCGCGGTCATGAAAATTCGCCAATTTTTCAAGGTATTAATTTTGTCTTTATTTTATGTCTAAATCAAAGAAAATCAGCCAAAAATACCTAAGAATAACATTAAAAGTCTTCGATTAGATAGGAAACATTGAAAATAGACGATAAAAGAAGATACCAGAATCCCCACATTCTGTAAGGTCCGCGGTCATGAAAATTGGCCAATTTTTCAAGGTATTAATTTTGTCTTTATTTTATGTCTAAATCAAAGAAAATCAGCCAAAAATACCTAAGAATAACATTAAAAGCCTTCGATTAGATAGGAAACATTGAAAATAGACGATAAAAGAAGATACCAGAATCCCCACATTCTGTAAGGTCCGCGGTCATGAAAATTCGCCAATTTTTCAAGGTATTAATTTTGTCTTTATTTTATGTCTAAACCAAAGAAAATCAGCCAAAAATACCTAAGAATAACATTAAAAGCCTTCGATTAGATAGGAAACATTGAAAATAGACGATAAAAGAAGATACCAGAATCCCCACATTCTGTAAGGTCCGCGGTCATGAAAATTGGCCAATTTTTCAAGGTATTAATTTTGTCTTTATTTTATGTCTAAACCAAAGAAAATAAGCCAAAAATACCTAAGAATAACATTAAAAGCCTTCGATTAGATAGGAAACATTGAAAATAGACGATAAAAGAAGATACCAGAATCCCCACATTCTGTAAGGTCCGCGGTCATGAAAATTGGCCAATTTTTCAAGGTATTAATTTTGTCTTTATTTTATGTCTAAATCAAAGAAAATCAGCCAAAAATTCCTAAGAATAACATTAAAAGCCTTCGATTAGATAGGAAACTTTGAAAATAGACGATAAAAGAAGATACCAGAATCCCCACATTCTGTAAGGTCCGCGGTCATGAAAATTGGCCAATTTTTCAAGGTATTAATTTTGTCTTTATTTTATGTCTAAATCAAAGAAAATCAGCCAAAAATACCTAAGAATAACATTAAAAGCCTTCGATTAGATAGGAAACATTGAAAATAGACGATAAAAGAAGATACCAGAATCCCCACATTCTGTAAGGTCCGCGGTCATGAAAATTGGCCAATTTTTGAAGGTATTAATTTTGTCTTTATTTTATGTCTAAATCAAAGAAAATCAGCCAAAAATACCTAAGAATAACATTAAAAGCCTTCGATTTGATAGGAAACATTGAAAATAGACGATAAAAGAAGATACCAGAATCCGCACATTCTGTAGGGTCCGCGGTCATGAAAATTGGCCAATTTTTCAAGGTATTAATTTTGTCTTTATTTTATGTCTAAACCAAAGAAAATAAGCCAAAAATACCTAAGAACAACATTAAAAGCCTTCGATTAGATAGGAAACATTGAAAATAGACGATAAAAGAAGATACCAGAATCCCCACATTCTGTAAGGTCCGCGGTCATGAAAATTGGCCAATTTTTCAAGGTATTAATTTTGTCTTTATTTTATGTCTAAATCAAAGAAAATCAGCCAAAAATACCTAAGAATAACATTAAAAGCCTTCGATTAGATAGGAAACATTGAAAATAGACGATAAAAGAAGATACCAGAATCCCCACATTCTGTAAGGTCCGCGGTCATGAACATTGGCCAATTTTTCAAGGTATTAATTTTGTCTTTATTTTATGTCTAAATCAAAGAAAATCAGCCAAAAATACCTAAGAATAACATTAAAAGCCTTCGATTAGATAGGAAACATTGAAAATAGACGATAAAAGAAGATACCAGAATCCCCACATTCTGTAAGGTCCGCGGTCATGAAAATTTGCCAATTTTTCAAGGTATTAATTTTGTCTTTATTTTATGTCTAAATCAAAGAAAATCAGTCAAAAATACCTAAGAATAACATTAAAAGCCTTCGATTTGATAGGAAACATTGAAAATAGACGATAAAAGAAGATACCAGAATCCCCACATTCTGTAAGGTCCGCGGTCATGAACATTGGCCAATTTTTCAAGGTATTAATTTTGTCTTTATTTTATGTCTAAATCAAAGAAAATCAGCCAAAAATACCTAAGAATAACATTAAAAGCCTTCGATTTGATAGGAAACATTGAAAATAGACGATAAAAGAAGATACCAGAATCCGCACATTCTGTAGGGTCCGCGGTCATGAAAATTGGCCAATCTTTCAAGGTATTAATTTTGTCTTTATTTTATGTCTAAACCAAAGAAAATCAGCCAAAAATACCTAAGAATAACATTAAAAGCCTTCGATTAGATAGGAAACATTGAAAATAGACGATAAAAGAAGATACCAGAATCCCCACATTCTGTAAGGTCCGCGGTCATGAAAATTGGCCAATTTTTCAAGGTATTAATTTT
Source organism: Euprymna scolopes (assembly GCF_053919585.1). Classification (NCBI taxonomy): domain Eukaryota; kingdom Metazoa; phylum Mollusca; class Cephalopoda; order Sepiida; family Sepiolidae; genus Euprymna; species Euprymna scolopes. The sequence goes on along the minus strand of NC_136493.1, from coordinate 32,978,829 downwards.
GTCTTTATTTTATGTCTAAACCAAAGAAAATCAGCCAAAAATACCTAAGAATAACATTAAAAGCCTTCGATTAGATAGGAAACATTGAAAATAGACGATAAAAGAAGATACCAGAATCCCCACATTCTGTAAGGTCCGCGGTCATGAAAATTGGCCAATTTTTCAAGGTATTAATTTTGTCTTTATTTTATGTCTAAATCAAAGAAAATCAGCCAAAAATACCTAAGAATAACATTAAAAGCCTTCGATTTGATAGGAAACATTGAAAATAGACGATAAAAGAAGATACCAGAATCCGCACATTCTGTAGGGTCCGCGGTCATGAAAATTGGCCAATTTTTCAAGGTATTAATTTTGTCTTTATTTTATGTCTAAACCAAAGAAAATAAGCCAAAAATACCTAAGAATAACATTAAAAGCCTTCGATTAGATAGGAAACATTGAAAATAGACGATAAAAGAAGATACCAGAATCCCCACATTCTGTAAGGTCCGCGGTCATGAACATTGGCCAATTTTTCAAGGTATTAATTTTGTCTTTATTTTATGTCTAAATCAAAGAAAATCAGCCAAAAATACCTAAGAATAACATTAAAAGCCTTCGATTAGATAGGAAACATTGAAAATAGACGATAAAAGAAGATACCAGAATCCCCACATTCTGTAAGGTCCGCGGTCATGAAAATTTGCCAATTTTTCAAGGTATTAATTTTGTCTTTATTTTATGTCTAAATCAAAGAAAATCAGTCAAAAATACCTAAGAATAACATTAAAAGCCTTCGATTAGATAGGAAACATTGAAAATAGACGATAAAAGAAGATACCAGAATCCCCACATTCTGTAAGGTCCGCGGTCATGAAAATTGGCCAATTTTTCAAGGTATTAATTTTGTCTTTATTTTATGTCTAAATCAAAGAAAATCAGCCAAAAATACCTAAGAATAACATTAAAAGCCTTCGATTTGATAGGAAACATTGAAAATAGACGATAAAAGAAGATACCAGAATCCGCACATTCTGTAGGGTCCGCGGTCATGAAAATTGGCCAATCTTTCAAGGTATTAATTTTGTCTTTATTTTATGTCTAAACCAAAGAAAATCAGCCAAAAATACCTAAGAATAACATTAAAAGCCTTCGATTAGATAGGAAACATTGAAAATAGACGATAAAAGAAGATACCAGAATCCCCACATTCTGTAAGGTCCGCGGTCATGAAAATTGGCCAATTTTTCAAGGTATTAATTTTGTCTTTATTTTATGTCTAAACCAAAGAAAATCAGCCAAAAATACCTAAGAATAACATTAAAAGCCTTCGATTAGATAGGAAACATTGAAAATAGACGATAAAAGAAGATACCAGAATCCCCACATTCTGTAAGGTCCGCGGTCATGAAAATTGGCCAATTTTTCAAGGTATTAATTTTGTCTTTATTTTATGTCTAAATCAAAGAAAATCAGCCAAAAATACCTAAGAATAACATTAAAAGCCTTCGATTTGATAGGAAACATTGAAAATAGACGATAAAAGAAGATACCAGAATCCGCACATTCTGTAGGGTCCGCGGTCATGAAAATTGGCCAATTTTTCAAGGTATTAATTTTGTCTTTATTTTATGTCTAAACCAAAGAAAATAAGCCAAAAATACCTAAGAATAACATTAAAAGCCTTCGATTAGATAGGAAACATTGAAAATAGACGATAAAAGAAGATACCAGAATCCCCACATTCTGTAAGGTCCGCGGTCATGAAAATTGGCCAATTTTTCAAGGTATTAATTTTGTCTTTATTTTATGTCTAAATCAAAGAAAATCAGCCAAAAATACCTAAGAATAACATTAAAAGCCTTCGATTAGATAGGAAACATTGAAAATAGACGATAAAAGAAGATACCAGAATCCCCACATTCTGTAAGGTCCGCGGTCATGAAAATTTGCCAATTTTTCAAGGTATTAATTTTGTCTTTATTTTATGTCTAAATCAAAGAAAATCAGTCAAAAATACCTAAGAATAACATTAAAAGCCTTCGATTAGATAGGAAACATTGAAAATAGACGATAAAAGAAGATACCAGAATCCCCACATTTTGTAAGGTCCGCGGTCATGAACATTGGCCAATTTTTCAAGGTATTAATTTTGTCTTTATTTTATGTCTAAATCAAAGAAAATCAGCCAAAAATACCTAAGAATAACATTAAAAGCCTTCGATTTGATAGGAAACATTGAAAATAGACGATAAAAGAAGATACCAGAATCCGCACATTCTGTAGGGTCCGCGGTCATGAAAATTGGCCAATCTTTCAAGGTATTAATTTTGTCTTTATTTTATGTCTAAACCAAAGAAAATCAGCCAAAAATACCTAAGAATAACATTAAAAGCCTTCGATTAGATAGGAAACATTGAAAATAGACGATAAAAGAAGATACCAGAATCCCCACATTCTGTAAGGTCCGCGGTCATGAAAATTGGCCAATTTTTCAAGGTATTAATTTTGTCTTTATTTTATGTCTAAACCAAAGAAAATCAGCCAAAAATACCTAAGAATAACATTAAAAGCCTTCGATTAGATAGGAAACATTGAAAATAGACGATAAAAGAAGATACCAGAATCCCCACATTCTGTAAGGTCCGCGGTCATGAAAATTGGCCAATTTTTCAAGGTATTAATTTTGTCTTTATTTTATGTCTAAATCAAAGAAAATCAGCCAAAAATACCTAAGAATAACATTAAAAGCCTTCGATTTGATAGGAAACATTGAAAATAGACGATAAAAGAAGATACCAGAATCCGCACATTCTGTAGGGTCCGCGGTCATGAAAATTGGCCAATTTTTCAAGGTATTAATTTTGTCTTGATTTTATGTCTAAACCAAAGAAAATAAGCCAAAAATACCTAAGAATAACATTAAAAGCCTTCGATTAGATAGGAAACATTGAAAATAGACGATAAAAGAAGATACCAGAATCCCCACATTCTGTAAGGTCCGCGGTCATGAAAATTGGCCAATTTTTCAAGGTATTAATTTTGTCTTTATTTTATGTCTAAATCAAAGAAAATCAGCCAAAAATACCTAAGAATAACATTAAAAGCCTTCGATTAGATAGGAAACATTGAAAATAGACGATAAAAGAAGATACCAGAATCCCCACATTCTGTAAGGTCCGCGGTCATGAAAATTGGCCAATTTTTCAAGGTATTAATTTTGTCTTTATTTTATGTCTAAATCAAAGAAAATCAGCCAAAAATACCTAAGAATAACATTAAAAGCCTTCGATTAGATAGGAAACATTGAAAATAGACGATAAAAGAAGATACTAGAATCCCCACATTCTGTAAGGTCCGCGGTCATGAAAATTGGCCAATTTTTCAAGGTATTAATTTTGTCTTTATTTTATGTCTAAATCAAAGAAAATCAGCCAAAAATACCTAAAAATAACATTAAAAGTCTTCGATTAGATAGGAAACATTGAAAATAGACGATAAAAGAAGATACCAGAATCCCCACATTCTGTAAGGTCCGCGGTCATGAAAATTGGCCAATTTTTCAAGGAATTAATTTTGTCTTTATTTTATGTCTAAATCAAAGAAAATCAGCCAAAAATACCTAAGAATAACATTAACAGCCTTCGATTAGATAGGAAACATTGAAAATAGACGATAAAAGAAGATACCAGAATCCCCACATTCTGTAAGGTCCGCGGTCATGAAAATTGGCCAATTTTTCAAGGTATTAATTTTGTCTTTATTTTATGTCTAAATCAAAGAAAATCAGCTAAACATACCTAAGAATAACATTAAAAGCCTTCGATTAGATAGGAAACATTGAAAATAGACGATAAAAGAAGATACCAGAATCCCCACATTCTGTAAGGTCCGCGGTCATGAAAATTGGCCAATTTTTCAAGGTATTAATTTTGTCTTTATTTTATGTCTAAACCAAAGAAAATCAGCCAAAAATACCTAAGAATAACATTAAAAGCCTTCGATTAGATAGGAAACATTGAAAATAGACGATAAAAGAAGATACCAGAATCCCCACATTCTGTAAGGTCCGCGGTCATGAAAATTGGCCAATTTTTCAAGGTATTAATTTTGTCTTTATTTTATGTCTAAACCAAAGAAAATAAGCCAAAAATACCTAAGAATAACATTAAAAGCCTTCGATTAGATAGGAAACATTGAAAATAGACGATAAAAGAAGATACCAGAATCCCCACATTCTGTAAGGTCCGCGGTCATGAAAATTGGCCAATTTTTCAAGGTATTAATTTTGTCTTTATTTTATGTCTAAATCAAAGAAAATCAGCCAAAAATACCTAAGAATAACATTAAAAGCCTTCGATTAGATAGGAAACATTGAAAATAGACGATAAAAGAAGATACCAGAATCCCCACATTCTGTAAGGTCCGCGGTCATGAAAATTTGCCAATTTTTCAAGGTATTAATTTTGTCTTTATTTTATGTCTAAATCAAAGAAAATCAGTCAAAAATACCTAAGAATAACATTAAAAGCCTTCGATTAGATAGGAAACATTGAAAATAGACGATAAAAGAAGATACCAGAATCCCCACATTCTGTAAGGTCCGCGGTCATGAACATTGGCCAATTTTTCAAGGTATTAATTTTGTCTTTATTTTATGTCTAAATCAAAGAAAATCAGCCAAAAATACCTAAGAATAACATTAAAAGCCTTCGATTTGATAGGAAACATTGAAAATAGACGATAAAAGAAGATACCAGAATCCGCACATTCTGTAGGGTCCGCGGTCATGAAAATTGGCCAATTTTTCAAGGTATTAATTTTGTCTTGATTTTATGTCTAAACAAAAGAAAATAAGCCAAAAATACCTAAGAATAACATTAAAAGCCTTCGATTAGATAGGAAACATTGAAAATAGACGATAAAAGAAGATACCAGAATCCCCACATTCTGTAAGGTCCGCGGTCATGAAAATTGGCCAATTTTTCAAGGTATTAATTTTGTCTTTATTTTATGTCTAAATCAAAGAAAATCAGCCAAAAATACCTAAGAATAACATTAAAAGCCTTCGATTAGATAGGAAACATTGAAAATAGACGATAAAAGAAGATACCAGAATCCCCACATTCTGTAAGGTCCGCGGTCATGAAAATTGGCCAATTTTTCAAGGTATTAATTTTGTCTTTATTTTATGTCTAAATCAAAGAAAATCAGCCAAAAATACCTAAGAATAACATTAAAAGCCTTCGATTAGATAGGAAACATTGAAAATAGACGATAAAAGAAGATACTAGAATCCCCACATTCTGTAAGGTCCGCGGTCATGAAAATTGGCCAATTTTTCAAGGTATTAATTTTGTCTTTATTTTATGTCTAAATCAAAGAAAATCAGCCAAAAATACCTAAAAATAACATTAAAAGTCTTCGATTAGATAGGAAACATTGAAAATAGACGATAAAAGAAGATACCAGAATCCCCACATTCTGTAAGGTCCGCGGTCATGAAAATTGGCCAATTTTTCAAGGTATTAATTTTGTCTTTATTTTATGTCTAAATCAAAGAAAATCAGCCAAAAATACCTAAGAATAACATTAACAGCCTTCGATTAGATAGGAAACATTGAAAATAGACGATAAAAGAAGATACCAGAATCCCCACATTCTGTAAGGTCCGCGGTCATGAAAATTCGCCAATTTTTCAAGGTATTAATTTTGTCTTTATTTTATGTCTAAATCAAAGAAAATCAGCTAAACATACCTAAGAATAACATTAAAAGCCTTCGATTAGATAGGAAACATTGAAAATAGACGATAAAAGAAGATACCAGAATCCCCACATTCTGTAAGGTCCGCGGTCATGAAAATTGGCCAATTTTTCAAGGTATTAATTTTGTCTTTATTTTATGTCTAAACCAAAGAAAATCAGCCAAAAATACCTAAGAATAACATTAAAAGCCTTCGATTTGATAGGAAACATTGAAAATAGACGATAAAAGAAGATACCAGAATCCCCACATTCTGTAAGGTCCGCGGTCATGAAAATTGGCCAATTTTTCAAGGTATTAATTTTGTCTTTATTTTATGTCTAAACCAAAGAAAATAAGCCAAAAATACCTAAGAATAACATTAAAAGCCTTCGATTAGATAGGAAACATTGAAAATAGACGATAAAAGAAGATACCAGAATCCCCACATTCTGTAAGGTCCGCGGTCATGAAAATTGGCCAATTTTTCAAGGTATTAATTTTGTCTTTATTTTATGTCTAAATCAAAGAAAATCAGCCAAAAATACCTAAGAATAACATTAAAAGCCTTCGATTAGATAGGAAACATTGAAAATAGACGATAAAAGAAGATACCAGAATCCCCACATTCTGTAAGGTCCGCGGTCATGAAAATTTGCCAATTTTTCAAGGTATTAATTTTGTCTTTATTTTATGTCTAAATCAAAGAAAATCAGTCAAAAATACCTAAGAATAACATTAAAAGCCTTCGATTAGATAGGAAACATTGAAAATAGACGATAAAAGAAGATACCAGAATCCCCACATTCTGTAAGGTCCGCGGTCATGAACATTGGCCAATTTTTCAAGGTATTAATTTTGTCTTTATTTTATGTCTAAATCAAAGAAAATCAGCCAAAAATACCTAAGAATAACATTAAAAGCCTTCGATTTGATAGGAAACATTGAAAATAGACGATAAAAGAAGATACCAGAATCCGCACATTCTGTAGGGTCCGCGGTCATGAAAATTGGCCAATCTTTCAAGGTATTAATTTTGTCTTTATTTTATGTCTAAACCAAAGAAAATCAGCCAAAAATACCTAAGAATAACATTAAAAGCCTTCGATTAGATAGGAAACATTGAAAATAGACGATAAAAGAAGATACCAGAATCCCCACATTCTGTAAGGTCCGCGGTCATGAAAATTGGCCAATTTTTCAAGGTATTAATTTTGTCTTTATTTTATGTCTAAACCAAAGAAAATCAGCCAAAAATACCTAAGAATAACATTAAAAGCCTTCGATTAGATAGGAAACATTGAAAATAGACGATAAAAGAAGATACCAGAATCCCCACATTCTGTAAGGTCCGCGGTCATGAAAATTGGCCAATTTTTCAAGGTATTAATTTTGTCTTTATTTTATGTCTAAATCAAAGAAAATCAGCCAAAAATACCTAAGAATAACATTAAAAGCCTTCGATTAGATAGGAAACATTGAAAATAGACGATAAAAGAAGATACCAGAATCCCCACATTCTGTAAGGTCCGCGGTCATGAAAATTTGCCAATTTTTCAAGGTATTAATTTTGTCTTTATTTTATGTCTAAATCAAAGAAAATCAGTCAAAAATACCTAAGAATAACATTAAAAGCCTTTGATTAGATAGGAAACATTGAAAATAGACGATAAAAGAAGATACCAGAATCCCCACATTCTGTAAGGTCCGCGGTCATGAAAATTGGCCAATTTTTCAAGGTATTAATTTTGTCTTTATTTTATGTCTAAATCAAAGAAAATCAGCCAAAAATACCTAAGAATAACATTAAAAGCCTTCGATTTGATAGGAAACATTGAAAATAGACGATAAAAGAAGATACCAGAATCCGCACATTCTGTAGGGTCCGCGGTCATGAAAATTGGCCAATCTTTCAAGGTATTAATTTTGTCTTTATTTTATGTCTAAACCAAAGAAAATCAGCCAAAAATACCTAAGAATAACATTAAAAGCCTTCGATTAGATAGGAAACATTGAAAATAGACGATAAAAGAAGATACCAGAATCCCCACATTCTGTAAGGTCCGCGGTCATGAAAATTGGCCAATTTTTCAAGGTATTAATTTTGTCTTTATTTTATGTCTAAACCAAAGAAAATCAGCCAAAAATACCTAAGAATAACATTAAAAGCCTTCGATTAGATAGGAAACATTGAAAATAGACGATAAAAGAAGATACCAGAATCCCCACATTCTGTAAGGTCCGCGGTCATGAAAATTGGCCAATTTTTCAAGGTATTAATTTTGTCTTTATTTTATGTCTAAATCAAAGAAAATCAGCCAAAAATACCTAAGAATAACATTAAAAGCCTTCGATTTGATAGGAAACATTGAAAATAGACGATAAAAGAAGATACCAGAATCCGCACATTCTGTAGGGTCCGCGGTCATGAAAATTGGCCAATTTTTCAAGGTATTAATTTTGTCTTTATTTTATGTCTAAACCAAAGAAAATCAGCCAAAAATACCTAAGAATAACATTAAAAGCCTTCGATTAGATAGGAAACATTGAAAATAGACGATAAAAGAAGATACCAGAATCCCCACATTCTGTAAGGTCCGCGGTCATGAAAATTGGCCAATTTTTCAAGGTATTAATTTTGTCTTTATTTTATGTCTAAATCAAAGAAAATCAGCCAAAAATACCTAAGAATAACATTAAAAGCCTTCGATTAGATAGGAAACATTGAAAATAGACGATAAAAGAAGATACCAGAATCCCCACATTCTGTAAGGTCCGTGGTCATGAAAATTTGCCAATTTTTCAAGGTATTAATTTTGTCTTTATTTTATGTCTAAATCAAAGAAAATCAGTCAAAAATACCTAAGAATAACATTAAAAGCCTTCGATTAGATAGGAAACATTGAAAATAGACGATAAAAGAAGATACCAGAATCCCCACATTTTGTAAGGTCCGCGGTCATGAACATTGGCCAATTTTTCAAGGTATTAATTTTGTCTTTATTTTATGTCTAAATCAAAGAAAATCAGCCAAAAATACCTAAGAATAACATTAAAAGCCTTCGATTTGATAGGAAACATTGAAAATAGACGATAAAAGAAGATACCAGAATCCGCACATTCTGTAGGGTCCGCGGTCATGAAAATTGGCCAATCTTTCAAGGTATTAATTTTGTCTTTATTTTATGTCTAAACCAAAGAAAATCAGCCAAAAATACCTAAGAATAACATTAAAAGCCTTCGATTAGATAGGAAACATTGAAAATAGACGATAAAAGAAGATACCAGAATCCCCACATTCTGTAAGGTCCGCGGTCATGAAAATTGGCCAATTTTTCAAGGTATTAATTTTGTCTTTATTTTATGTCTAAACCAAAGAAAATCAGCCAAAAATACCTAAGAATAACATTAAAAGCCTTCGATTAGATAGGAAACATTGAAAATAGACGATAAAAGAAGATACCAGAATCCCCACATTCTGTAAGGTCCGCGGTCATGAAAATTGGCCAATTTTTCAAGGTATTAATTTTGTCTTTATTTTATGTCTAAATCAAAGAAAATCAGCCAAAAATACCTAAGAATAACATTAAAAGCCTTCGATTTGATAGGAAACATTGAAAATAGACGATAAAAGAAGATACCAGAATCCGCACATTCTGTAGGGTCCGCGGTCATGAAAATTGGCCAATTTTTCAAGGTATTAATTTTGTCTTGATTTTATGTCTAAACCAAAGAAAATAAGCCAAAAATACCTAAGAATAACATTAAAAGCCTTCGATTAGATAGGAAACATTGAAAATAGACGATAAAAGAAGATACCAGAATCCCCACATTCTGTAAGGTCCGCGGTCATGAAAATTGGCCAATTTTTCAAGGTATTAATTTTGTCTTTATTTTATGTCTAAATCAAAGAAAATCAGCCAAAAATCCCTAAGAATAACATTAAAAGCCTTCGATTAGATAGGAAACATTGAAAATAGACGATAAAAGAAGATACCAGAATCCCCACATTCTGTAAGGTCCGCGGTCATGAAAATTGGCCAATTTTTCAAGGTATTAATTTTGTCTTTATTTTATGTCTAAATCAAAGAAAATCAGCCAAAAATACCTAAGAATAACATTAAAAGCCTTCGATTAGATAGGAAACATTGAAAATAGACGATAAAAGAAGATACTAGAATCCCCACATTCTGTAAGGTCCGCGGTCATGAAAATTGGCCAATTTTTCAAGGTATTAATTTTGTCTTTATTTTATGTCTAAATCAAAGAAAATCAGCCAAAAATACCTAAAAATAACATTAAAAGTCTTCGATTAGATAGGAAACATTGAAAATAGACGATAAAAGAAGATACCAGAATCCCCACATTCTGTAAGGTCCGCGGTCATGAAAATTGGCCAATTTTTCAAGGTATTAATTTTGTCTTTATTTTATGTCTAAATCAAAGAAAATCAGCCAAAAATACCTAAGAATAACATTAACAGCCTTCGATTAGATAGGAAACATTGAAAATAGACGATAAAAGAAGATACCAGAATCCCCACATTCTGTAAGGTCCGCGGTCATGAAAATTCGCCAATTTTTCAAGGTATTAATTTTGTCTTTATTTTATGTCTAAATCAAAGAAAATCAGCTAAACATACCTAAGAATAACATTAAAAGCCTTCGATTAGATAGGAAACATTGAAAATAGACGATAAAAGAAGATACCAGAATCCCCACATTCTGTAAGGTCCGCGGTCATAAAAATTGGCCAATTTTTCAAGGTATTAATTTTGTCTTTATTTTATGTCTAAACCAAAGAAAATCAGCCAAAAATACCTAAGAATAACATTAAAAGCCTTCGATTAGATAGGAAACATTGAAAATAGACGATAAAAGAAGATACCAGAATCCCCACATTCTGTAAGGTCCGCGGTCATGAAAATTGGCCAATTTTTCAAGGTATTAATTTTGTCTTTATTTTATGTCTAAACCAAAGAAAATAAGCCAAAAATACCTAAGAATAACATTAAAAGCCTTCGATTAGATAGGAAACATTGAAAATAGACGATAAAAGAAGATACCAGAATCCCCACATTCTGTAAGGTCCGCGGTCATGAAAATTGGCCAATTTTTCAAGGTATTAATTTTGTCTTTATTTTATGTCTAAATCAAAGAAAATCAGCCAAAAATTCCTAAGAATAACATTAAAAGCCTTCGATTAGATAGGAAACATTGAAAATAGACGATAAAAGAAGATACCAGAATCCCCACATTCTGTAAGGTCCGCGGTCATGAAAATTGGCCAATTTTTCAAGGTATTAATTTTGTCTTTATTTTATGTCTAAATCAAAGAAAATCAGCCAAAAATACCTAAGAATAACATTAAAAGCCTTCGATTAGATAGGAAACATTGAAAATAGACGATAAAAGAAGATACCAGAATCCGCACATTCTGTAAGGTCCGCTGTCATGAAAATTGGCCAATTTTTCAAGGTATTAATTTTGTCTTTATTTTATGTCTAAATCAAAGAAAATCAGCCAAAAATACCTAAGAATAACATTAAAAGCCTTCGATTAGATAGGAAACATTGAAAATAGACGATAAAAGAAGATACTAGAATCCCCACATTCTGTAAGGTCCGCGGTCCTGAAAATTTGCCAATTTTTCAAGGTATTAATTTTGTCTTTATTTTATGTCTAAATCAAAGAGAATCAGCCAAAAATACCTAAGAATAACATTAAAAGCCTTCGATTAGATAGGAAACATTGAAAATAGACGATAAAAGAAGATACCAGAATCCCCACATTCTGTAAGGTCCGCGGTCATGAAAATTTGCCAATTTTTCAAGGTATTAATTTTGTCTTTATTTTATGTCTAAATCAAAGAAAATCAGTCAAAAATACCTAAGAATAACATTAAAAGCCTTCGATTAGATAGGAAACATTGAAAATAGACGATAAAAGAAGATACCAGAATCCCCACATTTTGTAAGGTCCGCGGTCATGAACATTGGCCAATTTTTCAAGGTATTAATTTTGTCTTTATTTTATGTCTAAATCAAAGAAAATCAGCCAAAAATACCTAAGAATAACATTAAAAGCCTTCGATTTGATAGGAAACATTGAAAATAGACGATAAAAGAAGATACCAGAATCCGCACATTCTGTAGGGTCCGCGGTCATGAAAATTGGCCAATTTTTCAAGGTATTAATTTTGTCTTTATTTTATGTCTAAACCAAAGAAAATAAGCCAAAAATACCTAAGAATAACATTAAAAGCCTTCGATTAGATAGGAAACATTGAAAATAGACGATAAAAGAAGATACCAGAATCCCCACATTCTGTAAGGTCCGCGGTCATGAAAATTGGCCAATTTTTCAAGGTATTAATTTTGTCTTTATTTTATGTCTAAATCAAAGAAAATCAGCCAAAAATACCTAAGAATAACATTAAAAGCCTTCGATTAGATAGGAAACATTGAAAATAGACGATAAAAGAAGATACCAGAATCCGCACATTCTGTAAGGTCCGCTGTCATGAAAATTGGCCAATTTTTCAAGGTATTAATTTTGTCTTTATTTTATGTCTAAATCAAAGAAAATCAGCCAAAAATACCTAAGAATAACATTAAAAGCCTTCGATTAGATAGGAAACATTGAAAATAGACGATAAAAGAAGATACTAGAATCCCCACATTCTGTAAGGTCCGCGGTCATGAAAATTCGCCAATTTTTCAAGGTATTAATTTTGTCTTTATTTTATGTCTAAATCAAAGAAAATCAGCCAAAAATACCTAAGAATAACATTAAAAGTCTTCGATTAGATAGGAAACATTGAAAATAGACGATAAAAGAAGATACCAGAATCCCCACATTCTGTAAGGTCCGCGGTCATGAAAATTGGCCAATTTTTCAAGGTATTAATTTTGTCTTTATTTTATGTCTAAATCAAAGAAAATCTGCCAAAAATACCTAAGAATAACATTAAAAGCCTTCGATTAGATAGGAAACATTGAAAATAGACGATAAAAGAAGATACCAGAATCCCCACATTCTGTAAGGTCCGCGGTCATGAAAATTCGCCAATTTTTCAAGGTATTAATTTTGTCTTTATTTTATGTCTAAATCAAAGAAAATCAGCTAATAATACCTAAGAATAACATTAAAAGCCTTCGATTAGATAGGAAACATTGAAAATAGACGATAAAAGAAGATACCAGAATCCCCACATTCTGTAAGGTCCGCGGTCATGAAAATTGGCCAATTTTTCAAGGTATTAATTTTGTCTTTATTTTATGTCTAAATCAAAGAAAATCAGCCAAAAATACCTAAGAATAACATTAAAAGCCTTCGATTAGATAGGAAACATTGAAAATAGACGATAAAAGAAGATACCAGAATCCCCACATTCTGTAAGGTCGGCGGTCATGAAACTTGGCCAATTTTTCAAGGTATTAATTTTGTCTTTATTTTATGTCTAAACTAAAGAAAATAAGCCAAAAATACCTAAGAATAACATTAAAAGCCTTCGATTAGATAGGAAACATTGAAAATAGACGATAAAAGAAGATACCAGAATCCCCACATTCTGTAAGGTCCGCGGTCATGAAAATTGGCCAATTTTTCAAGGTATTAATTTTGTCTTTATTTTATGTCTAAATCAAAGAAAATCAGCCAAAAATTCCTAAGAATAACATTAAAAGCCTTCGATTAGATAGGAAACATTGAAAATAGACGATAAAAGAAGATACCAGAATCCCCACATTCTGTAAGGTCCGCGGTCATGAAAATTGGCCAATTTTTCAAGGTATTAATTTTGTCTTTATTTTATGTCTAAATCAAAGAAAATCAGCCAAAAATACCTAAGAATAACATTAAAAGCCTTCGATTAGATAGGAAACATTGAAAATAGACGATAAAAGAAGATACCAGAATCCCCACATTCTGTAAGGTCCGCGGTCATGAAAATTGGCCAATTTTTCAAGGTATTAATTTTGTCTTTATTTTATGTCTAAATCAAAGAAAATCAGCCAAAAATACCTAAGAATAACATTAAAAGCCTTCGATTAGATAGGAAACATTGAAAATAGACGATAAAAGAAGATACCAGAATCCGCACATTCTGTAAGGTCCGCTGTTATGAAAATTCGCCAATTTTTCAAGGTATTAATTTTGTCTTTATTTTATGTCTAAATCAAAGAAAATCAGCCAAAAATACCTAAGAATAACATTAAAAGCCTTCGATTAGATAGGAAACATTGAAAATAGACGATAAAAGAAGATACTAGAATCCCCACATTCTGTAAGGTCCGCGGTCATGAAAATTGGCCAATTTTTCAAGGTATTAATTTTGTCTTTATTTTATGTCTAAATCAAAGAAAATCAGCCAAAAATACCTAAGAATAACATTAAAAGTCTTCGATTAGATAGGAAACATTGAAAATAGACGATAAAAGAAGATACCAGAATCCCCACATTCTGTAAGGTCCGCGGTCATGAAAATTGGCCAATTTTTCAAGGTATTAATTTTGTCTTTATTTTATGTCTAAATCAAAGAAAATCAGCCAAAAATACCTAAGAATAACATTAAAAGCCTTCGATTAGATAGGAAACATTGAAAATAGACGATAAAAGAAGATACCAGAATCCCCACATTCTGTAAGGTCCGCGGTCATGAAAATTGGCCAATTTTTCAAGGTATTAATTTTGTCTTTATTTTATGTCTAAATCAAAGAAAATCAGCTAAACATACCTAAGAATAACATTAAAAGCCTTCGATTTGATAGGAAACATTGAAAATAGACGATAAAAGAAGATACCAGAATCCCCACATTCTGTAAGGTCCGCGGTCATGAAAATTGGCCAATTTTTCAAGGTATTAATTTTGTCTTTATTTTATGTCTAAATCAAAGAAAATCAGCCAAAAATACCTAAGAATAACATTAAAAGCCTTCGATTAGATAGGAAACATTGAAAATAGACGATAAAAGAATATACTAGAATCCCCACATTCTGTAAGGTCCGCGGTCATGAAAATTCGCCAATTTTTCAAGGTATTAATTTTGTCTTTATTTTATGTCTAAATCAAAGAAAATCAGCCAAAAATACCTAAGAATAACATTAAAAGTCTTCGATTAGATAGGAAACATTGAAAATAGACGATAAAAGAAGATACCAGAATCCCCACATTCTGTAAGGTCCGCGGTCATGAAAATTGGCCAATTTTTCAAGGTATTAATTTTGTCTTTATTTTATGTCTAAATCAAAGAAAATCAGCCAAAAATACCTAAGAATAACATTAAAAGCCTTCGATTAGATAGGAAACATTGAAAATAGACGATAAAAGAAGATACCAGAATCCCCACATTCTGTAAGGTCCGCGGTCATGAAAATTGGCCAATTTTTCAAGGTATTAATTTTGTCTTTATTTTATGTCTAAATCAAAGAAAATCAGCTAAACATACCTAAGAATAACATTAAAAGCCTTCGATTTGATAGGAAACATTGAAAATAGACGATAAAAGAAGATACCAGAATCCCCACATTCTGTAAGGTCCGCGGTCATGAAAATTGGCCAATTTTTCAAGGTATTAATTTTGTCTTTATTTTATGTCTAAATCAAAGAAAATCAGCCAAAAATACCTAAGAATAACATTAAAAGCCTTCGATTAGATAGGAAACATTGAAAATAGACGATAAAAGAAGATACTAGAATCCCCACATTCTGTAAGGTCCGCGGTCATGAAAATTCGCCAATTTTTCAAGGTATTAATTTTGTCTTTATTTTATGTCTAAATCAAAGAAAATCAGCCAAAAATACCTAAGAATAACATTAAAAGTCTTCGATTAGATAGGAAACATTGAAAATAGACGATAAAAGAAGATACCAGAATCCCCACATTCTGTAAGGTCCGCGGTCATGAAAATTGGCCAATTTTTCAAGGTATTAATTTTGTCTTTATTTTATGTCTAAATCAAAGAAAATCTGCCAAAAATACCTAAGAATAACATTAAAAGCCTTCGATTAGATAGGAAACATTGAAAATAGACGATAAAAGAAGATACCAGAATCCCCACATTCTGTAAGGTCCGCGGTCATGAAAATTCGCCAATTTTTCAAGGTATTAATTTTGTCTTTATTTTATGTCTAAATCAAAGAAAATCAGCTAATAATACCTAAGAATAACATTAAAAGCCTTCGATTAGATAGGAAACATTGAAAATAGACGATAAAAGAAGATACCGAATCCCCACATTCTGTAAGGTCCGCGGTCATGAAAATTGGCCAATTTTTCAAGGTATTAATTTTGTCTTTATTTTATGTCTAAATCAAAGAAAATCAGCCAAAAATACCTAAGAATAACATTAAAAGCCTTCGATTAGATAGGAAACATTGAAAATAGACGATAAAAGAAGATACCAGAATCCCCACATTCTGTAAGGTCGGCGGTCATGAAACTTGGCCAATTTTTCAAGGTATTAATTTTGTCTTTATTTTATGTCTAAACTAAAGAAAATAAGCCAAAAATACCTAAGAATAACATTAAAAGCCTTCGATTAGATAGGAAACATTGAAAATAGACGATAAAAGAAGATACCAGAATCCCCACATTCTGTAAGGTCCGCGGTCATGAAAATTGGCCAATTTTTCAAGGTATTAATTTTGTCTTTATTTTATGTCTAAATCAAAGAAAATCAGCCAAAAATTCCTAAGAATAACATTAAAAGCCTTCGATTAGATAGGAAACATTGAAAATAGACGATAAAAGAAGATACCAGAATCCCCACATTCTGTAAGGTCCGCGGTCATGAAAATTGGCCAATTTTTCAAGGTATTAATTTTGTCTTTATTTTATGTCTAAATCAAAGAAAATCAGCCAAAAATACCTAAGAATAACATTAAAAGCCTTCGATTAGATAGGAAACATTAAAAATAGACGATAAAAGAAGATACCAGAATCCCCACATTCTGTAAGGTCCGCGGTCATGAAAATTGGCCAATTTTTGAAGGTATTAATTTTGTCTTTATTTTATGTCTAAATCAAAGAAAATCAGCCAAAAATACCTAAGAATAACATTAAAAGCCTTCGATTAGATAGGAAACATTGAAAATAGACGATAAAAGAAGATACCAGAATCCCCACATTCTGTAAGGTCCGCGGTCATGAAAATTGGCCAATTTTTCAAGGTATGAATTTTGTCTTTATTTTATGTGTGAATACAAGAATATCAGCTAAAAATACCTAAGAATAACATTAAAAGCCGTCGATTAGATAGGAAACATTGAAAATAGACGATAAAAGACGACACGAATACGCACATTCTGTAAGGTCCGTGGTCATGAAAATTGGCCAATTTTTGAAAGTATTAATTTTGTCTTTATTTTATTTCTAAATCAAAGAAAATCAGCCAAAAATACCTAAGAATAACATTAAAAGTCTTCGATTAGATAGGAAACATTGAAAATAGACGATAAAAGAAGATACCAGAATCCCCACATTCTGTAAGGTCCGCGGTCATGAAAATTGGCCAATTTTTCAAGGTATTAATTTTGTCTTTATTTTATGTCTAAATCAAAGAAAATAAGCCAAAAATACCTAAGAATAACATTAAAAGCCTTCGATTAGATAGGAAACATTGAAAATAGACGATAAAAGAAGATACCAGAATCCCCACATTCTGTAAGGTCCGCGGTCATGAAAATTGGCCAATTTTTCAAGGTATTAATTTTGTCTTTATTTTATGTCTAAATCAAAGAAAATCAGCTAAACATACCTAAGAATAACATTAAAAGCCTTCGATTTGATAGGAAACATTGAAAATAGACGATAAAAGAAGATACCAGAATCCCCACATTCTGTAAGGTCCGCGGTCATGAAAATTGGCCAATTTTTCAAGGTATTAATTTTGTCTTTATTTTATGTATAAACCAAAGAAAATCAGCCAAAAATACCTAAGAATAACATTAAAAGCCTTCGATTAGATAGGAAACATTGAAAATAGACGATAAAAGAAGATACCAGAATCCCCACATTCTGTAAGGTCCGCGGTCATGAAAATTGGCCAATTTTTCAAGGTATTATTTTTGTCTTTATTATATGTCTAAACCAAAGAAAATAAGCCAAAAATACCTAAGAATAACATTAAAAGCCTTCGATTAGATAGGAAACATTGAAAATAGACGATAAAAGAAGATACCAGAATCCGCACATTCTGTAAAGTCCGCGGTCATGAAAATTGGCCAATTTTTCAAGGTATTAATTTTGTCTTTATTTTATGTCTAAATCAAAGAAAATCAGCCAAAAATTCCTAAGAATAACATTAAAAGCCTTCGATTAGATAGGAAACATTGAAAATAGACGATAACAGAAGATACCAGAATCCCCACATTCTGTAAGGTCCGCGGTCATGAAAATTGGCCAATTTTTCAAGGTATTAATTTTGTCTTTATTTTATGTCTAAATCAATGAAAATCAGCCAAAAATACCTAAGAATAACATTAAAAGCCTTCGATTAGATAGGAAACATTGAAAATAGACGATAAAAGAAGATACCAGAATCCGCACATTCTGTAAGGTCCGCTGTCATGAAAATTGGCCAATTTTTCAAGGTATTAATTTTGTCTTTATTTTATGTCTAAATCAAAGAAAATCAGCCAAAAATACCTAAGAATAACATTAAAAGCCTTCGATTAGATAGGAAACATTGAAAATAGACGATAAAAGAAGATACCAGAATCCCCACATTCTGTAAGGTCCGCGGTCATGAAAATTGGCCAATTTTTCAAGGTATTAATTTTGTCTTTATTTTATGTCTAAATCAAAGAAAATCAGCCAAAAATACCTAAGAATAACATTAAAAGCCTTCGATTAGATAGGAAACATTGAAAATAGACGATAAAAGAAGATACCAGAATCCCCACATTCTGTAAGGTCCGCTGTCATGAAAATTGGCCAATTTTTCAAGGTATTAATTTTGTCTTTATTTTATGTCTAAATCAAAGAAAATCAGCCAAAAATACCTAAGAATAACATTAAAAGCCTTCGATTAGATAGGAAACATTGAAAATAGACGATAAAAGAAGATACTAGAATCCCCACATTCTGTAAGGTCCGCGGTCATGAAAATTGGCCAATTTTTCAAGGTATTAATTTTGTCTTTATTTTATGTCTAAATCAAAGAAAATCAGCCAAAAATACCTAAGAATAACATTACAAGTCTTCGATTAGATAGGAAACATTGAAAATAGACGATAAAAGAAGATACCAGAATCCCCACATTCTGTAAGGTCCGCGGTCATGAAAATTGGCCAATTTTTCAAGGTATTAATTTTGTCTTTATTTTATGTCTAAATCAAAGAAAATCTGCCAAAAATACCTAAGAATAACATTAAAAGCCTTCGATTAGATAGGAAACATTGAAAATAGACGATAAAAGAAGATACCAGAATCCCCACATTCTGTAAGGTCCGCGGTCATGAAAATTGGCCAATTTTTCAAGGTATTAATTTTGTCTTTATTTTATGTCTAAATCAAAGAAAATCAGCTAATAATACCTAAGAATAACATTAAAAGCCTTCGATTAGATAGGAAACATTGAAAATAGACGATAAAAGAAGATACCAGAATCCCCACATTCTGTAAGGTCCGCGGTCATGAAAATTGGCCAATTTTTCAAGGTATTAATTTTGTCTTTATTTTATGTCTAAACCAAAGAAAATCAGCCAAAAATACCTAAGAATAACATTAAAAGCCTTCGATTAGATAGGAAACATTGAAAATAGACGATAAAAGAAGATACCAGAATCCCCACATTCTGTAAGGTCCGCGGTCATGAAACTTGGCCAATTTTTCAAGGTATTAATTTTGTCTTTATTTTATGTCTAAACCAAAGAAAATAAGCCAAAAATACCTAAGAATAACATTAAAAGCCTTCGATTAGATAGGAAACATTGAAAATAGACGATAAAAGAAGATACCAGAATCCCCACATTCTGTAAGGTCCGCGGTCATGAAAATTGGCCAATTTTTCAAGGTATTAATTTTGTCTTTATTTTATGTCTAAATCAAAGAAAATCAGCCAAAAATACCTAAGAATAACATTAAAAGCCTTCGATTAGATAGGAAACATTGAAAATAGACGATAAAAGAAGATACCAGAATCCCCACATTCTGTAAGGTCCGCGGTCATGAAAATTGGCCAATTTTTCAAGGTATTAATTTTGTCTTTATTTTATGTCTAAATCAAAGAAAATCAGCCAAAAATACCTAAGAATAACATTAAAAGCCTTCGATTAGATAGGAAACATTGAAAATAGACGATAAAAGAAGATACTAGAATCCCCACATTCTGTAAGGTCCGCGGTCATGAAAATTGGCCAATTTTTCAAGGTATTAATTTTGTCTTTATTTTATGTCTAAATCAAAGAAAATCAGCCAAAAATACCTAAGAATAACATTAAAAGCCTTCGATTAGATAGGAAACATTGAAAATAGACGATAAAAGAAGATACCAGAATCCCCACATTCTGTAAGGTCCGCGGTCATGAAAATTGGCCAATTTTTCAAGGTATTAATTTTGTCTTTATTTTATGTCTAAATCAAAGAAAATCAGCTAAACATACCTAAGAATAACATTAAAAGCCTTCGATTAGATAGGAAACATTGAAAATAGACGATAAAAGAAGATACCAGAATCCCCACATTCTGTAAGGTCCGCGGTCATGAAAATTCGCCAATTTTTCAAGGTATTAATTTTGTCTTTATTTTATGTCTAAATCAAAGAAAATCAGCTAATAATACCTAAGAATAACATTAAAAGCCTTCGATTAGATAGGAAACATTGAAAATAGACGATAAAAGAAGATACCAGAATCCCCACATTCTGTAAGGTCCGCGGTCATGAAAATTGGCCAATTTTTCAAGGTATTAATTTTGTCTTTATTTTATGTCTAAACCAAAGAAAATCAGCCAAAAATACCTAAGAATAACATTAAAAGTCTTCGATTAGATAGGAAACATTGAAAATAGACGATAAAAGAAGATACCAGAATCCCCACATTCTGTAAGGTCCGCGGTCATGAAACTTGGCCAATTTTTCAAGGTATTAATTTTGTCTTTATTTTATGTCTAAATCAAAGAAAATAAGCCAAAAATACCTAAGAATAACATTAAAAGCCTTCGATTAGATAGGAAACATTGAAAATAGACGATAAAAGAAGATACCAGAATCCCCACATTCTGTAAGGTCCGCGGTCATGAAAATTGGCCAATTTTTCAAGGTATTAATTTTGTCTTTATTTTATGTCTAAATCAAAGAAAATCAGCCAAAAATTCCTAAGAATAACATTAAAAGCCTTCGATTAGATAGGAAACATTGAAAAAAGACGATAAAAGAAGATACCAGAATCCCCACATTCTGTAAGGTCCGCGGTCATGAAAATTGGCCAATTTTTCAAGGTATTAATTTTGTCTTTATTTTATGTCTAAATCAAAGAAAATCAGCCAAAAATACCTAAGAATAACATTAAAAGCCTTCGATTAGATAGGAAACATTGAAAATAGACGATAAAAGAAGATACCAGAATCCCCACATTCTGTAAGGTCCGCGGTCATGAAAATTGGCCAATTTTTCAAGGTATTAATTTTGTCTTTATTTTATGTCTAAATCAAAGAAAATCAGCCAAAAATACCTAAGAATAACATTTAAAGCCTTCGATTAGATAGGAAACATTGAAAATAGACGATAAAAGAAGATACCAGAATCCGCACATTCTGTAAGGTCCGCTGTTATGAAAATTCGCCAATTTTTCAAGGTATTAATTTTGTCTTTATTTTATGTCTAAATCAAAGAAAATCAGCCAAAAATACCTAAGAATAACATTAAAAGCCTTCGATTAGATAGGAAACATTGAAAATAGACGATAAAAGAAGATACTAGAATCCCCACATTCTGTAAGGTCCGCGGTCATGAAAATTGGCCAATTTTTCAAGGTATTAATTTTGTCTTTATTTTATGTCTAAATCAAAGAAAATCAGCCAAAAATACCTAAGAATAACATTAAAAGTCTTCGATTAGATAGGAAACATTGAAAATAGACGATAAAAGAAGATACCAGAATCCCCACATTCTGTAAGGTCCGCGGTCATGAAAATTGGCCAATTTTTCAAGGTATTAATTTTGTCTTTATTTTATGTCTAAATCAAAGAAAATAAGCCAAAAATACCTAAGAATAACATTAAAAGCCTTCGATTAGATAGGAAACATTGAAAATAGACGATAAAAGAAGATACCAGAATCCCCACATTCTGTAAGGTCCGCGGTCATGAAAATTGGCCAATTTTTCAAGGTATTAATTTTGTCTTTATTTTATGTCTAAATCAAAGAAAATCAGCTAAACATACCTAAGAATAACATTAAAAGCCTTCGATTTGATAGGAAACATTGAAAATAGACGATAAAAGAAGATACCAGAATCCCCACATTCTGTAAGGTCCGCGGTCATGAAAATTGGCCAATTTTTCAAGGTATTAATTTTGTCTTTATTTTATGTCTAAACCAAAGAAAATCAGCCAAAAATACCTAAGAATAACATTAAAAGCCTTCGATTAGATAGGAAACATTGAAAATAGACGATAAAAGAAGATACCAGAATCCCCACATTCTGTAAGGTCCGCGGTCATGAAAATTGGCCAATTTTTCAAGGTATTATTTTTGTCTTTATTATATGTCTAAACCAAAGAAAATAAGCCAAAAATACCTAAGAATAACATTAAAAGCCTTCGATTAGATAGGAAACATTGAAAATAGACGATAAAAGAAGATACCAGAATCCGCACATTCTGTAAAGTCCGCGGTCATGAAAATTGGCCAATTTTTCAAGGTATTAATTTTGTCTTTATTTTATGTCTAAATCAAAGAAAATCAGCTAAAAATACCTAAGAATAACATTAAAAGCCTTCGATTAGATAGGAAACATTGAAAATAGACGATAACAGAAGATACCAGAATCCCCACATTCTGTAAGGTCCGCGGTCATGAAAATTGGCCAATTTTTCAAGGTATTAATTTTGTCTTTATTTTATGTCTAAATCAATGAAAATCAGCCAAAAATACCTAAGAATAACATTAAAAGCCTTCGATTAGATAGGAAACATTGAAAATAGACGATAAAAGAAGATACCAGAATCCGCACATTCTGTAAGGTCCGCTGTCATGAAAATTGGCCAATTTTTCAAGGTATTAATTTTGTCTTTATTTTATGTCTAAATCAAAGAAAATCAGCCAAAAATACCTAAGAATAACATTAAAAGCCTTCGATTAGATAGGAAACATTGAAAATAGACGATAAAAGAAGATACCAGAATCCCCACATTCTGTAAGGTCCGCGGTCATGAAAATTGGCCAATTTTTCAAGGTATTAATTTTGTCTTTATTTTATGTCTAAATCAAAGAAAATCAGCCAAAAATACCTAAGAATAACATTAAAAGCCTTCGATTAGATAGGAAACATTGAAAATAGACGATAAAAGAAGATACCAGAATCCCCACATTCTGTAAGGTCCGCTGTCATGAAAATTGGCCAATTTTTCAAGGTATTAATTTTGTCTTTATTTTATGTCTAAATCAAAGAAAATCAGCCAAAAATACCTAAGAATAACATTAAAAGCCTTCGATTAGATAGGAAACATTGAAAATAGACGATAAAAGAAGATACTAGAATCCCCACATTCTGTAAGGTCCGCGGTCATGAAAATTGGCCAATTTTTCAAGGTATTAATTTTGTCTTTATTTTATGTCTAAATCAAAGAAAATCAGCCAAAAATACCTAAGAATAACATTAAAAGTCTTCGATTAGATAGGAAACATTGAAAATAGACGATAAAAGAAGATACCAGAATCCCCACATTCTGTAAGGTCCGCGGTCATGAAAATTGGCCAATTTTTCAAGGTATTAATTTTGTCTTTATTTTATGTCTAAATCAAAGAAAATAAGCCAAAAATACCTAAGAATAACATTAAAAGCCTTCGATTAGATAGGAAACATTGAAAATAGACGATAAAAGAAGATACCAGAATCCCCACATTCTGTAAGGTCCGCGGTCATGAAAATTGGCCAATTTTTCAAGGTATTAATTTTGTCTTTATTTTATGTCTAAATCAAAGAAAATCAGCTAAACATACCTAAGAATAACATTAAAAGCCTTCGATTTGATAGGAAACATTGAAAATAGACGATAAAAGAAGATACCAGAATCCCCACATTCTGTAAGGTCCGCGGTCATGAAAATTGGCCAATTTTTCAAGGTATTAATTTTGTCTTTATTTTATGTATAAACCAAAGAAAATCAGCCAAAAATACCTAAGAATAACATTAAAAGCCTTCGATTAGATAGGAAACATTGAAAATAGACGATAAAAGAAGATACCAGAATCCCCACATTCTGTAAGGTCCGCGGTCATGAAAATTGGCCAATTTTTCAAGGTATTATTTTTGTCTTTATTATATGTCTAAACCAAAGAAAATAAGCCAAAAATACCTAAGAATAACATTAAAAGCCTTCGATTAGATAGGAAACATTGAAAATAGACGATAAAAGAAGATACCAGAATCCGCACATTCTGTAAAGTCCGCGGTCATGAAAATTGGCCAATTTTTCAAGGTATTAATTTTGTCTTTATTTTATGTCTAAATCAAAGAAAATCAGCCAAAAATTCCTAAGAATAACATTAAAAGCCTTCGATTAGATAGGAAACATTGAAAATAGACGATAACAGAAGATACCAGAATCCCCACATTCTGTAAGGTCCGCGGTCATGAAAATTGGCCAATTTTTCAAGGTATTAATTTTGTCTTTATTTTATGTCTAAATCAATGAAAATCAGCCAAAAATACCTAAGAATAACATTAAAAGCCTTCGATTAGATAGGAAACATTGAAAATAGACGATAAAAGAAGATACCAGAATCCGCACATTCTGTAAGGTCCGCTGTCATGAAAATTGGCCAATTTTTCAAGGTATTAATTTTGTCTTTATTTTATGTCTAAATCAAAGAAAATCAGCCAAAAATACCTAAGAATAACATTAAAAGCCTTCGATTAGATAGGAAACATTGAAAATAGACGATAAAAGAAGATACCAGAATCCCCACATTCTGTAAGGTCCGCGGTCATGAAAATTGGCCAATTTTTCAAGGTATTAATTTTGTCTTTATTTTATGTCTAAATCAAAGAAAATCAGCCAAAAATACCTAAGAATAACATTAAAAGCCTTCGATTAGATAGGAAACATTGAAAATAGACGATAAAAGAAGATACCAGAATCCCCACATTCTGTAAGGTCCGCTGTCATGAAAATTGGCCAATTTTTCAAGGTATTAATTTTGTCTTTATTTTATGTCTAAATCAAAGAAAATCAGCCAAAAATACCTAAGAATAACATTAAAAGCCTTCGATTAGATAGGAAACATTGAAAATAGACGATAAAAGAAGATACTAGAATCCCCACATTCTGTAAGGTCCGCGGTCATGAAAATTGGCCAATTTTTCAAGGTATTAATTTTGTCTTTATTTTATGTCTAAATCAAAGAAAATCAGCCAAAAATACCTAAGAATAACATTACAAGTCTTCGATTAGATAGGAAACATTGAAAATAGACGATAAAAGAAGATACCAGAATCCCCACATTCTGTAAGGTCCGCGGTCATGAAAATTGGCCAATTTTTCAAGGTATTAATTTTGTCTTTATTTTATGTCTAAATCAAAGAAAATCTGCCAAAAATACCTAAGAATAACATTAAAAGCCTTCGATTAGATAGGAAACATTGAAAATAGACGATAAAAGAAGATACCAGAATCCCCACATTCTGTAAGGTCCGCGGTCATGAAAATTGGCCAATTTTTCAAGGTATTAATTTTGTCTTTATTTTATGTCTAAATCAAAGAAAATCAGCTAATAATACCTAAGAATAACATTAAAAGCCTTCGATTAGATAGGAAACATTGAAAATAGACGATAAAAGAAGATACCAGAATCCCCACATTCTGTAAGGTCCGCGGTCATGAAAATTGGCCAATTTTTCAAGGTATTAATTTTGTCTTTATTTTATGTCTAAACCAAAGAAAATCAGCCAAAAATACCTAAGAATAACATTAAAAGCCTTCGATTAGATAGGAAACATTGAAAATAGACGATAAAAGAAGATACCAGAATCCCCACATTCTGTAAGGTCCGCGGTCATGAAACTTGGCCAATTTTTCAAGGTATTAATTTTGTCTTTATTTTATGTCTAAACCAAAGAAAATAAGCCAAAAATACCTAAGAATAACATTAAAAGCCTTCGATTAGATAGGAAACATTGAAAATAGACGATAAAAGAAGATACCAGAATCCCCACATTCTGTAAGGTCCGCGGTCATGAAAATTGGCCAATTTTTCAAGGTATTAATTTTGTCTTTATTTTATGTCTAAATCAAAGAAAATCAGCCAAAAATACCTAAGAATAACATTAAAAGCCTTCGATTAGATAGGAAACATTGAAAATAGACGATAAAAGAAGATACCAGAATCCCCACATTCTGTAAGGTCCGCGGTCATGAAAATTGGCCAATTTTTCAAGGTATTAATTTTGTCTTTATTTTATGTCTAAATCAAAGAAAATCAGCCAAAAATACCTAAGAATAACATTAAAAGCCTTCGATTAGATAGGAAACATTGAAAATAGACGATAAAAGAAGATACCAGAATCCGCACATTCTGTAAGGTCCGCTGTTATGAAAATTCGCCAATTTTTCAAGGTATTAATTTTGTCTTTATTTTATGTCTAAATCAAAGAAAATCAGCCAAAAATACCTAAGAATAACATTAAAAGCCTTCGATTAGATAGGAAACATTGAAAATAGACGATAAAAGAAGATACCAGAATCCCCACATTCTGTAAGGTCCGCGGTCATGAAAATTGGCCAATTTTTCAAGGTATTAATTTTGTCTTTATTTTATGTCTAAATCAAAGAAAATCAGCCAAAAATACCTAAGAATAACATTAAAAGCCTTCGATTAGATAGGAAACATTGAAAATAGACGATAAAAGAAGATACTAGAATCCCCACATTCTGTAAGGTCCGCGGTCATGAAAATTGGCCAATTTTTCAAGGTATTAATTTTGTCTTTATTTTATGTCTAAATCAAAGAAAATCAGCCAAAAATACCTAAGAATAACATTAAAAGTCTTCGATTAGATAGGAAACATTGAAAATAGACGATAAAAGAAGATACCAGAATCCCCACATTCTGTAAGGTCCGCGGTCATGAAAATTGGCCAATTTTTCAAGGTATTAATTTTGTCTTTATTTTATGTCTAAATCAAAGAAAATAAGCCAAAAATACCTAAGAATAACATTAAAAGCCTTCGATTAGATAGGAAACATTGAAAATAGACGATAAAAGAAGATACCAGAATCCCCACATTCTGTAAGGTCCGCGGTCATGAAAATTGGCCAATTTTTCAAGGTATTAATTTTGTCTTTATTTTATGTCTAAATCAAAGAAAATCAGCTAAACATACCTAAGAATAACATTAAAAGCCTTCGATTTGATAGGAAACATTGAAAATAGACGATAAAAGAAGATACCAGAATCCCCACATTCTGTAAGGTCCGCGGTCATGAAAATTGGCCAATTTTTCAAGGTATTAATTTTGTCTTTATTTTATGTATAAACCAAAGAAAATCAGCCAAAAATACCTAAGAATAACATTAAAAGCCTTCGATTAGATAGGAAACATTGAAAATAGACGATAAAAGAAGATACCAGAATCCCCACATTCTGTAAGGTCCGCGGTCATGAAAATTGGCCAATTTTTCAAGGTATTATTTTTGTCTTTATTATATGTCTAAACCAAAGAAAATAAGCCAAAAATACCTAAGAATAACATTAAAAGCCTTCGATTAGATAGGAAACATTGAAAATAGACGATAAAAGAAGATACCAGAATCCGCACATTCTGTAAAGTCCGCGGTCATGAAAATTGGCCAATTTTTCAAGGTATTAATTTTGTCTTTATTTTATGTCTAAATCAAAGAAAATCAGCCAAAAATTCCTAAGAATAACATTAAAAGCCTTCGATTAGATAGGAAACATTGAAAATAGACGATAACAGAAGATACCAGAATCCCCACATTCTGTAAGGTCCGCGGTCATGAAAATTGGCCAATTTTTCAAGGTATTAATTTTGTCTTTATTTTATGTCTAAATCAATGAAAATCAGCCAAAAATACCTAAGAATAACATTAAAAGCCTTCGATTAGATAGGAAACATTGAAAATAGACGATAAAAGAAGATACCAGAATCCGCACATTCTGTAAGGTCCGCTGTCATGAAAATTGGCCAATTTTTCAAGGTATTAATTTTGTCTTTATTTTATGTCTAAATCAAAGAAAATCAGCCAAAAATACCTAAGAATAACATTAAAAGCCTTCGATTAGATAGGAAACATTGAAAATAGACGATAAAAGAAGATACCAGAATCCCCACATTCTGTAAGGTCCGCGGTCATGAAAATTGGCCAATTTTTCAAGGTATTAATTTTGTCTTTATTTTATGTCTAAATCAAAGAAAATCAGCCAAAAATACCTAAGAATAACATTAAAAGCCTTCGATTAGATAGGAAACATTGAAAATAGACGATAAAAGAAGATACCAGAATCCCCACATTCTGTAAGGTCCGCTGTCATGAAAATTGGCCAATTTTTCAAGGTATTAATTTTGTCTTTATTTTATGTCTAAATCAAAGAAAATCAGCCAAAAATACCTAAGAATAACATTAAAAGCCTTCGATTAGATAGGAAACATTGAAAATAGACGATAAAAGAAGATACTAGAATCCCCACATTCTGTAAGGTCCGCGGTCATGAAAATTGGCCAATTTTTCAAGGTATTAATTTTGTCTTTATTTTATGTCTAAATCAAAGAAAATCAGCCAAAAATACCTAAGAATAACATTACAAGTCTTCGATTAGATAGGAAACATTGAAAATAGACGATAAAAGAAGATACCAGAATCCCCACATTCTGTAAGGTCCGCGGTCATGAAAATTGGCCAATTTTTCAAGGTATTAATTTTGTCTTTATTTTATGTCTAAATCAAAGAAAATCTGCCAAAAATACCTAAGAATAACATTAAAAGCCTTCGATTAGATAGGAAACATTGAAAATAGACGATAAAAGAAGATACCAGAATCCCCACATTCTGTAAGGTCCGCGGTCATGAAAATTGGCCAATTTTTCAAGGTATTAATTTTGTCTTTATTTTATGTCTAAATCAAAGAAAATCAGCTAATAATACCTAAGAATAACATTAAAAGCCTTCGATTAGATAGGAAACATTGAAAATAGACGATAAAAGAAGATACCAGAATCCCCACATTCTGTAAGGTCCGCGGTCATGAAAATTGGCCAATTTTTCAAGGTATTAATTTTGTCTTTATTTTATGTCTAAACCAAAGAAAATCAGCCAAAAATACCTAAGAATAACATTAAAAGCCTTCGATTAGATAGGAAACATTGAAAATAGACGATAAAAGAAGATACCAGAATCCCCACATTCTGTAAGGTCCGCGGTCATGAAACTTGGCCAATTTTTCAAGGTATTAATTTTGTCTTTATTTTATGTCTAAACCAAAGAAAATAAGCCAAAAATACCTAAGAATAACATTAAAAGCCTTCGATTAGATAGGAAACATTGAAAATAGACGATAAAAGAAGATACCAGAATCCCCACATTCTGTAAGGTCCGCGGTCATGAAAATTGGCCAATTTTTCAAGGTATTAATTTTGTCTTTATTTTATGTCTAAATCAAAGAAAATCAGCCAAAAATACCTAAGAATAACATTAAAAGCCTTCGATTAGATAGGAAACATTGAAAATAGACGATAAAAGAAGATACCAGAATCCCCACATTCTGTAAGGTCCGCGGTCATGAAAATTGGCCAATTTTTCAAGGTATTAATTTTGTCTTTATTTTATGTCTAAATCAAAGAAAATCAGCCAAAAATACCTAAGAATAACATTAAAAGCCTTCGATTAGATAGGAAACATTGAAAATAGACGATAAAAGAAGATACCAGAATCCGCACATTCTGTAAGGTCCGCTGTTATGAAAATTCGCCAATTTTTCAAGGTATTAATTTTGTCTTTATTTTATGTCTAAATCAAAGAAAATCAGCCAAAAATACCTAAGAATAACATTAAAAGCCTTCGATTAGATAGGAAACATTGAAAATAGACGATAAAAGAAGATACCAGAATCCCCACATTCTGTAAGGTCCGCGGTCATGAAAATTGGCCAATTTTTCAAGGTATTAATTTTGTCTTTATTTTATGTCTAAATCAAAGAAAATCAGCCAAAAATACCTAAGAATAACATTAAAAGCCTTCGATTAGATAGGAAACATTGAAAATAGACGATAAAAGAAGATACCAGAATCCCCACATTCTGTAAGGTCCGCGGTCATGAAAATTGGCCAATTTTTCAAGGTATTAATTTTGTCTTTATTTTATGTCTAAATCAAAGAAAATCAGCCAAAAATACCTAAGAATAACATTAAAAGCCTTCGATTAGATAGGAAACATTGAAAATAGACGATAAAAGAAGATACCAGAATCCGCACATTCTGTAAGGTCCGCTGTTATGAAAATTCGCCAATTTTTCAAGGTATTAATTTTGTCTTTATTTTATGTCTAAATCAAAGAAAATCAGCCAAAAATACCTAAGAATAACATTAAAAGCCTTCGATTAGATAGGAAACATTGAAAATAGACGATAAAAGAAGATACTAGAATCCCCACATTCTGTAAGGTCCGCTGTCATGAAAATTGGCCAATTTTTCAAGGTATTAATTTTGTCTTTATTTTATGTCTAAATCAAAGAAAATCAGCCAAAAATACCTAAGAATAACATTAAAAGCCTTCGATTAGATAGGAAACATTGAAAATAGACGATAAAAGAAGATACTAGAATCCCCACATTCTGTAAGGTCCGCGGTCATGAAAATTGGCCAATTTTTCAAGGTATTAATTTTGTCTTTATTTTATGTCTAAATCAAAGAAAATCAGCCAAAAATACCTAAGAATAACATTACAAGTCTTCGATTAGATAGGAAACATTGAAAATAGACGATAAAAGAAGATACCAGAATCCCCACATTCTGTAAGGTCCGCGGTCATGAAAATTGGCCAATTTTTCAAGGTATTAATTTTGTCTTTATTTTATGTCTAAATCAAAGAAAATCTGCCAAAAATACCTAAGAATAACATTAAAAGCCTTCGATTAGATAGGAAACATTGAAAATAGACGATAAAAGAAGATACCAGAATCCCCACATTCTGTAAGGTCCGCGGTCATGAAAATTGGCCAATTTTTCAAGGTATTAATTTTGTCTTTATTTTATGTCTAAATCAAAGAAAATCAGCTAATAATACCTAAGAATAACATTCAAAGCCTTCGATTAGATAGGAAACATTGAAAATAGACGATAAAAGAAGATACCAGAATCCCCACATTCTGTAAGGTCCGCGGTCATGAAAATTGGCCAATTTTTCAAGGTATTAATTTTGTCTTTATTTTATGTCTAAACCAAAGAAAATCAGCCAAAAATACCTAAGAATAACATTAAAAGCCTTCGATTAGATAGGAAACATTGAAAATAGACGATAAAAGAAGATACCAGAATCCCCACATTCTGTAAGGTCCGCGGTCATGAAACTTGGCCAATTTTTCAAGGTATTAATTTTGTCTTTATTTTATGTCTAAACCAAAGAAAATAAGCCAAAAATACCTAAGAATAACATTAAAAGCCTTCGATTAGATAGGAAACATTGAAAATAGACGATAAAAGAAGATACCAGAATCCCCACATTCTGTAAGGTCCGCGGTCATGAAAATTGGCCAATTTTTCAAGGTATTAATTTTGTCTTTATTTTATGTCTAAATCAAAGAAAATCAGCCAAAAATACCTAAGAATAACATTAAAAGCCTTCGATTAGATAGGAAACATTGAAAATAGACGATAAAAGAAGATACCAGAATCCCCACATTCTGTAAGGTCCGCGGTCATGAAAATTGGCCAATTTTTCAAGGTATTAATTTTGTCTTTATTTTATGTCTAAATCAAAGAAAATCAGCCAAAAATACCTAAGAATAACATTAAAAGCCTTCGATTAGATAGGAAACATTGAAAATAGACGATAAAAGAAGATACCAGAATCCGCACATTCTGTAAGGTCCGCTGTTATGAAAATTCGCCAATTTTTCAAGGTATTAATTTTGTCTTTATTTTATGTCTAAATCAAAGAAAATCAGCCAAAAATACCTAAGAATAACATTAAAAGCCTTCGATTAGATAGGAAACATTGAAAATAGACGATAAAAGAAGATACTAGAATCCCCACATTCTGTAAGGTCCGCGGTCATGAAAATTGGCCAATTTTTCAAGGTATTAATTTTGTCTTTATTTTATGTCTAAATCAAAGAAAATCAGCCAAAAATACCTAAGAATAACATTAAAAGCCTTCGATTAGATAGGAAACATTGAAAATAGACGATAAAAGAAGATACCAGAATCCCCACATTCTGTAAGGTCCGCGGTCATGAAAATTGGCCAATTTTTCAAGGTATTAATTTTGTCTTTATTTTATGTCTAAATCAAAGAAAATCAGCTAAACATACCTAAGAATAACATTAAAAGCCTTCGATTAGATAGGAAACATTGAAAATAGACGATAAAAGAAGATACCAGAATCCCCACATTCTGTAAGGTCCGCGGTCATGAAAATTCGCCAATTTTTCAAGGTATTAATTTTGTCTTTATTTTATGTCTAAATCAAAGAAAATCAGCTAATAATACCTAAGAATAACATTAAAAGCCTTCGATTAGATAGGAAACATTGAAAATAGACGATAAAAGAAGATACCAGAATCCCCACATTCTGTAAGGTCCGCGGTCATGAAAATTGGCCAATTTTTCAAGGTATTAATTTTGTCTTTATTTTATGTCTAAACCAAAGAAAATCAGCCAAAAATACCTAAGAATAACATTAAAAGTCTTCGATTAGATAGGAAACATTGAAAATAGACGATAAAAGAAGATACCAGAATCCCCACATTCTGTAAGGTCCGCGGTCATGAAACTTGGCCAATTTTTCAAGGTATTAATTTTGTCTTTATTTTATGTCTAAATCAAAGAAAATAAGCCAAAAATACCTAAGAATAACATTAAAAGCCTTCGATTAGATAGGAAACATTGAAAATAGACGATAAAAGAAGATACCAGAATCCCCACATTCTGTAAGGTCCGCGGTCATGAAAATTGGCCAATTTTTCAAGGTATTAATTTTGTCTTTATTTTATGTCTAAATCAAAGAAAATCAGCCAAAAATTCCTAAGAATAACATTAAAAGCCTTCGATTAGATAGGAAACATTGAAAATAGACGATAAAAGAAGATACCAGAATCCCCACATTCTGTAAGGTCCGCGGTCATGAAAATTGGCCAATTTTTCAAGGTATTAATTTTGTCTTTATTTTATGTCTAAATCAAAGAAAATCAGCCAAAAATACCTAAGAATAACATTAAAAGCCTTCGATTAGATAGGAAACATTGAAAATAGACGATAAAAGAAGATACCAGAATCCCCACATTCTGTAAGGTCCGCGGTCATGAAAATTGGCCAATTTTTCAAGGTATTAATTTTGTCTTTATTTTATGTCTAAATCAAAGAAAATCAGCCAAAAATACCTAAGAATAACATTTAAAGCCTTCGATTAGATAGGAAACATTGAAAATAGACGATAAAAGAAGATACCAGAATCCGCACATTCTGTAAGGTCCGCTGTTATGAAAATTCGCCAATTTTTCAAGGTATTAATTTTGTCTTTATTTTATGTCTAAATCAAAGAAAATCAGCCAAAAATACCTAAGAATAACATTAAAAGCCTTCGATTAGATAGGAAACATTGAAAATAGACGATAAAAGAAGATACTAGAATCCCCACATTCTGTAAGGTCCGCGGTCATGAAAATTGGCCAATTTTTCAAGGTATTAATTTTGTCTTTATTTTATGTCTAAATCAAAGAAAATCAGCCAAAAATACCTAAGAATAACATTAAAAGTCTTCGATTAGATAGGAAACATTGAAAATAGACGATAAAAGAAGATACCAGAATCCCCACATTCTGTAAGGTCCGCGGTCATGAAAATTGGCCAATTTTTCAAGGTATTAATTTTGTCTTTATTTTATGTCTAAATCAAAGAATATCAGCTAAACATACCTAAGAATAACATTAAAAGCCTTCGATTAGATAGGAAACATTGAAAATAGACGATAAAAGAAGATACCAGAATCCCCACATTCTGTAAGGTCCGCGGTCATGAAAATTGGCCAATTTTTCAAGGTATTAATTTTGTCTTTATTTTATGTCTAAACCAAAGAAAATCAGCCAAAAATACCTAAGAATAACATTAAAAGCCTTCGATTAGATAGGAAACATTGAAAATAGACGATAAAAGAAGATACCAGAATCCCCACATTCTGTAAGGTCCGCGGTCATGAAAATTGGCCAATTTTTCAAGGTATTAATTTTGTCTTTATTATATGTCTAAACCAAAGAAAATAAGCCAAAAATACCTAAGAATAACATTAAAAGCCTTCGATTAGATAGGAAACATTGAAAATAGACGATAAAAGAAGATACCAGAATCCGCACATTCTGTAAAGTCCGCGGTCATGAAAATTGGCCAATTTTTCAAGGTATTAATTTTGTCTTTATTTTATGTCTAAATCAAAGAAAATCAGCCAAAAATTCCTAAGAATAACATTAAAAGCCTTCGATTAGATAGGAAACATTGAAAATAGACGATAAAAGAAGATACCAGAATCCCCACATTCTGTAAGGTCCGCGGTCATGAAACTTGGCCAATTTTTCAAGGTATTAATTTTGTCTTTATTTTATGTCTAAATCAAAGAAAATAAGCCAAAAATACCTAAGAATAACATTAAAAGCCTTCGATTAGATAGGAAACATTGAAAATAGACGATAAAAGAAGATACCAGAATCCCCACATTCTGTAAGGTCCGCGGTCATGAAAATTGGCCAATTTTTCAAGGTATTAATTTTGTCTTTATTTTATGTCTAAATCAAAGAAAATCAGCCAAAAATTCCTAAGAATAACATTAAAAGCCTTCGATTAGATAGGAAACATTGAAAATAGACGATAAAAGAAGATACCAGAATCCCCACATTCTGTAAGGTCCGCGGTCATGAAAATTGGCCAATTTTTCAAGGTATTAATTTTGTCTTTATTTTATGTCTAAATCAAAGAAAATCAGCCAAAAATACCTAAGAATAACATTAAAAGCCTTCGATTAGATAGGAAACATTGAAAATAGACGATAAAAGAAGATACCAGAATCCCCACATTCTGTAAGGTCCGCGGTCATGAAAATTGGCCAATTTTTCAAGGTATTAATTTTGTCTTTATTTTATGTCTAAATCAAAGAAAATCAGCCAAAAATACCTAAGAATAACATTTAAAGCCTTCGATTAGATAGGAAACATTGAAAATAGACGATAAATGAAGATACCAGAATCCGCACATTCTGTAAGGTCCGCTGTTATGAAAATTCGCCAATTTTTCAAGGTATTAATTTTGTCTTTATTTTATGTCTAAATCAAAGAAAATCAGCCAAAAATACCTAAGAATAACATTAAAAGCCTTCGATTAGATAGGAAACATTGAAAATAGACGATAAAAGAAGATACTAGAATCCCCACATTCTGTAAGGTCCGCGGTCATGAAAATTGGCCAATTTTTCAAGGTATTAATTTTGTCTTTATTTTATGTCTAAATCAAAGAAAATCAGCCAAAAATACCTAAGAATAACATTAAAAGTCTTCGATTAGATAGGAAACATTGAAAATAGACGATAAAAGAAGATACCAGAATCCCCACATTCTGTAAGGTCCGCGGTCATGAAAATTGGCCAATTTTTCAAGGTATTAATTTTGTCTTTATTTTATGTCTAAATCAAAGAATATCAGCTAAACATACCTAAGAATAACATTAAAAGCCTTCGATTAGATAGGAAACATTGAAAATAGACGATAAAAGAAGATACCAGAATCCCCACATTCTGTAAGGTCCGCGGTCATGAAAATTGGCCAATTTTTCAAGGTATTAATTTTGTCTTTATTTTATGTCTAAACCAAAGAAAATCAGCCAAAAATACCTAAGAATAACATTAAAAGCCTTCGATTAGATAGGAAACATTGAAAATAGACGATAAAAGAAGATACCAGAATCCCCACATTCTGTAAGGTCCGCGGTCATGAAAATTGGCCAATTTTTCAAGGTATTAATTTTGTCTTTATTATATGTCTAAACCAAAGAAAATAAGCCAAAAATACCTAAGAATAACATTAAAAGCCTTCGATTAGATAGGAAACATTGAAAATAGACGATAAAAGAAGATACCAGAATCCGCACATTCTGTAAAGTCCGCGGTCATGAAAATTGGCCAATTTTTCAAGGTATTAATTTTGTCTTTATTTTATGTCTAAATCAAAGAAAATCAGCCAAAAATTCCTAAGAATAACATTAAAAGCCTTCGATTAGATAGGAAACATTGAAAATAGACGATAAAAGAAGATACCAGAATCCCCACATTCTGTAAGGTCCGCGGTCATGAAAATTGGCCAATTTTTCAAGGTATTAATTTTGTCTTTATTTTATGTCTAAATCAATGAAAATCAGCCAAAAATACCTAAGAATAACATTAAAAGCCTTCGATTAGATAGGAAACATTGAAAATAGACGATAAAAGAAGATACCAGAATCCGCACATTCTGTAAGGTCCGCTGTCATGAAAATTGGCCAATTTTTCAAGGTATTAATTTTGTCTTTATTTTATGTCTAAATCAAAGAAAATCAGCCAAAAATACCTAAGAATAACATTAAAAGTCTTCGATTAGATAGGAAACATTGAAAATAGACGATAAAAGAAGATACCAGAATCCCCACATTCTGTAAGGTCCGCGGTCATGAAAATTGGCCAATTTTTCAAGGTATTAATTTTGTCTTTATTTTATGTCTAAATCAAAGAAAATCAGCCAAAAATACCTAAGAATAACATTAAAAGCCTTCGATTAGATAGGAAACATTGAAAATAGACGATAAAAGAAGATACCAGAATCCCCACATTCTGTAAGGTCCGCTGTCATGAAAATTGGCCAATTTTTCAAGGTATTAATTTTGTCTTTATTTTATGTCTAAATCAAAGAAAATCAGCCAAAAATACCTAAGAATAACATTAAAAGCCTTCGATTAGATAGGAAACATTGAAAATAGACGATAAAAGAAGATACTAGAATCCCCACATTCTGTAAGGTCCGCGGTCATGAAAATTGGCCAATTTTTCAAGGTATTAATTTTGTCTTTATTTTATGTCTAAATCAAAGAAAATCAGCCAAAAATACCTAAGAATAACATTAAAAGTCTTCGATTAGATAGGAAACATTGAAAATAGACGATAAAAGAAGATACCAGAATCCCCACATTCTGTAAGGTCCGCGGTCATGAAAATTGGCCAATTTTTCAAGGTATTAATTTTGTCTTTATTTTATGTCTAAATCAAAGAAAATCAGCCAAAAATACCTAAGAATAACATTAAAAGCCTTCGATTAGATAGGAAACATTGAAAATAGACGATAAAAGAAGATACCAGAATCCGCACATTCTGTAAGGTCCGCTGTTATGAAAATTCGCCAATTTTTCAAGGTATTAATTTTGTCTTTATTTTATGTCTAAATCAAAGAAAATCAGCCAAAAATACCTAAGAATAACATTAAAAGCCTTCGATTAGATAGGAAACATTGAAAATAGACGATAAAAGAAGATACTAGAATCCCCACATTCTGTAAGGTCCGCGGTCATGAAAATTGGCCAATTTTTCAAGGTATTAATTTTGTCTTTATTTTATGTCTAAATCAAAGAAAATCAGCCAAAAATACCTAAGAATAACATTAAAAGCCTTCGATTAGATAGGAAACATTGAAAATAGACGATAAAAGAAGATACCAGAATCCCCACATTCTGTAAGGTCCGCGGTCATGAAAATTGGCCAATTTTTCAAGGTATTAATTTTGTCTTTATTTTATGTCTAAATCAAAGAAAATCAGCTAAACATACCTAAGAATAACATTAAAAGCCTTCGATTAGATAGGAAACATTGAAAATAGACGATAAAAGAAGATACCAGAATCCCCACATTCTGTAAGGTCCGCGGTCATGAAAATTCGCCAATTTTTCAAGGTATTAATTTTGTCTTTATTTTATGTCTAAATCAAAGAAAATCAGCTAATAATACCTAAGAATAACATTAAAAGCCTTCGATTAGATAGGAAACATTGAAAATAGACGATAAAAGAAGATACCAGAATCCCCACATTCTGTAAGGTCCGCGGTCATGAAAATTGGCCAATTTTTCAAGGTATTAATTTTGTCTTTATTTTATGTCTAAACCAAAGAAAATCAGCCAAAAATACCTAAGAATAACATTAAAAGTCTTCGATTAGATAGGAAACATTGAAAATAGACGATAAAAGAAGATACCAGAATCCCCACATTCTGTAAGGTCCGCGGTCATGAAACTTGGCCAATTTTTCAAGGTATTAATTTTGTCTTTATTTTATGTCTAAATCAAAGAAAATAAGCCAAAAATACCTAAGAATAACATTAAAAGCCTTCGATTAGATAGGAAACATTGAAAATAGACGATAAAAGAAGATACCAGAATCCCCACATTCTGTAAGGTCCGCGGTCATGAAAATTGGCCAATTTTTCAAGGTATTAATTTTGTCTTTATTTTATGTCTAAATCAAAGAAAATCAGCCAAAAATTCCTAAGAATAACATTAAAAGCCTTCGATTAGATAGGAAACATTGAAAATAGACGATAAAAGAAGATACCAGAATCCCCACATTCTGTAAGGTCCGCGGTCATGAAAATTGGCCAATTTTTCAAGGTATTAATTTTGTCTTTATTTTATGTCTAAATCAAAGAAAATCAGCCAAAAATACCTAAGAATAACATTAAAAGCCTTCGATTAGATAGGAAACATTGAAAATAGACGATAAAAGAAGATACCAGAATCCCCACATTCTGTAAGGTCCGCGGTCATGAAAATTGGCCAATTTTTCAAGGTATTAATTTTGTCTTTATTTTATGTCTAAATCAAAGAAAATCAGCCAAAAATACCTAAGAATAACATTTAAAGCCTTCGATTAGATAGGAAACATTGAAAATAGACGATAAAAGAAGATACCAGAATCCGCACATTCTGTAAGGTCCGCTGTTATGAAAATTCGCCAATTTTTCAAGGTATTAATTTTGTCTTTATTTTATGTCTAAATCAAAGAAAATCAGCCAAAAATACCTAAGAATAACATTAAAAGCCTTCGATTAGATAGGAAACATTGAAAATAGACGATAAAAGAAGATACTAGAATCCCCACATTCTGTAAGGTCCGCGGTCATGAAAATTGGCCAATTTTTCAAGGTATTAATTTTGTCTTTATTTTATGTCTAAATCAAAGAAAATCAGCCAAAAATACCTAAGAATAACATTAAAAGTCTTCGATTAGATAGGAAACATTGAAAATAGACGATAAAAGAAGATACCAGAATCCCCACATTCTGTAAGGTCCGCGGTCATGAAAATTGGCCAATTTTTCAAGGTATTAATTTTGTCTTTATTTTATGTCTAAATCAAAGAATATAAGCTAAACATACCTAAGAATAACATTAAAAGCCTTCGATTAGATAGGAAACATTGAAAATAGACGATAAAAGAAGATACCAGAATCCCCACATTCTGTAAGGTCCGCGGTCATGAAAATTGGCCAATTTTTCAAGGTATTAATTTTGTCTTTATTTTATGTCTAAACCAAAGAAAATCAGCCAAAAATACCTAAGAATAACATTAAAAGCCTTCGATTAGATAGGAAACATTGAAAATAGACGATAAAAGAAGATACCAGAATCCCCACATTCTGTAAGGTCCGCGGTCATGAAAATTGGCCAATTTTTCAAGGTATTAATTTTGTCTTTATTATATGTCTAAACCAAAGAAAATAAGCCAAAAATACCTAAGAATAACATTAAAAGCCTTCGATTAGATAGGAAACATTGAAAATAGACGATAAAAGAAGATACCAGAATCCGCACATTCTGTAAAGTCCGCGGTCATGAAAATTGGCCAATTTTTCAAGGTATTAATTTTGTCTTTATTTTATGTCTAAATCAAAGAAAATCAGCCAAAAATTCCTAAGAATAACATTAAAAGCCTTCGATTAGATAGGAAACATTGAAAATAGACGATAAAAGAAGATACCAGAATCCCCACATTCTGTAAGGTCCGCGGTCATGAAAATTGGCCAATTTTTCAAGGTATTAATTTTGTCTTTATTTTATGTCTAAATCAATGAAAATCAGCCAAAAATACCTAAGAATAACATTAAAAGCCTTCGATTAGATAGGAAACATTGAAAATAGACGATAAAAGAAGATACCAGAATCCGCACATTCTGTAAGGTCCGCTGTCATGAAAATTGGCCAATTTTTCAAGGTATTAATTTTGTCTTTATTTTATGTCTAAATCAAAGAAAATCAGCCAAAAATACCTAAGAATAACATTAAAAGCCTTCGATTAGATAGGAAACATTGAAAATAGACGATAAAAGAAGATAC
Organism: Euprymna scolopes; assembly: GCF_053919585.1. Taxonomy (NCBI): domain Eukaryota; kingdom Metazoa; phylum Mollusca; class Cephalopoda; order Sepiida; family Sepiolidae; genus Euprymna; species Euprymna scolopes. The sequence goes on along the minus strand of NC_136493.1, from coordinate 32,938,315 downwards.
CAGAATCCCCACATTCTGTAAGGTCCGCGGTCATGAAAATTGGCCAATTTTTCAAGGTATTAATTTTGTCTTTATTTTATGTCTAAATCAAAGAAAATCAGCCAAAAATACCTAAGAATAACATTAAAAGCCTTCGATTAGATAGGAAACATTGAAAATAGACGATAAAAGAAGATACCAGAATCCCCACATTCTGTAAGGTCCGCTGTCATGAAAATTGGCCAATTTTTCAAGGTATTAATTTTGTCTTTATTTTATGTCTAAATCAAAGAAAATCAGCCAAAAATACCTAAGAATAACATTAAAAGCCTTCGATTAGATAGGAAACATTGAAAATAGACGATAAAAGAAGATACTAGAATCCCCACATTCTGTAAGGTCCGCGGTCATGAAAATTGGCCAATTTTTCAAGGTATTAATTTTGTCTTTATTTTATGTCTAAATCAAAGAAAATCAGCCAAAAATACCTAAGAATAACATTAAAAGTCTTCGATTAGATAGGAAACATTGAAAATAGACGATAAAAGAAGATACCAGAATCCCCACATTCTGTAAGGTCCGCGGTCATGAAAATTGGCCAATTTTTCAAGGTATTAATTTTGTCTTTATTTTATGTCTAAATCAAAGAAAATCTGCCAAAAATACCTAAGAATAACATTAAAAGCCTTCGATTAGATAGGAAACATTGAAAATAGACGATAAAAGAAGATACCAGAATCCCCACATTCTGTAAGGTCCGCGGTCATGAAAATTGGCCAATTTTTCAAGGTATTAATTTTGTCTTTATTTTATGTCTAAATCAAAGAAAATCAGCTAATAATACCTAAGAATAACATTAAAAGCCTTCGATTATATAGGAAACATTGAAAATAGACGATAAAAGAAGATACCAGAATCCCCACATTCTGTAAGGTCCGCGGTCATGAAAATTGGCCAATTTTTCAAGGTATTAATTTTGTCTTTATTTTATGTCTAAACCAAAGAAAATCAGCCAAAAATACCTAAGAATAACATTAAAAGCCTTCGATTAGATAGGAAACATTGAAAATAGACGATAAAAGAAGATACCAGAATCCCCACATTCTGTAAGGTCCGCGGTCATGAAACTTGGCCAATTTTTCAAGGTATTAATTTTGTCTTTATTTTATGTGTGAATACAAGAAAATCAGCCAAAAATACCTAAGAATAACATTAAAAGCCTTCGATTAGATAGGAAACATTGAAAATAGACGATAAAAGAAGATACCAGAATCCCCACATTCTGTAAGGTCCGCGGTCATGAAAATTGGCCAATGTGCGGATTCTCGTATCTTCTTTTATCGTCTATTTTCAATGTTTCCTATCTAATCGAAGGCATTTAATGTTATTCTTAGGTATTTTTAGCTGATTTTCTTTGATTTAAACATAAAATAAAGACAAAATTAATACCTTCAAAAATTGGCCAATTTTCATGACCGCGGACCTTACAGAATGTGGGGATTCTGGTATCTTCTTTTATCGTCTATTTTCAATGTTTCCTATCTAATCGAAGGCTTTTAATGTTATTCTTAGGTATTTTTACTGATTTTCTTTGATTTAGACATAAAATAAAGACAAAATTAATACCTCCAAAAATTGGCAAATTTTCATGACCACGGACCTTACAGAATGTGCGTATTCGTGTCGTCTTTTATCGTCTATTTTCAATGTTTCCTATCTAATCGAAGGCTTTTAATGTTATTCTTAGGTATTTTTGGCTGATTTTCTTTGATTTAGACATAAAATAAAGACAAAATTAATACCTTGAAAAATTGGCCAATTTTCATGACCGCGGACCTTACAGAATGTGGGGATTCTGGTATCTTCTTTTATCGTCTATTTTCAATGTTTCCTATCTAATCGAAGGCTTTTAATGTTATTCTTAGGTATTATTAGCTGATTTTCTTTGATTTAGACATAAAATAAAGACAAAATTAATACCTTGAAAATAGGCCAATTTTCATGATCGCGGACCTTACAGAATGTGCGGATTCTCGTATCTTCTTTTATCGTCTATTTTCAATGTTTCCTATCTAATCGAAGGCTTTTAATGTTATTCTTAGGTATTTTTAGCTGATTTTCTTTGATTTAGACATAAAATCAAGACAAAATTAATACCTTCAAAAATTGGCAAATTTTCATGACCACGGACCTTACAGAATGTGCGTATTCGTGTCGTCTTTTATCGTCTATTTTCAATGTTTCCTATCTAATACACGGCTTTTAATGTTATTCTTAGGTATTTTTAGCTGATATTCTTGTATTCACACATAAAATAAAGACAAAATTCATACCTTGAAAAATTGGCCAATTTTCATGACCGCGGACCTTACAGAATGTGGGGATTCTGGTATCTTCTTTTATCGTCTATTTTCAATGTTTCCTATCTAATCGAAGGCTTTTAATGTTATTCTTAGGTATTTTTAGCTGATTTTCTTTGATTTAGACATAAAATAAAGACAAAATTAATACCTTCAAAAATTGGCCAATTTTCATGACCGCGGACCTTACAGAATGTGGGGATTCTGGTATCTTCTTTTATCGTCTATTTTCAATGTTTCCTATCTAATCGAAGGCTTTTAATGTTATTCTTAGGTATTTTTGGCTGATTTTCTTTGATTTAGACATAAAATAAAGACAAAATTAATACCTTCAAAAATTGGCAAATTTTCATGACCGCGGACCTTACAGAATGTGGGGATTCTGGTATCTTCTTTTATCGTCTATTTTCAATGTTTCCTATCTAATCGAAGGCTTTTAATGTTATTCTTAGGTATTTTTGGCTGATTTTCTTTGATTTAGACATAAAATAAAGACAAAATTAATACCTTCAAAAATTGGCAAATTTTCATGACCGCGGACCTTACAGAATGTGGGGATTCTGGTATCTTCTTTTATCGTCTATTTTCAATGTTTCCTATCTAATCGAAGGCTTTTAATGTTATTCTTAGGTATTTTTGGCTGATTTTCTTTGATTTAGACGTAAAATAAAGACAAAATTAATACCTTGAAAAATTGGCCAATTTTCATGACCGCGGACCTTACAGAATGTGGGGATTCTGAAATCTTCTTTTATCGTCTATTTTCAATGTTTCCTATCTAATCGAAGGCTTTTAATGTTATTCTTAGGTATTTTTACTGATTTTCTTTGATTTAGACATAAAATAAAGACAAAATTAATACCTCCAAAAATTGGCAAATTTTCATGACCACGGACCTTACAGAATGTGCGTATTCGTGTCGTCGTTTATCGTCTATTTTCAATGTTTCCTATCTAATCGAAGGCTTTTAATGTTATTCTTAGGTATTTTTGGCTGATTTTCTTTGATTTAGACATAAAATAAAGACAAAATTAATACCTTGAAAAATTGGCCAATTTTCATGACCGCGGACCTTACAGAATGTGGGGATTCTGGTATCTTCTTTTATCGTCTATTTTCAATGTTTCCTATCTAATCGAAGGCTTTTAATGTTATTCTTAGGTATTATTAGCTGATTTTCTTTGATTTAGACATAAAATAAAGACAAAATTAATACCTTGAAAATAGGCCAATTTTCATGATCGCGGACCTTACAGAATGTGCGGATTCTCGTATCTTCTTTTATCGTCTATTTTCAATGTTTCCTATCTAATCGAAGGCTTTTAATGTTATTCTTAGGTATTTTTAGCTGATTTTCTTTGATTTAGACATAAAATCAAGACAAAATTAATACCTTCAAAAATTGGCAAATTTTCATGACCACGGACCTTACAGAATGTGCGTATTCGTGTCGTCTTTTATCGTCTATTTTCAATGTTTCCTATCTAATACACGGCTTTTAATGTTATTCTTAGGTATTTTTAGCTGATATTCTTGTATTCACACATAAAATAAAGACAAAATTCATACCTTGAAAAATTGGCCAATTTTCATGACCGCGGACCTTACAGAATGTGGGGATTCTGGTATCTTCTTTTATCGTCTATTTTCAATGTTTCCTATCTAATCGAAGGCTTTTAATGTTATTCTTAGGTATTTTTAGCTGATTTTCTTTGATTTAGACATAAAATAAAGACAAAATTAATACCTTCAAAAATTGGCCAATTTTCATGACCGCGGACCTTACAGAATGTGGGGATTCTGGTATCTTCTTTTATCGTCTATTTTCAATGTTTCCTATCTAATCGAAGGCTTTTAATGTTATTCTTAGGTATTTTTGGCTGATTTTCTTTGATTTAGACATAAAATAAAGACAAAATTAATACCTTCAAAAATTGGCAAATTTTCATGACCGCGGACCTTACAGAATGTGGGGATTTTGGTATCTTCTTTTATCGTCTATTTTCAATGTTTCCTATCTAATCGAAGGCTTTTAATGTTATTCTTAGGTATTTTTGGCTGATTTTCTTTGATTTAGACATAAAATAAAGACAAAATTAATACCTTCAAAAATTGGCAAATTTTCATGACCGCGGACCTTACAGAATGTGGGGATTCTGGTATCTTCTTTTATCGTCTATTTTCAATGTTTCCTATCTAATCGAAGGCTTTTAATGTTATTCTTAGGTATTTTTGGCTGATTTTCTTTGATTTAGACATAAAATAAAGACAAAATTAATACCTTGAAAAATTGGCCAATTTTCATGACCGCGGACCTTACAGAATGTGGGGATTCTGAAATCTTCTTTTATCGTCTATTTTCAATGTTTCCTATCTAATCGAAGGCTTTTAATGTTATTCTTAGGTACTTTTACTGATTTTCTTTGATTTAGACATAAAATAAAGACAAAATTAATACCTCCAAAAATTGGCAAATTTTCATGACCACGGACCTTACAGAATGTGCGTATTCGTGTCGTCGTTTATCGTCTATTTTCAATGTTTCCTATCTAATCGAAGGCTTTTAATGTTATTCTTAGGTATTTTTGGCTGATTTTCTTTGATTTAGACATAAAATAAAGACAAAATTAATACCTTGAAAAATTGGCCAATTTTCATGACCGCGGACCTTACAGAATGTGGGGATTCTGGTATCTTCTTTTATCGTCTATTTTCAATGTTTCCTATCTAATCGAAGGCTTTTAATGTTATTCTTAGGTATTATTTGCTGATTTTCTTTGATTTAGACATAAAATAAAGACAAAATTATTACCTTGAAAAATTGGCCAATTTTCATGATCGCGGACCTTACAGAATGTGCGGATTCTCGTATCTTCTTTTATCGTCTATTTTCAATGTTTCCTATCTAATCGAAGGCTTTTAATGTTATTCTTAGGTATTTTTGGCTGATTTTCTTTGATTTAGACATAAAATAAAGACAAAATTAATACCTTCAAAAATTGGCAAATTTTCATGACCGCGGACCTTACAGAATGTGGGGATTTTGGTATCTTCTTTTATCGTCTATTTTCAATGTTTCCTATCTAATCGAAGGCTTTTAATGTTATTCTTAGGTATTTTTGGCTGATTTTCTTTGATTTAGACATAAAATAAAGACAAAATTAATACCTTCAAAAATTGGCAAATTTTCATGACCGCGGACCTTACAGAATGTGGGGATTCTGGTATCTTCTTTTATCGTCTATTTTCAATGTTTCCTATCTAATCGCAGGCTTTTAATGTTATTCTTAGGTATTTTTGGCTGATTTTCTTTGATTTAGACATAAAATAAAGACAAAATTAATACCTTGAAAAATTGGCCAATTTTCATGACCGCGGACCTTACAGAATGTGGGGATTCTGAAATCTTCTTTTATCGTCTATTTTCAATGTTTCCTATCTAATCGAAGGCTTTTAATGTTATTCTTAGGTATTTTTACTGATTTTCTTTGATTTAGACATAAAATAAAGACAAAATTAATACCTCCAAAAATTGGCAAATTTTCATGACCACGGACCTTACAGAATGTGCGTATTCGTGTCGTCGTTTATCGTCTATTTTCAATGTTTCCTATCTAATCGAAGGCTTTTAATGTTATTCTTAGGTATTTTTGGCTGATTTTCTTTGATTTAGACATAAAATAAAGACAAAATTAATACCTTGAAAAATTGGCCAATTTTCATGACCGCGGACCTTACAGAATGTGGGGATTCTGGTATCTTCTTTTATCGTCTATTTTCAATGTTTCCTATCTAATCGAAGGCTTTTAATGTTATTCTTAGGTATTATTTGCTGATTTTCTTTGATTTAGACATAAAATAAAGACAAAATTATTACCTTGAAAAATTGGCCAATTTTCATGATCGCGGACCTTACAGAATGTGCGGATTCTCGTATCTTCTTTTATCGTCTATTTTCAATGTTTCCTATCTAATCGAAGGCTTTTAATGTTATTCTTAGGTATTTTTAGCTGATTTTCTTTGATTTAGACATAAAATCAAGACAAAATTAATACCTTCAAAAATTGGCAAATTTTCATGACCACGGACCTTACAGAATGTGCGTATTCGTGTCGTCTTTTATCGTCTATTTTCAATGTTTCCTATCTAATACACGGCTTTTAATGTTATTCTTAGGTATTTTTAGCTGATATTCTTGTATTCACACATAAAATAAAGACAAAATTCATACCTTGAAAAATTGGCCAATTTTCATGACCGCGGACCTTACAGAATGTGGGGATTCTGGTATCTTCTTTTATCGTCTATTTTCAATGTTTCCTATCTAATCGAAGGCTTTTAATGTTATTCTTAGGTATTTTTGGCTGATTTTCTTTGATTTAGACATAAAATAAAGACAAAATTAATACCTTCAAAAATTGGCCAATTTTCATGACCGCGGACCTTACAGAATGTGGGGATTCTGGTATCTTCTTTTATCGTCTATTTTCAATGTTTCCTATCTAATCGAAGGCTTTTAATGTTATTCTTAGGTATTTTTGGCTGATTTTCTTTGATTTAGACATAAAATAAAGACAAAATTAATACCTTCAAAAATTGGCAAATTTTCATGACCGCGGACCTTACAGAATGTGGGGATTCTGGTATCTTCTTTTATCGTCTATTTTCAATGTTTCCTATCTAATCGAAGGCTTTTAATGTTATTCTTAGGTATTTTTGGCTGATTTTCTTTGATTTAGACATAAAATAAAGACAAAATTAATACCTTCAAAAATTGGCAAATTTTCATGACCGCGGACCTTACAGAATGTGGGGATTCTGGTATCTTCTTTTATCGTCTATTTTCAATGTTTCCTATCTAATCGAAGGCTTTTAATGTTATTCTTAGGTATTTTTGGCTGATTTTCTTTGATTTAGACATAAAATAAAGACAAAATTAATACCTTGAAAAATTGGCCAATTTTCATGACCGCGGACCTTACAGAATGTGGGGATTCTGGTATCTTCTTTTATCGTCTATTTTCAATGTTTCCTATCTAATCGAAGGCTTTTAATGTTATTCTTAGGTATTTTTAGCTGATTTTCTTTGATTTAGACATAAAATAAAGACAAAATTAATACCTCCAAAAATTGGCAAATTTTCATGACCACGGACCTTACAGAATGTGCGGATTCTGGTATCTTCTTTTATCGTATATTTTCAATGTTTCCTATCTAATCGAAGGCTTTTAATGTTATTCTTAGGTATTTTTAGCTGATTTTCTTTGATTTAGACATAAAATAAAGACAAAATTAATACCTTGAAAAATTGGCCAATTTTCATGACCGCGGACCTTACAGAATGTGCGGATTCTCGTATCTTCTTTTATCATCTATTTTCAATGTTTCCTATCTAATCGAAGGCATTTAATGTTATTCTTAGGTATTTTTAGCTGATTTTCTTTGATTTAAACATAAAATAAAGACAAAATTAATACCTTCAAAAATTGGCCAATTTTCATGACCGCGGACCTTACAGAATGTGGGGATTCTGGTATCTTCTTTTATCGTCTATTTTCAATGTTTCCTATCTAATCGAAGGCTTTTAATGTTATTCTTAGGTATTTTTACTGATTTTCTTTGATTTAGACATAAAATAAAGACAAAATTAATACCTTCAAAAATTGGCAAATTTTCATGACCACGGACCTTACAGAATGTGCGTATTCGTGTCGTCTTTTATCGTCTATTTTCAATGTTTCCTATCTAATACACGGCTTTTAATGTTATTCTTAGGTATTTTTAGCTGATATTCTTGTATTCACACATAAAATAAAGACAAAATTCATACCTTGAAAAATTGGCCAATTTTCATGACCGCGGACCTTACAGAATGTGGGGATTCTGGTATCTTCTTTTATCGTCTATTTTCAATGTTTCCTATCTAATCGAAGGCTTTTAATGTTATTCTTAGGTATTTTTGGCTGATTTTCTTTGATTTAGACATAAAATAAAGACAAAATTAATACCTTCAAAAATTGGCCAATTTTCATGACCGCGGACCTTACAGAATGTGGGGATTCTGGTATCTTCTTTTATCGTCTATTTTCAATGTTTCCTATCTAATCGAAGGCTTTTAATGTTATTCTTAGGTATTTTTGGCTGATTTTCTTTGATTTAGACATAAAATAAAGACAAAATTAATACCTTCAAAAATTGGCAAATTTTCATGACCGCGGACCTTACAGAATGTGGGGATTCTGGTATCTTCTTTTATCGTCTATTTTCAATGTTTCCTATCTAATCGAAGGCTTTTAATGTTATTCTTAGGTATTTTTGGCTGATTTTCTTTGATTTAGACATAAAATAAAGACAAAATTAATACCTTCAAAAATTGGCCAATTTTCATGACCGCGGACCTTACAGAATGTGGGGATTCTGGTATCTTCTTTTATCGTCTATTTTCAATGTTTCCTATCTAATCGAAGGCTTTTAATGTTATTCTTAGGTATTATTAGCTGATTTTCTTTGATTTAGACATAAAATAAAGACAAAATTAATACCTTGAAAATAGGCCAATTTTCATGATCGCGGACCTTACAGAATGTGCGGATTCTCGTATCTTCTTTTATCGTCTATTTTCAATGTTTCCTATCTAATCGAAGGCTTTTAATGTTATTCTTAGGTATTTTTAGCTGATTTTCTTTGATTTAGACATAAAATCAAGACAAAATTAATACCTTCAAAAATTGGCAAATTTTCATGACCACGGACCTTACAGAATGTGCGTATTCGTGTCGTCTTTTATCGTCTATTTTCAATGTTTCCTATCTAATACACGGCTTTTAATGTTATTCTTAGGTATTTTTAGCTGATATTCTTGTATTCACACATAAAATAAAGACAAAATTCATACCTTGAAAAATTGGCCAATTTTCATGACCGCGGACCTTACAGAATGTGGGGATTCTGGTATCTTCTTTTATCGTCTATTTTCAATGTTTCCTATCTAATCGAAGGCTTTTAATGTTATTCTTAGGTATTTTTAGCTGATTTTCTTTGATTTAGACATAAAATAAAGACAAAATTAATACCTTCAAAAATTGGCCAATTTTCATGACCGCGGACCTTACAGAATGTGGGGATTCTGGTATCTTCTTTTATCGTCTATTTTCAATGTTTCCTATCTAATCGAAGGCTTTTAATGTTATTCTTAGGTATTTTTGGCTGATTTTCTTTGATTTAGACATAAAATAAAGACAAAATTAATACCTTCAAAAATTGGCAAATTTTCATGACCGCGGACCTTACAGAATGTGGGGATTCTGGTATCTTCTTTTATCGTCTATTTTCAATGTTTCCTATCTAATCGAAGGCTTTTAATGTTATTCTTAGGTATTTTTGGCTGATTTTCTTTGATTTAGACATAAAATAAAGACAAAATTAATACCTTCAAAAATTGGCAAATTTTCATGACCGCGGACCTTACAGAATGTGGGGATTCTGGTATCTTCTTTTATCGTCTATTTTCAATGTTTCCTATCTAATCGAAGGCTTTTAATGTTATTCTTAGGTATTATTAGCTGATTTTCTTTGATTTAGACATAAAATAAAGACAAAATTAATACCTTGAAAATAGGCCAATTTTCATGATCGCGGACCTTACAGAATGTGCGGATTCTCGTATCTTCTTTTATCGTCTATTTTCAATGTTTCCTATCTAATCGAAGGCTTTTAATGTTATTCTTAGGTATTTTTAGCTGATTTTCTTTGATTTAGACATAAAATCAAGACAAAATTAATACCTTCAAAAATTGGCAAATTTTCATGACCACGGACCTTACAGAATGTGCGTATTCGTGTCGTCTTTTATCGTCTATTTTCAATGTTTCCTATCTAATACACGGCTTTTAATGTTATTCTTAGGTATTTTTAGCTGATATTCTGGTATTCACACATAAAATAAAGACAAAATTCATACCTTGAAAAATTGGCCAATTTTCATGACCGCGGACCTTACAGAATGTGGGGATTCTGGTATCTTCTTTTATCGTCTATTTTCAATGTTTCCTATCTAATCGAAGGCTTTTAATGTTATTCTTAGGTATTTTTAGCTGATTTTCTTTGATTTAGACATAAAATAAAGACAAAATTAATACCTTCAAAAATTGGCCAATTTTCATGACCGCGGACCTTACAGAATGTGGGGATTCTGGTATCTTCTTTTATCGTCTATTTTCAATGTTTCCTATCTAATCGAAGGCTTTTAATGTTATTCTTAGGTATTTTTGGCTGATTTTCTTTGATTTAGACATAAAATAAAGACAAAATTAATACCTTCAAAAATTGGCAAATTTTCATGACCGCGGACCTTACAGAATGTGGGGATTCTGGTATCTTCTTTTATCGTCTATTTTCAATGTTTCCTATCTAATCGAAGGCTTTTAATGTTATTCTTAGGTATTTTTGGCTGATTTTCTTTGATTTAGACATAAAATAAAGACAAAATTAATACCTTCAAAAATTGGCAAATTTTCATGACCGCGGACCTTACAGAATGTGGGGATTCTGGTATCTTCTTTTATCGTCTATTTTCAATGTTTCCTATCTAATCGAAGGCTTTTAATGTTATTCTTAGGTAGTTTTGGCTGATTTTCTTTGATTTAGACATAAAATAAAGACAAAATTAATACCTTGAAAAATTGGCCAATTTTCATGACCGCGGACCTTACAGAATGTGGGGATTCTGAAATCTTCTTTTATCGTCTATTTTCAATGTTTCCTATCTAATCGAAGGCTTTTAATGTTATTCTTAGGTATTTTTACTGATTTTCTTTGATTTAGACATAAAATAAAGACAAAATTAATACCTCCAAAAATTGGCAAATTTTCATGACCACGGACCTTACAGAATGTGCGTATTCGTGTCGTCGTTTATCGTCTATTTTCAATGTTTCCTATCTAATCGAAGGCTTTTAATGTTATTCTTAGGTATTTTTGGCTGATTTTCTTTGATTTAGACATAAAATAAAGACAAAATTAATACCTTGAAAAATTGGCCAATTTTCATGACCGCGGACCTTACAGAATGTGGGGATTCTGGTATCTTCTTTTATCGTCTATTTTCAATGTTTCCTATCTAATCGAAGGCTTTTAATGTTATTCTTAGGTATTATTTGCTGATTTTCTTTGATTTAGACATAAAATAAAGACAAAATTAATACCTTGAAAAATTGGCCAATTTTCATGACCGCGGACCTTACAGAATGTGCGGATTCTCGTATCTTCTTTTATCGTCTATTTTCAATGTTTCCTATCTAATCGAAGGCATTTAATGTTATTCTTAGGTATTTTTAGCTGATTTTCTTTGATTTAAACATAAAATAAAGACAAAATTAATACCTTCAAAAATTGGCCAATTTTCATGACCGCGGACCTTACAGAATGTGGGGATTCTGGTATCTTCTTTTATCGTCTATTTTCAATGTTTCCTATCTAATCGAAGGCTTTTAATGTTATTCTTAGGTATTTTTACTGATTTTCTTTGATTTAGACATAAAATAAAGACAAAATTAATACCTTCAAAAATTGGCAAATTTTCATGACCACGGACCTTACAGAATGTGCGTATTCGTGTCGTCTTTTATCGTCTATTTTCAATGTTTCCTATCTAATACACGGCTTTTAATGTTATTCTTAGGTATTTTTAGCTGATATTCTTGTATTCACACATAAAATAAAGACAAAATTCATACCTTGAAAAATTGGCCAATTTTCATGACCGCGGACCTTACAGAATGTGGGGATTCTGGTATCTTCTTTTATCGTCTATTTTCAATGTTTCCTATCTAATCGAAGGCTTTTAATGTTATTCTTAGGTATTTTTGGCTGATTTTCTTTGATTTAGACATAAAATAAAGACAAAATTAATACCTTCAAAAATTGGCAAATTTTCATGACCGCGGACCTTACAGAATGTGGGGATTCTGGTATCTTCTTTTATCGTCTATTTTCAATGTTTCCTATCTAATCGAAGGCTTTTAATGTTATTCTTAGGTATTTTTGGCTGATTTTCTTTGATTTAGACATAAAATAAAGACAAAATTAATACCTTCAAAAATTGGCAAATTTTCATGACCGCGGACCTTACAGAATGTGGGGATTCTGGTATCTTCTTTTATCGTCTATTTTCAATGTTTCCTATCTAATCGAAGGCTTTTAATGTTATTCTTAGGTAGTTTTGGCTGATTTTCTTTGATTTAGACATAAAATAAAGACAAAATTAATACCTTGAAAAATTGGCCAATTTTCATGACCGCGGACCTTACAGAATGTGGGGATTCTGAAATCTTCTTTTATCGTCTATTTTCAATGTTTCCTATCTAATCGAAGGCTTTTAATGTTATTCTTAGGTATTTTTACTGATTTTCTTTGATTTAGACATAAAATAAAGACAAAATTAATACCTCCAAAAATTGGCAAATTTTCATGACCACGGACCTTACAGAATGTGCGTATTCGTGTCGTCGTTTATCGTCTATTTTCAATGTTTCCTATCTAATCGAAGGCTTTTAATGTTATTCTTAGGTATTTTTGGCTGATTTTCTTTGATTTAGACATAAAATAAAGACAAAATTAATACCTTGAAAAATTGGCCAATTTTCATGACCGCGGACCTTACAGAATGTGGGGATTCTGGTATCTTCTTTTATCGTCTATTTTCAATGTTTCCTATCTAATCGAAGGCTTTTAATGTTATTCTTAGGTATTATTTGCTGATTTTCTTTGATTTAGACATAAAATAAAGACAAAATTAATACCTTGAAAAATTGGCCAATTTTCATGACCGCGGACCTTACAGAATGTGCGGATTCTCGTATCTTCTTTTATCGTCTATTTTCAATGTTTCCTATCTAATCGAAGGCATTTAATGTTATTCTTAGGTATTTTTAGCTGATTTTCTTTGATTTAAACATAAAATAAAGACAAAATTAATACCTTCAAAAATTGGCCAATTTTCATGACCGCGGACCTTACAGAATGTGGGGATTCTGGTATCTTCTTTTATCGTCTATTTTCAATGTTTCCTATCTAATCGAAGGCTTTTAATGTTATTCTTAGGTATTTTTACTGATTTTCTTTGATTTAGACATAAAATAAAGACAAAATTAATACCTTCAAAAATTGGCAAATTTTCATGACCACGGACCTTACAGAATGTGCGTATTCGTGTCGTCTTTTATCGTCTATTTTCAATGTTTCCTATCTAATACACGGCTTTTAATGTTATTCTTAGGTATTTTTAGCTGATATTCTTGTATTCACACATAAAATAAAGACAAAATTCATACCTTGAAAAATTGGCCAATTTTCATGACCGCGGACCTTACAGAATGTGGGGATTCTGGTATCTTCTTTTATCGTCTATTTTCAATGTTTCCTATCTAATCGAAGGCTTTTAATGTTATTCTTAGGTATTTTTGGCTGATTTTCTTTGATTTAGACATAAAATAAAGACAAAATTAATACCTTCAAAAATTGGCCAATTTTCATGACCGCGGACCTTACAGAATGTGGGGATTCTGGTATCTTCTTTTATCGTCTATTTTCAATGTTTCCTATCTAATCGAAGGCTTTTAATGTCATTCTTAGGTATTTTTGGCTGATTTTCTTTGATTTAGACATAAAATAAAGACAAAATTAATACCTTCAAAAATTGGCAAATTTTCATGACCGCGGACCTTACAGAATGTGGGGATTCTGGTATCTTCTTTTATCGTCTATTTTCAATGTTTCCTATCTAATCGAAGGCTTTTAATGTTATTCTTAGGTATTATTAGCTGATTTTCTTTGATTTAGACATAAAATAAAGACAAAATTAATACCTTGAAAATAGGCCAATTTTCATGATCGCGGACCTTACAGAATGTGCGGATTCTCGTATCTTCTTTTATCGTCTATTTTCAATGTTTCCTATCTAATCGAAGGCTTTTAATGTTATTCTTAGGTATTTTTAGCTGATTTTCTTTGATTTAGACATAAAATCAAGACAAAATTAATACCTTCAAAAATTGGCAAATTTTCATGACCACGGACCTTACAGAATGTGCGTATTCGTGTCGTCTTTTATCGTCTATTTTCAATGTTTCCTATCTAATACACAGCTTTTAATGTTATTCTTAGGTATTTTTAGCTGATATTCTTGTATTCACACATAAAATAAAGACAAAATTCATACCTTGAAAAATTGGCCAATTTTCATGACCGCGGACCTTACAGAATGTGGGGATTCTGGTATCTTCTTTTATCGTCTATTTTCAATGTTTCCTATCTAATCGAAGGCTTTTAATGTTATTCTTAGGTATTTTTAGCTGATTTTCTTTGATTTAGACATAAAATAAAGACAAAATTAATACCTTCAAAAATTGGCCAATTTTCATGACCGCGGACCTTACAGAATGTGGGGATTCTGGTATCTTCTTTTATCGTCTATTTTCAATGTTTCCTATCTAATCGAAGGCTTTTAATGTTATTCTTAGGTATTTTTGGCTGATTTTCTTTGATTTAGACATAAAATAAAGACAAAATTAATACCTTCAAAAATTGGCAAATTTTCATGACCGCGGACCTTACAGAATGTGGGGATTCTGGTATCTTCTTTTATCGTCTATTTTCAATGTTTCCTATCTAATCGAAGGCTTTTAATGTTATTCTTAGGTATTTTTGGCTGATTTTCTTTGATTTAGACATAAAATAAAGACAAAATTAATACCTTGAAAAATTGGCCAATTTTCATGACCGCGGACCTTACAGAATGTGGGGATTCTGGTATCTTCTTTTATCGTCTATTTTCAATGTTTCCTATCTAATCGAAGGCTTTTAATGTTATTCTTAGGTATTTTTGGCTGATTTTCTTTGATTTAGACATAAAATAAAGACAAAATTAATACCTTGAAAAATTGGCCAATTTTCATGACCGCGGACCTTACAGAATGTGGGGATTCTGAAATCTTCTTTTATCGTCTATTTTCAATGTTTCCTATCTAATCGAAGGCTTTTAATGTTATTCTTAGGTATTTTTACTGATTTTCTTTGATTTAGACATAAAATAAAGACAAAATTAATACCTCCAAAAATTGGCAAATTTTCATGACCACGGACCTTACAGAATGTGCGTATTCGTGTCGTCGTTTATCGTCTATTTTCAATGTTTCCTATCTAATCGAAGGCTTTTAATGTTATTCTTAGGTATTTTTGGCTGATTTTCTTTGATTTAGACATAAAATAAAGACAAAATTAATACCTTGAAAAATTGGCCAATTTTCATGACCGCGGACCTTACAGAATGTGGGGATTCTGGTATCTTCTTTTATCGTCTATTTTCAATGTTTCCTATCTAATCGAAGGCTTTTAATGTTATTCTTAGGTATTATTTGCTGATTTTCTTTGATTTAGACATAAAATAAAGACAAAATTAATACCTTGAAAAATTGGCCAATTTTCATGATCGCGGACCTTACAGAATGTGCGGATTCTCGTATCTTCTTTTATCGTCTATTTTCAATGTTTCCTATCTAATCGAAGGCTTTTAATGTTATTCTTAGGTATTTTTAGCTGATTTTCTTTGATTTAGACATAAAATCAAGACAAAATTAATACCTTCAAAAATTGGCAAATTTTCATGACCACGGACCTTACAGAATGTGCGTATTCGTGTCGTCTTTTATCGTCTATTTTCAATGTTTCCTATCTAATACACGGCTTTTAATGTTATTCTTAGGTATTTTTAGCTGATATTCTGGTATTCACACATAAAATAAAGACAAAATTCATACCTTGAAAAATTGGCCAATTTTCATGACCGCGGACCTTACAGAATGTGGGGATTCTGGTATCTTCTTTTATCGTCTATTTTCAATGTTTCCTATCTAATCGAAGGCTTTTAATGTTATTCTTAGGTATTTTTAGCTGATTTTCTTTGATTTAGACATAAAATAAAGACAAAATTAATACCTTCAAAAATTGGCCAATTTTCATGACCGCGGACCTTACAGAATGTGGGGATTCTGGTATCTTCTTTTATCGTCTATTTTCAATGTTTCCTATCTAATCGAAGGCTTTTAATGTTATTCTTAGGTATTTTTGGCTGATTTTCTTTGATTTAGACATAAAATAAAGACAAAATTAATACCTTCAAAAATTGGCAAATTTTCATGACCGCGGACCTTACAGAATGTGGGGATTCTGGTATCTTCTTTTATCGTCTATTTTCAATGTTTCCTATCTAATCGAAGGCTTTTAATGTTATTCTTAGGTATTTTTGGCTGATTTTCTTTGATTTAGACATAAAATAAAGACAAAATTAATACCTTCAAAAATTGGCAAATTTTCATGACCGCGGACCTTACAGAATGTGGGGATTCTGGTATCTTCTTTTATCGTCTATTTTCAATGTTTCCTATCTAATCGAAGGCTTTTAATGTTATTCTTAGGTAGTTTTGGCTGATTTTCTTTGATTTAGACATAAAATAAAGACAAAATTAATACCTTGAAAAATTGGCCAATTTTCATGACCGCGGACCTTACAGAATGTGGGGATTCTGAAATCTTCTTTTATCGTCTATTTTCAATGTTTCCTATCTAATCGAAGGCTTTTAATGTTATTCTTAGGTATTTTTACTGATTTTCTTTGATTTAGACATAAAATAAAGACAAAATTAATACCTCCAAAAATTGGCAAATTTTCATGACCACGGACCTTACAGAATGTGCGTATTCGTGTCGTCGTTTATCGTCTATTTTCAATGTTTCCTATCTAATCGAAGGCTTTTAATGTTATTCTTAGGTATTTTTGGCTGATTTTCTTTGATTTAGACATAAAATAAAGACAAAATTAATACCTTGAAAAATTGGCCAATTTTCATGACCGCGGACCTTACAGAATGTGGGGATTCTGGTATCTTCTTTTATCGTCTATTTTCAATGTTTCCTATCTAATCGAAGGCTTTTAATGTTATTCTTAGGTATTATTTGCTGATTTTCTTTGATTTAGACATAAAATAAAGACAAAATTAATACCTTGAAAAATTGGCCAATTTTCATGACCGCGGACCTTACAGAATGTGCGGATTCTCGTATCTTCTTTTATCGTCTATTTTCAATGTTTCCTATCTAATCGAAGGCATTTAATGTTATTCTTAGGTATTTTTAGCTGATTTTCTTTGATTTAAACATAAAATAAAGACAAAATTAATACCTTCAAAAATTGGCCAATTTTCATGACCGCGGACCTTACAGAATGTGGGGATTCTGGTATCTTCTTTTATCGTCTATTTTCAATGTTTCCTATCTAATCGAAGGCTTTTAATGTTATTCTTAGGTATTTTTACTGATTTTCTTTGATTTAGACATAAAATAAAGACAAAATTAATACCTTCAAAAATTGGCAAATTTTCATGACCACGGACCTTACAGAATGTGCGTATTCGTGTCGTCTTTTATCGTCTATTTTCAATGTTTCCTATCTAATACACGGCTTTTAATGTTATTCTTAGGTATTTTTAGCTGATATTCTTGTATTCACACATAAAATAAAGACAAAATTCATACCTTGAAAAATTGGCCAATTTTCATGACCGCGGACCTTACAGAATGTGGGGATTCTGGTATCTTCTTTTATCGTCTATTTTCAATGTTTCCTATCTAATCGAAGGCTTTTAATGTTATTCTTAGGTATTTTTGGCTGATTTTCTTTGATTTAGACATAAAATAAAGACAAAATTAATACCTTCAAAAATTGGCAAATTTTCATGACCGCGGACCTTACAGAATGTGGGGATTCTGGTATCTTCTTTTATCGTCTATTTTCAATGTTTCCTATCTAATCGAAGGCTTTTAATGTTATTCTTAGGTATTTTTGGCTGATTTTCTTTGATTTAGACATAAAATAAAGACAAAATTAATACCTTCAAAAATTGGCCAATTTTCATGACCGCGGACCTTACAGAATGTGGGGATTCTGGTATCTTCTTTTATCGTCTATTTTCAATGTTTCCTATCTAATCGAAGGCTTTTAATGTTATTCTTAGGTATTATTTGCTGATTTTCTTTGATTTAGACATAAAATAAAGACAAAATTAATACCTTGAAAAATTGGCCAATTTTCATGACCGCGGACCTTACAGAATGTGCGGATTCTCGTATCTTCTTTTATCGTCTATTTTCAATGTTTCCTATCTAATCGAAGGCATTTAATGTTATTCTTAGGTATTATTAGCTGATTTTCTTTGATTTAAACATAAAATAAAGACAAAATTAATACCTTCAAAAATTGGCCAATTTTCATGACCGCGGACCTTACAGAATGTGGGGATTCTGGTATCTTCTTTTATCGTCTATTTTCAATGTTTCCTATCTAATCGAAGGCTTTTAATGTTATTCTTAGGTATTTTTACTGATTTTCTTTGATTTAGACATAAAATAAAGACAAAATTAATACCTTCAAAAATTGGCAAATTTTCATGACCACGGACCTTACAGAATGTGCGTATTCGTGTCGTCTTTTATCGTCTATTTTCAATGTTTCCTATCTAATACACGGCTTTTAATGTTATTCTTAGGTATTTTTAGCTGATATTCTTGTATTCACACATAAAATAAAGACAAAATTCATACCTTGAAAAATTGGCCAATTTTCATGACCGCGGACCTTACAGAATGTGGGGATTCTGGTATCTTCTTTTATCGTCTATTTTCAATGTTTCCTATCTAATCGAAGGCTTTTAATGTTATTCTTAGGTATTTTTGGCTGATTTTCTTTGATTTAGACATAAAATAAAGACAAAATTAATACCTTCAAAAATTGGCCAATTTTCATGACCGCGGACCTTACAGAATGTGGGGATTCTGGTATCTTCTTTTATCGTCTATTTTCAATGTTTCCTATCTAATCGAAGGCTTTTAATGTTATTCTTAGGTATTTTTGGCTGATTTTCTTTGATTTAGACATAAAATAAAGACAAAATTAATACCTTCAAAAATTGGCAAATTTTCATGACCGCGGACCTTACAGAATGTGGGGATTCTGGTATCTTCTTTTATCGTCTATTTTCAATGTTTCCTATCTAATCGAAGGCTTTTAATGTTATTCTTAGGTATTATTAGCTGATTTTCTTTGATTTAGACATAAAATAAAGACAAAATTAATACCTTGAAAATAGGCCAATTTTCATGATCGCGGACCTTACAGAATGTGCGGATTCTCGTATCTTCTTTTATCGTCTATTTTCAATGTTTCCTATCTAATCGAAGGCTTTTAATGTTATTCTTAGGTATTTTTAGCTGATTTTCTTTGATTTAGACATAAAATCAAGACAAAATTAATACCTTCAAAAATTGGCAAATTTTCATGACCACGGACCTTACAGAATGTGCGTATTCGTGTCGTCTTTTATCGTCTATTTTCAATGTTTCCTATCTAATACACGGCTTTTAATGTTATTCTTAGGTATTTTTAGCTGATATTCTTGTATTCACACATAAAATAAAGACAAAATTCATACCTTGAAAAATTGGCCAATTTTCATGACCGCGGACCTTACAGAATGTGGGGATTCTGGTATCTTCTTTTATCGTCTATTTTCAATGTTTCCTATCTAATCGAAGGCTTTTAATGTTATTCTTAGGTATTTTTAGCTGATTTTCTTTGATTTAGACATAAAATAAAGACAAAATTAATACCTTCAAAAATTGGCCAATTTTCATGACCGCGGACCTTACAGAATGTGGGGATTCTGGTATCTTCTTTTATCGTCTATTTTCAATGTTTCCTATCTAATCGAAGGCTTTTAATGTTATTCTTAGGTATTTTTGGCTGATTTTCTTTGATTTAGACATAAAATAAAGACAAAATTAATACCTTCAAAAATTGGCAAATTTTCATGACCGCGGACCTTACAGAATGTGGGGATTCTGGTATCTTCTTTTATCGTCTATTTTCAATGTTTCCTATCTAATCGAAGGCTTTTAATGTTATTCTTAGGTATTTTTGGCTGATTTTCTTTGATTTAGACATAAAATAAAGACAAAATTAATACCTTGAAAAATTGGCCAATTTTCATGACCGCGGACCTTACAGAATGTGGGGATTCTGGTATCTTCTTTTATCGTCTATTTTCAATGTTTCCTATCTAATCGAAGGCTTTTAATGTTATTCTTAGGTATTTTTGGCTGATTTTCTTTGATTTAGACATAAAATAAAGACAAAATTAATACCTTGAAAAATTGGCCAATTTTCATGACCGCGGACCTTACAGAATGTGGGGATTCTGAAATCTTCTTTTATCGTCTATTTTCAATGTTTCCTATCTAATCGAAGGCTTTTAATGTTATTCTTAGGTATTTTTACTGATTTTCTTTGATTTAGACATAAAATAAAGACAAAATTAATACCTCCAAAAATTGGCAAATTTTCATGACCACGGACCTTACAGAATGTGCGTATTCGTGTCGTCGTTTATCGTCTATTTTCAATGTTTCCTATCTAATCGAAGGCTTTTAATGTTATTCTTAGGTATTTTTGGCTGATTTTCTTTGATTTAGACATAAAATAAAGACAAAATTAATACCTTGAAAAATTGGCCAATTTTCATGACCGCGGACCTTACAGAATGTGGGGATTCTGGTATCTTCTTTTATCGTCTATTTTCAATGTTTCCTATCTAATCGAAGGCTTTTAATGTTATTCTTAGGTATTATTTGCTGATTTTCTTTGATTTAGACATAAAATAAAGACAAAATTAATACCTTGAAAAATTGGCCAATTTTCATGATCGCGGACCTTACAGAATGTGCGGATTCTCGTATCTTCTTTTATCGTCTATTTTCAATGTTTCCTATCTAATCGAAGGCTTTTAATGTTATTCTTAGGTATTTTTAGCTGATTTTCTTTGATTTAGACATAAAATCAAGACAAAATTAATACCTTCAAAAATTGGCAAATTTTCATGACCACGGACCTTACAGAATGTGCGTATTCGTGTCGTCTTTTATCGTCTATTTTCAATGTTTCCTATCTAATACACGGCTTTTAATGTTATTCTTAGGTATTTTTAGCTGATATTCTTGTATTCACACATAAAATAAAGACAAAATTCATACCTTGAAAAATTGGCCAATTTTCATGACCGCGGACCTTACAGAATGTGGGGATTCTGGTATCTTCTTTTATCGTCTATTTTCAATGTTTCCTATCTAATCGAAGGCTTTTAATGTTATTCTTAGGTATTTTTGGCTGATTTTCTTTGATTTAGACATAAAATAAAGACAAAATTAATACCTTCAAAAATTGGCCAATTTTCATGACCGCGGACCTTACAGAATGTGGGGATTCTGGTATCTTCTTTTATCGTCTATTTTCAATGTTTCCTATCTAATCGAAGGCTTTTAATGTTATTCTTAGGTATTTTTGGCTGATTTTCTTTGATTTAGACATAAAATAAAGACAAAATTAATACCTTCAAAAATTGGCAAATTTTCATGACCGCGGACCTTACAGAATGTGGGGATTCTGGTATCTTCTTTTATCGTCTATTTTCAATGTTTCCTATCTAATCGAAGGCTTTTAATGTTATTCTTAGGTATTTTTGGCTGATTTTCTTTGATTTAGACATAAAATAAAGACAAAATTAATACCTTCAAAAATTGGCAAATTTTCATGACCGCGGACCTTACAGAATGTGGGGATTCTGGTATCTTCTTTTATCGTCTATTTTCAATGTTTCCTATCTAATCGAAGGCTTTTAATGTTATTCTTAGGTATTTTTGGCTGATTTTCTTTGATTTAGACATAAAATAAAGACAAAATTAATACCTTCAAAAATTGGCCAATTTTCATGACCGCGGACCTTACAGAATGTGGGGATTCTGGTATCTTCTTTTATCGTCTATTTTCAATGTTTCCTATCTAATCGAAGGCTTTTAATGTTATTCTTAGGTATTTTTAGCTGATTTTCTTTGATTTAGACATAAAATAAAGACAAAATTAATACCTCCAAAAATTGGCAAATTTTCATGACCACGGACCTTACAGAATGTGCGGATTCTGGTATCTTCTTTTATCGTATATTTTCAATGTTTCCTATCTAATCGAAGGCTTTTAATGTTATTCTTAGGTATTTTTAGCTGATTTTCTTTGATTTAGACATAAAATAAAGACAAAATTAATACCTTGAAAAATTGGCCAATTTTCATGACCGCGGACCTTACAGAATGTGCGGATTCTCGTATCTTCTTTTATCGTCTATTTTCAATGTTTCCTATCTAATCGAAGGCATTTAATGTTATTCTTAGGTATTTTTAGCTGATTTTCTTTGATTTAAACATAAAATAAAGACAAAATTAATACCTTCAAAAATTGGCCAATTTTCATGACCGCGGACCTTACAGAATGTGGGGATTCTGGTATCTTCTTTTATCGTCTATTTTCAATGTTTCCTATCTAATCGAAGGCTTTTAATGTTATTCTTAGGTATTTTTACTGATTTTCTTTGATTTAGACATAAAATAAAGACAAAATTAATACCTTCAAAAATTGGCAAATTTTCATGACCACGGACCTTACAGAATGTGCGTATTCGTGTCGTCTTTTATCGTCTATTTTCAATGTTTCCTATCTAATACACGGCTTTTAATGTTATTCTTAGGTATTTTTAGCTGATATTCTTGTATTCACACATAAAATAAAGACAAAATTCATACCTTGAAAAATTGGCCAATTTTCATGACCGCGGACCTTACAGAATGTGGGGATTCTGGTATCTTCTTTTATCGTCTATTTTCAATGTTTCCTATCTAATCGAAGGCTTTTAATGTTATTCTTAGGTATTTTTGGCTGATTTTCTTTGATTTAGACATAAAATAAAGACAAAATTAATACCTTCAAAAATTGGCCAATTTTCATGACCGCGGACCTTACAGAATGTGGGGATTCTGGTATCTTCTTTTATCGTCTATTTTCAATGTTTCCTATCTAATCGAAGGCTTTTAATGTTATTCTTAGGTATTTTTGGCTGATTTTCTTTGATTTAGACATAAAATAAAGACAAAATTAATACCTTCAAAAATTGGCAAATTTTCATGACCGCGGACCTTACAGAATGTGGGGATTCTGGTATCTTCTTTTATCGTCTATTTTCAATGTTTCCTATCTAATCGAAGGCTTTTAATGTTATTCTTAGGTATTTTTGGCTGATTTTCTTTGATTTAGACATAAAATAAAGACAAAATTAATACCTTCAAAAATTGGCAAATTTTCATGACCGCGGACCTTACAGAATGTGGGGATTCTGGTATCTTCTTTTATCGTCTATTTTCAATGTTTCCTATCTAATCGAAGGCTTTTAATGTTATTCTTAGGTATTTTTGGCTGATTTTCTTTGATTTAGACATAAAATAAAGACAAAATTAATACCTTGAAAAATTGGCCAATTTTCATGACCGCGGACCTTACAGAATGTGGGGATTCTGGTATCTTCTTTTATCGTCTATTTTCAATGTTTCCTATCTAATCGAAGGCTTTTAATGTTATTCTTAGGTATTTTTAGCTGATTTTCTTTGATTTAGACATAAAATAAAGACAAAATTAATACCTCCAAAAATTGGCAAATTTTCATGACCACGGACCTTACAGAATGTGCGGATTCTGGTATCTTCTTTTATCGTATATTTTCAATGTTTCCTATCTAATCGAAGGCTTTTAATGTTATTCTTAGGTATTTTTAGCTGATTTTCTTTGATTTAGACATAAAATAAAGACAAAATTAATACCTTGAAAAATTGGCCAATTTTCATGACCGCGGACCTTACAGAATGTGCGGATTCTCGTATCTTCTTTTATCGTCTATTTTCAATGTTTCCTATCTAATCGAAGGCATTTAATGTTATTCTTAGGTATTTTTAGCTGATTTTCTTTGATTTAAACATAAAATAAAGACAAAATTAATACCTTCAAAAATTGGCCAATTTTCATGACCGCGGACCTTACAGAATGTGGGGATTCTGGTATCTTCTTTTATCGTCTATTTTCAATGTTTCCTATCTAATCGAAGGCTTTTAATGTTATTCTTAGGTATTTTTACTGATTTTCTTTGATTTAGACATAAAATAAAGACAAAATTAATACCTCCAAAAATTGGCAAATTTTCATGACCACGGACCTTACAGAATGTGCGTATTCGTGTCGTCTTTTATCGTCTATTTTCAATGTTTCCTATCTAATCGAAGGCTTTTAATGTTATTCTTAGGTATTTTTGGCTGATTTTCTTTGATTTAGACATAAAATAAAGACAAAATTAATACCTTGAAAAATTGGCCAATTTTCATGACCGCGGACCTTACAGAATGTGGAGATTCTGGTATCTTCTTTTATCGTCTATTTTCAATGTTTCCTATCTAATCGAAGGCTTTTAATGTTATTCTTAGGTATTATTAGCTGATTTTCTTTGATTTAGACATAAAATAAAGACAAAATTAATACCTTGAAAATAGGCCAATTTTCATGATCGCGGACCTTACAGAATGTGCGGATTCTCGTATCTTCTTTTATCGTCTATTTTCAATGTTTCCTATCTAATCGAAGGCTTTTAATGTTATTCTTAGGTATTTTTAGCTGATTTTCTTTGATTTAGACATAAAATCAAGACAAAATTAATACCTTCAAAAATTGGCAAATTTTCATGACCACGGACCTTACAGAATGTGCGTATTCGTGTCGTCTTTTATCGTCTATTTTCAATGTTTCCTATCTAATACACGGCTTTTAATGTTATTCTTAGGTATTTTTAGCTGATATTCTTGTATTCACACATAAAATAAAGACAAAATTCATACCTTGAAAAATTGGCCAATTTTCATGACCGCGGACCTTACAGAATGTGGGGATTCTGGTATCTTCTTTTATCGTCTATTTTCAATGTTTCCTATCTAATCGAAGGCTTTTAATGTTATTCTTAGGTATTTTTAGCTGATTTTCTTTGATTTAGACATAAAATAAAGACAAAATTAATACCTTCAAAAATTGGCCAATTTTCATGACCGCGGACCTTACAGAATGTGGGGATTCTGGTATCTTCTTTTATCGTCTATTTTCAATGTTTCCTATCTAATCGAAGGCTTTTAATGTTATTCTTAGGTATTTTTGGCTGATTTTCTTTGATTTAGACATAAAATAAAGACAAAATTAATACCTTCAAAAATTGGCAAATTTTCATGACCGCGGACCTTACAGAATGTGGGGATTCTGGTATCTTCTTTTATCGTCTATTTTCAATGTTTCCTATCTAATCGAAGGCTTTTAATGTTATTCTTAGGTATTTTTGGCTGATTTTCTTTGATTTAGACATAAAATAAAGACAAAATTAATACCTTCAAAAATTGGCAAATTTTCATGACCGCGGACCTTACAGAATGTGGGGATTCTGGTATCTTCTTTTATCGTCTATTTTCAATGTTTCCTATCTAATCGAAGGCTTTTAATGTTATTCTTAGGTATTTTTGGCTGATTTTCTTTGATTTAGACATAAAATAAAGACAAAATTAATACCTTGAAAAATTGGCCAATTTTCATGACCGCGGACCTTACAGAATGTGGGGATTCTGGAATCTTCTTTTATCGTCTATTTTCAATGTTTCCTATCTAATCGAAGGCTTTTAATGTTATTCTTAGGTATTTTTACTGATTTTCTTTGATTTAGACATAAAATAAAGACAAAATTAATACCTCCAAAAATTGGCAAATTTTCATGACCACGGACCTTACAGAATGTGCGTATTCGTGTCGTCGTTTATCGTCTATTTTCAATGTTTCCTATCTAATCGAAGGCTTTTAATGTTATTCTTAGGTATTTTTGGCTGATTTTCTTTGATTTAGACATAAAATAAAGACAAAATTAATACCTTGAAAAATTGGCCAATTTTCATGACCGCGGACCTTACAGAATGTGGGGATTCTGGTATCTTCTTTTATCGTCTATTTTCAATGTTTCCTATCTAATCGAAGGCTTTTAATGTTATTCTTAGGTATTATTTGCTGATTTTCTTTGATTTAGACATAAAATAAAGACAAAATTAATACCTTGAAAAATTGGCCAATTTTCATGATCGCGGACCTTACAGAATGTGCGGATTCTCGTATCTTCTTTTATCGTCTATTTTCAATGTTTCCTATCTAATCGAAGGCTTTTAATGTTATTCTTAGGTATTTTTAGCTGATTTTCTTTGATTTAGACATAAAATCAAGACAAAATTAATACCTTCAAAAATTGGCAAATTTTCATGACCACGGACCTTACAGAATGTGCGTATTCGTGTCGTCTTTTATCGTCTATTTTCAATGTTTCCTATCTAATACACGGCTTTTAATGTTATTCTTAGGTATTTTTAGCTGATATTCTTGTATTCACACATAAAATAAAGACAAAATTAATACCTTGAAAAATTGGCCAATTTTCATGACCGCGGACCTTACAGAATGTGGGGATTCTGGTATCTTCTTTTATCGTCTATTTTCAATGTTTCCTATCTAATCGAAGGCTTTTAATGTTATTCTTAGGTATTTTTGGCTGATTTTCTTTGATTTAGACATAAAATAAAGACAAAATTAATACCTTCAAAAATTGGCCAATTTTCATGACCGCGGACCTTACAGAATGTGGGGATTCTGGTATCTTCTTTTATCGTCTATTTTCAATGTTTCCTATCTAATCGAAGGCTTTTAATGTTATTCTTAGGTATTTTTGGCTGATTTTCTTTGATTTAGACATAAAATAAAGACAAAATTAATACCTTCAAAAATTGGCAAATTTTCATGACCGCGGACCTTACAGAATGTGGGGATTCTGGTATCTTCTTTTATCGTCTATTTTCAATGTTTCCTATCTAATCGAAGGCTTTTAATGTTATTCTTAGGTATTTTTGGCTGATTTTCTTTGATTTAGACATAAAATAAAGACAAAATTAATACCTTCAAAAATTGGCAAATTTTCATGACCGCGGACCTTACAGAATGTGGGGATTCTGGTATCTTCTTTTATCGTCTATTTTCAATGTTTCCTATCTAATCGAAGGCTTTTAATGTTATTCTTAGGTATTTTTGGCTGATTTTCTTTGATTTAGACATAAAATAAAGACAAAATTAATACCTTCAAAAATTGGCCAATTTTCATGACCGCGGACCTTACAGAATGTGGGGATTCTGGTATCTTCTTTTATCGTCTATTTTCAATGTTTCCTATCTAATCGAAGGCTTTTAATGTTATTCTTAGGTATTTTTAGCTGATTTTCTTTGATTTAGACATAAAATAAAGACAAAATTAATACCTCCAAAAATTGGCAAATTTTCATGACCACGGACCTTACAGAATGTGCGTATTCGTGTCGTCTTTTATCGTCTATTTTCAATGTTTCCTATCTTATCGAAGGCTTTTAATGTTATTCTTAGGTATTTTTGGCTGATTTTCTTTGATTTAGACATAAAATAAAGACAAAATTAATACCTTCAAAAATTGGCCAATTTTCATGACCGCGGACCTTACAGAATGTGGGGATTCTGGTATCTTCTTTTATCGTCTATTTTCAATGTTTCCTATCTAATCGAAGGCTTTTAATGTTATTCTTAGGTATTTTTGGCTGATTTTCTTTGATTTAGACATAAAATAAAGACAAAATTAATACCTTGAAAAATTGGCCAATTTTCATGACCGCGGACCTTACAGAATGTGGGGATTCTGGTATCTTCTTTTATCGTCTATTTTCAATGATTCCTATCTAATCGAAGGCTTTTAATGTTATTCTTAGGTATTATTAGCTGATTTTCTTTGATTTAGACATAAAATAAATACAAAATTAATACCTTGAAAAATTGGCCAATTTTCATGATCGCGGACCTTACAGAATGTGCGGATTCTCGTATCTTCTTTTATCGTCTATTTTCAATGTTTCCTATCTAATCGAAGGCTTTTAATGTTATTCTTAGGTATTTTTAGCTGATTTTCTTTGATTTAGACATAAAATCAAGACAAAATGCTTACCTTGAAAAATTGGCCAATTTTCATGATCGCGGACCTTACAGAATGTGGAGATTCTGGTATCTTCTTTTATCGTCTATTTTCAATGTTTCCTATCTAATCGAAGGCTTTTAATGTTATTCTTAGGTATTTTTGGCTGATTTTCTTTGATTTAGACATAAAATAAAGACAAAATTAATACCTCCAAAAATTGGCAAATTTTCATGACCACGGACCTTACAGAATGTGCGTATTCGTGTCGTTTTTTATCGTCTATTTTCAATGTTTCCTATCTTATCGAAGGCTTTTAATGTTATTCTTAGGTATTTTTGGCTGATTTTCTTTGATTTAGACATAAAATAAAGACAAAATTATTACCTTCAAAAATTGGCCAATTTTCATGACCGCGGACCTTACAGAATGTGGGGATTCTGGTATCTTCTTTTATCGTCTATTTTCAATGTTTCCTATCTAATCGAAGGCTTTTAATGTTATTCTTAGGTATTTTTGGCTGATTTTCTTTGATTTAGACATAAAATAAAGACAAAATTAATACCTTGAAAAATTGGCCAATTTTCATGATCGCGGACCTTACAGAATGTGCGGATTCTCGTATCTTCTTTTATCGTCTATTTTCAATGTTTCCTATCTAATCGAAGGCTTTTAATGTTATTCTTAGGTATTTTTAGCTGATTTTCTTTGATTTAGACATAAAATCAAGACAAAATTAATACCTTCAAAAATTGGCCAATTTTCATGATCGCGGACCTTACAGAATGTGCGGATTCTCGTATCTTCTTTTATCGTCTATTTTCAATGTTTCCTATCTAATCGAAGGCTTTTAATGTTATTCTTAGGTATTTTTCGCTGATTTTCTTTGATTTAGACATAAAATCAAGACAAAATTAATACCTTCAAAAATTGGCCAATTTTCATGACCGCGGACCTTACAGAATGTGGGGATTCTGGTATCTTCTTTTATCGTCTATTTTCAATGTTTCCTATCTAATCGAAGGCTTTTAATGTTATTCTTAGGTATTATTAGCTGATTTTCTTTGATTTAGACATAAAATAAAGACAAAATTAATACCTTGAAAAATTGGCCAATTTTCATGATCGCGGACCTTACAGAATGTGCGGATTCTCGTATCTTCTTTTATCGTCTATTTTCAATGTTTCCTATCTAATCGAAGGCTTTTAATGTTATTCTTAGGTATTTTTAGCTGATTTTCTTTGATTTAGACATAAAATCAAGACAAAATTAATACCTTCAAAAATTGGCAAATTTTCATGACCACGGACCTTACAGAATGTGCGTATTCGTGTCGTCTTTTATCGTCTATTTTCAATGTTTCCTATCTAATACACGGCTTTTAATGTTATTCTTAGGTATTTTTAGCTGATATTCTTGTATTCACACATAAAATAAAGACAAAATTCATACCTTGAAAAATTGGCCAATTTTCATGACCGCGGACCTTACAGAATGTGGGGATTCTGGTATCTTCTTTTATCGTCTATTTTCAATGTTTCCTATCTAATCGAAGGCTTTTAATGTTATTCTTAGGTATTTTTGGCTGATTTTCTTTGATTTAGACATAAAATAAAGACAAAATTAATACCTTCAAAAATTGGCAAATTTTCATGACCGCGGACCTTACAGAATGTGGGGATTCTGGTATCTTCTTTTATCGTCTATTTTCAATGTTTCCTATCTAATCGAAGGCTTTTAATGTTATTCTTAGGTATTTTTGGCTGATTTTCTTTGATTTAGACATAAAATAAAGACAAAATTAATACCTTCAAAAATTGGCAAATTTTCATGACCGCGGACCTTACAGAATGTGGGGATTCTGGTATCTTCTTTTATCGTCTATTTTCAATGTTTCCTATCTAATCGAAGGCTTTTAATGTTATTCTTAGGTATTTTTGGCTGATTTTCTTTGATTTAGACATAAAATAAAGACAAAATTAATACCTTGAAAAATTGGCCAATTTTCATGACCGCGGACCTTACAGAATGTGGGGATTCTGGTATCTTCTTTTATCGTCTATTTTCAATGTTTCCTATCTAATCGAAGGCTTTTAATGTTATTCTTAGGTATTTTTACTGATTTTCTTTGATTTAGACATAAAATAAAGACAAAATTAATACCTTGAAAAATTGGCCAATTTTCATGACCGCGGACCTTACAGAATGTGGGGATTCTGGTATCTTCTTTTATCGTCTATTTTCAATGATTCCTATCTAATCGAAGGCTTTTAATGTTATTCTTAGGTATTATTAGCTGATTTTCTTTGATTTAGACATAAAATAAATACAAAATTAATACCTTGAAAAATTGGCCAATTTTCATGATCGCGGACCTTACAGAATGTGCGGATTCTCGTATCTTCTTTTATCGTCTATTTTCAATGTTTCCTATCTAATCGAAGGCTTTTAATGTTATTCTTAGGTATTTTTAGCTGATTTTCTTTGATTTAGACATAAAATCAAGACAAAATGCTTACCTTGAAAAATTGGCCAATTTTCATGATCGCGGACCTTACAGAATGTGGAGATTCTGGTATCTTCTTTTATCGTCTATTTTCAATGTTTCCTATCTAATCGAAGGCTTTTAATGTTATTCTTAGGTATTTTTGGCTGATTTTCTTTGATTTAGACATAAAATAAAGACAAAATTAATACCTCCAAAAATTGGCAAATTTTCATGACCACGGACCTTACAGAATGTGCGTATTCGTGTCGTTTTTTATCGTCTATTTTCAATGTTTCCTATCTTATCGAAGGCTTTTAATGTTATTCTTA
This sequence comes from Euprymna scolopes, assembly GCF_053919585.1. Lineage (NCBI taxonomy): Eukaryota > Metazoa > Mollusca > Cephalopoda > Sepiida > Sepiolidae > Euprymna > Euprymna scolopes. The sequence continues at coordinate 32,907,128 of NC_136493.1, read as the reverse complement.
GGTATTTTTGGCTGATTTTCTTTGATTTAGACATAAAATAAAGACAAAATTATTACCTTCAAAAATTGGCCAATTTTCATGACCGCGGACCTTACAGAATGTGGGGATTCTGGTATCTTCTTTTATCGTCTATTTTCAATGTTTCCTATCTAATCGAAGGCTTTTAATGTTATTCTTAGGTATTTTTGGCTGATTTTCTTTGATTTAGACATAAAATAAAGACAAAATTAATACCTTGAAAAATTGGCCAATTTTCATGATCGCGGACCTTACAGAATGTGCGGATTCTCGTATCTTCTTTTATCGTCTATTTTCAATGTTTCCTATCTAATCGAAGGCTTTTAATGTTATTCTTAGGTATTTTTAGCTGATTTTCTTTGATTTAGACATAAAATCAAGACAAAATTAATACCTTGAAAAATTGGCCAATTTTCATGATCGCGGACCTTACAGAATGTGCGGATTCTCGTATCTTCTTTTATCGTCTATTTTCAATGTTTCCTATCTAATCGAAGGCTTTTAATGTTATTCTTAGGTATTTTTCGCTGATTTTCTTTGATTTAGACATAAAATCAAGACAAAATTAATACCTTGAAAAATTGGCCAATTTTCATGACCGCGGACCTTACAGAATGTGGGGATTCTGGTATCTTCTTTTATCGTCTATTTTCAATGTTTCCTATCTAATCGAAGGCTTTTAATGTTATTCTTAGGTATTATTAGCTGATTTTCTTTGATTTAGACATAAAATAAAGACAAAATTAATACCTTGAAAAATTGGCCAATTTTCATGATCGCGGACCTTACAGAATGTGCGGATTCTCGTATCTTCTTTTATCGTCTATTTTCAATGTTTCCTATCTAATCGAAGGCTTTTAATGTTATTCTTAGGTATTTTTAGCTGATTTTCTTTGATTTAGACATAAAATCAAGACAAAATTAATACCTTCAAAAATTGGCAAATTTTCATGACCACGGACCTTACAGAATGTGCGTATTCGTGTCGTCTTTTATCGTCTATTTTCAATGTTTCCTATCTAATACACGGCTTTTAATGTTATTCTTAGGTATTTTTAGCTGATATTCTTGTATTCACACATAAAATAAAGACAAAATTCATACCTTGAAAAATTGGCCAATTTTCATGACCGCGGACCTTACAGAATGTGGGGATTCTGGTATCTTCTTTTATCGTCTATTTTCAATGTTTCCTATCTAATCGAAGGCTTTTAATGTTATTCTTAGGTATTTTTGGCTGATTTTCTTTGATTTAGACATAAAATAAAGACAAAATTAATACCTTGAAAAATTGGCCAATTTTCATGACCGCGGACCTTACAGAATGTGGGGATTCTGGTATCTTCTTTTATCGTCTATTTTCAATGTTTCCTATCTAATCGAAGGCTTTTAATGTTATTCTTAGGTATTTTTGGCTGATTTTCTTTGATTTAGACATAAAATAAAGACAAAATTAATACCTTCAAAAATTGGCAAATTTTCATGACCGCGGACCTTACAGAATGTGGGGATTCTGGTATCTTCTTTTATCGTCTATTTTCAATGTTTCCTATCTAATCGAAGGCTTTTAATGTTATTCTTAGGTATTTTTGGCTGATTTTCTTTGATTTAGACATAAAATAAAGACAAAATTAATACCTTCAAAAATTGGCAAATTTTCATGACCGCGGACCTTACAGAATGTGGGGATTCTGGTATCTTCTTTTATCGTCTATTTTCAATGTTTCCTATCTAATCGAAGGCTTTTAATGTTATTCTTAGGTATTTTTGGCTGATTTTCTTTGATTTAGACATAAAATAAAGACAAAATTAATACCTTGAAAAATTGGCCAATTTTCATGACCGCGGACCTTACAGAATGTGGGGATTCTGGTATCTTCTTTTATCGTCTATTTTCAATGTTTCCTATCTAATCGAAGGCTTTTAATGTTATTCTTAGGTATTTTTACTGATTTTCTTTGATTTAGACATAAAATAAAGACAAAATTAATACCTCCAAAAATTGGCAAATTTTCATGACCACGGACCTTACAGAATGTGCGTATTCGTGTCGTCTTTTATCGTCTATTTTCAATGTTTCCTATCTTATCGAAGGCTTTTAATGTTATTCTTAGGTATTTTTGGCTGATTTTCTTTGATTTAGACATAAAATAAAGACAAAATTAATACCTCCAAAAATTGGCAAATTTTCATGACCACGGACCTTACAGAATGTGCGTATTCGTGTCGTTTTTTATCGTCTATTTTCAATGTTTCCTATCTTATCGAAGGCTTTTAATGTTATTCTTAGGTATTTTTGGCTGATTTTCTTTGATTTAGACATAAAATAAAGACAAAATTAATACCTTCAAAAATTGGCCAATTTTCATGACCGCGGACCTTACAGAATGTGGGGATTCTGGTATCTTCTTTTATCGTCTATTTTCAATGTTTCCTATCTAATCGAAGGCTTTTAATGTTATTCTTAGGTATTTTTGGCTGATTTTCTTTGATTTAGACATAAAATAAAGACAAAATTAATACCTTGAAAAATTGGCCAATTTTCATGACCGCGGACCTTACAGAATGTGCGGATTCTGGTATCTTCTTTTATCGTCTATTTTCAATGTTTCCTATCTAATCGAAGGCTTTTAATGTTATTCTTAGGAATTTTTAGCTGATTTTCTTTGATTTAGACATAAAATCAAGACAAAATGCTTACCTTGAAAAATTGGCCAATTTTCATGATCGCGGACCTTACAGAATGTGGAGATTCTGGTATCTTCTTTTATCGTCTATTTTCAATGTTTCCTATCTAATCGAAGGCTTTTAATGTTATTCTTAGGTATTTTTGGCTGATTTTCTTTGATTTAGACATAAAATAAAGACAAAATTAATACCTCCAAAAATTGGCAAATTTTCATGACCACGGACCTTACAGAATGTGCGTATTCGTGTCGTTTTTTATCGTCTATTTTCAATGTTTCCTATCTTATCGAAGGCTTTTAATGTTATTCTTAGGTATTTTTGGCTGATTTTCTTTGATTTAGACATAAAATAAAGACAAAATTATTACCTTCAAAAATTGGCCAATTTTCATGACCGCGGACCTTACAGAATGTGGGGATTCTGGTATCTTCTTTTATCGTCTATTTTCAATGTTTCCTATCTAATCGAAGGCTTTTAATGTTATTCTTAGGTATTTTTGGCTGATTTTCTTTGATTTAGACATAAAATAAAGACAAAATTAATACCTTGAAAAATTGGCCAATTTTCATGATCGCGGACCTTACAGAATGTGCGGATTCTCGTATCTTCTTTTATCGTCTATTTTCAATGTTTCCTATCTAATCGAAGGCTTTTAATGTTATTCTTAGGTATTTTTAGCTGATTTTCTTTGATTTAGACATAAAATCAAGACAAAATTAATACCTTGAAAAATTGGCCAATTTTCATGATCGCGGACCTTACAGAATGTGCGGATTCTCGTATCTTCTTTTATCGTCTATTTTCAATGTTTCCTATCGTATCGAAGGCTTTTAATGTTATTCTTAGGTATTTTTCGCTGATTTTCTTTGATTTAGACATAAAATCAAGACAAAATTAATACCTTGAAAAATTGGCCAATTTTCATGACCGCGGACCTTACAGAATGTGGGGATTCTGGTATCTTCTTTTATCGTCTATTTTCAATGTTTCCTATCTAATCGAAGGCTTTTAATGTTATTCTTAGGTATTATTAGCTGATTTTCTTTGATTTAGACATAAAATAAAGACAAAATTAATACCTTGAAAAATTGGCCAATTTTCATGATCGCGGACCTTACAGAATGTGCGGATTCTCGTATCTTCTTTTATCGTCTATTTTCAATGTTTCCTATCTAATCGAAGGCTTTTAATGTTATTCTTAGGTATTTTTAGCTGATTTTCTTTGATTTAGACATAAAATCAAGACAAAATTAATACCTTCAAAAATTGGCAAATTTTCATGACCACGGACCTTACAGAATGTGCGTATTCGTGTCGTCTTTTATCGTCTATTTTCAATGTTTCCTATCTAATACACGGCTTTTAATGTTATTCTTAGGTATTTTTAGCTGATATTCTTGTATTCACACATAAAATAAAGACAAAATTCATACCTTGAAAAATTGGCCAATTTTCATGACCGCGGACCTTACAGAATGTGGGGATTCTGGTATCTTCTTTTATCGTCTATTTTCAATGTTTCCTATCTAATCGAAGGCTTTTAATGTTATTCTTAGGTATTTTTGGCTGATTTTCTTTGATTTAGACATAAAATAAAGACAAAATTAATACCTTGAAAAATTGGCCAATTTTCATGACCGCGGACCTTACAGAATGTGGGGATTCTGGTATCTTCTTTTATCGTCTATTTTCAATGTTTCCTATCTAATCGAAGGCTTTTAATGTTATTCTTAGGTATTTTTGGCTGATTTTCTTTGATTTAGACATAAAATAAAGACAAAATTAATACCTTCAAAAATTGGCAAATTTTCATGACCGCGGACCTTACAGAATGTGGGGATTCTGGTATCTTCTTTTATCGTCTATTTTCAATGTTTCCTATCTAATCGAAGGCTTTTAATGTTATTCTTAGGTATTTTTGGCTGATTTTCTTTGATTTAGACATAAAATAAAGACAAAATTAATACCTTCAAAAATTGGCAAATTTTCATGACCGCGGACCTTACAGAATGTGGGGATTCTGGTATCTTCTTTTATCGTCTATTTTCAATGTTTCCTATCTAATCGAAGGCTTTTAATGTTATTCTTAGGTATTTTTGGCTGATTTTCTTTGATTTAGACATAAAATAAAGACAAAATTAATACCTTGAAAAATTGGCCAATTTTCATGACCGCGGACCTTACAGAATGTGGGGATTCTGGTATCTTCTTTTATCGTCTATTTTCAATGTTTCCTATCTAATCGAAGGCTTTTAATGTTATTCTTAGGTATTTTTACTGATTTTCTTTGATTTAGACATAAAATAAAGACAAAATTAATACCTCCAAAAATTGGCAAATTTTCATGACCACGGACCTTACAGAATGTGCGTATTCGTGTCGTCTTTTATCGTCTATTTTCAATGTTTCCTATCTTATCGAAGGCTTTTAATGTTATTCTTAGGTATTTTTGGCTGATTTTCTTTGATTTAGACATAAAATAAAGACAAAATTAATACCTCCAAAAATTGGCAAATTTTCATGACCACGGACCTTACAGAATGTGCGTATTCGTGTCGTTTTTTATCGTCTATTTTCAATGTTTCCTATCTTATCGAAGGCTTTTAATGTTATTCTTAGGTATTTTTGGCTGATTTTCTTTGATTTAGACATAAAATAAAGACAAAATTAATACCTTCAAAAATTGGCCAATTTTCATGACCGCGGACCTTACAGAATGTGGGGATTCTGGTATCTTCTTTTATCGTCTATTTTCAATGTTTCCTATCTAATCGAAGGCTTTTAATGTTATTCTTAGGTATTTTTGGCTGATTTTCTTTGATTTAGACATAAAATAAAGACAAAATTAATACCTTGAAAAATTGGCCAATTTTCATGACCGCGGACCTTACAGAATGTGCGGATTCTGGTATCTTCTTTTATCGTCTATTTTCAATGTTTCCTATCTAATCGAAGGCTTTTAATGTTATTCTTAGGAATTTTTAGCTGATTTTCTTTGATTTAGACATAAAATCAAGACAAAATGCTTACCTTGAAAAATTGGCCAATTTTCATGATCGCGGACCTTACAGAATGTGGAGATTCTGGTATCTTCTTTTATCGTCTATTTTCAATGTTTCCTATCTAATCGAAGGCTTTTAATGTTATTCTTAGGTATTTTTGGCTGATTTTCTTTGATTTAGACATAAAATAAAGACAAAATTAATACCTCCAAAAATTGGCAAATTTTCATGACCACGGACCTTACAGAATGTGCGTATTCGTGTCGTTTTTTATCGTCTATTTTCAATGTTTCCTATCTTATCGAAGGCTTTTAATGTTATTCTTAGGTATTTTTGGCTGATTTTCTTTGATTTAGACATAAAATAAAGACAAAATGCTTACCTTGAAAAATTGGCCAATTTTCATGATCGCGGACCTTACAGAATGTGGAGATTCTGGTATCTTCTTTTATCGTCTATTTTCAATGTTTCCTATCTAATCGAAGGCTTTTAATGTTATTCTTAGGTATTTTTGGCTGATTTTCTTTGATTTAGACATAAAATAAAGACAAAATTAATACCTCCAAAAATTGGCAAATTTTCATGACCACGGACCTTACAGAATGTGCGTATTCGTGTCGTTTTTTATCGTCTATTTTCAATGTTTCCTATCTTATCGAAGGCTTTTAATGTTATTCTTAGGTATTTTTGGCTGATTTTCTTTGATTTAGACATAAAATAAAGACAAAATTAATACCTTAAAAAATTGGCCAATTTTCATGACCGCGGACCTTACAGAATGTGGGGATTCTGGTATCTTCTTTTATCGTCTATTTTCAATGTTTCCTATCTAATCGAAGGCTTTTAATGTTATTCTTAGGTATTTTTGGCTGATTTTCTTTGATTTAGACATAAAATAAAGACAAAATTAATACCTTCAAAAATTGGCAAATTTTCATGACCGCGGACCTTACAGAATGTGGGGATTCTGGTATCTTCTTTTATCGTCTATTTTCAATGTTTCCTATCTAATCGAAGGCTTTTAATGTTATTCTTAGGTATTTTTGGCTGATTTTCTTTGATTTAGACATAAAATAAAGACAAAATTAATACCTTCAAAAATTGGCAAATTTTCATGACCGCGGACCTTACAGAATGTGCGGATTCTCGTATCTTCTTTTATCGTCTATTTTCAATGTTTCCTATCTAATCGAAGGCTTTTAATGTTATTCTTAGGTATTTTTGGCTGATTTTCTTTGATTTAGACATAAAATAAAGACAAAATTAATACCTTGAAAAATTGGCCAATTTTCATGACCGCGGACCTTACAGAATGTGGGGATTCTGGTATCTTCTTTTATCGTCTATTTTCAATGTTTCCTATCTAATCGAAGGCTTTTAATGTTATTCTTAGGTATTTTTACTGATTTTCTTTGATTTAGACATAAAATAAAGACAAAATTAATACCTTCAAAAATTGGCAAATTTTCATGACCACGGACCTTACAGAATGTGGGGATTCTGGTATCTTCTTTTATCGTCTATTTTTAATGTTTCCTATCTAATCGAAGGCTTTTAATGTTATTCTTAGGTATTATTAGCTGATTTTCTTTGATTTAGACATAAAATAAAGACAAAATTAATACCTTGAAAAATTGGCCAATTTTCATGATCGCGGACCTTACAGAATGTGCGGATTCTCGTATCTTCTTTTATCGTCTATTTTCAATGTTTCCTATCTAATCGAAGGCTTTTAATGTTATTCTTAGGTATTTTTAGCTGATTTTCTTTGATTTAGACATAAAATCAAGACAAAATTAATACCTTGAAAAATTGGCCAATTTTCATGACCGCGGACCTTACAGAATGTGGGGATTCTGGTATCTTCTTTTATCGTCTATTTTCAATGTTTCCTATCTAATCGAAGGCTTTTAATGTAATTCTTAGGTATTTTTACTGATTTTCTTTGATTTAGACATAAAATAAAGACAAAATTAATACCTTCAAAAATTGGCCAATTTTCATGACCGCGGACCTTACAGAATGTGCGGATTCTGGTATCTTCTTTTATCGTCTATTTTCAATGTTTCCTATCTACTCGAAGGCTTTTAATGTTATTCTTAGGTATTTTTGGCTGATTTTCTTTGATTGAGACATAAAATAAAGACAAAATTAATACCTTGAAAAATTGGCCAATTTTCATGACCGCGGACCTGACAGAATGTGCGGATTCTGGTATCTTCTTTTATCGTCTATTTTCAATGTTTCCTATCTAATCGAAGGCTTTTAATGTTATTTTTAGGTATTTTTGGCTGATTTTCTTTGATTTAGACATAAAATAAAGACAAAATTAATACCTTGAAAAATTGGCCAATTTTCATGACCGCGGACCTTACAGAATGTGCGGATTCTCGTATCTTCTTTTATCGTCTATTTTCAATGTTTCCTATCTAATCGAAGGCTTTTAATGTTATTCTTAGGTATTTTTAGCTGATTGTCTTTGATTTAGACATAAAATCAAGACAAAATGCTTACCTTGAAAAATTGGCCAATTTTCATGATCGCGGACCTTACAGAATGTGGAGATTCTGGTATCTTCTTTTATCGTCTATTTTCAATGTTTCCTATCTAATCGAAGGCTTTTAATGTTATTCTTAGGTATTTTTGGCTGATTTTCTTTGATTTAGACATAAAATAAAGACAAAATTAATACCTCCAAAAATTGGCAAATTTTCATGACCACGGACCTTACAGAATGTGCGTATTCCTGTCGTCTTTTATCGTCTATTTTCAATGTTTCCTATCTAATCGAAGGCTTTTAATGTTATTCTTAGGTATTTTTGGCTGATTTTCTTTGATTTAGACATAAAATAAAGACAAAATTATTACCTTCAAAAATTGGCCAATTTTCATGACCGCGGACCTTACAGAATGTGGGGATTCTGGTATCTTCTTTTATCGTCTATTTTCAATGTTTCCTATCTAATCGAAGGCTTTTAATGTTATTCTTAGGTATTTTTGGCTGATTTTCTTTGATTTAGACATAAAATAAAGACAAAATTAATACCTTGAAAAATTGGCCAATTTTCATGACCGCGGACCTTACAGAATGTGGGGATTCTGGTATCTTCTTCTATCGTCTATTTTCAATGTTTCCTATCTAATCGAAGGCTTTTAATGTTATTCTTAGGTATTATTAGCTGATTTTCTTTGATTTAGACATAAAATAAAGACAAAATTAATACCTTGAAAAATTGGCCAATTTTCATGATCGCGGACCTTACAGAATGTGCGGATTCTCGTATCTTCTTTTATCGTCTATTTTCAATGTTTCCTATCTAATCGAAGGCTTTTAATGTTATTCTTAGGTATTTTTAGCTGATTTTCTTTGATTTAGACATAAAATCAAGACAAAATTAATACCTTGAAAAATTGGCCAATTTTCATGACCGCGGACCTTACAGAATGTGGGGATTCTGGTATCTTCTTTTATCGTCTATTTTCAATGTTTCCTATCTAATCGACGGCTTTTAATGTTATTCTTAGGTATTTTTACTGATTTTCTTTGATTTAGACATAAAATAAAGACAAAATTAATACCTTCAAAAATTGGCAAATTTTCATGACCACGGACCTTACAGAATGTGCGTATTCGTGTCGTCTTTTATCGTCTATTTTCAATGTTTCCTATCTAATCGACGGCTTTTAATGTTATTCTTAGGTATTTTTAGCTGATATTCTTGTATTCACACATAAAATAAAGACAAAATTCATACCTTGAAAAAGTGGCCAATTTTCATGACCGCGGACCTTACAGAATGTGGGGATTCTGGTATCTTCTTTTATCGTCTATTTTCAATGTTTCCTATCTAATCGAAGGCTTTTAATGTTATTCTTAGGTATTTTTGGCTGATTTTCTTTGATTTAGACATAAAATAAAGACAAAATTAATACCTTCAAAAATTGGCCAATTTTCATGACCGCGGACCTTACAGAATGTGGGGATTCTTGTATCTTCTTTTATCGTCTATTTTCAATGTTTCCTATCTAATCGAAGGCTTTTAATGTTATTCTTAGGTATTTTTGGCTGATTTTCTTTGATTTAGACATAAAATAAAGACAAAATTAATACCTTGAAAAATTGGCCAATTTTCATGACCGCGGACCTTACAGAATGTGGGGATTCTGGTATCTTCTTTTATCGTCTATTTTCAATGTTTCCTATCTAATCGAAGGCTTTTATTGTTATTCTTAGGTATTATTAGCTGATTTTCTTTGATTTAGACATAAAATAAAGACAAAATTAATACCTTGAAAAATTGGCCAATTTTCATGATCGCGGACCTTACAGAATGTGCGGATTCTGGTATCTTCTTTTATCGTCTATTTTCAATGTTTCCTATCTAATCGAAGGCTTTTAATGTTATTCTTAGGTATTTTTAGCTGATTTTCTTTGATTTAGACATAAAATCAAGACAAAATTAATACCTTGAAAAATTGGCCAATTTTCATGACCGCGGACCTTACAGAATGTGGGGATTCTGGTATCTTCTTTTATCGTCTATTTTCAATGTTTCCTATCTAATCGAAGGCTTTTAATGTAATTCTTAGGTATTTTTACTGATTTTCTTTGATTTAGACATAAAATAAAGACAAAATTAATACCTTCAAAAATTGGCCAATTTTCATGACCGCGGACCTTACAGAATGTGCGGATTCTGGTATCTTCTTTTATCGTCTATTTTCAATGTTTCCTATCTACTCGAAGGCTTTTAATGTTATTCTTAGGTATTTTTGGCTGATTTTCTTTGATTGAGACATAAAATAAAGACAAAATTAATACCTTGAAAAATTGGCCAATTTTCATGACCGCGGACCTGACAGAATGTGCGGATTCTGGTATCTTCTTTTATCGTCTATTTTCAATGTTTCCTATCTAATCGAAGGCTTTTAATGTTATTTTTAGGTATTTTTGGCTGATTTTCTTTGATTTAGACATAAAATAAAGACAAAATTAATACCTTGAAAAATTGGCCAATTTTCATGACCGCGGACCTTACAGAATGTGGGGATTCTGGTATCTTCTTTTATCGTCTATTTTCAATGTTTCCTATCTAATCGAAGGCTTTTAATGTTATTCTTAGGTATTTTTGGCTGATTTTCTTTGATTTAGACATAAAATAAAGACAAAATTAATACCTTGAAAAATTGGCCAATTTTCATGACCGCGGACCTTACAGAATGTGGGGATTCTGGTATCTTCTTTTATCGTCTATTTTCAATGTTTCCTATCTAATCGAAGGCTTTTAATGTTATTCTTAGGTATTTTTAGCTGATTTTCTTTGATTTAGACATAAAATCAAGACAAAATGCTTACCTTGAAAAATTGGCCAATTTTCATGATCGCGGACCTTACAGAATGTGGAGATTCTGGTATCTTCTTTTATCGTCTATTTTCAATGTTTCCTATCTAATCGAAGGCTTTTAATGTTATTCTTAGGTATTTTTGGCTGATTTTCTTTGATTTAGACATAAAATAAAGACAAAATTAATACCTCCAAAAATTGGCAAATTTTCATGACCACGGACCTTACAGAATGTGCGTATTCGTGTCGTCTTTTATCGTCTATTTTCAATGTTTCCTATCTAATCGAAGGCTTTTAATGTTATTCTTAGGTATTTTTGGCTGATTTTCTTTGATTTAGACATAAAATAAAGACAAAATTATTACCTTCAAAAATTGGCCAATTTTCATGACCGCGGACCTTACAGAATGTGGGGATTCTGGTATCTTCTTTTATCGTCTATTTTCAATGTTTCCTATCTAATCGAAGGCTTTTAATGTTATTCTTAGGTATTTTTGGCTGATTTTCTTTGATTTAGACATAAAATAAAGACAAAATTAATACCTTGAAAAATTGGCCAATTTTCATGACCGCGGACCTTACAGAATGTGGGGATTCTGGTATCTTCTTTTATCGTCTATTTTCAATGTTTCCTATCTAATCGAAGGCTTTTAATGTTATTCTTAGGTATTATTAGCTGATTTTCTTTGATTTAGACATAAAATAAAGACAAAATTAATACCTTGAAAAATTGGCCAATTTTCATGATCGCGGACCTTACAGAATGTGCGGATTCTCGTATCTTCTTTTATCGTCTATTTTCAATGTTTCCTATCTAATCGAAGGCTTTTAATGTTATTCTTAGGTATTTTTAGCTGATTTTCTTTGATTTAGACATAAAATCAAGACAAAATTAATACCTTGAAAAATTGGCCAATTTTCATGACCGCGGACCTTACAGAATGTGGGGATTCTGGTATCTTCTTTTATCGTCTATTTTCAATGTTTCCTATCTAATCGAAGGCTTTTAATGTTATTCTTAGGTATTTTTACTGATTTTCTTTGATTTAGACATAAAATAAAGACAAAATTAATACCTTCAAAAATTGGCAAATTTTCATGACCACGGACCTTACAGAATGTGCGTATTCGTGTCGTCTTTTATCGTCTATTTTCAATGTTTCCTATCTAATCGACGGCTTTTAATGTTATTCTTAGGTATTTTTAGCTGATATTCTTGTATTCACACATAAAATAAAGACAAAATTCATACCTTGAAAAATTGGCCAATTTTCATGACCGCGGACCTTACAGAATGTGGGGATTCTGGTATCTTCTTTTATCGTCTATTTTCAATGTTTCCTATCTAATCGACGGCTTTTAATGTTATTCTTAGGTATTTTTAGCTGATATTCTTGTATTCACACATAAAATAAAGACAAAATTCATACCTTGAAAAAGTGGCCAATTTTCATGACCGCGGACCTTACAGAATGTGGGGATTCTGGTATCTTCTTTTATCGTCTATTTTCAATTTTTCCTATCTAATCGAAGGCTTTTAATGTTATTCTTAGGTATTTTTGGCTGATTTTCTTTGATTTAGACATAAAATAAAGACAAAATTAATACCTTCAAAAATTGGCCAATTTTCATGACCGCGGACCTTACAGAATGTGGGGATTCTTGTATCTTCTTTTATCGTCTATTTTCAATGTTTCCTATCTAATCGAAGGCTTTTAATGTTATTCTTAGGTATTTTTGGCTGATTTTCTTTGATTTAGACATAAAATAAAGACAAAATTAATACCTTGAAAAATTGGCCAATTTTCATGACCGCGGACCTTACAGAATGTGGGGATTCTGGTATCTTCTTTTATCGTCTATTTTCAATGTTTCCTATCTAATCGAAGGCTTTTATTGTTATTCTTAGGTATTATTAGCTGATTTTCTTTGATTTAGACATAAAATAAAGACAAAATTAATACCTTGAAAAATTGGCCAATTTTCATGATCGCGGACCTTACAGAATGTTGCGGATTCTGGTATCTTCTTTTATCGTCTATTTTCAATGTTTCCTATCTAATCGAAGGCTTTTAATGTTATTCTTAGGTATTTTTAGCTGATTTTCTTTGATTTAGACATAAAATCAAGACAAAATTAATACCTTGAAAAATTGGCCAATTTTCATGACCGCGGACCTTACAGAATGTGGGGATTCTGGTATCTTCTTTTATCGTCTATTTTCAATGTTTCCTATCTAATCGAAGGCTTTTAATGTAATTCTTAGGTATTTTTACTGATTTTCTTTGATTTAGACATAAAATAAAGACAAAATTAATACCTTCAAAAATTGGCCAATTTTCATGACCGCGGACCTTACAGAATGTGCGGATTCTGGTATCTTCTTTTATCGTCTATTTTCAATGTTTCCTATCTACTCGAAGGCTTTTAATGTTATTCTTAGGTATTTTTGGCTGATTTTCTTTGATTGAGACATAAAATAAAGACAAAATTAATACCTTGAAAAATTGGCCAATTTTCATGACCGCGGACCTGACAGAATGTGCGGATTCTGGTATCTTCTTTTATCGTCTATTTTCAATGTTTCCTATCTAATCGAAGGCTTTTAATGTTATTTTTAGGTATTTTTGGCTGATTTTCTTTGATTTAGACATAAAATAAAGACAAAATTAATACCTTGAAAAATTGGCCAATTTTCATGACCGCGGACCTTACAGAATGTGGGGATTCTGGTATCTTCTTTTATCGTCTATTTTCAATGTTTCCTATCTAATCGAAGGCTTTTAATGTTATTCTTAGGTATTTTTGGCTGATTTTCTTTGATTTAGACATAAAATAAAGACAAAATTAATACCTTGAAAAATTGGCCAATTTTCATGACCGCGGACCTTACAGAATGTGGGGATTCTGGTATCTTCTTTTATCGTCTATTTTCAATGTTTCCTATCTAATCGAAGGCTTTTAATGTTATTCTTAGGTATTTTTAGCTGATTTTCTTTGATTTAGACATAAAATCAAGACAAAATGCTTACCTTGAAAAATTGGCCAATTTTCATGATCGCGGACCTTACAGAATGTGGAGATTCTGGTATCTTCTTTTATCGTCTATTTTCAATGTTTCCTATCTAATCGAAGGCTTTTAATGTTATTCTTAGGTATTTTTGGCTGATTTTCTTTGATTTAGACATAAAATAAAGACAAAATTAATACCTCCAAAAATTGGCAAATTTTCATGACCACGGACCTTACAGAATGTGCGTATTCGTGTCGTCTTTTATCGTCTATTTTCAATGTTTCCTATCTAATCGAAGGCTTTTAATGTTATTCTTAGGTATTTTTGGCTGATTTTCTTTGATTTAGACATAAAATAAAGACAAAATTATTACCTTCAAAAATTGGCCAATTTTCATGACCGCGGACCTTACAGAATGTGGGGATTCTGGTATCTTCTTTTATCGTCTATTTTCAATGTTTCCTATCTAATCGAAGGCTTTTAATGTTATTCTTAGGTATTTTTGGCTGATTTTCTTTGATTTAGACATAAAATAAAGACAAAATTAATACCTTGAAAAATTGGCCAATTTTCATGACCGCGGACCTTACAGAATGTGGGGATTCTGGTATCTTCTTTTATCGTCTATTTTCAATGTTTCCTATCTAATCGAAGGCTTTTAATGTTATTCTTAGGTATTATTAGCTGATTTTCTTTGATTTAGACATAAAATAAAGACAAAATTAATACCTTGAAAAATTGGCCAATTTTCATGATCGCGGACCTTACAGAATGTGCGGATTCTCGTATCTTCTTTTATCGTCTATTTTCAATGTTTCCTATCTAATCGAAGGCTTTTAATGTTATTCTTAGGTATTTTTAGCTGATTTTCTTTGATTTAGACATAAAATCAAGACAAAATTAATACCTTGAAAAATTGGCCAATTTTCATGACCGCGGACCTTACAGAATGTGGGGATTCTGGTATCTTCTTTTATCGTCTATTTTCAATGTTTCCTATCTAATCGAAGGCTTTTAATGTTATTCTTAGGTATTTTTACTGATTTTCTTTGATTTAGACATAAAATAAAGACAAAATTAATACCTTCAAAAATTGGCAAATTTTCATGACCACGGACCTTACAGAATGTGCGTATTCGTGTCGTCTTTTATCGTCTATTTTCAATGTTTCCTATCTAATCGACGGCTTTTAATGTTATTCTTAGGTATTTTTAGCTGATATTCTTGTATTCACACATAAAATAAAGACAAAATTCATACCTTGAAAAATTGGCCAATTTTCATGACCGCGGACCTTACAGAATGTGGGGATTCTGGTATCTTCTTTTATCGTCTATTTTCAATGTTTCCTATCTAATCGACGGCTTTTAATGTTATTCTTAGGTATTTTTAGCTGATATTCTTGTATTCACACATAAAATAAAGACAAAATTCATACCTTGAAAAAGTGGCCAATTTTCATGACCGCGGACCTTACAGAATGTGGGGATTCTGGTATCTTCTTTTATCGTCTATTTTCAATGTTTCCTATCTAATCGAAGGCTTTTAATGTTATTCTTAGGTATTTTTGGCTGATTTTCTTTGATTTAGACATAAAATAAAGACAAAATTAATACCTTCAAAAATTGGCCAATTTCATGACCGCGGACCTTACAGAATGTGGGGATTCTTGTATCTTCTTTTATCGTCTATTTTCAATGTTTCCTATCTAATCGAAGGCTTTTAATGTTATTCTTAGGTATTTTTGGCTGATTTTCTTTGATTTAGACATAAAATAAAGACAAAATTAATACCTTGAAAAATTGGCCAATTTTCATGACCGCGGACCTTACAGAATGTGGGGATTCTGGTATCTTCTTTTATCGTCTATTTTCAATGTTTCCTATCTAATCGAAGGCTTTTATTGTTATTCTTAGGTATTATTAGCTGATTTTCTTTGATTTAGACATAAAATAAAGACAAAATTAATACCTTGAAAAATTGGCCAATTTTCATGATCGCGGACCTTACAGAATGTGCGGATTCTGGTATCTTCTTTTATCATCTATTTTCAATGTTTCCTATCTAATCGAAGGCTTTTAATGTTATTCTTAGGTATTTTTAGCTGATTTTCTTTGATTTAGACATAAAATCAAGACAAAATTAATACCTTGAAAAATTGGCCAATTTTCATGACCGCGGACCTTACAGAATGTGGGGATTCTGGTATCTTCTTTTATCGTCTATTTTCAATGTTTCCTATCTAATCGAAGGCTTTTAATGTAATTCTTAGGTATTTTTACTGATTTTCTTTGATTTAGACATAAAATAAAGACAAAATTAATACCTTCAAAAATTGGCCAATTTTCATGACCGCGGACCTTACAGAATGTGCGGATTCTGGTATCTTCTTTTATCGTCTATTTTCAATGTTTCCTATCTACTCGAAGGCTTTTAATGTTATTCTTAGGTATTTTTGGCTGATTTTCTTTGATTGAGACATAAAATAAAGACAAAATTAATACCTTGAAAAATTGGCCAATTTTCATGACCGCGGACCTGACAGAATGTGCGGATTCTGGTATCTTCTTTTATCGTCTATTTTCAATGTTTCCTATCTAATCGAAGGCTTTTAATGTTATTTTTAGGTATTTTTGGCTGATTTTCTTTGATTTAGACATAAAATAAAGACAAAATTAATACCTTGAAAAATTGGCCAATTTTCATGACCGCGGACCTTACAGAATGTGGGGATTCTGGTATCTTCTTTTATCGTCTATTTTCAATGTTTCCTATCTAATCGAAGGCTTTTAATGTTATTCTTAGGTATTTTTGGCTGATTTTCTTTGATTTAGACATAAAATAAAGACAAAATTAATACCTTGAAAAATTGGCCAATTTTCATGACCGCGGACCTTACAGAATGTGCGGATTCTCGTATCTTCTTTTATCGTCTATTTTCAATGTTTCCTATCTAATCGAAGGCTTTTAATGTTATTCTTAGGTATTTTTAGCTGATTTTCTTTGATTTAGACATAAAATCAAGACAAAATGCTTACCTTGAAAAATTGGCCAATTTTCATGATCGCGGACCTTACAGAATGTGGAGATTCTGGTATCTTCTTTTATCGTCTATTTTCAATGTTTCCTATCTAATCGAAGGCTTTTAATGTTATTCTTAGGTATTTTTGGCTGATTTTCTTTGATTTAGACATAAAATAAAGACAAAATTAATACCTCCAAAAATTGGCAAATTTTCATGACCACGGACCTTACAGAATGTGCGTATTCGTGTCGTCTTTTATCGTCTATTTTCAATGTTTCCTATCTAATCGAAGGCTTTTAATGTTATTCTTAGGTATTTTTGGCTGATTTTCTTTGATTTAGACATAAAATAAAGACAAAATTATTACCTTCAAAAATTGGCCAATTTTCATGACCGCGGACCTTACAGAATGTGGGGATTCTGGTATCTTCTTTTATCGTCTATTTTCAATGTTTCCTATCTAATCGAAGGCTTTTAATGTTATTCTTAGGTATTTTTGGCTGATTTTCTTTGATTTAGACATAAAATAAAGACAAAATTAATACCTTGAAAAATTGGCCAATTTTCATGACCGCGGACCTTACAGAATGTGGGGATTCTGGTATCTTCTTTTATCGTCTATTTTCAATGTTTCCTATCTAATCGAAGGCTTTTAATGTTATTCTTAGGTATTATTAGCTGATTTTCTTTGATTTAGACATAAAATAAAGACAAAATTAATACCTTGAAAAATTGGCCAATTTTCATGATCGCGGACCTTACAGAATGTGCGGATTCTCGTATCTTCTTTTATCGTCTATTTTCAATGTTTCCTATCTAATCGAAGGCTTTTAATGTTATTCTTAGGTATTTTTAGCTGATTTTCTTTGATTTAGACATAAAATCAAGACAAAATTAATACCTTGAAAAATTGGCCAATTTTCATGACCGCGGACCTTACAGAATGTGGGGATTCTGGTATCTTCTTTTATCGTCTATTTTCAATGTTTCCTATCTAATCGAAGGCTTTTAATGTTATTCTTAGGTATTTTTACTGATTTTCTTTGATTTAGACATAAAATAAAGACAAAATTAATACCTTCAAAAATTGGCAAATTTTCATGACCACGGACCTTACAGAATGTGCGTATTCGTGTCGTCTTTTATCGTCTATTTTCAATGTTTCCTATCTAATCGACGGCTTTTAATGTTATTCTTAGGTATTTTTAGCTGATATTCTTGTATTCACACATAAAATAAAGACAAAATTCATACCTTGAAAAATTGGCCAATTTTCATGACCGCGGACCTTACAGAATGTGGGGATTCTGGTATCTTCTTTTATCGTCTATTTTCAATGTTTCCTATCTAATCGACGGCTTTTAATGTTATTCTTAGGTATTTTTAGCTGATATTCTTGTATTCACACATAAAATAAAGACAAAATTCATACCTTGAAAAAGTGGCCAATTTTCATGACCGCGGACCTTACAGAATGTGGGGATTCTGGTATCTTCTTTTATCGTCTATTTTCAATTTTTCCTATCTAATCGAAGGCTTTTAATGTTATTCTTAGGTATTTTTGGCTGATTTTCTTTGATTTAGACATAAAATAAAGACAAAATTAATACCTTCAAAAATTGGCCAATTTTCATGACCGCGGACCTTACAGAATGTGGGGATTCTTGTATCTTCTTTTATCGTCTATTTTCAATGTTTCCTATCTAATCGAAGGCTTTTAATGTTATTCTTAGGTATTTTTGGCTGATTTTCTTTGATTTAGACATAAAATAAAGACAAAATTAATACCTTGAAAAATTGGCCAATTTTCATGACCGCGGACCTTACAGAATGTGGGGATTCTGGTATCTTCTTTTATCGTCTATTTTCAATGTTTCCTATCTAATCGAAGGCTTTTATTGTTATTCTTAGGTATTATTAGCTGATTTTCTTTGATTTAGACATAAAATAAAGACAAAATTAATACCTTGAAAAATTGGCCAATTTTCATGATCGCGGACCTTACAGAATGTTGCGGATTCTGGTATCTTCTTTTATCGTCTATTTTCAATGTTTCCTATCTAATCGAAGGCTTTTAATGTTATTCTTAGGTATTTTTAGCTGATTTTCTTTGATTTAGACATAAAATCAAGACAAAATTAATACCTTGAAAAATTGGCCAATTTTCATGACCGCGGACCTTACAGAATGTGGGGATTCTGGTATCTTCTTTTATCGTCTATTTTCAATGTTTCCTATCTAATCGAAGGCTTTTAATGTAATTCTTAGGTATTTTTACTGATTTTCTTTGATTTAGACATAAAATAAAGACAAAATTAATACCTTCAAAAATTGGCCAATTTTCATGACCGCGGACCTTACAGAATGTGCGGATTCTGGTATCTTCTTTTATCGTCTATTTTCAATGTTTCCTATCTACTCGAAGGCTTTTAATGTTATTCTTAGGTATTTTTGGCTGATTTTCTTTGATTGAGACATAAAATAAAGACAAAATTAATACCTTGAAAAATTGGCCAATTTTCATGACCGCGGACCTGACAGAATGTGCGGATTCTGGTATCTTCTTTTATCGTCTATTTTCAATGTTTCCTATCTAATCGAAGGCTTTTAATGTTATTTTTAGGTATTTTTGGCTGATTTTCTTTGATTTAGACATAAAATAAAGACAAAATTAATACCTTGAAAAATTGGCCAATTTTCATGACCGCGGACCTTACAGAATGTGGGGATTCTGGTATCTTCTTTTATCGTCTATTTTCAATGTTTCCTATCTAATCGAAGGCTTTTAATGTTATTCTTAGGTATTTTTGGCTGATTTTCTTTGATTTAGACATAAAATAAAGACAAAATTAATACCTTGAAAAATTGGCCAATTTTCATGACCGCGGACCTTACAGAATGTGGGGATTCTGGTATCTTCTTTTATCGTCTATTTTCAATGTTTCCTATCTAATCGAAGGCTTTTAATGTTATTCTTAGGTATTTTTAGCTGATTTTCTTTGATTTAGACATAAAATCAAGACAAAATGCTTACCTTGAAAAATTGGCCAATTTTCATGATCGCGGACCTTACAGAATGTGGAGATTCTGGTATCTTCTTTTATCGTCTATTTTCAATGTTTCCTATCTAATCGAAGGCTTTTAATGTTATTCTTAGGTATTTTTGGCTGATTTTCTTTGATTTAGACATAAAATAAAGACAAAATTAATACCTCCAAAAATTGGCAAATTTTCATGACCACGGACCTTACAGAATGTGCGTATTCGTGTCGTCTTTTATCGTCTATTTTCAATGTTTCCTATCTAATCGAAGGCTTTTAATGTTATTCTTAGGTATTTTTGGCTGATTTTCTTTGATTTAGACATAAAATAAAGACAAAATTATTACCTTCAAAAATTGGCCAATTTTCATGACCGCGGACCTTACAGAATGTGGGGATTCTGGTATCTTCTTTTATCGTCTATTTTCAATGTTTCCTATCTAATCGAAGGCTTTTAATGTTATTCTTAGGTATTTTTGGCTGATTTTCTTTGATTTAGACATAAAATAAAGACAAAATTAATACCTTGAAAAATTGGCCAATTTTCATGACCGCGGACCTTACAGAATGTGGGGATTCTGGTATCTTCTTTTATCGTCTATTTTCAATGTTTCCTATCTAATCGAAGGCTTTTAATGTTATTCTTAGGTATTATTAGCTGATTTTCTTTGATTTAGACATAAAATAAAGACAAAATTAATACCTTGAAAAATTGGCCAATTTTCATGATCGCGGACCTTACAGAATGTGCGGATTCTCGTATCTTCTTTTATCGTCTATTTTCAATGTTTCCTATCTAATCGAAGGCTTTTAATGTTATTCTTAGGTATTTTTAGCTGATTTTCTTTGATTTAGACATAAAATCAAGACAAAATTAATACCTTGAAAAATTGGCCAATTTTCATGACCGCGGACCTTACAGAATGTGGGGATTCTGGTATCTTCTTTTATCGTCTATTTTCAATGTTTCCTATCTAATCGAAGGCTTTTAATGTTATTCTTAGGTATTTTTACTGATTTTCTTTGATTTAGACATAAAATAAAGACAAAATTAATACCTTCAAAAATTGGCAAATTTTCATGACCACGGACCTTACAGAATGTGCGTATTCGTGTCGTCTTTTATCGTCTATTTTCAATGTTTCCTATCTAATCGACGGCTTTTAATGTTATTCTTAGGTATTTTTAGCTGATATTCTTGTATTCACACATAAAATAAAGACAAAATTCATACCTTGAAAAATTGGCCAATTTTCATGACCGCGGACCTTACAGAATGTGGGGATTCTGGTATCTTCTTTTATCGTCTATTTTCAATGTTTCCTATCTAATCGACGGCTTTTAATGTTATTCTTAGGTATTTTTAGCTGATATTCTTGTATTCACACATAAAATAAAGACAAAATTCATACCTTGAAAAAGTGGCCAATTTTCATGACCGCGGACCTTACAGAATGTGGGGATTCTGGTATCTTCTTTTATCGTCTATTTTCAATGTTTCCTATCTAATCGAAGGCTTTTAATGTTATTCTTAGGTATTTTTGGCTGATTTTCTTTGATTTAGACATAAAATAAAGACAAAATTAATACCTTCAAAAATTGGCCAATTTTCATGACCGCGGACCTTACAGAATGTGGGGATTCTTGTATCTTCTTTTATCGTCTATTTTCAATGTTTCCTATCTAATCGAAGGCTTTTAATGTTATTCTTAGGTATTTTTGGCTGATTTTCTTTGATTTAGACATAAAATAAAGACAAAATTAATACCTTGAAAAATTGGCCAATTTTCATGACCGCGGACCTTACAGAATGTGGGGATTCTGGTATCTTCTTTTATCGTCTATTTTCAATGTTTCCTATCTAATCGAAGGCTTTTATTGTTATTCTTAGGTATTATTAGCTGATTTTCTTTGATTTAGACATAAAATAAAGACAAAATTAATACCTTGAAAAATTGGCCAATTTTCATGATCGCGGACCTTACAGAATGTGCGGATTCTGGTATCTTCTTTTATCATCTATTTTCAATGTTTCCTATCTAATCGAAGGCTTTTAATGTTATTCTTAGGTATTTTTAGCTGATTTTCTTTGATTTAGACATAAAATCAAGACAAAATTAATACCTTGAAAAATTGGCCAATTTTCATGACCGCGGACCTTACAGAATGTGGGGATTCTGGTATCTTCTTTTATCGTCTATTTTCAATGTTTCCTATCTAATCGAAGGCTTTTAATGTAATTCTTAGGTATTTTTACTGATTTTCTTTGATTTAGACATAAAATAAAGACAAAATTAATACCTTCAAAAATTGGCCAATTTTCATGACCGCGGACCTTACAGAATGTGCGGATTCTGGTATCTTCTTTTATCGTCTATTTTCAATGTTTCCTATCTACTCGAAGGCTTTTAATGTTATTTTTAGGTATTTTTGGCTGATTTTCTTTGATTTAGACATAAAATAAAGACAAAATTAATACCTTGAAAAATTGGCCAATTTTCATGACCGCGGACCTTACAGAATGTGGGGATTCTGGTATCTTCTTTTATCGTCTATTTTCAATGTTTCCTATCTAATCGAAGGCTTTTAATGTTATTCTTAGGTATTTTTGGCTGATTTTCTTTGATTTAGACATAAAATAAAGACAAAATTAATACCTTGAAAAATTGGCCAATTTTCATGACCGCGGACCTTACAGAATGTGGGGATTCTGGTATCTTCTTTTATCGTCTATTTTCAATGTTTCCTATCTAATCGAAGGCTTTTAATGTTATTCTTAGGTATTTTTGGCTGATTTTCTTTGATTTAGACATAAAATAAAGACAAAATTAATACCTTGAAAAATTGGCCAATTTTCATGACCGCGGACCTTACAGAATGTGCGGATTCTCGTATCTTCTTTTATCGTCTATTTTCAATGTTTCCTATCTAATCGAAGGCTTTTAATGTTATTCTTAGGTATTTTTAGCTGATTTTCTTTGATTTAGACATAAAATCAAGACAAAATGCTTACCTTGAAAAATTGGCCAATTTTCATGATCGCGGACCTTACAGAATGTGGAGATTCTGGTATCTTCTTTTATCGTCTATTTTCAATGTTTCCTATCTAATCGAAGGCTTTTAATGTTATTCTTAGGTATTTTTGGCTGATTTTCTTTGATTTAGACATAAAATAAAGACAAAATTAATACCTCCAAAAATTGGCAAATTTTCATGACCACGGACCTTACAGAATGTGCGTATTCGTGTCGTCTTTTATCGTCTATTTTCAATGTTTCCTATCTAATCGAAGGCTTTTAATGTTATTCTTAGGTATTTTTGGCTGATTTTCTTTGATTTAGACATAAAATAAAGACAAAATTATTACCTTCAAAAATTGGCCAATTTTCATGACCGCGGACCTTACAGAATGTGGGGATTCTGGTATCTTCTTTTATCGTCTATTTTCAATGTTTCCTATCTAATCGAAGGCTTTTAATGTTATTCTTAGGTATTTTTGGCTGATTTTCTTTGATTTAGACATAAAATAAAGACAAAATTAATACCTTGAAAAATTGGCCAATTTTCATGACCGCGGACCTTACAGAATGTGGGGATTCTGGTATCTTCTTTTATCGTCTATTTTCAATGTTTCCTATCTAATCGAAGGCTTTTAATGTTATTCTTAGGTATTATTAGCTGATTTTCTTTGATTTAGACATAAAATAAAGACAAAATTAATACCTTGAAAAATTGGCCAATTTTCATGATCGCGGACCTTACAGAATGTGCGGATTCTCGTATCTTCTTTTATCGTCTATTTTCAATGTTTCCTATCTAATCGAAGGCTTTTAATGTTATTCTTAGGTATTTTTAGCTGATTTTCTTTGATTTAGACATAAAATCAAGACAAAATTAATACCTTGAAAAATTG
Organism: Euprymna scolopes; assembly: GCF_053919585.1. NCBI lineage: Eukaryota > Metazoa > Mollusca > Cephalopoda > Sepiida > Sepiolidae > Euprymna > Euprymna scolopes. Next base: position 32,883,083 of record NC_136493.1, on the reverse strand, counting down.
GCCAATTTTCATGACCGCGGACCTTACAGAATGTGGGGATTCTGGTATCTTCTTTTATCGTCTATTTTCAATGTTTCCTATCTAATCGAAGGCTTTTAATGTTATTCTTAGGTATTTTTACTGATTTTCTTTGATTTAGACATAAAATAAAGACAAAATTAATACCTTCAAAAATTGGCAAATTTTCATGACCACGGACCTTACAGAATGTGCGTATTCGTGTCGTCTTTTATCGTCTATTTTCAATGTTTCCTATCTAATCGACGGCTTTTAATGTTATTCTTAGGTATTTTTAGCTGATATTCTTGTATTCACACATAAAATAAAGACAAAATTCATACCTTGAAAAATTGGCCAATTTTCATGACCGCGGACCTTACAGAATGTGGGGATTCTGGTATCTTCTTTTATCGTCTATTTTCAATGTTTCCTATCTAATCGAAGGCTTTTAATGTTATTCTTAGGTATTTTTGGCTGATTTTCTTTGATTTAGACATAAAATAAAGACAAAATTAATACCTTCAAAAATTGGCCAATTTTCATGACCGCGGACCTTACAGAATGTGGGGATTCTGGTATCTTCTTTTATCGTCTATTTTCAATGTTTCCTATCTAATCGAAGGCTTTTAATGTTATTCTTAGGTATTTTTGGCTGATTTTCTTTGATTTAGACATAAAATAAAGACAAAATTAATACCTTGAAAAATTGGCCAATTTTCATGACCGCGGACCTTACAGAATGTGGGGATTCTGGTATCTTCTTTTATCGTCTATTTTCAATGTTTCCTATCTAATCGTAGGCTTTTATTGTTATTCTTAGGTATTATTAGCTGATTTTCTTTGATTTAGACATAAAATAAAGACAAAATTAATACCTTGAAAAATTGGCCAATTTTCATGATCGCGGACCTTACTGATTGTGCGGATTCTCGTATCTTCTTTTATCGTCTATTTTCAATGTTTCCTATCTAATCGAAGGCTTTTAATGTTATTCTTAGGTATTTTTAGCTGATTTTCTTTGATTTAGACATAAAATCAAGACAAAATTAATACCTTCAAAAATTGGCCAATTTTCATGACCGCGGACCTTACAGAATGTGGGGATTCTGGTATCTTCTTTTATCGTCTATTTTCAATGTTTCCTATCTAATCGAAGGCTTTTAATGTAATTCTTAGGTATTTTTACTGATTTTCTTTGATTTAGACATAAAATAAAGACAAAATTAATACCTTCAAAAATTGGCCAATTTTCATGACCGCGGACCTTACAGAATGTGGGGATTCTGGTATCTTCTTTTATCGTCTATTTTCAATGTTTCCTATCTAATCGAAGGCTTTTAATGTTATTCTTAGGTATTTTTGGCTGATTTTCTTTGATTGAGACATAAAATAAAGACAAAATTAATACCTTGAAAAATTGGCCAATTTTCATGACCGCGGACCTGACAGAATGTGCGGATTCTGGTATCTTCTTTTATAGTCTATTTTCAATGTTTCCTATCTAATCGAAGGCTTTTAATGTTATTTTTAGGTATTTTTGGCTGATTTTCTTTGATTTAGACATAAAATAAAGACAAAATTAATACCTTGAAAAATTGGCCAATTTTCATGACCGCGGACCTTACAGAATGTGGGGATTCTGGTATCTTCTTTTATCGTCTATTTTCAATGTTTCCTATCTAATCGAAGGCTTTTAATGTTATTCTTAGGTATTTTTACTGATTTTCTTTGATTTAGACATAAAATAAAGACAAAATTAATACCTCCAAAAATTGGCAAATTTTCATGACCACGGACCTTACAGAATGTGCGTATTCGTGTCGTCTTTTATCGTCTATTTTCAATGTTTCCTATCTAATCGAAGGCTTTTAATGTTATTCTTAGGTATTTTTGGCTGATTTTCTTTGATTTAGACATAAAATAAAGACAAAATTAATACCTTCAAAAATTGGCCAATTTTCATGACCGCGGACCTTACAGAATGTGGGGATTCTGGTATCTTCTTTTATCGTCTATTTTCAATGTTTCCTATCTAATCGAAGGCTTTTAATGTTATTCTTAGGTATTTTTGGCTGATTTTCTTTGATTTAGACATAAAATAAAGACAAAATTAATACCTTCAAAAATTGGCCAATTTTCATGATCGCGGACCTTACAGAATGTGCGGATTCTCGTATCTTCTTTTATCGTCTATTTTCAATGTTTCCTATCTAATCAAAGGCTTTTAATGTTATTCTTAGGTATTTTTAGCTGATTTTCTTTAATTTAGACATAAAATCAAGACAAAATTAATACCTTGAAAAATTGGCCAATTTTCATGACCGCGGACCTTACAGAATGTGGGGATTCTGGTATCTTCTTTTATCGTCTATTTTCAATGTTTCCTATCTAATCGAAGGCATTTAATGTTATTCTTAGGTATTTTTAGCTGATTTTCTTTGATTTAGACATAAAATAAAGACAAAATTAATACCTTCAAAAATTGGCCAATTTTCATGACCGCGGACCTTACAGAATGTGCGGATTCTGGTATCTTCTTTTATCGTCTATTTTCAAAGTTTCCTATCTAATCGAAGGCTTTTAATGTTATTTTTAGGTATTTTTGGCTGATTTTCTTTGATTTAGACATAAAATAAAGACAAAATAATTACCTTAAAAAATTGGCCAATTTTCATGACCGCGGACCTTACAGAATGTGGGGATTCTGGTATCTTCTTTTATCGTCTATTTTCAATGTTTCCTATCTAATCGAAGGCTTTTAATGTTATTCTTAGGTATTTTTACTGATTTTCTTTGATTTAGACATAAAATAAAGACAAAATTATTACCTCCAAAAATTGGCAAATTTTCATGACCACGGACCTTACAGAATGTGCGTATTCGTGTTGTCTTTTATCGTCTATTTTCAATGTTTCCTATCTAATCGAAGGCTTTTAATGTTATTCTTAGGTATTTTTGGCTGATTTTCTTTGATTTAGACATAAAATAAAGACAAAATTAATACCTTCAAAAATTGGCCAATTTTCATGACCGCGGACCTTACAGAATGTGGGGATTCTGGTATCTTCTTTTATCGTCTATTTTCAATGTTTCCTATCTAATCGAAGGCTTTTAATGTTATTCTTAGGTATTTTTGGCTGATTTTCTTTGATTTAGACATAAAATAAAGACAAAATTAATACCTTGAAAAATTGGCCAATTTTCATGACCGCGGACCTTACAGAATGTGGGGATTCTCGTATCTTCTTTTATCGTCTATTTTCAATGTTTCCTATCTAATCAAAGGCTTTTAATGTTATTCTTAGGTATTATTAGCTGATTTTCTTTGATTTAGACATAAAATAAAGACAAAATTAATACCTTGAAAAATTGGCCAATTTTCATGACCGCGGACCTTACAGAATGTGGGGATTCTGGTATCTTCTTTTATCGTCTATTTTCAATGTTTCCTATCTAATCGAAGGCTTTTAATGTTATTCTTAGGTATTTTTACTGATTTTCTTTGATTTAGACATAAAATAAAGACAAAATTAATACCTTCAAAAATTGGCAAATTTTCATGACCACGGACCTTACAGAATGTGCGTATTCGTGTCGTCTTTTATCGTCTATTTTCAATGTTTCCTATCTAATCGACGGCTTTTAATGTTATTCTTAGGTATTTTTAGCTGATATTCTTGTATTCACACATAAAATAAAGACAAAATTCATACCTTGAAAAATTGTCCAATTTTCATGACCGCGGACCTTACAGAATGTGGGGATTCTGGTATCTTCTTTTATCGTCTATTTTCAATGTTTCCTATCTAATCGAAGGCTTTTAATGTTATTCTTAGGTATTTTTGGCTGATTTTCTTTGATTTAGACATAAAATAAAGACAAAATTAATACCTTCAAAAATTGGCCAATTTTCATGACCGCGGACCTTACAGAATGTGGGGATTCTGGTATCTTCTTTTATCGTCTATTTTCAATGTTTCCTATCTAATCGAAGGCTTTTAATGTTATTCTTAGGTATTTTTGGCTGATTTTCTTTGATTTAGACATAAAATAAAGACAAAATTAATACCTTGAAAAATTGGCCAATTTTCATGACCGCGGACCTTACAGAATGTGGGGATTCTGGTATCTTCTTTTATCGTCTATTTTCAATGTTTCCTATCTAATCGTAGGCTTTTATTGTTATTCTTAGGTATTATTAGCTGATTTTCTTTGATTTAGACATAAAATAAAGACAAAATTAATACCTTGAAAAATTGGCCAATTTTCATGATCGCGGACCTTACTGATTGTGCGGATTCTCGTATCTTCTTTTATCGTCTATTTTCAATGTTTCCTATCTAATCGAAGGCTTTTAATGTTATTCTTAGGTATTTTTAGCTGATTTTCTTTGATTTAGACATAAAATCAAGACAAAATTAATACCTTCAAAAATTGGCCAATTTTCATGACCGCGGACCTTACAGAATGTGGGGATTCTGGTATCTTCTTTTATCGTCTATTTTCAATGTTTCCTATCTAATCGAAGGCTTTTAATGTAATTCTTAGGTATTTTTACTGATTTTCTTTGATTTAGACATAAAATAAAGACAAAATTAATACCTTCAAAAATTGGCCAATTTTCATGACCGCGGACCTTACAGAATGTGGGGATTCTGGTATCTTCTTTTATCGTCTATTTTCAATGTTTCCTATCTAATCGAAGGCTTTTAATGTTATTCTTAGGTATTTTTGGCTGATTTTCTTTGATTGAGACATAAAATAAAGACAAAATTAATACCTTGAAAAATTGGCCAATTTTCATGACCGCGGACCTGACAGAATGTGCGGATTCTGGTATCTTCTTTTATAGTCTATTTTCAATGTTTCCTATCTAATCGAAGGCTTTTAATGTTATTTTTAGGTATTTTTGGCTGATTTTCTTTGATTTAGACATAAAATAAAGACAAAATTAATACCTTGAAAAATTGGCCAATTTTCATGACCGCGGACCTTACAGAATGTGGGGATTCTGGTATCTTCTTTTATCGTCTATTTTCAATGTTTCCTATCTAATCGAAGGCTTTTAATGTTATTCTTAGGTATTTTTACTGATTTTCTTTTATTTAGACATAAAATAAAGACAAAATTAATACCTTCAAAAATTGGCAAATTTTCATGACCACGGACCTTACAGAATGTGCGTATTCGTGTCGTCTTTTATCGTCTATTTTCAATGTTTCCTATCTAATCGACGGCTTTTAATGTTATTCTTAGGTATTTTTAGCTGATATTCTTATATTCACACATAAAATAAAGACAAAATTCATACCTTGAAAAATTGGCCAATTTTCATGACCGCGGACCTTACAGAATGTGGGGATTCTGGTATCTTCTTTTATCTTCTATTTTCAATGTTTCCTATCTAATCGACGGCTTTTAATGTTATTCTTAGGTATTTTTAGCTGATATTCTTGTATTCACACATAAAATAAAGACAAAATTCATACCTTGAAAAAGTGGCCAATTTTCATGACCGCGGACCTTACAGAATGTGGGGATTCTGGTATCTTCTTTTATCGTCTATTTTCAATGTTTCCTATCTAATCGAAGGCTTTTAATGTTATTCTTAGGTATTTTTGGCTGATTTTCTTTGATTTAGACATAAAATAAAGACAAAATTAATACCTTCAAAAATTGGCCAATTTTCATGACCGCGGACCTTACAGAATGTGGGGATTCTTGTATCTTCTTTTATCGTCTATTTTCAATGTTTCCTATCTAATCGAAGGCTTTTAATGTTATTCTTAGGTATTTTTGGCTGATTTTCTTTGATTTAGACATAAAATAAAGACAAAATTAATACCTTGAAAAATTGGCCAATTTTCATGACCGCGGACCTTACAGAATGTGGGGATTCTGGTATCTTCTTTTATCGTCTATTTTCAATGTTTCCTATCTAATCGAAGGCTTTTATTGTTATTCTTAGGTATTATTAGCTGATTTTCTTTGATTTAGACATAAAATAAAGACAAAATTAATACCTTGAAAAATTGGCCAATTTTCATGATCGCGGACCTTACAGAATGTGCGGATTCTGGTATCTTCTTTTATCGTCTATTTTCAATGTTTCCTATCTAATCGAAGGCTTTTAATGTTATTCTTAGGTATTTTTAGCTGATTTTCTTTGATTTAGACATAAAATCAAGACAAAATTAATACCTTGAAAAATTGGCCAATTTTCATGACCGCGGACCTTACAGAATGTGGGGATTCTGGTATCTTCTTTTATCGTCTATTTTCAATGTTTCCTATCTAATCGAAGGCTTTTAATGTAATTCTTAGGTATTTTTACTGATTTTCTTTGATTTAGACATAAAATAAAGACAAAATTAATACCTTCAAAAATTGGCCAATTTTCATGACCGCGGACCTTACAGAATGTGCGGATTCTGGTATCTTCTTTTATCGTCTATTTTCAATGTTTCCTATCTACTCGAAGGCTTTTAATGTTATTCTTAGGTATTTTTGGCTGATTTTCTTTGATTGAGACATAAAATAAAGACAAAATTAATACCTTGAAAAATTGGCCAATTTTCATGACCGCGGACCTGACAGAATGTGCGGATTCTGGTATCTTCTTTTATCGTCTATTTTCAATGTTTCCTATCTAATCGAAGGCTTTTAATGTTATTTTTAGGTATTTTTGGCTGATTTTCTTTGATTTAGACATAAAATAAAGACAAAATTAATACCTTGAAAAATTGGCCAATTTTCATGACCGCGGACCTTACAGAATGTGGGGATTCTGGTATCTTCTTTTATCGTCTATTTTCAATGTTTCCTATCTAATCGAAGGCTTTTAATGTTATTCTTAGGTATTTTTGGCTGATTTTCTTTGATTTAGACATAAAATAAAGACAAAATTAATACCTTGAAAAATTGTCCAATTTTCATGACCGCGGACCTTACAGAATGTGCGGATTCTCGTATCTTCTTTTATCGTCTATTTTCAATGTTTCCTATCTAATCGAAGGCTTTTAATGTTATTCTTAGGTATTTTTAGCTGATTTTCTTTGATTTAGACATAAAATCAAGACAAAATGCTTACCTTGAAAAATTGGCCAATTTTCATGATCGCGGACCTTACAGAATGTGGAGATTCTGGTATCTTCTTTTATCGTCTATTTTCAATGTTTCCTATCTAATCGAAGGCTTTTAATGTTATTCTTAGGTATTTTTGGCTGATTTTCTTTGATTTAGACATAAAATAAAGACAAAATTAATACCTCCAAAAATTGGCAAATTTTCATGACCACGGACCTTACAGAATGTGCGTATTCGTGTCGTCTTTTATCGTCTATTTTCAATGTTTCCTATCTAATCGAAGGCTTTTAATGTTATTCTTAGGTATTTTTGGCTGATTTTCTTTGATTTAGACATAAAATAAAGACAAAATTATTACCTTCAAAAATTGGCCAATTTTCATGACCGCGGACCTTACAGAATGTGGGGATTCTGGTATCTTCTTTTATCGTCTATTTTCAATGTTTCCTATCTAATCGAAGGCTTTTAATGTTATTCTTAGGTATTTTTGGCTGATTTTCTTTGATTTAGACATAAAATAAAGACAAAATTAATACCTTGAAAAATTGGCCAATTTTCATGACCGCGGACCTTACAGAATGTGGGGATTCTGGTATCTTCTTTTATCGTCTATTTTCAATGTTTCCTATCTAATCGAAGGCTTTTAATGTTATTCTTAGGTATTATTAGCTGATTTTCTTTGATTTAGACATAAAATAAAGACAAAATTAATACCTTGAAAAATTGGCCAATTTTCATGATCGCGGACCTTACAGAATGTGCGGATTCTCGTATCTTCTTTTATCGTCTATTTTCAATGTTTCCTATCTAATCGAAGGCTTTTAATGTTATTCTTAGGTATTTTTAGCTGATTTTCTTTGATTTAGACATAAAATCAAGACAAAATTAATACCTTGAAAAATTGGCCAATTTTCATGACCGCGGACCTTACAGAATGTGGGGATTCTGGTATCTTCTTTTATCGTCTATTTTCAATGTTTCCTATCTAATCGAAGGCTTTTAATGTTATTCTTAGGTATTTTTACTGATTTTCTTTGATTTAGACATAAAATAAAGACAAAATTAATACCTTCAAAAATTGGCAAATTTTCATGACCACGGACCTTACAGAATGTGCGTATTCGTGTCGTCTTTTATCGTCTATTTTCAATGTTTCCTATCTAATCGACGGCTTTTAATGTTATTCTTAGGTATTTTTAGCTGATATTCTTGTATTCACACATAAAATAAAGACAAAATTCATACCTTGAAAAATTGGCCAATTTTCATGACCGCGGACCTTACAGAATGTGGGGATTCTGGTATCTTCTTTTATCGTCTATTTTCAATGTTTCCTATCTAATCGAAGGCTTTTAATGTTATTCTTAGGTATTTTTGGATGATTTTCTTTGATTTAGACATAAAATAAAGACAAAATTAATACCTTCAAAAATTGGCCAATTTTCATGACCGCGGACCTTACAGAATGTGGGGATTCTGGTATCTTCTTTTATCGTCTATTTTCAATGTTTCCTATCTAATCGAAGGCTTTTAATGTTATTCTTAGGTATTTTTGGCTGATTTTCTTTGATTTAGACATAAAATAAAGACAAAATTAATACCTTGAAAAATTGGCCAATTTTCATGACCGCGGACCTTACAGAATGTGGGGATTCTGGTATCTTCTTTTATCGTCTATTTTCAATGTTTCCTATCTAATCGTAGGCTTTTATTGTTATTCTTAGGTATTATTAGCTGATTTTCTTTGATTTAGACATAAAATAAAGACAAAATTAATACCTTGAAAAATTGGCCAATTTTCATGATCGCGGACCTTACTGATTGTGCGGATTCTCGTATCTTCTTTTATCGTCTATTTTCAATGTTTCCTATCTAATCGAAGGCTTTTAATGTTATTCTTAGGTATTTTTGGCTGATTTTCTTTGATTTAGACATAAAATCAAGACAAAATTAATACCTTCAAAAATTGGCCAATTTTCATGACCGCGGACCTTACAGAATGTGGGGATTCTGGTATCTTCTTTTATCGTCTATTTTCAATGTTTCCTATCTAATCGAAGGCTTTTAATGTAATTCTTAGGTATTTTTACTGATTTTCTTTGATTTAGACATAAAATAAAGACAAAATTAATACCTTCAAAAATTGGCCAATTTTCATGACCGCGGACCTTACAGAATGTGGGGATTCTGGTATCTTCTTTTATCGTCTATTTTCAATGTTTCCTATCTAATCGAAGGCTTTTAATGTTATTCTTAGGTATTTTTGGCTGATTTTCTTTGATTGAGACATAAAATAAAGACAAAATTAATACCTTGAAAAATTGGCCAATTTTCATGACCGCGGACCTGACAGAATGTGCGGATTCTGGTATCTTCTTTTATAGTCTATTTTCAATGTTTCCTATCTAATCGAAGGCTTTTAATGTTATTTTTAGGTATTTTTGGCTGATTTTCTTTGATTTAGACATAAAATAAAGACAAAATTAATACCTTGAAAAATTGGCCAATTTTCATGACCGCGGACCTTACAGAATGTGGGGATTCTGGTATCTTCTTTTATCGTCTATTTTCAATGTTTCCTATCTAATCGAAGGCTTTTAATGTTATTCTTAGGTATTTTTACTGATTTTCTTTGATTTAGACATAAAATAAAGACAAAATTAATACCTCCAAAAATTGGCAAATTTTCATGACCACGGACCTTACAGAATGTGCGTATTCGTGTCGTCTTTTATCGTCTATTTTCAATGTTTCCTATCTAATCGAAGGCTTTTAATGTTATTCTTAGGTATTTTTAGCTGATTTTCTTTAATTTAGACATAAAATCAAGACAAAATTAATACCTTGAAAAATTGGCCAATTTTCATGACCGCGGACCTTACAGAATGTGGGGATTCTGGTATCTTCTTTTATCGTCTATTTTCAATGTTTCCTATCTAATCGAAGGCATTTAATGTTATTCTTAGGTATTTTTAGCTGATTTTCTTTGATTTAGACATAAAATAAAGACAAAATTAATACCTTCAAAAATTGGCCAATTTTCATGACCGCGGACCTTACAGAATGTGCGGATTCTGGTATCTTCTTTTATCGTCTATTTTCAAAGTTTCCTATCTAATCGAAGGCTTTTAATGTTATTTTTAGGTATTTTTGGCTGATTTTCTTTGATTTAGACATAAAATAAAGACAAAATAATTACCTTAAAAAATTGGCCAATTTTCATGACCGCGGACCTTACAGAATGTGGGGATTCTGGTATCTTCTTTTATCGTCTATTTTCAATGTTTCCTATCTAATCGAAGGCTTTTAATGTTATTCTTAGGTATTTTTACTGATTTTCTTTGATTTAGACATAAAATAAAGACAAAATTATTACCTCCAAAAATTGGCAAATTTTCATGACCACGGACCTTACAGAATGTGCGTATTCGTGTTGTCTTTTATCGTCTATTTTCAATGTTTCCTATCTAATCGAAGGCTTTTAATGTTATTCTTAGGTATTTTTGGCTGATTTTCTTTGATTTAGACATAAAATAAAGACAAAATTAATACCTTCAAAAATTGGCCAATTTTCATGACCGCGGACCTTACAGAATGTGGGGATTCTGGTATCTTCTTTTATCGTCTATTTTCAATGTTTCCTATCTAATCGAAGGCTTTTAATGTTATTCTTAGGTATTTTTGGCTGATTTTCTTTGATTTAGACATAAAATAAAGACAAAATTAATACCTTGAAAAATTGGCCAATTTTCATGACCGCGGACCTTACAGAATGTGGGGATTCTCGTATCTTCTTTTATCGTCTATTTTCAATGTTTCCTATCTAATCAAAGGCTTTTAATGTTATTCTTAGGTATTATTAGCTGATTTTCTTTGATTTAGACATAAAATAAAGACAAAATTAATACCTTGAAAAATTGGCCAATTTTCATGACCGCGGACCTTACAGAATGTGGGGATTCTGGTATCTTCTTTTATCGTCTATTTTCAATGTTTCCTATCTAATCGAAGGCTTTTAATGTTATTCTTAGGTATTTTTACTGATTTTCTTTGATTTAGACATAAAATAAAGACAAAATTAATACCTTGAAAAATTGGCCAATTTTCATGACCGCGGACCTTACAGAATGTGCGGATTCTGGTATCTTCTTTTATCGTCTATTTTCAATGTTTCCTATCTAATCGAAGGCTTTTAATGTTATTCTTAGGTATTTTTACTGATTTTCTTTGATTTAGACATAAAATAAAGACAAAATTAATACCTCCAAAAATTGGCAAATTTTCATGACCACGGACCTTACAGAATGTGCGTATTCGTGTCGTCTTTTATCGTCTATTTTCAATGTTTCCTATCTAATCGAAGGCTTTTAATGTAATTCTTAGGTATTTTTACTGATTTTCTTTGATTTAGACATAAAATAAAGACAAAATTAATACCTTCAAAAATTGGCCAATTTTCATGACCGCGGACCTTACAGAATGTGGGGATTCTGGTATCTTCTTTTATCGTCTATTTTCAATGTTTCCTATCTAATCGAAGGCTTTTAATGTTATTCTTAGGTATTTTTGGCTGATTTTCTTTGATTGAGACATAAAATAAAGACAAAATTAATACCTTGAAAAATTGGCCAATTTTCATGACCGCGGACCTGACAGAATGTGCGGATTCTGGTATCTTCTTTTATAGTCTATTTTCAATGTTTCCTATCTAATCGAAGGCTTTTAATGTTATTTTTAGGTATTTTTGGCTGATTTTCTTTGATTTAGACATAAAATAAAGACAAAATTAATACCTTGAAAAATTGGCCAATTTTCATGACCGCGGACCTTACAGAATGTGGGGATTCTGGTATCTTCTTTTATCGTCTATTTTCAATGTTTCCTATCTAATCGAAGGCTTTTAATGTTATTCTTAGGTATTTTTACTGATTTTCTTTGATTTAGACATAAAATAAAGACAAAATTAATACCTCCAAAAATTGGCAAATTTTCATGACCACGGACCTTACAGAATGTGCGTATTCGTGTCGTCTTTTATCGTCTATTTTCAATGTTTCCTATCTAATCGAAGGCTTTTAATGTTATTCTTAGGTATTTTTGGCTGATTTTCTTTGATTTAGACATAAAATAAAGACAAAATTAATACCTTGAAAAATTGGCCAATTTTCATGACCGCGGACCTTACAGAATGTGGGGATTCTGGTATCTTCTTTTATCGTCTATTTTCAATGTTTCCTATCTAATCGAAGGCTTTTAATGTTATTCTTAGGTATTTTTGGCTGATTTTCTTTGATTTAGACATAAAATAAAGACAAAATTAATACCTTCAAAAATTGGCCAATTTTCATGATCGCGGACCTTACAGAATGTGGGGATTCTGGTATCTTCTTTTATCGTCTATTTTCAATGTTTCCTATCTAATCAAAGGCTTTTAATGTTATTCTTAGGTATTTTTAGCTGATTTTCTTTAATTTAGACATAAAATCAAGACAAAATTAATACCTTGAAAAATTGGCCAATTTTCATGACCGCGGACCTTACAGAATGTGGGGATTCTGGTATCTTCTTTTATCGTCTATTTTCAATGTTTCCTATCTAATCGAAGGCATTTAATGTTATTCTTAGGTATTTTTAGCTGATTTTCTTTGATTTAGACATAAAATAAAGACAAAATTAATACCTTCAAAAATTGGCCAATTTTCATGACCGCGGACCTTACAGAATGTGCGGATTCTGGTATCTTCTTTTATCGTCTATTTTCAAAGTTTCCTATCTAATCGAAGGCTTTTAATGTTATTTTTAGGTATTTTTGGCTGATTTTCTTTGATTTAGACATAAAATAAAGACAAAATAATTACCTTAAAAAATTGGCCAATTTTCATGACCGCGGACCTTACAGAATGTGGGGATTCTGGTATCTTCTTTTATCGTCTATTTTCAATGTTTCCTATCTAATCGAAGGCTTTTAATGTTATTCTTAGGTATTTTTACTGATTTTCTTTGATTTAGACATAAAATAAAGACAAAATTATTACCTCCAAAAATTGGCAAATTTTCATGACCACAGACCTTACAGAATGTGCGTATTCGTGTTGTCTTTTATCGTCTATTTTCAATGTTTCCTATCTAATCGAAGGCTTTTAATGTTATTCTTAGGTATTTTTGGCTGATTTTCTTTGATTTAGACATAAAATAAAGACAAAATTAATACCTTCAAAAATTGGCCAATTTTCATGACCGCGGACCTTACAGAATGTGGGGATTCTGGTATCTTCTTTTATCGTCTATTTTCAATGTTTCCTATCTAATCGAAGGCTTTTAATGTTATTCTTAGGTATTTTTGGCTGATTTTCTTTGATTTAGACATAAAATAAAGACAAAATTAATACCTTGAAAAATTGGCCAATTTTCATGACCGCGGACCTTACAGAATGTGGGGATTCTCGTATCTTCTTTTATCGTCTATTTTCAATGTTTCCTATCTAATCAAAGGCTTTTAATGTTATTCTTAGGTATTATTAGCTGATTTTCTTTGATTTAGACATAAAATAAAGACAAAATTAATACCTTGAAAAATTGGCCAATTTTCATGACCGCGGACCTTACAGAATGTGGGGATTCTGGTATCTTCTTTTATCGTCTATTTTCAATGTTTCCTATCTAATCGAAGGCTTTTAATGTTATTCTTAGGTATTTTTACTGATTTTCTTTGATTTAGACATAAAATAAAGACAAAATTAATACCTTCAAAAATTGGCCAATTTTCATGACCGCGGACCTTACAGAATGTGCGGATTCTGGTATCTTCTTTTATCGTCTATTTTCAAAGTTTCCTATCTAATCGAAGGCTTTTAATGTTATTTTTAGGTATTTTTTGCTGATTTTCTTTGATTTAGACATAAAATAAAGACAAAATAATTACCTTAAAAAATTGGCCAATTTTCATGACCGCGGACCTTACAGAATGTGGGGATTCTGGTATCTTCTTTTATCGTCTATTTTCAATGTTTTCTATCTAATCGAAGGCTTTTAATGTTATTCTTAGGTATTTTTACTGATTTTCTTTGATTTAGACATAAAATAAAGACAAAATTATTACCTCCAAAAATTGGCAAATTTTCATGACCACGGACCTTACAGAATGTGCGTATTCGTGTTGTCTTTTATCGTCTATTTTCAATGTTTCCTATCTAATCGAAGGCTTTTAATGTTATTCTTAGGTATTTTTGGCTGATTTTCTTTGATTTAGACATAAAATAAAGACAAAATTAATACCTTCAAAAATTGGCCAATTTTCATGACCGCGGACCTTACAGAATGTGGGGATTCTGGTATCTTCTTTTATCGTCTATTTTCAATGTTTCCTATCTAATCGAAGGCTTTTAATGTTATTCTTAGGTATTTTTGGCTGATTTTCTTTGATTTAGACATAAAATAAAGACAAAATTAATACCTTGAAAAATTGGCCAATTTTCATGACCGCGGACCTTACAGAATGTGGGGATTCTCGTATCTTCTTTTATCGTCTATTTTCAATGTTTCCTATCTAATCAAAGGCTTTTAATGTTATTCTTAGGTATTATTAGCTGATTTTCTTTGATTTAGACATAAAATAAAGACAAAATTAATACCTTGAAAAATTGGCCAATTTTCATGACCGCGGACCTTACAGAATGTGGGGATTCTGGTATCTTCTTTTATCGTCTATTTTCAATGTTTCCTATCTAATCGAAGGCTTTTAATGTTATTCTTAGGTATTTTTACTGATTTTCTTTGATTTAGACATAAAATAAAGACAAAATTAATACCTTCAAAAATTGGCAAATTTTCATGACCACGGACCTTACAGAATGTGCGTATTCGTGTCGTCTTTTATCGTCTATTTTCAATGTTTCCTATCTAATCGACGGCTTTTAATGTTATTCTTAGGTATTTTTAGCTGATATTCTTGTATTCACACATAAAATAAAGACAAAATTCATACCTTGAAAAATTGTCCAATTTTCATGACCGCGGACCTTACAGAATGTGGGGATTCTGGTATCTTCTTTTATCGTCTATTTTCAATGTTTCCTATCTAATCGAAGGCTTTTAATGTTATTCTTAGGTATTTTTGGCTGATTTTCTTTGATTTAGACATAAAATAAAGACAAAATTAATACCTTCAAAAATTGGCCAATTTTCATGACCGCGGACCTTACAGAATGTGGGGATTCTGGTATCTTCTTTTATCGTCTATTTTCAATGTTTCCTATCTAATCGTAGGCTTTTATTGTTATTCTTAGGTATTATTAGCTGATTTTCTTTGATTTAGACATAAAATAAAGACAAAATTAATACCTTGAAAAATTGGCCAATTTTCATGATCGCGGACCTTACTGATTGTGCGGATTCTCGTATCTTCTTTTATCGTCTATTTTCAATGTTTCCTATCTAATCGAAGGCTTTTAATGTTATTCTTAGGTATTTTTAGCTGATTTTCTTTGATTTAGACATAAAATCAAGACAAAATTAATACCTTCAAAAATTGGCCAATTTTCATGACCGCGGACCTTACAGAATGTGGGGATTCTGGTATCTTCTTTTATCGTCTATTTTCAATGTTTCCTATCTAATCGAAGGCTTTTAATGTAATTCTTAGGTATTTTTACTGATTTTCTTTGATTTAGACATAAAATAAAGACAAAATTAATACCTTCAAAAATTGGCCAATTTTCATGACCGCGGACCTTACAGAATGTGGGGATTCTGGTATCTTCTTTTATCGTCTATTTTCAATGTTTCCTATCTAATCGAAGGCTTTTAATGTTATTCTTAGGTATTTTTGGCTGATTTTCTTTGATTGAGACATAAAATAAAGACAAAATTAATACCTTGAAAAATTGGCCAATTTTCATGACCGCGGACCTGACAGAATGTGCGGATTCTGGTATCTTCTTTTATAGTCTATTTTCAATGTTTCCTATCTAATCGAAGGCTTTTAATGTTATTTTTAGGTATTTTTGGCTGATTTTCTTTGATTTAGACATAAAATAAAGACAAAATTAATACCTTGAAAAATTGGCCAATTTTCATGACCGCGGACCTTACAGAATGTGGGGATTCTGGTATCTTCTTTTATCGTCTATTTTCAATGTTTCCTATCTAATCGAAGGCTTTTAATGTTATTCTTAGGTATTTTTACTGATTTTCTTTGATTTAGACATAAAATAAAGACAAAATTAATACCTCCAAAAATTGGCAAATTTTCATGACCACGGACCTTACAGAATGTGCGTATTCGTGTCGTCTTTTATCGTCTATTTTCAATGTTTCCTATCTAATCGAAGGCTTTTAATGTTATTCTTAGGTATTTTTGGCTGATTTTCTTTGATTTAGACATAAAATAAAGACAAAATTAATACCTTCAAAAATTGGCCAATTTTCATGACCGCGGACCTTACAGAATGTGGGGATTCTGGTATCTTCTTTTATCGTCTATTTTCAATGTTTCCTATCTAATCGAAGGCTTTTAATGTTATTCTTAGGTATTTTTGGCTGATTTTCTTTGATTTAGACATAAAATAAAGACAAAATTAATACCTTCAAAAATTGGCCAATTTTAATGATCGCGGACCTTACAGAATGTGGGGATTCTCGTATCTTCTTTTATCGTCTATTTTCAATGTTTCCTATCTAATCGAAGGCTTTTAATGTAATTCTTAGGTATTTTTACTGATTTTCTTTGATTTAGACATAAAATAAAGACAAAATTAATACCTTCAAAAATTGGCCAATTTTCATGACCGCGGACCTTACAGAATGTGGGGATTCTGGTATCTTCTTTTATCGTCTATTTTCAATGTTTCCTATCTAATCGAAGGCTTTTAATGTTATTCTTAGGTATTTTTGGCTGATTTTCTTTGATTGAGACATAAAATAAAGACAAAATTAATACCTTGAAAAATTGGCCAATTTTCATGACCGCGGACCTGACAGAATGTGCGGATTCTGGTATCTTCTTTTATAGTCTATTTTCAATGTTTCCTATCTAATCGAAGGCTTTTAATGTTATTTTTAGGTATTTTTGGCTGATTTTCTTTGATTTAGACATAAAATAAAGACAAAATTAATACCTTGAAAAATTGGCCAATTTTCATGACCGCGGACCTTACAGAATGTGGGGATTCTGGTATCTTCTTTTATCGTCTATTTTCAATGTTTCCTATCTAATCGAAGGCTTTTAATGTTATTCTTAGGTATTTTTACTGATTTTCTTTGATTTAGACATAAAATAAAGACAAAATTAATACCTCCAAAAATTGGCAAATTTTCATGACCACGGACCTTACAGAATGTGCGTATTCGTGTCGTCTTTTATCGTCTATTTTCAATGTTTCCTATCTAATCGAAGGCTTTTAATGTTATTCTTAGGTATTTTTAGCTGATTTTCTTTAATTTAGACATAAAATCAAGACAAAATTAATACCTTGAAAAATTGGCCAATTTTCATGACCGCGGACCTTACAGAATGTGGGGATTCTGGTATCTTCTTTTATCGTCTATTTTCAATGTTTCCTATCTAATCGAAGGCATTTAATGTTATTCTTAGGTATTTTTAGCTGATTTTCTTTGATTTAGACATAAAATAAAGACAAAATTAATACCTTCAAAAATTGGCCAATTTTCATGACCGCGGACCTTACAGAATGTGCGGATTCTGGTATCTTCTTTTATCGTCTATTTTCAAAGTTTCCTATCTAATCGAAGGCTTTTAATGTTATTTTTAGGTATTTTTGGCTGATTTTCTTTGATTTAGACATAAAATAAAGACAAAATAATTACCTTAAAAAATTGGCCAATTTTCATGACCGCGGACCTTACAGAATGTGGGGATTCTGGTATCTTCTTTTATCGTCTATTTTCAATGTTTCCTATCTAATCGAAGGCTTTTAATGTTATTCTTAGGTATTTTTACTGATTTTCTTTGATTTAGACATAAAATAAAGACAAAATTATTACCTCCAAAAATTGGCAAATTTTCATGACCACGGACCTTACAGAATGTGCGTATTCGTGTTGTCTTTTATCGTCTATTTTCAATGTTTCCTATCTAATCGAAGGCTTTTAATGTTATTCTTAGGTATTTTTGGCTGATTTTCTTTGATTTAGACATAAAATAAAGACAAAATTAATACCTTCAAAAATTGGCCAATTTTCATGACCGCGGACCTTACAGAATGTGGGGATTCTGGTATCTTCTTTTATCGTCTATTTTCAATGTTTCCTATCTAATCGAAGGCTTTTAATGTTATTCTTAGGTATTTTTGGCTGATTTTCTTTGATTTAGACATAAAATAAAGACAAAATTAATACCTTGAAAAATTGGCCAATTTTCATGACCGCGGACCTTACAGAATGTGGGGATTCTCGTATCTTCTTTTATCGTCTATTTTCAATGTTTCCTATCTAATCAAAGGCTTTTAATGTTATTCTTAGGTATTATTAGCTGATTTTCTTTGATTTAGACATAAAATAAAGACAAAATTAATACCTTGAAAAATTGGCCAATTTTCATGACCGCGGACCTTACAGAATGTGGGGATTCTGGTATCTTCTTTTATCGTCTATTTTCAATGTTTCCTATCTAATCGAAGGCTTTTAATGTTATTCTTAGGTATTTTTACTGATTTTCTTTGATTTAGACATAAAATAAAGACAAAATTAATACCTTCAAAAATTGGCAAATTTTCATGACCACGGACCTTACAGAATGTGCGTATTCGTGTCGTCTTTTATCGTCTATTTTCAATGTTTCCTATCTAATCGACGGCTTTTAATGTTATTCTTAGGTATTTTTAGCTGATATTCTTGTATTCACACATAAAATAAAGACAAAATTCATACCTTGAAAAATTGTCCAATTTTCATGACCGCGGACCTTACAGAATGTGGGGATTCTGGTATCTTCTTTTATCGTCTATTTTCAATGTTTCCTATCTAATCGAAGGCTTTTAATGTTATTCTTAGGTATTTTTGGCTGATTTTCTTTGATTTAGACATAAAATAAAGACAAAATTAATACCTTGAAAAATTGGCCAATTTTCATGACCGCGGACCTTACAGAATGTGGGGATTCTGGTATCTTCTTTTATCGTCTATTTTTAATGTTTCCTATCTAATCGAAGGCTTTTAATGTTATTCTTAGGTATTTTTGGCTGATTTTCTTTGATTTAGACATAAAATAAAGACAAAATTAATACCTTGAAAAATTGGCCAATTTTCATGATCGCGGACCTTACAGAATGTGCGGATTCTCGTATCTTCTTTTATCGTCTATTTTCAATGTTTCCTATCTAATCGAAGGCTTTTAATGTTATTCTTAGGTATTTTTAGCTGATTTTCTTTGATTTAGACATAAAATCAAGACAAAATTAATACCTTGAAAAATTGGCCAATTTTCATGACCGCGGACCTTACAGAATGTGGGGATTCTCGTATCTTCTTTTATCGTCTATTTTCAATGTTTCTTATCTAATCGAAGGCTTTTAATGTAATTCTTAGGTATTTTTACTGATTTTCTTTGATTTAGACATAAAATAAAGACAAAATTAATACCTTGAAAAATTGGCCAATTTTCATGACCGCGGACCTTACAGAATGTGGGGATTCTGGTATCTTCTTTTATTGTCTATTTTCAATGTTTCCTATCTAATCGAAGGCTTTTAATGTTATTCTTAGGTATTTTTGGCTGATTTTCTTTGATTGAGACATAAAATAAAGACAAAATTAATACCTTGAAAAATTGGCCAATTTTCATGACCGCGGACCTTACAGAATGTGGGGATTCTGGTATCTTCTTTTATCGTCTATTTTCAATGTTTCCTATCTAATCGAAGGCTTTTAATGTTATTCTTAGGTATTTTTGGCTGATTTTCTTTGATTTAGACATAAAATAAAGACAAAATTAATACCTTGAAAAATTGGCCAATTTTCATGACCGCGGACCTTACAGAATGTGGGGATTCTGGTATCTTCTTTTATCATCTATTTTCAATGTTTCCTATCTAATCGAAGGCTTTTAATGTTATTCTTAGGTATTTTTGGCTGATTTTCTTTGATTTAGACATAAAATAAAGACAAAATTAATACCTTGAAAAATTGGCCAATTTTCATGATCGCGGACCTTACAGAATGTGCTGATTCTCGTATCTTCTTTTATCGTCTATTTTAAATGTTTCCTATCTAATCGAAGGCTTTTAATGTTATTCTTAGGTATTATTAGCTGATTTTCTTTGATTTAGACATAAAATCAAGACAAAATTAATACCTTGAAAAATTGGCCAATTTTCATGACCGCGGACCTTACAGAATGTGGGGATTCTCGTATCTTCTTTTATCGTCTATTTTCAATGTTTCCTATCTAATCGAAGGCTTTTAATGTAATTCTTAGGTATTTTTACTGATTTTCTTTGATTTAGACATAAAATAAAGACAAAATTAATACCTTCAAAAATTGGCCAATTTTCATGACCGCGGACCTTACAGAATGTGGGGATTCTGGTATCTTCTTTTATCGTCTATTTTCAATGTTTCCTATCTAATCGAAGGCTTTTAATGTTATTCTTAGGTATTTTTGGCTGATTTTCTTTGATTGAGACATAAAATAAAGACAAAATTAATACCTTGAAAAATTGGCCAATTTTCATGACCGCGGACCTGACAGAATGTGCGGATTCTGGTATCTTCTTTTATCGTCTATTTTCAATGTTTCCTATCTAATCGAAGGCTTTTAATGTTATTTTTAGGTATTTTTGGCTGATTTTCTTTGATTTAGACATAAAATAAAGACAAAATTAATACCTTGAAAAATTGGCCAATTTTCATGACCGCGGACCTTACAGAATGTGCGGATTCTGGTATCTTCTTTTATCGTCTATTTTCAATGTTTCCTATCTAATCGAAGGCTTTTAATGTTATTCTTAGGTATTATTAGCTGATTTTCTTTGATTTAGACATAAAATAAAGACAAAATTAATACCTTGAAAAATTGGCCAATTTTCATGATCGCGGACCTTACAGAATGTGGGGATTCTGGTATCTTCTTTTATCGTCTATTTTCAATGTTTCCTATCAAATCGAAGGCTTTTAATGTTATTCTTAGGTATTTTTACTGATTTTCTTTGATTTAGACATAAAATAAAGACAAAATTAATACCTTCAAAAATTGGCAAATTTTCATGACCACGGACCTTACAGAATGTGCGTATTCGTGTCGTCTTTTATCGTCTATTTTCAATGTTTCCTATCTAATCGACGGCTTTTAATGTTATTCTGAGGTATTTTTAGCTGATATTCTTGTATTCACACATAAAATAAAGACAAAATTAATACCTTGAAAAATTGGCCAATTTTCATGACCGCGGACCTTACAGAATGTGGGGATTCTGGTATCTTCTTTTATCGTCTATTTTCAATGTTTCCTATCTAATCGAAGGCTTTTAATGTTATTCTTAGGTATTTTTGGCTGATTTTCTTTGATTGAGACATAAAATAAAGACAAAATTAATACCTTCAAAAATTGGCCAATTTTCATGACCGCGGACCTTACAGAATGTGGGGATTCTGGTATCTTCTTTTATCGTCTATTTTCAATGTTTCCTATCTAATCGAAGGCTTTTAATGTTATTCTTAGGTATTTTTGGCTGATTTTCTTTGATTTAGACATAAAATCAAGACAAAATTAATACCTTGAAAAATTGGCCAATTTTCATGACCGCGGACCTTACAGAATGTGGGGATTCTGGTATCGTCTTTTATCGTCTATTTTCAATGTTTCCTATCTAATCGAAGGCTTTTAATGTTATTCTTAGGTATTATTACCTGATTTTGTTTGATTTAGACATAAAATAAAGACAAAATTAATACCTTGAAAAATTGGCCAATTTTCATGATCGCGGACCTTACAGAATGTGCTGATTCTCGTATCTTCTTTTATCGTCTATTTTCAATGTTTCCTATCTAATCGAAGGCTTTTAATGTTATTCTTCGGTATTTTTGGCTGATTTTCTTTGATTGAGACATAAAATAAAGACAAAATTAATACCTTGAAAAATTGGCCAATTTTCATGACCGCGGACCTGACAGAATGTGCGGATTCTGGTATCTTCTTTTATCGTCTATTTTCAATGTTTCCTATCTAATCGAAGGCTTTTAATGTTATTTTTAGGTATTTTTGGCTGATTTTCTTTGATTTAGACATAAAATAAAGACAAAATTAATACCTTGAAAAATTGGCCAATTTTCATGACCTTACAGAATGTGCGGATTCTGGTATCTTCTTTTATCGTCTATTTTCAATGTTTCCTATCTAATCGAAGGCTTTTAATGTTATTCTTAGGTATTATTAGCTGATTTTCTTTGATTTAGACATAAAATAAAGACAAAATTAATACCTTGAAAAATTGGCCAATTTTCATGATCGCGGACCTTACAGAATGTGGGGATTCTGGTATCTTCTTTTATCGTCTATTTTCAATGTTTCCTATCAAATCGAAGGCTTTTAATGTTATTCTTAGGTATTTTTACTGATTTTCTTTGATTTAGACATAAAATAAAGACAAAATTAATACCTTCAAAAATTGGCAAATTTTCATGACCACGGACCTTACAGAATGTGCGTATTCGTGTCGTCTTTTATCGTCTATTTTCAATGTTTCCTATCTAATCGACGGCTTTTAATGTTATTCTGAGGTATTTTTAGCTGATATTCTTGTATTCACACATAAAATAAAGACAAAATTAATACCTTGAAAAATTGGCCAATTTTCATGACCGCGGACCTTACAGAATGTGGGGATTCTGGTATCTTCTTTTATCGTCTATTTTCAATGTTTCCTATCTAATCGAAGGCTTTTAATGTTATTCTTAGATATTTTTGGCTGATTTTCTTTGATTGAGACATAAAATAAAGACAAAATTAATACCTTCAAAAATTGGCCAATTTTCATGACCGCGGACCTTACAGATTGTGGGGATTCTGGTATCTTCTTTTATCGTCTATTTTCAATGTTTCCTATCTAATCGAAGGCTTTTAATGTTATTCTTAGGTATTTTTGGCTGATTTTCTTTGATTGAGACATAAAATAAAGACAAAATTAATACCTTGAAAAATTGGCCAATTTTCATGACCGCGGACCTGACAGAATGTGCGGATTCTGGTATCTTCTTTTATCGTCTATTTTCAATGTTTCCTATCTAATCGAAGGCTTTTAATGTTATTTTTAGGTATTTTTGGCTGATTTTCTTTGATTTAGACATAAAATAAAGACAAAATTAATACCTTGAAAAATTGGCCAATTTTCATGACCGCGGACCTTACAGAATGTGCGGATTCTGGTATCTTCTTTTATCGTCTATTTTCAATGTTTCCTATCTAATCGAAGGCTTTTAATGTTATTCTTAGGTATTATTAGCTGATTTTGTTTGATTTAGACATAAAATAAAGACAAAATTAATACCTTGAAAAATTGGCCAATTTTCATGATCGCGGACCTTACAGAATGTGGGGATTCTGGTATCTTCTTTTATCGTCTATTTTCAATGTTTCCTATCAAATCGAAGGCTTTTAATGTTATTCTTAGGTATTTTTACTGATTTTCTTTGATTTAGACATAAAATAAAGACAAAATTAATACCTTCAAAAATTGGCAAATTTTCATGACCACGGACCTTACAGAATGTGCGTATTCGTGTCGTCTTTTATCGTCTATTTTCAATGTTTCCTATCTAATCGACGGCTTTTAATGTTATTCTGAGGTATTTTTAGCTGATATTCTTGTATTCACACATAAAATAAAGACAAAATTAATACCTTGAAAAATTGGCCAATTTTCATGACCGCGGACCTTACAGAATGTGGGGATTCTGGTATCTTCTTTTATCGTCTATTTTCAATGTTTCCTATCTAATCGAAGGCTTTTAATGTTATTCTTAGGTATTTTTGGCTGATTTTCTTTGATTGAGACATAAAATAAAGACAAAATTAATACCTTCAAAAATTGGCCAATTTTCATGACCGCGGACCTTACAGAATGTGGGGATTCTGGTATCTTCTTTTATCGTCTATTTTCAATGTTTCCTATCTAATCGAAGGCTTTTAATGTTATTCTTAGGTATTTTTGGCTGATTTTCTTTGATTTAGACATAAAATAAAGACAAAATTAATACCTTGAAAAATTGGCCAATTTTCATGACCGCGGACCTTACAGAATGTGGGGATTCTGGTATCGTCTTTTATCGTCTATTTTCAATGTTTCCTATCTAATCGAAGGCTTTTAATGTTATTCTTAGGTATTATTAGCTGATTTTGTTTGATTTAGACATAAAATAAAGACAAAATTAATACCTTGAAAAATTGGCCAATTTTCATGATCGCGGACCTTACAGAATGTGCTGATTCTCGTATCTTCTTTTATCGTCTATTTTCAATGTTTCCTATCTAATCGAAGGCTTTTAATGTTATTCTTAGGTATTTTTGGCTGATTTTCTTTGATTTAGACATAAAATAAAGACAAAATTATTACCTTGAAAAATTGGCCAATTTTAATGATCGCGGACCTTACAGAATGTGCGGATTCTCGTATCTTCTTTTATCGTCTATTTTCAATGTTTCCTATCTAATCGAAGGCTTTTAATGTTATTCTTAGGTATTTTTGGCTGATTTTCTTTGATTTAGACATAAAATAAAGACAAAATTAATACCTTGAAAAATTGGCCAATTTTAATGATCGCGGACCTTACAGAATGTGCGGATTCTGGTATCTTCTTTTATCGTCTATTTTCAATGTTTCCTATCTAATCGAAGGCTTTTAATGTTATTCTTAGGTATTTTTAGCTGATTTTCTTTGATTTAGACATAAAATCAAGACAAAATTAATACCTTGAAAAATTGGCCAATTTTCATGACCGCGGACCTTACAGAATGTGGGGATTCTCGTATCTTCTTTTATCGTCTATTTTCAATGTTTCTTATCTGATCGAAGGCTTTTAATATAATTCTTAGGTATTTTTACTGATTTTCTTTGATTTAGACATAAAATAAAGACAAAATTAATACCTTGAAAAATTGGCCAATTTTCATGACCGCGGACCTTACAGAATGTGGGGATTCTGGTATCTTCTTTTATCGTCTATTTTCAATGTTTCCTATCTAATCGAAGGCTTTTAATGTTATTCTTAGGTATTTTTGGCTGATTTTCTTTGATTTAGACATAAAATAAAGACAAAATTAATACCTTGAAAAATTGGCCAATTTTCATGACCGCGGACCTTACAGAATGTGGGGATTCTGGTATCTTCTTTTATCGTCTATTTTCAATGTTTCCTATCTAATCGAAGGCTTTTAATGTTATTTTTAGGTATTTTTGGCTGATTTTCTTTGATTTAGACATAAAATAAAGACAAAATTAATACCTTGAAAAATTGGCCAATTTTCATGACCGCGGACCTTACAGAATGTGCGGATTCTGGTATCTTCTTTTATCGTCTATTTTCAATGTTTCCTATCTAATCGAAGGCTTTTAATGTTATTCTTAGGTATTATTAGCTGATTTTCTTTGATTTAGACATAAAATAAAGACAAAATTAATACCTTGAAAAATTGGCCAATTTTCATGATCGCGGACCTTACAGAATGTAGGGATTCTGGTATCTTCTTTTATCGTCTATTTTCAATGTTTCCTATCAAATCGAAGGCTTTTAATGTTATTCTTAGGTATTTTTACTGATTTTCTTTGATTTAGACATAAAATAAAGACAAAATTAATACCTTCAAAAATTGGCAAATTTTCATGACCACGGACCTTACAGAATGTGCGTATTCGTGTCGTCTTTTATCGTCTATTTTCAATGTTTCCTATCTAATCGACGGCTTTTAATGTTATTCTGAGGTATTTTTAGCTGATATTCTTGTATTCACACATAAAATAAAGACAAAATTAATACCTTGAAAAATTGGCCAATTTTCATGACCGCGGACCTTACAGAATGTGGGGATTCTGGTATCTTCTTTTATCGTCTATTTTCAATGTTTCCTATCTAATCGAAGGCTTTTAATGTTATTCTTAGGTATTATTAGCTGATTTTCTTTGATTTAGACATAAAATAAAGACAAAATTAATACCTTGAAAAATTGGCCAATTTTCATGATCGCGGACCTTACAGAATGTGGGGATTCTGGTATCTTCTTTTATCGTCTATTTTCAATGTTTCCTATCAAATCGAAGGCTTTTAATGTTATTCTTAGGTATTTTTACTGATTTTCTTTGATTTAGACATAAAATAAAGACAAAATTAATACCTTCAAAAATTGGCCAATTTTCATGACCGCGGACCTTACAGAATGTGGGGATTCTGGTATCTTCTTTTATCGTCTATTTTCAATGTTTCCTATCTAATCGAAGGCTTTTAATGTTATTCTTAGGTATTTTTGGCTGATTTTCTTTGATTTAGACATAAAATAAAGACAAAATTAATACCTTGAAAAATTGGCCAATTTTCATGACCGCGGACCTTACAGAATGTGGGGATTCTGGTATCGTCTTTTATCGTCTATTTTCAATGTTTCCTATCTAATCGAAGGCTTTTAATGTTATTCTTAGGTATTATTAGCTGATTTTGTTTGATTTAGACATAAAATAAAGACAAAATTAATACCTTGAAAAATTGGCCAATTTTCATGATCGCGGACCTTACAGAATGTGCTGATTCTCGTATCTTCTTTTATCGTCTATTTTCAATGTTTCCTATCTAATCGAAGGCTTTTAATGTTATTCTTAGGTATTTTTGGCTGATTTTCTTTGATTTAGACATAAAATAAAGACAAAATTATTACCTTGAAAAATTGGCCAATTTTAATGATCGCGGACCTTACAGAATGTGCGGATTCTCGTATCTTCTTTTATCGTCTATTTTCAATGTTTCCTATCTAATCGAAGGCTTTTAATGTTATTCTTAGGTATTTTTGGCTGATTTTCTTTGATTTAGACATAAAATAAAGACAAAATTAATACCTTGAAAAATTGGCCAATTTTAATGATCGCGGACCTTACAGAATGTGCGGATTCTGGTATCTTCTTTTATCGTCTATTTTCAATGTTTCCTATCTAATCGAAGGCTTTTAATGTTATTCTTAGGTATTTTTAGCTGATTTTCTTTGATTTAGACATAAAATCAAGACAAAATTAATACCTTGAAAAATTGGCCAATTTTCATGACCGCGGACCTTACAGAATGTGGGGATTCTCGTATCTTCTTTTATCGTCTATTTTCAATGTTTCTTATCTGATCGAAGGCTTTTAATATAATTCTTAGGTATTTTTACTGATTTTCTTTGATTTAGACATAAAATAAAGACAAAATTAATACCTTGAAAAATTGGCCAATTTTCATGACCGCGGACCTTACAGAATGTGGGGATTCTGGTATCTTCTTTTATCGTCTATTTTCAATGTTTCCTATCTAATCGAAGGCTTTTAATGTTATTCTTAGGTATTTTTGGCTGATTTTCTTTGATTTAGACATAAAATAAAGACAAAATTAATACCTTGAAAAATTGGCCAATTTTCATGACCGCGGACCTTACAGAATGTGGGGATTCTGGTATCTTCTTTTATCGTCTATTTTCAATGTTTCCTATCTAATCGAAGGCTTTTAATGTTATTTTTAGGTATTTTTGGCTGATTTTCTTTGATTTAGACATAAAATAAAGACAAAATTAATACCTTGAAAAATTGGCCAATTTTCATGACCGCGGACCTTACAGAATGTGCGGATTCTGGTATCTTCTTTTATCGTCTATTTTCAATGTTTCCTATCTAATCGAAGGCTTTTAATGTTATTCTTAGGTATTATTAGCTGATTTTCTTTGATTTAGACATAAAATAAAGACAAAATTAATACCTTGAAAAATTGGCCAATTTTCATGATCGCGGACCTTACAGAATGTAGGGATTCTGGTATCTTCTTTTATCGTCTATTTTCAATGTTTCCTATCAAATCGAAGGCTTTTAATGTTATTCTTAGGTATTTTTACTGATTTTCTTTGATTTAGACATAAAATAAAGACAAAATTAATACCTTCAAAAATTGGCAAATTTTCATGACCACGGACCTTACAGAATGTGCGTATTCGTGTCGTCTTTTATCGTCTATTTTCAATGTTTCCTATCTAATCGACGGCTTTTAATGTTATTCTGAGGTATTTTTAGCTGATATTCTTGTATTCACACATAAAATAAAGACAAAATTAATACCTTGAAAAATTGGCCAATTTTCATGACCGCGGACCTTACAGAATGTGGGGATTCTGGTATCTTCTTTTATCGTCTATTTTCAATGTTTCCTATCTAATCGAAGGCTTTTAATGTTATTCTTAGGTATTTTTGGCTGATTTTCTTTGATTGAGACATAAAATAAAGACAAAATTAATACCTTCAAAAATTGGCCAATTTTCATGACCGCGGACCTTACAGAATGTGGGGATTCTGGTATCTTCTTTTATCGTCTATTTTCAATGTTTCCTATCTAATCGAAGGCTTTTAATGTTATTCTTAGGTATTTTTGGCTGATTTTCTTTGATTTAGACATAAAATAAAGACAAAATTAATACCTTGAAAAATTGGCCAATTTTCATGACCGCGGACCTTACAGAATGTGGGGATTCTGGTATCGTCTTTTATCGTCTATTTTCAATGTTTCCTATCTAATCGAAGGCTTTTAATGTTATTCTTAGGTATTATTAGCTGATTTTGTTTGATTTAGACATAAAATAAAGACAAAATTAATACCTTGAAAAATTGGCCAATTTTCATGATCGCGGACCTTACAGAATGTGCTGATTCTCGTATCTTCTTTTATCGTCTATTTTCAATGTTTCCTATCTAATCGAAGGCTTTTAATGTTATTCTTAGGTATTTTTGGCTGATTTTCTTTGATTTAGACATAAAATAAAGACAAAATTATTACCTTGAAAAATTGGCCAATTTTAATGATCGCGGACCTTACAGAATGTGCGGATTCTCGTATCTTCTTTTATCGTCTATTTTCAATGTTTCCTATCTAATCGAAGGCTTTTAATGTTATTCTTAGGTATTTTTGGCTGATTTTCTTTGATTTAGACATAAAATAAAGACAAAATTAATACCTTGAAAAATTGGCCAATTTTAATGATCGCGGACCTTACAGAATGTGCGGATTCTGGTATCTTCTTTTATCGTCTATTTTCAATGTTTCCTATCTAATCGAAGGCTTTTAATGTTATTCTTAGGTATTTTTAGCTGATTTTCTTTGATTTAGACATAAAATCAAGACAAAATTAATACCTTGAAAAATTGGCCAATTTTCATGACCGCGGACCTTACAGAATGTGGGGATTCTCGTATCTTCTTTTATCGTCTATTTTCAATGTTTCTTATCTGATCGAAGGCTTTTAATATAATTCTTAGGTATTTTTACTGATTTTCTTTGATTTAGACATAAAATAAAGACAAAATTAATACCTTGAAAAATTGGCCAATTTTCATGACCGCGGACCTTACAGAATGTGGGGATTCTGGTATCTTCTTTTATCGTCTATTTTCAATGTTTCCTATCTAATCGAAGGCTTTTAATGTTATTCTTAGGTATTTTTGGCTGATTTTCTTTGATTTAGACATAAAATAAAGACAAAATTAATACCTTGAAAAATTGGCCAATTTTCATGACCGCGGACCTTACAGAATGTGGGGATTCTGGTATCTTCTTTTATCGTCTATTTTCAATGTTTCCTATCTAATCGAAGGCTTTTAATGTTATTTTTAGGTATTTTTGGCTGATTTTCTTTGATTTAGACATAAAATAAAGACAAAATTAATACCTTGAAAAATTGGCCAATTTTCATGACCGCGGACCTTACAGAATGTGCGGATTCTGGTATCTTCTTTTATCGTCTATTTTCAATGTTTCCTATCTAATCGAAGGCTTTTAATGTTATTCTTAGGTATTATTAGCTGATTTTCTTTGATTTAGACATAAAATAAAGACAAAATTAATACCTTGAAAAATTGGCCAATTTTCATGATCGCGGACCTTACAGAATGTAGGGATTCTGGTATCTTCTTTTATCGTCTATTTTCAATGTTTCCTATCAAATCGAAGGCTTTTAATGTTATTCTTAGGTATTTTTACTGATTTTCTTTGATTTAGACATAAAATAAAGACAAAATTAATACCTTCAAAAATTGGCAAATTTTCATGACCACGGACCTTACAGAATGTGCGTATTCGTGTCGTCTTTTATCGTCTATTTTCAATGTTTCCTATCTAATCGACGGCTTTTAATGTTATTCTGAGGTATTTTTAGCTGATATTCTTGTATTCACACATAAAATAAAGACAAAATTAATACCTTGAAAAATTGGCCAATTTTCATGACCGCGGACCTTACAGAATGTGGGGATTCTGGTATCTTCTTTTATCGTCTATTTTCAATGTTTCCTATCTAATCGAAGGCTTTTAATGTTATTCTTAGGTATTATTAGCTGATTTTCTTTGATTTAGACATAAAATAAAGACAAAATTAATACCTTGAAAAATTGGCCAATTTTCATGATCGCGGACCTTACAGAATGTGGGGATTCTGGTATCTTCTTTTATCGTCTATTTTCAATGTTTCCTATCAAATCGAAGGCTTTTAATGTTATTCTTAGGTATTTTTACTGATTTTCTTTGATTTAGACATAAAATAAAGACAAAATTAATACCTTCAAAAATTGGCCAATTTTCATGACCGCGGACCTTACAGAATGTGGGGATTCTGGTATCTTCTTTTATCGTCTATTTTCAATGTTTCCTATCTAATCGAAGGCTTTTAATGTTATTCTTAGGTATTTTTGGCTGATTTTCTTTGATTTAGACATAAAATAAAGACAAAATTAATACCTTGAAAAATTGGCCAATTTTCATGACCGCGGACCTTACAGAATGTGGGGATTCTGGTATCGTCTTTTATCGTCTATTTTCAATGTTTCCTATCTAATCGAAGGCTTTTAATGTTATTCTTAGGTATTATTAGCTGATTTTGTTTGATTTAGACATAAAATAAAGACAAAATTAATACCTTGAAAAATTGGCCAATTTTCATGATCGCGGACCTTACAGAATGTGCTGATTCTCGTATCTTCTTTTATCGTCTATTTTCAATGTTTCCTATCTAATCGAAGGCTTTTAATGTTATTCTTAGGTATTTTTGGCTGATTTTCTTTGATTTAGACATAAAATAAAGACAAAATTATTACCTTG
Source organism: Euprymna scolopes (assembly GCF_053919585.1). Taxonomy (NCBI): domain Eukaryota; kingdom Metazoa; phylum Mollusca; class Cephalopoda; order Sepiida; family Sepiolidae; genus Euprymna; species Euprymna scolopes. The sequence goes on along the minus strand of NC_136493.1, from coordinate 32,851,679 downwards.
AAAAATTGGCCAATTTTAATGATCGCGGACCTTACAGAATGTGCGGATTCTCGTATCTTCTTTTATCGTCTATTTTCAATGTTTCCTATCTAATCGAAGGCTTTTAATGTTATTCTTAGGTATTTTTGGCTGATTTTCTTTGATTTAGACATAAAATAAAGACAAAATTAATACCTTGAAAAATTGGCCAATTTTAATGATCGCGGACCTTACAGAATGTGCGGATTCTGGTATCTTCTTTTATCGTCTATTTTCAATGTTTCCTATCTAATCGAAGGCTTTTAATGTTATTCTTAGGTATTTTTAGCTGATTTTCTTTGATTTAGACATAAAATCAAGACAAAATTAATACCTTGAAAAATTGGCCAATTTTCATGACCGCGGACCTTACAGAATGTGGGGATTCTCGTATCTTCTTTTATCGTCTATTTTCAATGTTTCTTATCTGATCGAAGGCTTTTAATATAATTCTTAGGTATTTTTACTGATTTTCTTTGATTTAGACATAAAATAAAGACAAAATTAATACCTTGAAAAATTGGCCAATTTTCATGACCGCGGACCTTACAGAATGTGGGGATTCTGGTATCTTCTTTTATCGTCTATTTTCAATGTTTCCTATCTAATCGAAGGCTTTTAATGTTATTCTTAGGTATTTTTGGCTGATTTTCTTTGATTTAGACATAAAATAAAGACAAAATTAATACCTTGAAAAATTGGCCAATTTTCATGACCGCGGACCTTACAGAATGTGGGGATTCTGGTATCTTCTTTTATCGTCTATTTTCAATGTTTCCTATCTAATCGAAGGCTTTTAATGTTATTTTTAGGTATTTTTGGCTGATTTTCTTTGATTTAGACATAAAATAAAGACAAAATTAATACCTTGAAAAATTGGCCAATTTTCATGACCGCGGACCTTACAGAATGTGCGGATTCTGGTATCTTCTTTTATCGTCTATTTTCAATGTTTCCTATCTAATCGAAGGCTTTTAATGTTATTCTTAGGTATTATTAGCTGATTTTCTTTGATTTAGACATAAAATAAAGACAAAATTAATACCTTGAAAAATTGGCCAATTTTCATGATCGCGGACCTTACAGAATGTAGGGATTCTGGTATCTTCTTTTATCGTCTATTTTCAATGTTTCCTATCAAATCGAAGGCTTTTAATGTTATTCTTAGGTATTTTTACTGATTTTCTTTGATTTAGACATAAAATAAAGACAAAATTAATACCTTCAAAAATTGGCAAATTTTCATGACCACGGACCTTACAGAATGTGCGTATTCGTGTCGTCTTTTATCGTCTATTTTCAATGTTTCCTATCTAATCGACGGCTTTTAATGTTATTCTGAGGTATTTTTAGCTGATATTCTTGTATTCACACATAAAATAAAGACAAAATTAATACCTTGAAAAATTGGCCAATTTTCATGACCGCGGACCTTACAGAATGTGGGGATTCTGGTATCTTCTTTTATCGTCTATTTTCAATGTTTCCTATCTAATCGAAGGCTTTTAATGTTATTCTTAGGTATTTTTGGCTGATTTTCTTTGATTGAGACATAAAATAAAGACAAAATTAATACCTTCAAAAATTGGCCAATTTTCATGATCGCGGACCTTACAGATTGTGGGGATTCTGGTATCTTCTTTTATCGTCTATTTTCAATGTTTCCTATCTAATCGAAGGCTTTTAATGTTATTCTTAGGTATTTTTGGCTGATTTTCTTTGATTGAGACATAAAATAAAGACAAAATTAATACCTTGAAAAATTGGCCAATTTTCATGACCGCGGACCTGACAGAATGTGCGGATTCTGGTATCTTCTTTTATCGTCTATTTTCAATGTTTCCTATCTAATCGAAGGCTTTTAATGTTATTTTTAGGTATTTTTGGCTGATTTTCTTTGATTTAGACATAAAATAAAGACAAAATTAATACCTTGAAAAATTGGCCAATTTTCATGACCGCGGACCTTACAGAATGTGCGGATTCTGGTATCTTCTTTTATCGTCTATTTTCAATGTTTCCTATCTAATCGAAGGCTTTTAATGTTATTCTTAGGTATTATTAGCTGATTTTCTTTGATTTAGACATAAAATAAAGACAAAATTAATACCTTGAAAAATTGGCCAATTTTCATGATCGCGGACCTTACAGAATGTGGGGATTCTGGTATCTTCTTTTATCGTCTATTTTCAATGTTTCCTATCAAATCGAAGGCTTTTAATGTTATTCTTAGGTATTTTTACTGATTTTCTTTGATTTAGACATAAAATAAAGACAAAATTAATACCTTCAAAAATTGGCAAATTTTCATGACCACGGACCTTACAGAATGTGCGTATTCGTGTCGTCTTTTATCGTCTATTTTCAATGTTTCCTATCTAATCGACGGCTTTTAATGTTATTCTGAGGTATTTTTAGCTGATATTCTTGTATTCACACATAAAATAAAGACAAAATTAATACCTTGAAAAATTGGCCAATTTTCATGACCGCGGACCTTACAGAATGTGGGGATTCTGGTATCTTCTTTTATCGTCTATTTTCAATGTTTCCTATCTAATCGAAGGCTTTTAATGTTATTCTTAGGTATTTTTGGCTGATTTTCTTTGATTGAGACATAAAATAAAGACAAAATTAATACCTTCAAAAATTGGCCAATTTTCATGACCGCGGACCTTACAGAATGTGGGGATTCTGGTATCTTCTTTTATCGTCTATTTTCAATGTTTCCTATCTAATCGAAGGCTTTTAATGTTATTCTTAGGTATTTTTTGGCTGATTTTCTTTGATTTAGACATAAAATAAAGACAAAATTAATACCTTGAAAAATTGGCCAATTTTCATGACCGCGGACCTTACAGAATGTGGGGATTCTGGTATCGTCTTTTATCGTCTATTTTCAATGTTTCCTATCTAATCGAAGGCTTTTAATGTTATTCTTAGGTATTATTAGCTGATTTTGTTTGATTTAGACATAAAATAAAGACAAAATTAATACCTTGAAAAATTGGCCAATTTTCATGATCGCGGACCTTACAGAATGTGCTGATTCTCGTATCTTCTTTTATCGTCTATTTTCAATGTTTCCTATCTAATCGAAGGCTTTTAATGTTATTCTTAGGTATTTTTGGCTGATTTTCTTTGATTTAGACATAAAATAAAGACAAAATTAATACCTTGAAAAATTGGCCAATTTTAATGATCGCGGACCTTACAGAATGTGCGGATTCTCGTATCTTCTTTTATCGTCTATTTTCAATGTTTCCTATCTAATCGAAGGCTTTTAATGTTATTCTTAGGTATTTTTGGCTGATTTTCTTTGATTTAGACATAAAATAAAGACAAAATTAATACCTTGAAAAATTGGCCAATTTTAATGATCGCGGACCTTACAGAATGTGCGGATTCTGGTATCTTCTTTTATCGTCTATTTTCAATGTTTCCTATCTAATCGAAGGCTTTTAATGTTATTCTTAGGTATTTTTAGCTGATTTTCTTTGATTTAGACATAAAATCAAGACAAAATTAATACCTTGAAAAATTGGCCAATTTTCATGACCGCGGACCTTACAGAATGTGGGGATTCTGGTATCTTCTTTTATCGTCTATTTTCAATGTTTCCTATCTAATCGAAGGCTTTTAATGTTATTTTTAGGTATTTTTGGCTGATTTTCTTTGATTTAGACATAAAATAAAGACAAAATTAATACCTTGAAAAATTGGCCAATTTTCATGACCGCGGACCTTACAGAATGTGCGGATTCTGGTATCTTCTTTTATCGTCTATTTTCAATGTTTCCTATCTAATCGAAGGCTTTTAATGTTATTCTTAGGTATTATTAGCTGATTTTCTTTGATTTAGACATAAAATAAAGACAAAATTAATACCTTGAAAAATTGGCCAATTTTCATGATCGCGGACCTTACAGAATGTAGGGATTCTGGTATCTTCTTTTATCGTCTATTTTCAATGTTTCCTATCAAATCGAAGGCTTTTAATGTTATTCTTAGGTATTTTTACTGATTTTCTTTGATTTAGACATAAAATAAAGACAAAATTAATACCTTCAAAAATTGGCCAATTTTCATGACCACGGACCTTACAGAATGTGCGTATTCGTGTCGTCTTTTATCGTCTATTTTCAATGTTTCCTATCTAATCGACGGCTTTTAATGTTATTCTGAGGTATTTTTAGCTGATATTCTTGTATTCACACATAAAATAAAGACAAAATTAATACCTTGAAAAATTGGCCAATTTTCATGACCGCGGACCTTACAGAATGTGGGGATTCTGGTATCTTCTTTTATCGTCTATTTTCAATGTTTCCTATCTAATCGAAGGCTTTTAATGTTATTCTTAGGTATTTTTGGCTGATTTTCTTTGATTGAGACATAAAATAAAGACAAAATTAATACCTTCAAAAATTGGCCAATTTTCATGACCGCGGACCTTACAGAATGTGGGGATTCTGGTATCTTCTTTTATCGTCTATTTTCAATGTTTCCTATCTAATCGAAGGCTTTTAATGTTATTCTTAGGTATTTTTGGCTGATTTTCTTTGATTTAGACATAAAATAAAGACAAAATTAATACCTTGAAAAATTGGCCAATTTTCATGACCGCGGACCTTACAGAATGTGGGGATTCTGGTATCGTCTTTTATCGTCTATTTTCAATGTTTCCTATCTAATCGAAGGCTTTTAATGTTATTCTTAGGTATTATTAGCTGATTTTCTTTGATTTAGACATAAAATAAAGACAAAATTAATACCTTGAAAAATTGGCCAATTTTCATGATCGCGGACCTTACAGAATGTGCTGATTCTCGTATCTTCTTTTATCGTCTATTTTCAATGTTTCCTATCTAATCGAAGGCTTTTAATGTTATTCTTAGGTATTTTTGGCTGATTTTCTTTGATTTAGACATAAAATAAAGACAAAATTAATACCTTGAAAAATTGGCCAATTTTAATGATCGCGGACCTTACAGAATGTGCGGATTCTCGTATCTTCTTTTATCGTCTATTTTCAATGTTTCCTATCTAATCGAAGGCTTTTAATGTTATTCTTAGGTATTTTTGGCTGATTTTCTTTGATTTAGACATAAAATCAAGACAAAATTAATACCTTGAAAAATTGGCCAATTTTAATGATCGCGGACCTTACAGAATGTGGGGATTCTCGTATCTTCTTTTATCGTCTATTTTCAATGTTTCTTATCTATTCGAAGGCTTTTAATATAATTCTTAGGTATTTTTACTGATTTTCTTTGATTTAGACATAAAATAAAGACAAAATTAATACCTTGAAAAATTGGCCAATTTTCATGACCGCGGACCTTACAGAATGTGGGGATTCTGGTATCTTCTTTTATCGTCTATTTTCAATGTTTCCTATCTAATCGAAGGCTTTTAATGTTATTCTTAGGTATTTTTGGCTGATTTTCTTTGATTGAGACATAAAATAAAGACAAAATTAATACCTTCAAAAATTGGCCAATTTTCATGACCGCGGACCTTACAGAATGTGCGGATTCTGGTATCTTCTTTTATCGTCTATTTTCAATGTTTCCTATCTAATCGAAGGCTTTTAATGTTATTTTTAGGTATTTTTGGCTGATTTTCTTTGATTTAGACATAAAATAAAGACAAAATTAATACCTTGAAAAATTGGCCAATTTTCATGACCGCGGACCTTACAGAATGTGCGGATTCTGGTATCTTCTTTTATCGTCTATTTTCAATGTTTCCTATCTAATCGAAGGCTTTTAATGTTATTCTTAGGTATTATTAGCTGATTTTCTTTGATTTAGACATAAAATAAAGACAAAATTAATACCTTGAAAAATTGGCCAATTTTCATGATCGCGGACCTTACAGAATGTGGGGATTCTGGTATCTTCTTTTATCGTCTATTTTCAATGTTTCCTATCAAATCGAAGGCTTTTAATGTTATTCTTAGGTATTTTTACTGATTTTCTTTGATTTAGACATAAAATAAAGACAAAATTAATACCTTGAAAAATTGGCAAATTTTCATGACCACGGACCTTACAGAATGTGCGTATTCGTGTCGTCTTTTATCGTCTATTTTCAATGTTTCCTATCTAATCGACGGCTTTTAATGTTATTCTGAGGTATTTTTAGCTGATATTCTTGTATTCACACATAAAATAAAGACAAAATTAATACCTTGAAAAATTGGCCAATTTTCATGACCGCGGACCTTACAGAATGTGGGGATTCTGGTATCGTCTTTTATCGTCTATTTTCAATGTTTCCTATCAAATCGAAGGCTTTTAATGTTATTCTTAGGTATTATTAGCTGATTTTGTTTGATTTAGACATAAAATAAAGACAAAATTAATGCCTTGAAAAATTGGCCAATTTTCATGATCGCGGACCTTACAGAATGTGCTGATTCTCGTATCTTCTTTTATCGTCTATTTTCAATGTTTCCTATCTAATCGAAGGCTTTTAATGTTATTCTTAGGTATTTTTGGCTGATTTTCTTTGATTTAGACATAAAATAAAGACAAAATTAATACCTTGAAAAATTGGCCAATTTTAATGATCGCGGACCTTACAGAATGTGCGGATTCTCGTATCTTCTTTTATCGTCTATTTTCAATGTTTCCTATCTAATCGAAGGCTTTTAATGTTATTCTTAGGTATTTTTAGCTGATTTTTTTGATTTAGACATAAAATCAAGACAAAATTAATACCTTGAAAAATTGGCCAATTTTCATGACCGCGGACCTTACAGAATGTGGGGATTCTCGTATCTTCTTTTATCGTCTATTTTCAATGTTTCTTATCTAATCAAAGGCTTTTAATATAATTCTTACGTATTTTTACTGATTTTCTTTGATTTAGACATAAAATAAAGACAAAATTAATACCTTGAAAAATTGGCCAATTTTCATGACCGCGGACCTTACAGAATGTGGGGATTCTGGTATCTTCTTTTATCGTCTATTTTCAATGTTTCCTATCTAATCGAAGGCTTTTAATGTTATTCTTAGGTATTTTTGGCTGATTTTCTTTGATTGAGACATAAAATAAAGACAAAATTAATACCTTCAGAAATTGGCCAATTTTCATGACCGCGGACCTTACAGAATGTGGGGATTCTGGTATCTTCTTTTATCGTCTATTTTCAATGTTTCCTATCTAATCGAAGGCTTTTAATGTTATTCTTAGGTATTTTTGGCTGATTTTCTTTGATTTAGACATAAAATAAAGACAAAATTAATACCTTGAAAAATTGGCCAATTTTCATGACCGCGGACCTTACAGAATGTGGGGATTCTGGTATCTTCTTTTATCGTCTATTTTCAATGTTTCCTATCTAATCGAAGGCTTTTAATGTTATTCTTAGGTATTATTAGCTGACTTTCTTTGATTTAGACATAAAATAAAGACAAAATTAATACCTTGAAAAATTGGCCAATTTTCATGATCGCGGACCTTACAGAATGTGGGGATTCTGGTATCTTCTTTTATCGTCTATTTTCAATGTTTCCTATCAAATCGAAGGCTTTTAATGTTATTCTTAGGTATTTTTACTGATTTTCTTTGATTTAGACATAAAATAAAGACAAAATTAATACCTTCAAAAATTGGCAAATTTTCATGACCACGGACCTTACAGAATGTGCGTATTCGTGTCGTCTTTTATCGTCTATTTTCAATGTTTCCTATCTAATCGACGGCTTTTAATGTTATTCTGAGGTATTTTTAGCTGATATTCTTGTATTCACACATAAAATAAAGACAAAATAATTACCTTGAAAAATTGGCCAATTTTCATGACCGCGGACCTTACAGAATGTGGGGATTCTGGTATCTTTTTTTTATCGTCTATTTTCAATGTTTCCTATCTAATCGAAGGCTTTTAATGTTATTCTTAGGTATTTTTGGCTGATTTTCTTTGATTGAGACATAAAATAAAGACAAAATTAATACCTTCAAAAATTGGCCAATTTTCATGACCGCGGACCTTACAGAATGTGGGGATTCTGGTATCTTCTTTTATCGTCTATTTTCAATGTTTCCTATCTAATCGAAGGCTTTTAATGTTATTCTTAGGTATTTTTGGCTGATTTTCTTTGATTTAGACATAAAATAAAGACAAAATTAATACCTTGAAAAATTGGCCAATTTTCATGACCGCGGACCTTACAGAATGTGGGGATTCTGGTATCGTCTTTTATCGTCTATTTTCAATGTTTCCTATCTAATCGAAGGCTTTTAATGTTATTCTTAGGTATTATTAGCTGATTTTGTTTTATTTAGACATAAAATAAAGACAAAATTAATACCTTGAAAAATTGGCCAATTTTCATGATCGCGGACCTTACAGAATGTGCTGATTCTCGTATCTTCTTTTATCGTCTATTTTCAATGTTTCCTATCTAATCGAAGGCTTTTAATGTTATTCTTAGGTATTTTTGGCTGATTTTCTTTGATTTAGACATAAAATAAAGACAAAATTAATACCTTGAAAAATTGGCCAATTTTCATGACCGCGGACCTTACAGAATGTGGGGATTCTGGTATCTTCTTTTATCGTCTATTTTCAATGTTTCCTATCTAATCGAAGGCTTTTAATGTTATTCTTAGGTATTTTTGGCTGATTTTCTTTGATTGAGACATAAAATAAAGACAAAATTAATACCTTCAAAAATTGGCCAATTTTCATGACCGCGGACCTTACAGAATGTGGGGATTCTGGTATCTTCTTTTATCGTCTATTTTCAATGTTTCCTATCTAATCGAAGGCTTTTAATGTTATTCTTAGGTATTTTTGGCTGATTTTCTTTGATTTAGACATAAAATAAAGACAAAATTAATACCTTGAAAAATTGGCCAATTTTCATGACCGCGGACCTTACAGAATGTGGGGATTCTGGTATCTTCTTTTATCGTCTATTTTCAATGTTTCCTATCTAATCGAAGACTTTAATGTTATTCTTAGGTATTATTAGCTGATTTTCTTTGATTTAGACATAAAATAAAGACAAAATTAATACCTTGAAAAATTGGCCAATTTTCATGATCGCGGACCTTACAGAATGTGCTGATTCTCGTATCTTCTTTTATCGTCTATTTTCAATGTTTCCTATCTAATCGAAGGCTTTTAATGTTATTCTTAGGTATTTTTAGCTGATTTTCTTTGATTTAGACATAAAATCAAGACAAAATTAATACCTTGAAAAATTGGCCAATTTTCATGACCGCGGACCTTACAGAATGTGGGGATTCTGGTATCTTCTTTTATCGTCTATTTTCAATGTTTCCTATCTAATCGAAGGCTTTTAATGTAATTCTTAGGTATTTTTACTGATTTTCTTTGATTTAGACATAAAATAAAGACAAAATTAATACCTTGAAAAATTGGCCAATTTTCATGACCGCGGACCTTACAGAATGTGGGGATTCTCGTATCTTCTTTTATCGTCTATTTTCAATGTTTCCTATCTAATCGAAGGCTTTTAATGTTATTCTTAGGTATTTTTGGCTGATTTTCTTTGATTGAGACATAAAATAAAGACAAAATTAATACCTTGAAAAATTGGCCAATTTTCATGACCGCGGACCTGACAGAATGTGCGGATTCTGGTATCTTCTTTTATCGTCTATTTTCAATGTTTCCTATCTAATCGAAGGCTTTTAATGTTATTTTTAGGTATTTTTGGCTGATTTTCTTTGATTTAGACATAAAATCAAGACAAAATTAATACCTTCAAAAATTGGCCAATTTTCATGACCGCGGACCTTACAGAATGTGCGGATTCTGGTATCTTCTTTTATCGTCTATTTTCAATGTTTCCTATCTAATCGAAGGCTTTTAATGTTATTCTTAGGTATTATTAGCTGATTTTCTTTGATTTAGACATAAAATAAAGACAAAATTAATACCTTGAAAAATTGGCCAATTTTCATGATCGCGGACCTTACAGAATGTGGAGATTCTGGTATCTTCTTTTATCGTCTATTTTCAATGTTTCCTATCTAATCGAAGGCTTTTAATGTTATTCTTAGGTATTATTAGCTGATTTTCTTTGATTTAGACATAAAATAAAGACAAAATTAATACCTTCAAAAATTGGCCAATTTTCATGACCGCGGACCTTACAGAATGTGCGGATTCTGGTATCTTCTTTTATCGTCTATTTTTAATGTTTCCTATCTAATCGAAGGCTTTTAATGTTATTCTTAGGTATTTTTGGCTGATTTTCTTTGATTTAGACATAAAATAAAGACAAAATTAATACCTTGAAAAATTGGCCAATTTTCATGACCGCGGACCTTACAGAATGTGGGGATTCTGGTATCTTCTTTTATCGTCTATTTTCAATGATTCCTATCTAATCGAAGGCTTTTAATGTTATTCTTAGGTATTATTAGCTGATTTTCTTTGATTTAGACATAAAATAAAGACAAAATTAATACCTTCAAAAATTGGCCAATTTTCATGACCGCGGACCTTACAGAATGTGGGGATTCTGGTATCTTCCTTTATCGTTTATTTTCAATGTTTCCTATCTAATCGAAGGCTTTTAATGTTATTCTTCGGTATTTTTGGCTGATTTTCTTTGATTTAGACATAAAATAAAGACAAAATTAATACCTTCAAAAATTGGCCAATTTTCATGACCGCGGACCTTACAGAATGTGGGGATTCTGGTATCTTCTTTTATCGTCTATTTTCAATGTTTCCTATCTAATCGAAGGCTTTTAATGTTATTCTTAGGTATTATTAGCTGATTTTCTTTGATTTAGACATAAAATAAAGACAAAATTAATACCTTGAAAAATTGGCCAATTTTCATGACCGCGGACCTTACAGAATGTGCGGATTCTGGTATCTTCTTTTATCGTCTGATTTAAATGTTTCCTATCTAATCGAAGGCTTTTAATGTTATTCTTAGGTATTATTAGCTGATTTTCTTTGATTTAGACATAAAATAAAGACAAAATTAATACCTCCAAAAATTGGCAAATTTTCATGACCACGGACCTTACAGAATGTGCGTATTCGTGTCGTCTTTTATCGTCTATTTTCAATGTTTCCTATCTAATCGAAGGCTTTTAATGTTATTCTTAGGTATTTTTGGCTGATTTTCTTTGATTTAGACATAAAATAAAGACAAAATTAATACCTTCAAAAATTGGCCAATTTTCATGACCGCGGACCTTACAGAATGTGGGGATTCTCGTATCTTCTTTTATCGTCTATTTTCAATGTTTCCTATCTAATCGAAGGCTTTTAATGTAATTCTTAGGTATTTTTACTGATTTTCTTTGATTTAGACATAAAATAAAGACAAAATTAATACCTTGAAAAATTGGCCAATTTTCATGACCGCGGACCTTACAGAATGTGGGGATTCTGGTATCTTCTTTTATCGTCTATTTTCAATGTTTCCTATCTAATCGAAGGCTTTTAATGTTATTCTTAGGTATTTTTGGCTGATTTTCTTTGATTGAGACATAAAATAAAGACAAAATTAATACCTTCAAAAATTGGCCAATTTTCATGACCGCGGACCTTACAGAATGTGGGGATTCTGGTATCTTCCTTTATCGTTTATTTTCAATGTTTCCTATCTAATCGAAGGCTTTTAATGTTATTCTTAGGTATTTTTGGCTGATTTTCTTTGATTTAGACATAAAATAAAGACAAAATTAATACCTTGAAAAATTGGCCAATTTTCATGACCGCGGACCTTACAGAATGTGGGGATTCTGGTATCTTCTTTTATCGTCTATTTTCAATGTTTCCTATCTAATCGAAGGCTTTTAATGTTATTCTTAGGTATTTTTGGCTGATTTTCTTTGATTTAGACATAAAATAAAGACAAAATTAATACCTTCAAAAATTGGCCAATTTTCATGACCGCGGACCTTACAGAATGTGGGGATTCTGGTATCTTCTTTTATCGTCTATTTTTAATGTTTCCTATCTAATCGAAGGCTTTTAATGTTATTCTTAGGTATTTTTGGCTGATTTTCTTTGATTTAGACATAAAATAAAGACAAAATTAATACCTTGAAAAATTGGCCAATTTTCATGACCGCGGACCTTACAGAATGTGGGGATTCTGGTATCTTCTTTTATCGTCTATTTTCAATGATTCCTATCTAATCGAAGGCTTTTAATGTTATTCTTAGGTATTATTAGCTGATTTTCTTTGATTTAGACATAAAATAAAGACAAAATTAATACCTTCAAAAATTGGCCAATTTTCATGACCGCGGACCTTACAGAATGTGCGGATTCTGGTATCTTCTTTTATCGTCTATTTTTAATGTTTCCTATCTAATCGAAGGCTTTTAATGTTATTCTTAGGTATTTTTGGCTGATTTTCTTTGATTTAGACATAAAATAAAGACAAAATTAATACCTTGAAAAATTGGCCAATTTTCATGACCGCGGACCTTACAGAATGTGGGGATTCTGGTATCTTCTTTTATCGTCTATTTTCAATGATTCCTATCTAATCGAAGGCTTTTAATGTTATTCTTAGGTATTATTAGCTGATTTTCTTTGATTTAGACATAAAATAAAGACAAAATTAATACCTTCAAAAATTGGCCAATTTTCATGACCGCGGACCTTACAGAATGTGGGGATTCTGGTATCTTCCTTTATCGTTTATTTTCAATGTTTCCTATCTAATCGAAGGCTTTTAATGTTATTCTTCGGTATTTTTGGCTGATTTTCTTTGATTTAGACATAAAATAAAGACAAAATTAATACCTTCAAAAATTGGCCAATTTTCATGACCGCGGACCTTACAGAATGTGGGGATTCTGGTATCTTCTTTTATCGTCTATTTTCAATGTTTCCTATCTAATCGAAGGCTTTTAATGTTATTCTTAGGTATTATTAGCTGATTTTCTTTGATTTAGACATAAAATAAAGACAAAATTAATACCTTGAAAAATTGGCCAATTTTCATGACCGCGGACCTTACAGAATGTGCGGATTCTGGTATCTTCTTTTATCGTCTGATTTAAATGTTTCCTATCTAATCGAAGGCTTTTAATGTTATTCTTAGGTATTATTAGCTGATTTTCTTTGATTTAGACATAAAATAAAGACAAAATTAATACCTCCAAAAATTGGCAAATTTTCATGACCACGGACCTTACAGAATGTGCGTATTCGTGTCGTCTTTTATCGTCTATTTTCAATGTTTCCTATCTAATCGAAGGCTTTTAATGTTATTCTTAGGTATTTTTGGCTGATTTTCTTTGATTTAGACATAAAATAAAGACAAAATTAATACCTTCAAAAATTGGCCAATTTTCATGACCGCGGACCTTACAGAATGTGGGGATTCTCGTATCTTCTTTTATCGTCTATTTTCAATGTTTCCTATCTAATCGAAGGCTTTTAATGTAATTCTTAGGTATTTTTACTGATTTTCTTTGATTTAGACATAAAATAAAGACAAAATTAATACCTTGAAAAATTGGCCAATTTTCATGACCGCGGACCTTACAGAATGTGGGGATTCTGGTATCTTCTTTTATCGTCTATTTTCAATGTTTCCTATCTAATCGAAGGCTTTTAATGTTATTCTTAGGTATTTTTGGCTGATTTTCTTTGATTGAGACATAAAATAAAGACAAAATTAATACCTTCAAAAATTGGCCAATTTTCATGACCGCGGACCTTACAGAATGTGGGGATTCTGGTATCTTCCTTTATCGTTTATTTTCAATGTTTCCTATCTAATCGAAGGCTTTTAATGTTATTCTTAGGTATTTTTGGCTGATTTTCTTTGATTTAGACATAAAATAAAGACAAAATTAATACCTTGAAAAATTGGCCAATTTTCATGACCGCGGACCTTACAGAATGTGGGGATTCTGGTATCTTCTTTTATCGTCTATTTTCAATGTTTCCTATCTAATCGAAGGCTTTTAATGTTATTCTTAGGTATTTTTGGCTGATTTTCTTTGATTTAGACATAAAATAAAGACAAAATTAATACCTTCAAAAATTGGCCAATTTTCATGACCGCGGACCTTACAGAATGTGGGGATTCTGGTATCTTCTTTTATCGTCTATTTTTAATGTTTCCTATCTAATCGAAGGCTTTTAATGTTATTCTTAGGTATTTTTGGCTGATTTTCTTTGATTTAGACATAAAATAAAGACAAAATTAATACCTTGAAAAATTGGCCAATTTTCATGACCGCGGACCTTACAGAATGTGGGGATTCTGGTATCTTCTTTTATCGTCTATTTTCAATGATTCCTATCTAATCGAAGGCTTTTAATGTTATTCTTAGGTATTATTAGCTGATTTTCTTTGATTTAGACATAAAATAAAGACAAAATTAATACCTTGAAAAATTGGCCAATTTTCATGACCGCGGACCTTACAGAATGTGGGGATTCTGGTATCTTCTTTTATCGTCTATTTTCAATGTTTCCTATCTAATCGAAGGCTTTTAATGTTATTCTTAGGTATTTTTACTGATTTTCTTTGATTTAGACATAAAATAAAGACAAAATTAATACCTTGAAAAATTGGCAAATTTTCATGACCACGGACCTTACAGAATGTGCGTATTCGTGTCGTCTTTTATCGTCTATTTTCAATGTTTCCTATCTAATCGAAGGCTTTTAATGTTATTCTTAGGTATTTTTACTGATTTTCTTTGATTTAGAAATAAAATAAAGACAAAATTAATACTTTCAAAAATTGGCCAATTTTCATGACCACGGACCTTACAGAATGTGCGTATTCGTGTCGTCTTTTATCGTCTATTTTCAATGTTTCCTATCTAATCGACGGCTTTTAATGTTATTCTTAGGTATTTTTAGCTGATATTCTTGTATTCACACATAAAATAAAGACAAAATTCATACCTTGAAAAATTGGCCAATTTTCATGACCGCGGACCTTACAGAATGTGGGGATTCTGGTATCTTCTTTTATCGTCTATTTTCAATGTTTCCTATCTAATCGAAGGCTTTTAATGTTATTCTTAGGTATTTTTGGCTGATTTTCTTTGATTTAGACATAAAATAAAGACAAAATTAATACCTTCAAAAATTGGCCAATTTTCATGACCGCGGACCTTACAGAATGTGGGGATTCTGGTATCTTCTTTTATTGTCTATTTTTAATGTTTCCTATCTAATCGAAGGCTTTTAATGTTATTCTTAGGTATTTTTGGCTGATTTTCTTTGATTTAGACATAAAATAAAGACAAAATTAATACCTTGAAAAATTGGCCAATTTTCATGACCGGGGACCTTACAGAATGTGGGGATTCTGGTATCTTCTTTTATCGTCTATTTTCAATGATTCCTATCTAATCGAAGGCTTTTAATGTTATTCTTAGGTATTATTAGCTGATTTTCTTTGATTTAGACATAAAATAAAGACAAAATTAATACCTTGAAAAATTGGCCAATTTTCATGATCGCGGACCTTACAGAATGTGCGGATTCTCGTATCTTCTTTTATCGTCTATTTTCAATGTTTCCTATCTAATCGAAGGCTTTTAATGTTATTCTTAGGTATTTTTGGCTGATTTTCTTTGATTTAGACATAAAATCAAGACAAAATTAATACCTTCAAAAATTGGCCAATTTTCATGACCGCGGACCTTACAGAATGTGGGGATTCTCGTATCTTCTTTTATCGTCTATTTTCAATGTTTCCTATCTAATCGAAGGCTTTTAATGTAATTCTTAGGTATTTTTACTGATTTTCTTTGATTTAGACATAAAATAAAGACAAAATTAATACCTTGAAAAATTGGCCAATTTTCATGACCGCGGACCTTACAGAATGTGGGGATTCTGGTATCTTCTTTTATCGTCTATTTTCAATGTTTCCTATCTAATCGAAGGCTTTTAATGTTATTCTTAGGTATTTTTGGCTGATTTTCTTTGATTGAGACATAAAATAAAGACAAAATTAATACCTTGAAAAATTGGCCAATTTTCATGACCGCGGACCTTACAGAATGTGGGGATTCTGGTATCTTCCTTTATCGTTTATTTTCAATGTTTCCTATCTAATCGAAGGCTTTTAATGTTATTCTTCGGTATTTTTGGCTGATTTTCTTTGATTTAGACATAAAATAAAGACAAAATTAATACCTTCAAAAATTGGCCAATTTTCATGACCGCGGACCTTACAGAATGTGGGGATTCTGGTATCTTCCTTTATCGTTTATTTTCAATGTTTCCTATCTAATCGAAGGCTTTTAATGTTATTCTTCGGTATTTTTGGCTGATTTTCTTTGATTTAGACATAAAATAAAGACAAAATTAATACCTTCAAAAATTGGCCAATTTTCATGACCGCGGACCTTACAGAATGTGGGGATTCTGGTATCTTCTTTTATCGTCTATTTTCAATGTTTCCTATCTAATCGAAGGCTTTTAATGTTATTCTTAGGTATTATTAGCTGATTTTCTTTGATTTAGACATAAAATAAAGACAAAATTAATACCTTGAAAAATTGGCCAATTTTCATGACCGCGGACCTTACAGAATGTGCGGATTCTGGTATCTTCTTTTATCGTCTGATTTAAATGTTTCCTATCTAATCGAAGGCTTTTAATGTTATTCTTAGGTATTATTAGCTGATTTTCTTTGATTTAGACATAAAATAAAGACAAAATTAATACCTCCAAAAATTGGCAAATTTTCATGACCACGGACCTTACAGAATGTGCGTATTCGTGTCGTCTTTTATCGTCTATTTTCAATGTTTCCTATCTAATCGAAGGCTTTTAATGTTATTCTTAGGTATTTTTGGCTGATTTTCTTTGATTTAAACATAAAATAAAGACAAAATTAATACCTTCAAAAATTGGCCAATTTTCATGACCGCGGACCTTACAGAATGTGGGGATTCTCGTATCTTCTTTTATCGTCTATTTTCAATGTTTCCTATCTAATCGAAGGCTTTTAATGTAATTCTTAGGTATTTTTACTGATTTTCTTTGATTTAGACATAAAATAAAGACAAAATTAATACCTTGAAAAATTGGCCAATTTTCATGACCGCGGACCTTACAGAATGTGGGGATTCTGGTATCTTCTTTTATCGTCTATTTTCAATGTTTCCTATCTAATCGAAGGCTTTTAATGTTATTCTTAGGTATTTTTGGCTGATTTTCTTTGATTGAGACATAAAATAAAGACAAAATTAATACCTTCAAAAATTGGCCAATTTTCATGACCGCGGACCTTACAGAATGTGGGGATTCTGGTATCTTCCTTTATCGTTTATTTTCAATGTTTCCTATCTAATCGAAGGCTTTTAATGTTATTCTTAGGTATTTTTGGCTGATTTTCTTTGATTTAGACATAAAATAAAGACAAAATTAATACCTTGAAAAATTGGCCAATTTTCATGACCGCGGACCTTACAGAATGTGGGGATTCTGGTATCTTCTTTTATCGTCTATTTTCAATGTTTCCTATCTAATCGAAGGCTTTTAATGTTATTCTTAGGTATTTTTGGCTGATTTTCTTTGATTTAGACATAAAATAAAGACAAAATTAATACCTTCAAAAATTGGCCAATTTTCATGACCGCGGACCTTACAGAATGTGGGGATTCTGGTATCTTCTTTTATCGTCTATTTTTAATGTTTCCTATCTAATCGAAGGCTTTTAATGTTATTCTTAGGTATTTTTGGCTGATTTTCTTTGATTTAGACATAAAATAAAGACAAAATTAATACCTTGAAAAATTGGCCAATTTTCATGACCGCGGACCTTACAGAATGTGGGGATTCTGGTATCTTCTTTTATCGTCTATTTTCAATGATTCCTATCTAATCGAAGGCTTTTAATGTTATTCTTAGGTATTATTAGCTGATTTTCTTTGATTTAGACATAAAATAAAGACAAAATTAATACCTTGAAAAATTGGCCAATTTTCATGACCGCGGACCTTACAGAATGTGGGGATTCTGGTATCTTCTTTTATCGTCTATTTTCAATGTTTCCTATCTAATCGAAGGCTTTTAATGTTATTCTTAGGTATTTTTACTGATTTTCTTTGATTTAGACATAAAATAAAGACAAAATTAATACCTTGAAAAATTGGCAAATTTTCATGACCACGGACCTTACAGAATGTGCGTATTCGTGTCGTCTTTTATCGTCTATTTTCAATGTTTCCTATCTAATCGAAGGCTTTTAATGTTATTCTTAGGTATTTTTACTGATTTTCTTTGATTTAGAAATAAAATAAAGACAAAATTAATACTTTCAAAAATTGGCCAATTTTCATGACCACGGACCTTACAGAATGTGCGTATTCGTGTCGTCTTTTATCGTCTATTTTCAATGTTTCCTATCTAATCGACGGCTTTTAATGTTATTCTTAGGTATTTTTAGCTGATATTCTTGTATTCACACATAAAATAAAGACAAAATTCATACCTTGAAAAATTGGCCAATTTTCATGACCGCGGACCTTACAGAATGTGGGGATTCTGGTATCTTCTTTTATCGTCTATTTTCAATGTTTCCTATCTAATCGAAGGCTTTTAATGTTATTCTTAGGTATTTTTGGCTGATTTTCTTTGATTTAGACATAAAATAAAGACAAAATTAATACCTTCAAAAATTGGCCAATTTTCATGACCGCGGACCTTACAGAATGTGGGGATTCTGGTATCTTCTTTTATCGTCTATTTTTAATGTTTCCTATCTAATCGAAGGCTTTTAATGTTATTCTTAGGTATTTTTGGCTGATTTTCTTTGATTTAGACATAAAATAAAGACAAAATTAATACCTTGAAAAATTGGCCAATTTTCATGACCGGGGACCTTACAGAATGTGGGGATTCTGGTATCTTCTTTTATCGTCTATTTTCAATGATTCCTATCTAATCGAAGGCTTTTAATGTTATTCTTAGGTATTATTAGCTGATTTTCTTTGATTTAGACATAAAATAAAGACAAAATTAATACCTTGAAAAATTGGCCAATTTTCATGATCGCGGACCTTACAGAATGTGCGGATTCTCGTATCTTCTTTTATCGTCTATTTTCAATGTTTCCTATCTAATCGAAGGCTTTTAATGTTATTCTTAGGTATTTTTGGCTGATTTTCTTTGATTTAGACATAAAATCAAGACAAAATTAATACCTTCAAAAATTGGCCAATTTTCATGACCGCGGACCTTACAGAATGTGGGGATTCTGGTATCTTCTTTTATCGTCTATTTTCAATGTTTCCTATCTAATCGAAGGCTTTTAATGTAATTCTTAGGTATTTTTACTGATTTTCTTTGATTTAGACATAAAATAAAGACAAAATTAATACCTTGAAAAATTGGCCAATTTTCATGACCGCGGACCTTACAGAATGTGGGGATTCTGGTATCTTCTTTTATCGTCTATTTTCAATGTTTCCTATCTAATCGAAGGCTTTTAATGTTATTCTTAGGTATTTTTGGCTGATTTTCTTTGATTGAGACATAAAATAAAGACAAAATTAATACCTTGAAAAATTGGCCAATTTTCATGACCGCGGACCTTACAGAATGTGGGGATTCTGGTATCTTCCTTTATCGTTTATTTTCAATGTTTCCTATCTAATCGAAGGCTTTTAATGTTATTCTTCGGTATTTTTGGCTGATTTTCTTTGATTTAGACATAAAATAAAGACAAAATTAATACCTTCAAAAATTGGCCAATTTTCATGACCGCGGACCTTACAGAATGTGGGGATTCTGGTATCTTCTTTTATCGTCTATTTTCAATGTTTCCTATCTAATCGAAGGCTTTTAATGTTATTCTTAGGTATTATTAGCTGATTTTCTTTGATTTAGACATAAAATAAAGACAAAATTAATACCTTCAAAAATTGGCCAATTTTCATGACCGCGGACCTTACAGAATGTGGGGATTCTGGTATCTTCTTTTATCGTCTATTTTCAATGTATCCTATCTAATCGAAGGCTTTTAATGTTATTCTTAGGTATTTTTGGCTGATTTTCTTTGATTTAGACATAAAATAAAGACAAAATTAATACCTTCAAAAATTGGCCAATTTTCATGACCGCGGACCTTACAGAATGTGGGGATTCTGGTATCTTCTTTTATCGTCTATTTTCAATGTTTCCTATCTAATCGAAGGCTTTTAATGTTATTCTTAGGTATTATTAGCTGATTTTCTTTGATTTAGACATAAAATAAAGACAAAATTAATACCTTGAAAAATTGGCCAATTTTCATGACCGCGGACCTTACAGAATGTGGGGATTCTGGTATCTTCTTTTATCGTCTGATTTAAATGTTTCCTATCTAATCGAAGGCTTTTAATGTTATTCTTAGGTATTATTAGCTGATTTTCTTTGATTTAGACATAAAATAAAGACAAAATTAATACCTCCAAAAATTGGCAAATTTTCATGACCGCGGACCTTACAGAATGTGGGGATTCTCGTATCTTCTTTTATAGTCTATTTTCAATGATTCCTATCTAATCGAAGGCTTTTAATGTAATTCTTAGGTATTTTTACTGATTTTCTTTGATTTAGACATAAAATAAAGACAAAATTAATACCTTGAAAAATTGCCCAATTTTCATGACCGCGGACCTTACAGAATGTGGGGATTCTGGTATCTTCTTTTATCGTCTATTTTCAATGTTTCCTATCTAATCGAAGGCTTTTAATGTTATTCTTAGGTATTTTTGGCTGATTTTCTTTGATTGAGACATAAAATAAAGACAAAATTAATACCTTCAAAAATTGGCCAATTTTCATGACCGCGGACCTTACAGAATGTGGGGATTCTGGTATCTTCCTTTATCGTTTATTTTCAATGTTTCCTATCTAATCGAAGGCTTTTAATGTTATTCTTAGGTATTTTTGGCTGATTTTCTTTGATTTAGACATAAAATAAAGACAAAATTAATACCTTCAAAAATTGGCCAATTTTCATGACCGCGGACCTTACAGAATGTGGGGATTCTGGTATCTTCTTTTATCGTCTATTTTCAATGTTTCCTATCTAATCGAAGGCTTTTAATGTTATTCTTAGGTATTATTAGCTGATTTTCTTTGATTTAGACATAAAATAAAGACAAAATTAATACCTTGAAAAATTGGCCAATTTTCATGACCGCGGACCTTACAGAATGTGGGGATTCTGGTATCTTCTTTTATCGTCTGATTTAAATGTTTCCTATCTAATCGAAGGCTTTTAATGTTATTCTTAGGTATTATTAGCTGATTTTCTTTGATTTAGACATAAAATAAAGACAAAATTAATACCTTGAAAAATTGGGCAATTTTCATGACCGCGGACCTTACAGAATGTGCGGATTCTCGTATCTTCTTTTATCGTCTATTTTCAATGTTTCCTATCTAATCGAAGGCTTTTAATGTTATTCTTAGGTATTTTTAGCTGATTTTCTTTGATTTAGACATAAAATAAAGACAAAATTAATACCTTCAAAAATTGGCCAATTTTCATGACCGCGGACCTTACAGAATGTGGGGATTCTGGTATCTTCTTTTATCGTCTATTTTCAATGTTTCCTATCTAATCGAAGGCTTTTAATGTTATTCTTAGGTATTTTTACTGATTTTCTTTGATTTAGACATAAAATAAAGACAAAATTAATACCTTCAAAAATTGGCAAATTTTCATGACCACGGACCTTACAGAATGTGCGTATTCGTGTCGTCTTTTATCGTCTATTTTCAATGTTTCCTATCTAATCGACGGCTTTTAATGTTATTCTTAGGTATTTTTAGCTGATATTCTTGTATTCACACATAAAATAAAGACAAAATTCATACCTTGAAAAATTGGCCAATTTTCATGACCGCGGACCTTACAGAATGTGGGGATTCTGGTATCTTCTTTTATCGTCTATTTTCAATGTTTCCTATCTAATCGAAGGCTTTTAATGTTATTCTTAGGTATTTTTGGCTGATTTTCTTTGATTTAGACATAAAATAAAGACAAAATTAATACCTTCAAAAATTGGCCAATTTTCATGACCGCGGACCTTACAGAATGTGGGGATTCTGGTATCTTCTTTTATCGTCTATTTTTAATGTTTCCTATCTAATCGAAGGCTTTTAATGTTATTCTTAGGTATTTTTGGCTGATTTTCTTTGATTTAGACATAAAATAAAGACAAAATTAATACCTTGAAAAATTGGCCAATTTTCATGACCGCGGACCTTACAGAATGTGGGGATTCTGGTATCTTCTTTTATCGTCTATTTTCAATGATTCCTATCTAATCGAAGGCTTTTAATGTTATTCTTAGGTATTTTTAGCTGATTTTCTTTGATTTAGACATAAAATAAAGACAAAATTAATACCTTGAAAAATTGGCCAATTTTCATGATCGCGGACCTTACAGAATGTGGGGATTCTGGTATCTTCTTTTATCGTCTATTTTCAATGTTTCCTATCTAATCGAAGGCTTTTAATGTTATTCTTAGGTATTTTTGGCTGATTTTCTTTGATTTAGACATAAAATAAAGACAAAATTAATAACTTCAAAAATTGGCCAATTTTCATGACCGCGGACCTTACAGAATGTGGGGATTCTCGTATCTTCTTTTATCGTCTATTTTCAATGTTTCCTATCTAATCGAAGGCTTTTAATGTAATTCTTAGGTATTTTTACTGATTTTCTTTGATTTAGACATAAAATAAAGACAAAATTAATACCTTGAAAAATTGGCCAATTTTCATGACCGCGGACCTTACAGAATGTGGGGATTCTGGTATCTTCTTTTATCGTCTATTTTCAATGTTTCCTATCTAATCGAAGGCTTTTAATGTTATTCTTAGGTATTTTTGGCTGATTTTCTTTGATTGAGACATAAAATAAAGACAAAATTAATACCTTCAAAAATTGGCCAATTTTCATGACCGCGGACCTTACAGAATGTGGGGATTCTGGTATCTTCCTTTATCGTTTATTTTCAATGTTTCCTATCTAATCGAAGGCTTTTAATGTTATTCTTCGGTATTTTTGGCTGATTTTCTTTGATTTAGACATAAAATAAAGACAAAATTAATACCTTCAAAAATTGGCCAATTTTCATGACCGCGGACCTTACAGAATGTGGGGATTCTGGTATCTTCTTTTATCGTCTATTTTCAATGTTTCCTATCTAATCGAAGGCTTTTAATGTTATTCTTAGGTATTATTAGCTGATTTTCTTTGATTTAGACATAAAATAAAGACAAAATTAATACCTTGAAAAATTGGCCAATTTTCATGACCGCGGACCTTACAGAATGTGCGGATTCTGGTATCTTCTTTTATCGTCTGATTTAAATGTTTCCTATCTAATCGAACGCTTTTAATGTTATTCTTAGGTATTATTAGCTGATTTTCTTTGATTTAGACATAAAATAAAGACAAAATTAATACCTCCAAAAATTGGCAAATTTTCATGACCACGGACCTTACAGAATGTGCGTATTCGTGTCGTCTTTTATCGTCTATTTTCAATGTTTCCTATCTAATCGAAGGCTTTTAATGTTATTCTTAGGTATTTTTGGCTGATTTTCTTTGATTTAGACATAAAATAAAGACAAAATTAATACCTTCAAAAATTGGCCAATTTTCATGACCGCGGACCTTACAGAATGTGGGGATTCTCGTATCTTCTTTTATCGTCTATTTTCAATGTTTCCTATCTAATCGAAGGCTTTTAATGTAATTCTTAGGTATTTTTACTGATTTTCTTTGATTTAGACATAAAATAAAGACAAAATTAATACCTTGAAAAATTGGCCAATTTTCATGACCGCGGACCTTACAGAATGTGGGGATTCTGGTATCTTCTTTTATCGTCTATTTTCAATGTTTCCTATCTAATCGAAGGCTTTTAATGTTATTCTTAGGTATTTTTGGCTGATTTTCTTTGATTGAGACATAAAATAAAGACAAAATAATTACCTTCAAAAATTGGCCAATTTTCATGACCGCGGACCTTACAGAATGTGGGGATTCTGGTATCTTCCTTTATCGTTTATTTTCAATGTTTCCTATCTAATCGAAGGCTTTTAATGTTATTCTTCGGTATTTTTGGCTGATTTTCTTTGATTTAGACATAAAATAAAGACAAAATTAATACCTTGAAAAATTGGCCAATTTTCATGACCGCGGACCTTACAGAATGTGGGGATTCTGGTATCTTCTTTTATCGTCTATTTTCAATGTTTCCTATCTAATCGAAGGCTTTTAATGTTATTCTTAGGTATTATTAGCTGATTTTCTTTGATTTAGACATAAAATAAAGACAAAATTAATACCTTCAAAAATTGGCCAATTTTCATGACCGCGGACCTTACAGAATGTGGGGATTCTGGTATCTTCTTTTATCCTCTATTTTCAATGTATCCTATCTAATCGAAGGCTTTTAATGTTATTCTTAGGTATTTTTGGCTGATTTTCTTTGATTTAGACATAAAATAAAGACAAAATTAATACCTTGAAAAATTGGGCAATTTTCATGACCGCGGACCTTACAGAATGTGCGGATTCTCGTATCTTCTTTTATCGTCTATTTTCAATGTTTCCTATCTAATCGAAGGCTTTTAATGTTATTCTTAGGTATTTTTAGCTGATTTTCTTTGATTTAGACATAAAATAAAGACAAAATTAATACCTTCAAAAATTGGCCAATTTTCATGACCGCGGACCTTACAGAATGTGGGGATTCTGGTATCTTCTTTTATCGTCTATTTTCAATGTTTCCTATCTAATCGAAGGCTTTTAATGTTATTCTTAGGTATTTTTACTGATTTTCTTTGATTTAGACATAAAATAAAGACAAAATTAATACCTTCAAAAATTGGCAAATTTTCATGACCACGGACCTTACAGAATGTGCGTATTCGTGTCGTCTTTTATCGTCTATTTTCAATGTTTCCTATCTAATCGACGGCTTTTAATGTTATTCTTAGGTATTTTTAGCTGATATTCTTGTATTCACACATAAAATAAAGACAAAATTCATACCTTGAAAAATTGGCCAATTTTCATGACCGCGGACCTTACAGAATGTGGGGATTCTGGTATCTTCTTTTATCGTCTATTTTCAATGTTTCCTATCTAATCGAAGGCTTTTAATGTTATTCTTAGGTATTTTTGGCTGATTTTCTTTGATTTAGACATAAAATAAAGACAAAATTAATACCTTCAAAAATTGGCCAATTTTCATGACCGCGGACCTTACAGAATGTGGGGATTCTGGTATCTTCTTTTATCGTCTATTTTTAATGTTTCCTATCTAATCGAAGGCTTTTAATGTTATTCTTAGGTATTTTTGGCTGATTTTCTTTGATTTAGACATAAAATAAAGACAAAATTAATACCTTCAAAAATTGGCCAATTTTCATGACCGCGGACCTTACAGAATGTGGGGATTCTGGTATCTTCTTTTATCGTCTATTTTCAATGTTTCCTATCTAATCGAAGGCTTTTAATGTTATTCTTAGGTATTTTTGGCTGATTTTCTTTGATTTAGACATAAAATAAAGACAAAATTAATAACTTCAAAAATTGGCCAATTTTCATGACCGCGGACCTTACAGAATGTGGGGATTCTCGTATCTTCTTTTATCGTCTATTTTCAATGTTTCCTATCTAATCGAAGGCTTTTAATGTAATTCTTAGGTATTTTTACTGATTTTCTTTGATTTAGACATAAAATAAAGACAAAATTAATACCTTGAAAAATTGGCCAATTTTCATGACCGCGGACCTTACAGAATGTGGGGATTCTGGTATCTTCTTTTATCGTCTATTTTCAATGTTTCCTATCTAATCGAAGGCTTTTAATGTTATTCTTAGGTATTTTTGGCTGATTTTCTTTGATTGAGACATAAAATAAAGACAAAATTAATACCTTCAAAAATTGGCCAATTTTCATGACCGCGGACCTTACAGAATGTGGGGATTCTGGTATCTTCCTTTATCGTTTATTTTCAATGTTTCCTATCTAATCGAAGGCTTTTAATGTTATTCTTCGGTATTTTTGGCTGATTTTCTTTGATTTAGACATAAAATAAAGACAAAATTAATACCTTCAAAAATTGGCCAATTTTCATGACCGCGGACCTTACAGAATGTGGGGATTCTGGTATCTTCTTTTATCGTCTATTTTCAATGTTTCCTATCTAATCGAAGGCTTTTAATGTTATTCTTAGGTATTATTAGCTGATTTTCTTTGATTTAGACATAAAATAAAGACAAAATTAATACCTTGAAAAATTGGCCAATTTTCATGACCGCGGACCTTACAGAATGTGCGGATTCTGGTATCTTCTTTTATCGTCTGATTTAAATGTTTCCTATCTAATCGAACGCTTTTAATGTTATTCTTAGGTATTATTAGCTGATTTTCTTTGATTTAGACATAAAATAAAGACAAAATTAATACCTCCAAAAATTGGCAAATTTTCATGACCACGGACCTTACAGAATGTGCGTATTCGTGTCGTCTTTTATCGTCTATTTTCAATGTTTCCTATCTAATCGAAGGCTTTTAATGTTATTCTTAGGTATTTTTGGCTGATTTTCTTTGATTTAGACATAAAATAAAGACAAAATTAATACCTTCAAAAATTGGCCAATTTTCATGACCGCGGACCTTACAGAATGTGGGGATTCTCGTATCTTCTTTTATCGTCTATTTTCAATGTTTCCTATCTAATCGAAGGCTTTTAATGTAATTCTTAGGTATTTTTACTGATTTTCTTTGATTTAGACAGAAAATAAAGACAAAATTAATACCTTGAAAAATTGGCCAATTTTCATGACCGCGGACCTTACAGAATGTGGGGATTCTGGTATCTTCTTTTATCGTCTATTTTCAATGTTTCCTATCTAATCGAAGGCTTTTAATGTTATTCTTAGGTATTTTTGGCTGATTTTCTTTGATTGAGACATAAAATAAAGACAAAATAATTACCTTCAAAAATTGGCCAATTTTCATGACCGCGGACCTTACAGAATGTGGGGATTCTGGTATCTTCCTTTATCGTTTATTTTCAATGTTTCCTATCTAATCGAAGGCTTTTAATGTTATTCTTCGGTATTTTTGGCTGATTTTCTTTGATTTAGACATAAAATAAAGACAAAATTAATACCTTGAAAAATTGGCCAATTTTCATGACCGCGGACCTTACAGAATGTGGGGATTCTGGTATCTTCTTTTATCGTCTATTTTCAATGTTTCCTATCTAATCGAAGGCTTTTAATGTTATTCTTAGGTATTATTAGCTGATTTTCTTTGATTTAGACATAAAATAAAGACAAAATTAATACCTTCAAAAATTGGCCAATTTTCATGACCGCGGACCTTACAGAATGTGGGGATTCTGGTATCTTCTTTTATCCTCTATTTTCAATGTATCCTATCTAATCGAAGGCTTTTAATGTTATTCTTAGGTATTTTTGGCTGATTTTCTTTGATTTAGACATAAAATAAAGACAAAATTAATACATTCAAAAATTGGCCAATTTTCATGACCGCGGACCTTACAGAATGTGCGGATTCTGTTATCTTCTTTTATCGTCTATTTTCAATTTTTCCTATCTAATCGAAGGCTTTTAATGTTATTCTTAGGTATTATTAGCTGATTTTCTTTGATTTAGACATAAAATAAAGACAAAATTAATACCTTGAAAAATTGGTTAATTTTCATGACCGCGGACCTTACAGAATGTGGGGATTCTGGTATCTTCTTTTATCGTCTATTTTCAATGTTTCCTATCTAATCGAAGGCTTTTAATGTTATTCTTAGGTATTTTTACTGATTTTCTTTGATTTAGACATAAAATAAAGACAAAATTAATACCTTCAAAAATTGGCAAATTTTCATGACCACGGACCTTACAGAATGTGCGTATTCGTGTCGTCTTTTATCGTCTATTTTCAATGTTTCCTATCTAATCGAAGGCTTTTAATGTTATTCTTAGGTATTTTTACTGATTTTCTTTGATTTAGACATAAAATAAAGACAAAATTAATACTTTCAAAAATTGGCAAATTTTCATGACCACGGACCTTACAGAATGTGCGTATTCGTGTCGTCTTTTATCGTCTATTTTCAATGTTTCCTATCTAATCGACGGCTTTTAATGTTATTCTTAGGTATTTTTAGCTGATATTCTTGTATTCACACATAAAATAAAGACAAAATTCATACCTTGAAAAATTGGCCAATTTTCATGACCGCGGACCTTACAGAATGTGCGGATTCTCGTATCTTCTTTTACTGTCTATTTTCAATGTTTCCTATCTAATCGAAGGCTTTTAATGTTATTCTTAGGTATTTTTGGCTGATTTTCTTTGATTTAGACATAAAATAAAGACAAAATTAATACCTTCAAAAATTGGCCAATTTTCATGACCGCGGACCTTACAGAATGTGGGGATTCTGGTATCTTCTTTTATCGTCTATTTTCAATGATTCCTATCTAATCGAAGGCTTTTAATGTTATTCTTAGGTATTATTAGCTGATTTTCTTTGATTTAGACATAAAATAAAGACAAAATTAATACCTTGAAAAATTGGCCAATTTTCATGACCGCGGACCTTACAGAATGTGGGGATTCTTGTATCTTCTTTTATCGTCTATTTTCAATGTTTCCTATCTAATCGAAGGCATTTAATGTTATTCTTAGGTATTTTTAGCTGATTTTCTTTGATTTAGACATAAAATAAAGACAAAATTAATACCTTGAAAAATTGGCCAATTTTCATGACCGCGGACTTTACAGAATGTGCGGATTCTGGTATCTTCTTTTATCGTCTATTTTCAATGTTTCCTATCTAATCGAAGGCTTTCAATGTTATTTTTAGGTATTTTTGGCTGATTTTCTTTGATTTAGACATAAAATAAAGACAAAATTAATACCTTGAAAAATTGGCCAATTTTCATGACCGCGGACCTTACAGAATGTGGGGATTCTGGTATCTTCTTTTATCGTCTATTTTCAATGTTTCCTATCTAATTGAAGGCTTTTAATGTTATTCTTAGGTATTTTTAGCTGATTTTCTTTGATTTAGACATAAAATAAAGACAAAATTAATACCTTGAAAAATTGGCCAATTTTCATGACCGCGGACCTTACAGAATGTGCGGATTCTGGTATCTTCTTTAATCGTCTATTTTCAATGTTTCCTATCTAATCGAAGGCTTTTAATGTTATTCTTAGGTATTTTTGGCTGATTTTCTTTGATTTAGACATAAAATAAAGACAAAATTAATACCTTGAAAAATTGGCCAATTTTCATGACCGCGGACCTTACAGAATGTGCGGATTCTGGTATCTTCTTTTATCGTCTATTTTCAATGTTTCCTATCTAATCGAAGGCTTTTAATGTTATTCTTAGGTATTTTTGGCTGATTTTCTTTGATTTAGACATAAAATAAAGACAAAATTAATACCTTGAAAAATTGGTCAATTTTAATGACCGCGAACCTTCAAGAATGTGGTGTTTCTCGTATCTTCTTTTATCGTCTATTTTCAATGTTTCCTATCTAATTGAAGGCTTTTAATGTTATTCTTAGGTGTTTTTTGCTGATTTTCTTTAATTTAGACATAAAATAAAGACAAAATTAATACCTTCAAAAATTGGCCAATTTTCATTACCGCGGACGTTACAGAATGTGCGGATTCTGGTATCTTCTTTTATCGTCTATTTTAAATGTTTCCTATCTAATCGAAGGCTTTTAATGTTATTCTTAGGTATTTTTGGCTGATTTTCTTTGATTTAGACATAAAATAAAGACAAAATTAATACCTTCAAAAATTGGCAAATTATCATGATCGCGGACCTTACAGAATGTGCGGATTCTCGTATCTTCTTTTATCGTCTATTTTCAATGTTTCCTATCTAATCGAAGGCTTTTAATGTTATTCTTAGGTATTTTTAGCTGATATTCTTTTATTCACACATAAAATAAAGACAAAATTAATACCTTGAAAAATTTGCCAATTTTCATGACCTTACAGAATGTGCGAATTCTCGTATCTTCTTTTATCGTCTATTTTCAATGTTTCCTATCAAATCGAAGGCTTTTAATGTTATTCTTAGGTATTTTTAGCTGATTTTTTTTGATTTACACATAAAATAAAGACAAAATTCATACCTTGAAAAATTGGCAAATTTTCATGACCTTACAGAATGTGCGGATTCTGGTATCTTCTTTTATCGTCTATTTTCAATGTTTCCTATCTAATCGAAGGCTTTTAATGTTATTCTTAGGTATTTTTGGCTGATTTTCTTTGATTTAGACATAAAATAAAGACAAAATTTATACCTTGAAAAATTGGCCAATTTTCATGATCGCGGACCTTACAGAATGTGCGGATTCTGGTATCTTCTTTTATCGTCTATTTTCAATGTTTCCTATCTAATCGAAGGCTTTTAATGTTATTCTTAGGTATTTTTGGCTGATTTTCTTTGATTTAGATATAAAATAAAGACAAAATTAATACCTTGAAAAATTGGCGAATTTTCATTACCGCGGACGTTACAGAATTTGCGGATTCTGGTATATTCTTTTATCGTCTATTTTCAATGTTTCCTATCTAATCGATGGCTTTTAATGTTATTCTTAGGTATTTTTAGCTGATTTTCTTTGATTTAGACATAAAATAAAGACAAAATTAATACCTTGAAAAATTGGCCAATTTTCATGACCGCGGACCTTACAGAATGTGGGGATTCTGGTATCTTCTTTTATCGTCTATTTTCAATGTTTCCTATCTAATCGAAGGCTTTTAATGTTATTCTTAGGTATTTTGGGCTGATTTTCTTTGATTTAGACATAAAATAAAGACAAAATTAATACCTTGAAAAATTGGCAAATTTTCATGACCGCGGACCTTACAGAATGTGCGGATTCTCGTATCTTCTTTTATCGTCTATTTTCACTGTTTCCTATCTAATCGAAGGCTTTTAATGTAATTCTTTGGTATTTTTAGCTGATTTTCTTTGATTTAGACATAAAATAAAGACAAAATTCATACCTTGAAAAATTGGCCAATTTTCATGACCGCGGACATTACAGAATGTGCGGATTCTGGTATCTTCTTTTATCGTCTATTTTCAATGTTTCCTATCAAATCGAAGGCTTTCAATGTTATTTTTAGGTATTTTTGGCTGATTTTCTTTGATTTAGACATAAAATAAAGACAAAATTAATACCTTGAAAAATTGGCCAATTTTCATGACCGCGGACCTTACAGAATGTGCGGATTCTGGTATCTTCTTTTATCGTCTATTTTCAATGTTTCCTATCTAATCGAAGGCTTTTAATGTTATTCTTAGGTATTTTTGGCTGATTTTCTTTGATTTAGACATAAAATAAAGACAAAATAATTACCTTGAAAAATTGGCCAATTTTCATGACCGCGGACCTTACAGAATGTGGGGATTCTGGTATCTTCTTTTATCGTCTATTTTCAATGTTTCCTATCTAATCGAAGGCATTTAATGTTATTTTTAGGTATGTTTGGCTGATTTTCTTTGATTTAGACATAAAATAAAGACAAAATTAATACCTTGAAAAATTGGCCAATTTTCATGACCGCGGACCTTACAGAATGTGAGGATTCTGGTATCTTCTTTTATCGTCTATTTTCAATGTTTCCTATCTAATCGAAGGCTTTTAATGTTATTCTCAGGTATTTTTACTGATTTGCTTTGATTTAGACATAAAATAAAGACAAAATTAATACCTTCAAAAATTGGCAAATTTTCATGACCACGGACCTTACAGAATGTGCGTATTCGTGTCGTCTTTTATCGTCTATTTTCAATGTTTCCTATCTAATCGAAGGCTTTTAATGTTATTCTTAGGTATTTTTAGCTGATATTCTTGTATTTACACATAAAATACAGACAAAATTCATACCTTGAAAAATTGGCCAATTTTCATGACCGCGGACCTTACAGAATGTGGGGATTCTGGTATCTTCTTTTATCGTCTATTTTCAATGTTTCCTATCTAATCGAAGGCATTTAATGTTATTCTTAGGTATTTTTAGCTGATTTTCTTTGATTTAGACATAAAATAAAGACAAAATTAATACCTTGAAAAATTGGCCAATTTTCATGACCGCGGACTTTACAGAATGTGCGGATTCTGGTATCTTCTTTTATCGTCTATTTTCAATGTTTCCTATCAAATCGAAGGCTTTCAATGTTATTTTTAGGTATTTTTGGCTGATTTTCTTTGATTTAGACATAAAATAAAGACAAAATTAATACCTTCAAAAATTGGCCAATTTTCATGACCGCGGACCTTAGAGAATGTGGGGATTCTGGTATCTTCTTTTATCGTCTATTTTCAATGTTTCCTATCTAATCGAAGGCATTTAATGTTATTCTTAGGTATTTTTAGCTGATTTTCTTTGATTTAGACATAAAATAAAGACAAAATTAATACCTTGAAAAATTGGCCAATTTTCATGACCGCGGACCTTACAGAATGTGCGGATTCTGGTATCTTCTTTAATCGTCTATTTTCAATGTTTCCTATCTAATCGAAGGCTTTTAATGTTATTCTTAGGTATTTTTGGCTGATTTTCTTTGATTTAGACATAAAATAAAGACAAAATTAATACCTTGAAAAATTGGCCAATTTTCATAACCGCGGACCTTACAGAATGTGCGGATTCTGGTATCTTCTTTTATCGTTTATTTTCAATGTTTCCTATCTAATCGAAGGCTTTTAATGTTATTCTTAGGTATTTTTGGCTGATTTTCTTTGATTTAGACATAAAATAAAGACAAAATTAATACCTTGAAAAATTGGCCAATTTTCATGACCGCGGACCTTACAGAATGTGGGGATTCTGGTATCTTCTTTTATCGTCTATTTTCAATGTTTCCTATCTAATCGAAGGCATTTAATGTTATTTTTAGGTATTTTTGGCTGATTTTCTTTGATTTAGACATAAAATAAAGACAAAATTAATACCTTGAAAAATTGGCCAATTTTCATGACCGCGGACCTTACAGAATGTGGGGATTCTGGTATCTTCTTTTATCGTCTATTTTCAATGTTTCCTATCTAATCGAAGGCTTTTAATGTTATTCTTAGGTATTATTAGCTGATTTTCTTTATTTAGACATAAAATAAAGACAAAATTAATACCTTGAAAAATTGGGCAATTTTCATGACCGCGGACCTTACAGAATGTGCGGATTCTCGTATCTTCTTTTATCGTCTATTTTCAATGTTTCCTATCTAATCGAAGGCTTTTAATGTTATTCTTAGGAATTTTTAGCCGATTTTCCTTGATTTAAACATAAAATAAAGACAAAATTAATACCTTCAAAAATTGGCCAATTTTCATGACCGCGGACCTTACAGAATGTGGGGATTCTGGTATCTTCTTTTATCGTCTATTTTCAATGTTTCCTATCTAATCGAAGGCTTTTAATGTTATTCTTAGGAATTTTTGGCTGATTTTCTTTGATTTAGACATAAAATAAAGACAAAATTAATACCTTCAAAAATTGGCAAATTTTCATGACCACGGACCTTACAGAATGTGCGTATTCGTGTCGTCTTTTATCGTCTATTTTCAATGTTTCCTATCTAATCGAAGGCTTTTAATGTTATTCTTAGGTATTTTTAGCTGATATTCTTGTATTTACACATAAAATAAAGACAAAATTCATACCTTGAAAAATTGGCCAATTTTCATGACCGCGGACCTTACCGAATGTGCGGATTCTCGTATCTTCTATTATGATCTATTTTCAATGTTTCCTATCTAATCGAAGGCGTTTAATGTTATTCTTAGGTATTTTTGGCTGATTTTCTTTGATTTAGACATAAAATAAAGACAAAATTTATACCTTGAACAATTGGCAAATTATCATGATCGCGGACCTTACAGAATGTGCGGATTCTCGTATCTTCTTTTATCGTCTATTTTCAATGTTTCCTATCTAATCGAAGGCTTTTAATGTTATTCTTAGGTATTTTTGGCTGATTTTCTTTGATTTAGACATAAAATAAAGACAAAATTAATACCTTGAAAAATTGGCAAATTATCATGATCGCGGACCTTACAGAATGTGCGGAATCTCGTATCTTCTTTTATCGTCTATTTTCAATGTTTCCTATCTAATCGAAGGCTTTTAATGTTATTCTTAGGTATTTTTAGCTGATATTCTTTGATTTACACATAAAATAAAGACAAAATTAATACCTTGAAAAATTGGACAATTTTCATGACCGCGGACCTTACAGAATGTGGGGATTCTGGTATCTTCTTTTATCGTCTATATTCAATGTTTCCTATCTAATCGAAGGCTTTTAATGTTGTTCTTAGGTATTTTTAGCTGATTTTCTTTGATTTAGACATAAAATAAAGACAAAATTAATACCTTGAAAAATTGGTCAATTTTAATGACCGCGAACCTTCAAGAATGTGGTGTTTCTCGTATCTTCTTTTATCGTCTATTTTCAATGTTTCCTATCTAATTGAAGGCTTTTAATGTTATTCTTAGGTGTTTTTTGCTGATTTTCTTTAATTTAGACATAAAATAAAGACAAAATTAATACCTTCAAAAATTGGCCAATTTTCATTACCGCGGACGTTACAGAATGTGCGGATTCTGGTATCTTCTTTTATCGTCTATTTTAAATGTTTCCTATCTAATCGAAGGCTTTTAATGTTATTCTTAGGTATTTTTGGCTGATTTTCTTTGATTTAGACATAAAATAAAGACAAAATTAATACCTTGAAAAATTGGCAAATTATCATGATCGCGGACCTTACAGAATGTGCGGATTCTCGTATCTCCTTTTATCGTCTATTTTCAATGTTTCCTATCTAATCGAAGGCTTTTAATGTTATTCTTAGGTATTTTTAGCTGATATTCTCTTATTTACACATAAAATAAAGACAAAATTAATACCTTGAAAAATTTGCCAATTTTCATGACCTTACAGAATGTGCGAATTCTCGTATCTTCTTTTATCGTCTATTTTCAATGTTTCCTATCAAATCGAAGGCTTTTAATGTTATTCTTAGGTATTTTTAGCTGATTTTTTTTGATTTACACATAAAATAAAGACAAAATTCATACCTTGAAAAATTGGCAAATTTTCATGACCTTACAGAATGTGCGGATTCTGGTATCTTCTTTTATCGTCTATTTTCAATGTTTCCTATCTAATCGAAGGCTTTTAATGTTATTCTTAGGTATTTTTGGCTGATTTTCTTTGATTTAGACATAAAATAAAGACAAAATTTATACCTTGAAAAATTGGCTAATTTTCATGATCGCGGACCTTACAGAATGTGCGGATTCTGGTATCTTCTTTTATCGTCTATTTTCAATGTTTCCTATCTAATCGAAGGCTTTTAATGTTATTCTTAGGTATTTTTGGCTGATTTTCTTTGATTTAGATATAAAATAAAGACAAAATTAATACCTTGAAAAATTGGCTAATTTTCATTACCGCGGACGTTACAGAATTTGCGGATTCTGGTATATTCTTTTATCGTCTATTTTCAATGTTTCCTATCTAATCGATGGCTTTTAATGTTATTCTTAGGTATTTTTAGCTGATTTTCTTTGATTTAGACATAAAATAAAGACAAAATTAATACCTTGAAAAATTGGCCAATTTTCATGACCGCGGACCTTACAGAATGTGGGGATTCTGGTATCTTCTTTTATCGTCTATTTTCAATGTTTCCTATCTAATCGAAGGCTTTTAATGTTATTCTTAGGTATTTTGGGCTGATTTTCTTTGATTTAGACATAAAATAAAGACAAAATTAATACCTTGAAAAATTGGCAAATTTTCATGACCGCGGACCTTACAGAATGTGCGGATTCTCGTATCTTCTTTTATCGTCTATTTTCACTGTTTCCTATCTAATCGAAGGCTTTTAATGTTATTTTTAGGTATTTTTGGCTGATTTTCTTTGATTTAGACATAAAATAAAGACAAAATTAATACCTTGAAAAATTGGCCAATTTTCATGACCGCGGTCCTTACAGAATGTGCGAATTCTCGTATCTTCTTTTATCGTCTATTTTCAATGTTTCCTATCAAATCGAAGGCTTTTAATGTTATTCTTAGGTATTTTTAGCTGATTTTCTTTGATTTACACATAAAATAAAGACAAAATTCATACCTTGAAAAATTGGCAAATTTTCATGACCTTACAGAATGTGCGGATTCTGGTATCTTCTTTTATCGTCTATTTTCAATGTTTCCTATCTAATCGAAGGCTTTTAATGTTATTCTTAGGTATTTTTGGCTGATTTTCTTTGATTTAGACATAAAATAAAGACAAAATTTATACCTTGAAAAATTGGCCAATTTTCATGATCGCGGACCTTACAGAATGTGCGGATTCTGGTATCTTCTTTTATCGTCTATTTTCAATGGTTCCTATCTAATCGAAGGCTTTTAATGTTGTTCTTAGGTATTTTTAGCTGATTTTCTTTGATTTAGACATAAAATAAAGACAAAATTAATACCTTGAAAAATTGGTCAATTTTAATGACCGCGAACCTTCAAGAATGTGGTGTTTCTCGTATCTTCTTTTATCGTCTATTTTCAATGTTTCCTATCTAATTGAAGGCTTTTAATGTTATTCTTAGGTGTTTTTTGCTGATTTTCTTTAATTTAGACATAAAATAAAGACAAAATTAATACCTTCAAAAATTGGCCAATTTTCATTACCGCGGACGTTACAGAATGTGCGGATTCTGGTATCTTCTTTTATCGTCTATTTTAAATGTTTCCTATCTAATCGAAGGCTTTTAATGTTATTCTTAGGTATTTTTGGCTGATTTTCTTTGATTTAGACATAAAATAAAGACAAAATTAATACCTTGAAAAATTGGCAAATTATCATGATCGCGGACCTTACAGAATGTGCGGATTCTCGTATCTCCTTTTATCGTCTATTTTCAATGTTTCCTATCTAATCGAAGGCTTTTAATGTTA
Source organism: Euprymna scolopes (assembly GCF_053919585.1). Lineage (NCBI taxonomy): Eukaryota > Metazoa > Mollusca > Cephalopoda > Sepiida > Sepiolidae > Euprymna > Euprymna scolopes. Next base: position 32,814,647 of record NC_136493.1, on the reverse strand, counting down.
TTCTTAGGTATTTTTAGCTGATATTCTCTTATTTACACATAAAATAAAGACAAAATTAATACCTTGAAAAATTTGCCAATTTTCATGACCTTACAGAATGTGCGAATTCTCGTATCTTCTTTTATCGTCTATTTTCAATGTTTCCTATCAAATCGAAGGCTTTTAATGTTATTCTTAGGTATTTTTAGCTGATTTTTTTTGATTTACACATAAAATAAAGACAAAATTCATACCTTGAAAAATTGGCAAATTTTCATGACCTTACAGAATGTGCGGATTCTGGTATCTTCTTTTATCGTCTATTTTCAATGTTTCCTATCTAATCGAAGGCTTTTAATGTTATTCTTAGGTATTTTTGGCTGATTTTCTTTGATTTAGACATAAAATAAAGACAAAATTTATACCTTGAAAAATTGGCTAATTTTCATGATCGCGGACCTTACAGAATGTGCGGATTCTGGTATCTTCTTTTATCGTCTATTTTCAATGTTTCCTATCTAATCGAAGGCTTTTAATGTTATTCTTAGGTATTTTTGGCTGATTTTCTTTGATTTAGATATAAAATAAAGACAAAATTAATACCTTGAAAAATTGGCTAATTTTCATTACCGCGGACGTTACAGAATTTGCGGATTCTGGTATATTCTTTTATCGTCTATTTTCAATGTTTCCTATCTAATCGATGGCTTTTAATGTTATTCTTAGGTATTTTTAGCTGATTTTCTTTGATTTAGACATAAAATAAAGACAAAATTAATACCTTGAAAAATTGGCCAATTTTCATGACCGCGGACCTTACAGAATTTGCGGATTCTCGTATCTTCTATTATGATCTATTTTCAATGTTTCCTATCTAATCGAAGGCGTTTAATGTTATTCTTAGGTATTTTTGGCTGATTTTCTTTGATTTAGACATAAAATAAAGACAAAATTTATACCTTGAACAATTGGCAAATTATCATGATCGCGGACCTTACAGAATGTGCGGATTCTCGTATCTTCTTTTATCGTCTATTTTCAATGTTTCCTATCTAATCGAAGGCTTTTAATGTTATTCTTAGGTATTTTTGGCTGATTTTCTTTGATTTAGACATAAAATAAAGACAAAATTAATACCTTGAAAAATTGGCAAATTATCATGATCGCGGACCTTACAGAATGTGCGGAATCTCGTATCTTCTTTTATCGTCTATTTTCAATGTTTCCTATCTAATCGAAGGCTTTTAATGTTATTCTTAGGTATTTTTAGCTGATATTCTTTGATTTACACATAAAATAAAGACAAAATTAATACCTTGAAAAATTGGACAATTTTCATGACCGCGGACCTTACAGAATGTGGGGATTCTGGTATCTTCTTTTATCGTCTATATTCAATGTTTCCTATCTAATCGAAGGCTTTTAATGTTGTTCTTAGGTATTTTTAGCTGATTTTCTTTGATTTAGACATAAAATAAAGACAAAATTAATACCTTGAAAAATTGGTCAATTTTAATGACCGCGAACCTTCAAGAATGTGGTGTTTCTCGTATCTTCTTTTATCGTCTATTTTTAATGTTTCCTATCTAATTGAAGGCTTTTAATGTTATTCTTAGGTGTTTTTTGCTGATTTTCTTTAATTTAGACATAAAATAAAGACAAAATTAATACCTTCAAAAATTGGCCAATTTTCATTACCGCGGACGTTACAGAATGTGCGGATTCTGGTATCTTCTTTTATCGTCTATTTTAAATGTTTCCTATCTAATCGAAGGCTTTTAATGTTATTCTTAGGTATTTTTGGCTGATTTTCTTTGATTTAGACATAAAATAAAGACAAAATTAATACCTTGAAAAATTGGCAAATTATCATGATCGCGGACCTTACAGAATGTGCGGATTCTCGTATCTCCTTTTATCGTCTATTTTCAATGTTTCCTATCTAATCGAAGGCTTTTAATGTTATTCTTAGGTATTTTTAGCTGATATTCTCTTATTTACACATAAAATAAAGACAAAATTAATACCTTGAAAAATTTGCCAATTTTCATGACCTTACAGAATGTGCGAATTCTCGTATCTTCTTTTATCGTCTATTTTCAATGTTTCCTATCAAATCGAAGGCTTTTAATGTTATTCTTAGGTATTTTTAGCTGATTTTTTTTGATTTACACATAAAATAAAGACAAAATTCATACCTTGAAAAATTGGCAAATTTTCATGACCTTACAGAATGTGCGGATTCTGGTATCTTCTTTTATCGTCTATTTTCAATGTTTCCTATCTAATCGAAGGCTTTTAATGTTATTCTTAGGTATTTTTGGCTGATTTTCTTTGATTTAGACATAAAATAAAGACAAAATTTATACCTTGAAAAATTGGCTAATTTTCATGATCGCGGACCTTACAGAATGTGCGGATTCTGGTATCTTCTTTTATCGTCTATTTTCAATGTTTCCTATCTAATCGAAGGCTTTTAATGTTATTCTTAGGTATTTTTGGCTGATTTTCTTTGATTTAGATATAAAATAAAGACAAAATTAATACCTTGAAAAATTGGCTAATTTTCATTACCGCGGACGTTACAGAATTTGCGGATTCTGGTATATTCTTTTATCGTCTATTTTCAATGTTTCCTATCTAATCGATGGCTTTTAATGTTATTCTTAGGTATTTTTAGCTGATTTTCTTTGATTTAGACATAAAATAAAGACAAAATTAATACCTTGAAAAATTGGCCAATTTTCATGACCGCGGACCTTACAGAATGTGGGGATTCTGGTATCTTCTTTTATCGTCTATTTTCAATGTTTCCTATCTAATCGAAGGCTTTTAATGTTATTCTTAGGTATTTTGGGCTGATTTTCTTTGATTTAGACATAAAATAAAGACAAAATTAATACCTTGAAAAATTGGCAAATTTTCATGACCGCGGACCTTACAGAATGTGCGGATTCTCGTATCTTCTTTTATCGTCTATTTTCACTGTTTCCTATCTAATCGAAGGCTTTTAATGTTATTTTTAGGTATTTTTGGCTGATTTTCTTTGATTTAGACATAAAATAAAGACAAAATTAATACCTTGAAAAATTGGCCAATTTTCATGACCGCGGTCCTTACAGAATGTGCGAATTCTCGTATCTTCTTTTATCGTCTATTTTCAATGTTTCCTATCAAATCGAAGGCTTTTAATGTTATTCTTAGGTATTTTTAGCTGATTTTCTTTGATTTACACATAAAATAAAGACAAAATTCATACCTTGAAAAATTGGCAAATTTTCATGACCTTACAGAATGTGCGGATTCTGGTATCTTCTTTTATCGTCTATTTTCAATGTTTCCTATCTAATCGAAGGCTTTTAATGTTATTCTTAGGTATTTTTGGCTGATTTTCTTTGATTTAGACATAAAATAAAGACAAAATTTATACCTTGAAAAATTGGCCAATTTTCATGATCGCGGACCTTACAGAATGTGCGGATTCTGGTATCTTCTTTTATCGTCTATTTTCAATGGTTCCTATCTAATCGAAGGCTTTTAATGTTGTTCTTAGGTATTTTTAGCTGATTTTCTTTGATTTAGACATAAAATAAAGACAAAATTAATACCTTGAAAAATTGGTCAATTTTAATGACCGCGAACCTTCAAGAATGTGGTGTTTCTCGTATCTTCTTTTATCGTCTATTTTCAATGTTTCCTATCTAATTGAAGGCTTTTAATGTTATTCTTAGGTGTTTTTTGCTGATTTTCTTTAATTTAGACATAAAATAAAGACAAAATTAATACCTTCAAAAATTGGCCAATTTTCATTACCGCGGACGTTACAGAATGTGCGGATTCTGGTATCTTCTTTTATCGTCTATTTTAAATGTTTCCTATCTAATCGAAGGCTTTTAATGTTATTCTTAGGTATTTTTGGCTGATTTTCTTTGATTTAGACATAAAATAAAGACAAAATTAATACCTTGAAAAATTGGCAAATTATCATGATCGCGGACCTTACAGAATGTGCGGATTCTCGTATCTCCTTTTATCGTCTATTTTCAATGTTTCCTATCTAATCGAAGGCTTTTAATGTTATTCTTAGGTATTTTTAGCTGATATTCTCTTATTTACACATAAAATAAAGACAAAATTAATACCTTGAAAAATTTGCCAATTTTCATGACCTTACAGAATGTGCGAATTCTCGTATCTTCTTTTATCGTCTATTTTCAATGTTTCCTATCAAATCGAAGGCTTTTAATGTTATTCTTAGGTATTTTTAGCTGATTTTTTTTGATTTACACATAAAATAAAGACAAAATTCATACCTTGAAAAATTGGCAAATTTTCATGACCTTACAGAATGTGCGGATTCTGGTATCTTCTTTTATCGTCTATTTTCAATGTTTCCTATCTAATCGAAGGCTTTTAATGTTATTCTTAGGTATTTTTGGCTGATTTTCTTTGATTTAGACATAAAATAAAGACAAAATTTATACCTTGAAAAATTGGCTAATTTTCATGATCGCGGACCTTACAGAATGTGCGGATTCTGGTATCTTCTTTTATCGTCTATTTTCAATGTTTCCTATCTAATCGAAGGCTTTTAATGTTATTCTTAGGTATTTTTGGCTGATTTTCTTTGATTTAGATATAAAATAAAGACAAAATTAATACCTTGAAAAATTGGCTAATTTTCATTACCGCGGACGTTACAGAATTTGCGGATTCTGGTATATTCTTTTATCGTCTATTTTCAATGTTTCCTATCTAATCGGTGGCTTTTAATGTTATTCTTAGGTATTTTTAGCTGATTTTCTTTGATTTAGACATAAAATAAAGACAAAATTAATACCTTGAAAAATTGGCCAATTTTCATGACCGCGGTCCTTACAGAATGTGCGAATTCTCGTATCTTCTTTTATCGTCTATTTTCAATGTTTCCTATCAAATCGAAGGCTTTTAATGTTATTCTTAGGTATTTTTAGCTGATTTTCTTTGATTTACACATAAAATAAAGACAAAATTCATACCTTGAAAAATTGGCAAATTTTCATGACCTTACAGAATGTGCGGATTCTGGTATCTTCTTTTATCGTCTATTTTCAATGTTTCCTATCTAATCGAAGGCTTTTAATGTTATTCTTAGGTATTTTTGGCTGATTTTCTTTGATTTAGACATAAAATAAAGACAAAATTTATACCTTGAAAAATTGGCCAATTTTCATGATCGCGGACCTTACAGAATGTGCGGATTCTGGTATCTTCTTTTATCGTCTATTTTCAATGGTTCCTATCTAATCGAAGGCTTTTAATGTTGTTCTTAGGTATTTTTAGCTGATTTTCTTTGATTTAGACATAAAATAAAGACAAAATTAATACCTTGAAAAATTGGTCAATTTTAATGACCGCGAACCTTCAAGAATGTGGTGTTTCTCGTATCTTCTTTTATCGTCTATTTTCAATGTTTCCTATCTAATTGAAGGCTTTTAATGTTATTCTTAGGTGTTTTTTGCTGATTTTCTTTAATTTAGACATAAAATAAAGACAAAATTAATACCTTCAAAAATTGGCCAATTTTCATTACCGCGGACGTTACAGAATGTGCGGATTCTGGTATCTTCTTTTATCGTCTATTTTAAATGTTTCCTATCTAATCGAAGGCTTTTAATGTTATTCTTAGGTATTTTTGGCTGATTTTCTTTGATTTAGACATAAAATAAAGACAAAATTAATACCTTGAAAAATTGGCAAATTATCATGATCGCGGACCTTACAGAATGTGCGGATTCTCGTATCTCCTTTTATCGTCTATTTTCAATGTTTCCTATCTAATCGAAGGCTTTTAATGTTATTCTTAGGTATTTTTAGCTGATATTCTCTTATTTACACATAAAATAAAGACAAAATTAATACCTTGAAAAATTTGCCAATTTTCATGACCTTACAGAATGTGCGAATTCTCGTATCTTCTTTTATCGTCTATTTTCAATGTTTCCTATCAAATCGAAGGCTTTTAATGTTATTCTTAGGTATTTTTAGCTGATTTTTTTTGATTTACACATAAAATAAAGACAAAATTCATACCTTGAAAAATTGGCAAATTTTCATGACCTTACAGAATGTGCGGATTCTGGTATCTTCTTTTATCGTCTATTTTCAATGTTTCCTATCTAATCGAAGGCTTTTAATGTTATTCTTAGGTATTTTTGGCTGATTTTCTTTGATTTAGACATAAAATAAAGACAAAATTTATACCTTGAAAAATTGGCTAATTTTCATGATCGCGGACCTTACAGAATGTGCGGATTCTGGTATCTTCTTTTATCGTCTATTTTCAATGTTTCCTATCTAATCGAAGGCTTTTAATGTTATTCTTAGGTATTTTTGGCTGATTTTCTTTGATTTAGATATAAAATAAAGACAAAATTAATACCTTGAAAAATTGGCTAATTTTCATTACCGCGGACGTTACAGAATTTGCGGATTCTGGTATATTCTTTTATCGTCTATTTTCAATGTTTCCTATCTAATCGATGGCTTTTAATGTTATTCTTAGGTATTTTTAGCTGATTTTCTTTGATTTAGACATAAAATAAAGACAAAATTAATACCTTGAAAAATTGGCCAATTTTCATGACCGCGGACCTTACAGAATGTGGGGATTCTGGTATCTTCTTTTATCGTCTATTTTCAATGTTTCCTATCTAATCGAAGGCTTTTAATGTTATTCTTAGGTATTTTGGGCTGATTTTCTTTGATTTAGACATAAAATAAAGACAAAATTAATACCTTGAAAAATTGGCAAATTTTCATGACCGCGGACCTTACAGAATGTGCGGATTCTCGTATCTTCTTTTATCGTCTATTTTCACTGTTTCCTATCTAATCGAAGGCTTTTAATGTTATTTTTAGGTATTTTTGGCTGATTTTCTTTGATTTAGACATAAAATAAAGACAAAATTAATACCTTGAAAAATTGGCCAATTTTCATGACCGCGGTCCTTACAGAATGTGCGAATTCTCGTATCTTCTTTTATCGTCTATTTTCAATGTTTCCTATCAAATCGAAGGCTTTTAATGTTATTCTTAGGTATTTTTAGCTGATTTTCTTTGATTTACACATAAAATAAAGACAAAATTCATACCTTGAAAAATTGGCAAATTTTCATGACCTTACAGAATGTGCGGATTCTGGTATCTTCTTTTATCGTCTATTTTCAATGTTTCCTATCTAATCGAAGGCTTTTAATGTTATTCTTAGGTATTTTTGGCTGATTTTCTTTGATTTAGACATAAAATAAAGACAAAATTTATACCTTGAAAAATTGGCCAATTTTCATGATCGCGGACCTTACAGAATGTGCGGATTCTGGTATCTTCTTTTATCGTCTATTTTCAATGGTTCCTATCTAATCGAAGGCTTTTAATGTTATTCTTAGGTATTTTTGGCTGATTTTCTTTGATTTAGATATAAAATAAAGACAAAATTAATACCTTGAAAAATTGGCTAATTTTCATTACCGCGGACGTTACAGAATGTGCGGATTCTGGTATATTCTTTTATCGTCTATTTTCAATGTTTCCTATCTAATCGAAGGCTTTTAATGTTATTCTTAGGTATTTTTAGCTGATTTTCTTTGATTTAGACATAAAATAAAGACAAAATTAATACCTTGAAAAATTGGCCAATTTTCATGACCGCGGACCTTACAGAATGTGGGGATTCTGGTATCTTCTTTTATCGTCTATTTTCAATGTTTCCTATCTAATCGAAGGCTTTTAATGTTATTCTTAGGTATTTTGGGCTGATTTTCTTTGATTTAGACATAAAATAAAGACAAAATTAATACCTTGAAAAATTGGCAAATTTTCATGACCGCGGACCTTACAGAATGTGCGGATTCTGGTATCTTCTTTTATCGTCTATTTTCACTGTTTCCTATCTAATCGAAGGCTTTTAATGTAATTCTTTGGTATTTTTAGCTGATTTTCTTTGATTTAGACATAAAATAAAGACAAAATTCATACCTTGAAAAATTGGCCAATTTTCATGACCGCGGACCTTACAGAATGTGGGGTATCTCGTATCTTCTTTTATCGTCTATTTTCAATGTTTCCTATCTAATCGAAGGCTTTTAATGTTATTCTTAGGTAAGTGAAAGAAAAAAAAAATTATTCAGTCGAATTCACCAACAAGTGTTGAGAAAAAACGTTGTAGCTTTATCCGTGTCGCCGGTTTCGTAAATACATCAGCGATATTTTGTTCTGATGATATGTAATGCAAAATAATGGATTCCTTTTTTTTATCTCGTTTTCTACAAAATTGCATTTTATATCGATATGCCTAGATCTTTGGTTGATCACCGTGCTCTGTGCTAAGACTATACTGGCTTGATTATCACCATTAATTACCACGGGGCTTGTAATCAATTCTGGCTCTAAAATAGTCTTCAGGATATTTTTAAGGTAGAGTGCTTCCTGGGTCGTGTCTGTGATCGCAATAAATTCTGCTTCACACATAGAGAGAGATACAATCCGTTGCTTTTTAGATTTCCATGAAATAATAGGCCTATTTTTCTGAAACAATATCCAGATACACTCTTGCGATCCTCGTCGCTTGCCCAGTCTTAATCCGAACAACCTTCTAATTTTAGGGGATTTCTTGATTTTCTAAATACTAACTTCTGTGCGTATATTTTTATTAATATCATTTTCGACAGGTGGAGAGCGTTTCTTTCACTCTCCCATTCCAAATTTTAATAGTATTTTGTCGATGTACCTCGATTGAGTCATCGTAACAAGTCCTTTGCTTTGAGTAAATTCTATCCCCAGAAACCAGGATATTTTGCCAAGATCGGTCATTTTGAATCTTTTACTTAATTTGTTCTTAACATCAGTTAACATTATGTCACAATTTGATGCGCTTAAAATATCCTCGACCCACAAAACCAAAATCAGTTGTTTATCGTCTTTGTGTTGGGTATATAAACAGGGGTCTACAGCGCATTGTCTAAATTGTTGTTTAATAATATAATCATGGAATACTGTGTTCCAACACTGAGCTCTCTGCTTTAGACCATATAATGACTCGTTTAGTCGCCACCCGCTATTTTTATTTTTCAATCCCTCTGGAGGGGTAATATAAATTTCACAGTCTATTAGGGCATTCAAATAAGCATTTTTTTTTTTTACGTCCATTCCATGGATGTTTAGGTCATATTGTGATGCGACTTGCAGTAAAACTCTGATTGTCGTTAGGTTTGTGGTCGGCGAAAACGTAGAAAAGTATTCTTTACCGTAAATCTGAGAGCACCCCTTAGCAACAAATCTTGCTTTGTACTGTTCTATGCCTGATGCTGTACCCTTTTTTTGTAAAGACCCATCTGGTAGAAATAACATGTTTATCTCTTGGGAGAGGCACTACCATATAGGTATCATTTTTGGTTAAGGCATCTATTTCTTTTTTCATGGCAATTTTCCATTCATCACAACGTTCTGAATTAATTGCTTCGTTGAAGCTTTTTGGCGCATTTTCCATTGAACAGCAATAGTCGATTTTATAATCCTTTATATTGTCGACCACAAAAAAATTGGGTCGTCTATTTCTTTCGGGATATCTCGACTTTATCATCATCATCATCATCATCATCATCATCATGGACACTCGTCTCCGTCATTTTTATTCTTTTTGTTTGTTCTAATTATTTGAGGTAATATAATTCCATCCTCTTCATATGACGGGTTTTTGTCTTTACAATTAAACGTGTCTGTGAATTTTACACACCAGATTCTTTTTATTTCATTTTTTTCGGGAAAAAATATTAAATTGGCTGGACTGTTTTTATCGTATCCAAGAAATATACCTCTGTCAGCTTTAATATTCAATTTACTCTTTTTCTCTATATATGTGAAGCAAGTTGAACCAAATATATGCATTCTGCTTAAGTTTTTTTTTTTTTTTTTTTTTACCGCAGAAAGATTCATATGGAGTTTTAGATAGTGTTTTGTTAAAACACCTGTTGCGTATACAGACTGCCGCCATAAGTGCATACGTCCAGAGGTTTTTAGGGAGTTTTGATTCAATGAGTAGGCATCTTGCCATTTCAAAAAGTGTCCGCCACGCACGTTCAGCAGTCCCGTTTTTGTGTGGCGATCTAGGAGCTGATGTTTCATGCCTGATATGATGGTTAATTAGTAAAAATTCAAAGTCTTTATTGGTAAATTCCGTACCGTTGTCAGAGCGAATACACTTGATTTCACCGTAGGGGGCCATGTCGGCTAGATATTTCTTAGTTGCTAGCAGGGTATCAGATTTATTCTTTAAAAAATAAACCATTATTAAACCTGAATGGTCATCTACGAAATTCAACACATATCTATAATGCTCTCTGGTCATCGGTTCTACGGGACCGTTCAAGTCACAATGCACCATTGATAGGATTTTTTTTTTCTGGTATCTTGCTTTGATAGTTTGTCATTTTCCCTTGCGTACAGACGTCGCAGTTGAAGGTTTTTGATGTTTGTATTTGCATTCCATCAACTACAGTCGGCAACTTTTTTATATCAGGAATATTGCAGTGTCCAAGAATTTTATGCCATGTCTGTAGATCATGGCAGGCGGTTTTTGATGGGACTACGCTATTCAAATAATACAGTCTTCCATTCCCTCCCCCCCCCAATGTCGAATACAGTTCCATTCGGGCACAAAGTTTATATCTGCACATTGTCCCATGGCAGCATGCATAGAAAATATATTTTGTTTAAATTTTGGGACCAGAAGAGCGCTCTCCAGAATACAGAAACACAGTTCACCCTTATTGTTCTTTAGCGAGATTTTCGCATTGCCTCTTTTCAAAACGATATCATTGACTCGACCCCGTCCACACAGTTCTACAAAATGATTTTGTTGCTTAAAGTTGGGATCAAAATTGATAAAATCAGATTCCTTTGTAATCACATGTGCCGTGGCCCCACAATCGACAAGAAAATTATTATTGCTTGTTGACGCATCAAATGTACACGAAAATAAAAATGTATGTTCGCTAACAGAGCTCTCTACATTTTTAATGTAGTCGCCATTTTGAGTCCTGTGTCCACATTGGAAACTCTTGTGATTAGGTCAGTTCAGTGTATAAAGAAATAATTTTGGCAAATTTTCATGACCGCGGATCTGCAAGAATGTGGGGATTCTGGTACATTCTTTTATCGTCTATTTTCAATGTTTCTTATCTAATCGAAGGCTTTTAATGTTATTCTTAGGTATTTTTAACTGATTTTCTTTGATTTAGATATAAAATAAATACAAAATAAATACCTTGAAAAATTGGCAAACTTTCATGACCGCGGGCCTGTAAGAATGTGGGGATTCTGGTATCTTCTTTTATCTGCTATTTTCAATGTTTCCTATCTAATCGAAGGCTTTTAATGTTATTCTTTGGTATTTTTGGCTGATTTTCTTTGATCTAGACATAAAATAAAGACAAAATTAATACCTTGAAAAATTGGAAAATTTTCATGACCGCGAACCCGAAAGAATGTGCGGATTCTGGTATCTTCTTTTATCAACTATTTTCAATGTTTCCTATCTAATCGAAGGCTTTTAATGTTATTCTGAGGTATTTTTAGCTGATTTTCTTTGATTTATACATAAAATAAAGACAAAATTAATACCTTGAAAAATTGGCAAATTTTCATGACCGCGAACCTGCAAGAATGTGGGGATTCTGGTATTTTCTTTTATCATCTATTTTCAATGTTTCCTATCTAATCGAAGGCGTTTAATTTTATTCTTAGGTAATTTTTGGCTGATTTTCTTTGATTTAGACATAAAATAAAGACAAAATAAATACCTTCAAAAATTGGCAAATTTTCATGACCGCGGACCTTACAGAATGTGGGGATTCTGCTATCTTCTTTTATCGTCTATTTTCAATGTTTCCTATCTAATCGAAGGCTTTTAATGTTATTCTTAAGTATTTTTGGCTGATTTTCTTTGATTTAGACATAAAATAAAGACAAAATAAATACCTTCAAAAATTGGCAAATTTTCATGACCGCGGACCTGAAAGAATGTGGAGATTCTGGTATCTTCTTGTATCGTCTATTTTCAATGTTTCCTATCTAATCGAAGGCTTTTAATGTTATTCTTAGGTATTTTTAGCTGATTTTCTTTTATTTAGACATAAAATAAAGACAAAATTAATACCTTCAAAAATTGTTAAATTTTCATGACCGCGAACCTGCAAGAATGTTGGGATTCTGGTATTTTCTTTTATCGTCTATTTTCAATGTTTCCTATCTAATCGAAGGCTTTTAATGTTATTCTAAGGTATTTTTGGCAGATTGTCATTGATTTAGACATAAAATAAAGACAAAATTAATGTGTTACAAGATTGGAAAATTTTAATGACCACGGACCTGTCAGAATGTGGGGGATTCTTGTATCTTCATTTATCTGCTATTTTTTATTTTTCTTATCTAATCGTAGGCTTTTAATGTTATTCTTAGGTATCTTGGGCAGATTTTCTTTGATTTAGACATAAAATAAAAACAAATTTGAAAATTCTCATGACCGCGGACCTGTCAGAATGTGGAGGATTCTGGTATCTTTTTTTATCTGCTAATATTTCCTATAGAATAAAAGGCTTTTTATGCTATTCTTATGTATTTTGGCTGATTTTCTTTGATTTAGACATAAAATTAATATAAAATAAATACCTTGAAAAACTGGCAAATTTTTACTTTAGTTTAGTTTAGTTTTAGTTTAGTTACTGTCGTAGTAACTAAACGATTATTTGTCAAAAAAAATTGTTACGTGCGCTTGCATCAGGAAGGGAGCGACAGCGACACTTGTTTTTTTACGCTGGCCGCCATGGAACTCAACGCCCAAGGAGCACCAACACAAATTAGAGTGGTCGGTGTTGTGTTGCAACGTATCTGAATATTTACAATTTAAACTTTTTTCAATATTTTCATTTTTTAACGTCTTGATTAAACTGTACAAGTACCGATTTTTCTCTTGGATTTCATCGACAGATGCGCGAAATAAAATGGCGTATCCAGTTTCGGCGATAAAGTGTAAGTACAAAAAAAAAAAAAAAGTTTTTACTATTTATTTTATTTTTATTTGAGAGAGCAGAGAGGGGTCGATATACGAAAAGGGGCTCGGAGAATTTTTTTAAAACATCTTTTTTTTTTTCTATGAACTGTTCTTTCGAAGTTCAATTCAAAGAAAATAATTTTTTTTTAAATACTTATATAATTTTTTTTTTTTTCAAAATTCTATCCAAAGGAGAGGGGGGAAAAATACTTACATTTTTTTTTTTCTTTCGAAATTCAATCCAAAGGTCGTGGCACTAACCTCAGGACCCAAATTCTGATAGACGCAAAGTTTTAAGTTCTCTTTCCCAATCAAAAAAAAAAAAAAAAAAAATGATTCTCTTTGAAATTTACAATTAAAATTTTTAAAAAATCACCTAAAAATGGATTATATGCTTTTCTTAGTGCAAGGAATGAAATATTAAATGAGGTCGTATAGAATAGGGTAAATATTACCTTACTCTAGAACAGAACACTGATCACTCTAATTTGTTTTTGTTTTGTTTTTTTTGTTTTTTTAGGGGTATTCGAGGTCGTTGACAACGAATCTGATAATCAAACCCGCCGCAAATTTACCGTTTGCATGGTATGAACCCCTAGACCTTGGGACTATTTTGTGCCATTTCACCGCCTTCAGTAGTGTTTTTACGAACGGGCGTAGTGAAGTGCTTATCACATCGCGTAGGAATCTTTCAAATAAGAAAGTTTTAAAAAAACTTACGTAGTTTTTTAATTGATCCAAAAAGTTTTCACGAGCAGTTTGCAAAACCATAAGCACCAAACAGCACACACATTTGTTTTTCGTTCTTTTTTGGAGGGAGGGGGGGGTATTCCATTAACAGGTGCTTCCTCTGCAGTTTAATTAACCGTTTTTCCGTAAGTAACGCGTCGATTGCGGAAAATCGATTAATTAAACTGCAGAAGAAGCACCTATGAAACTACACAAGTCCTATAATTGAATACCCCCACTCCCAAAAAGAACGAAAAGCATAAAAATATGTTTGGTGGTTATGTTTTTGTAAACCTCTCGTGAAAACCTTTTTAAGATCAATTTAAAAGCATTGAAACTATGTAAGGCAAACAAAAAATAAATAAATAAATAAATAAATAAACCACATTTTTTTTTTTAACTTTGAAATGACCGCTTAAAGATTCCGACATACCAAGATTCCTACGCGAACATATCATGTAAGAAAAACACTACCAAAGGTGGTGAAATGGCACAAAATAATCCCAAGGTCGAGGGGTTCATACCATGCTAACGGTAAATTTGCAGCGGGTTTCATTATCAGATTCGTTGTTAGCAACCTCGAATACCCCTAAAAGAACAAATTAGAGTGGTTTGTGTTCTGTTGTAGCGTAAGGTAACATTTACCTAGAATACTAACGATTTATTGATTATGATGGCAAAATATTTAGTTTACCAAAATAAAATAATATTAGCAAGTAGAATTAAGTCATTTCATGTTTAAACTTTTTAAAAGATTTTTGAAAAAAAAGAGAAAAAAAAGAGAGGCTATTAATAATCCAAGGGGGGTAACTTCGAATGACTTGTGAATCTAAAAGGTCGTAGTATTTTTAGACCATATTGGTCCCCGATTTATCGGAGAGAAACCTATGTTTTCAGTGGCGTCCGTGCTTCCGTGCATCCATTAGTTCGGACAATTACCAGATAACCGTTCATTAATTTTTCCTGAAATTTTGCCACAAATTGTATTTCATTAAATAGATGTGCACAGTAAAAGAAAAAAATTTTGTGAAAATCCCCGTTGCGTCCCCAGGGGCTCAAAAGAGGTCAAAAATGTCCCAAAATGGCTAAAAATTACGTTTTGCCCCATAACTTTTGATCCATCCATTAGATTTTTCAGAAACTTGCCCAAAATGTGGAGCCAATTGTTCTTATTATAAATCCAGTATGAGAGAACCTGGCAAAATTCTGGTTCACGTTCCTGGGGACTTTCAGTGCTAAAAACACCCCTCTTTGTGACTCTTTTTTTCATATTTTTCAACAAAAACTTGATATGTCTTACTATATAGTGGTTTTCACGGTGGTAAACTCAAATATACATGTGTTAAGACCTGAAACTGCACTGTTATCCACTACTGGGATTCAGTGTCCACAGGGGCTCAAAAGAGGTCAAAAATACCCCAAAATGGCCAAAAATGACACCTTTTGCCCCCATAGCGTTTGATCCATTCATTAGATTTTCCTGAAACTTGGCCAAAATGTGAAGGCCATTGTTCTTAATATAAATTCAGTATGGGTGACCCTGGCAAAATTCTGGTTCACGTCCCTCTGAGACTTTTAGGGCTAAAAAAAACATGCCTTTTTGGAGCTCTTTTTCATATTACTGAGAAACTTGATATTTATGTCTATATAGTAGTTTTCCATGGTACTGAATTCAAATATACATGTCTTAAGGCATAAAACTGCACCGTTTGTCCATTTTCACTGGGATTCGACGTTCCCAGGAGCTCCAAAGGGGTCACCAATGCCCCCAAATTGCAAAACATTACATTTTTTACCCCATAACTTTTGCCCCATCCATTAGGTTTTTCTGAAACTTGGAAAAAATATGAAGGCAACGTTGGCCCTTCACACTTCTCACATTCATCATTTCTTCACTATTTTTGTGGCGTCATCTCACATGCAGCACAAGAGGGGGCCATACATACGCGACTTGTATTACAGTAAAGGGGATTAACAATTCTTCTAACAGAAATCGGTTGTTGTTGTTGTTGCTGTTGTGACGTCAGAGCAAAACGAACATTCAATCTCTCTACCTCTCTATCTATCTATCTGGCGTTAAGACTTACTTTCTATATATATCTCTCTCTCTTCTTAAAATCTAATGAGCCAGACAACCCCCTCTCTCTGTAAATGATGTAGCGTGACAGACACTTGGCTGAGGGAAGTGGGGCAGAGGTTGGGTGTGAATATCGCCGTAACGAGCGGAAATACGTCGGCATGGCAACCAGACAGCGAACATTTGTGGCGGGAAAAGCGGACTACGAGAGGATTTGAAAATAAGAAATAAACAGTTGGCGAAAAGAAGCGAGACAGCCCGGTGTACAAACATTATCTCCGAGAATCGAACCTCATTAAAGATTGAGATTTGAATCAATTGAATTGCGGATGATTATTCAAATACAATCGTATTGGCGATTGAACTCAACATTTAATCTGATTGAGATTTGAATTAATTAACTTGCGGATTATTATTCAAATACAATCGTATTGTCGATTGAACTCAACATTTAATCTGATTGAGATTTGAATTAATTAACTTGCGGATTATTATTCAAATACAATCGTATTGTCGATTGAACTCACATATATTCGTCTTTGGAACTAAGATTCAAGGAAGAGATAGACTTTCGCCATCTCAACTTTTTTCTTGGATATTGTGTTTGCAAACTTATGATCCGTGTTTACCCTAACGGACAAAACAGTTAAGTTTGGCCTATCTCATGCCAATATCTTTTCTTATCCACAGACTTTTATACATATTGTACTGTAATTGCATGTCGCATACATCTGACAAATATCCCCAAAACTATGTCTATCTCACTCATTCTTTTTATTGGAGCTTTTTCTTCTTCTTTTTTTGTATATAAAAGTCTTCCTGGAATTTTAAACTTTGAGTGTTTGTTTCGTCATTCATTGCTCTGTTGTTCCATTCCCCTTAATGATATGTTTCGCTGGTTGATCCGACATCCGACGATTAACCGAAGATAATTATGAGATATTGGATATAAAATAAAATAAATTTTTGTGTCTCGATCTGATTGCCAATCAATTTGGTCATCCATTAACCGGGTCGTGACACTGTTAATACTGTATTTTTACATTCATTTATTAATTACTAGCAGGATGATCCAACGTTGCCCGGAACTGAATGATGATCAACAAATATTTCACATTTCAATATTTTTTATGGTACTCATGCACTTATTGATCCGTGATGAAAATAATAATGTTATTATTTAAAAAGCCATTGTTAACATGGGGATGGGAGGGTGTTGTATTCTCTACTTTCACCTAACAATTTAATAAAAATCGTAAAACTTTAATTAAACTTAAAAATACTATTTAAAAAATAGTGCAGATCACTAAGTACATTAGCGCCTTTTTTTATTGTCATCGAAATCGATGAAATCACTCATTTTTTAATCAAATCGATTGATTGCTTGCTCTAATTGAGGACACAGCATGGTTCACTTGAAGTAAATTTCACGTTTCTCTCAGTGATTTATTTCACAATATATTGTAGTCTACATTTCACTGGAGAAACCCCACTGTTGATTTTATAAAATTATTTTTATATGCCTGGCTTTACTGGTTGTGCGGTGATAATGGCTTCAAGATTAAAATGAAAATGTCAAATATCATGGTTCAATTGTACTTAAAAAGGTAACATTTAATGCACCTCTGCCATATCAAAGAACCTACTGTTGATTTTATATGTCGAACCTTTTGGCTTGTGTGGTAATAAAACTTCTCATATGCATGTGTGATGTTAGGCTGTGAAAGTGTTTATCACCTGTCTCTTTTATTGGATTATTTCAATTGTCGATTATCGATACTTATCAAAGACATTCCGATACAAAACTTATCTAAGAACATTGCCAGGCACATAAAGTAGTTTTGTGTAAAATTTCATAAAAATCTGCCCAGCCGTTTTCAAGTCCATAGGAAACGAACACTCACAGACACATACAATGTTCCTTATATATATATATATATATATATATATATATATATATAAACTTCTTTCTAGTTAACAAAAAAACATTATGAAATTTACGTGCAGGGTAAAACCTACAGACCACATGCAAAAAAAAAAAAAAAAAAAGATCACATAAATTTTAAAGTTTTATAAATTTCTTTGCAGTTAATGAAAAAAAATTAAGAAATTTACGTGTGGAGTTTGAACCTACAGGACCACGTTCTACAAAAAAACAAAAAAAAACGCTATCAACTTACCCACAGTAGAATTTTCACAGCCTGTTGTTCTATCATTGTTGCTAAGCGACATGGAGAAAATGGCTTTGCCATTTACCACCACACTCTGACCAAAAATCCTATGTAAAGTTTCTTTTGTCCACCTTCCTATCAATACTGATAAACCCTACTTCCTATTTCTTTTGTTACCTGATAAACCTACTTCCTTTTCTTTTGGTATATATTTTTCCCTCTTTTTATTTTATTTTTCTTCCCAACACTGGGTGGGGGCTATAGTATCACATTATTTTTAACAAATACTTTATTTTTAAATATAATAATGAAATTCAACCTTTTACATGCTAAAGTCTACATCTAAATCTTCTGCCGAGTCTGCGTCTAAGGTATTTTGGGCTGATTTTTTAAATTTAGACATAAAATAGAGACAAAATTAATACATTTAAAAAGTTGAACATTTGCATATACGCGGATCTGTCAAGTTAGTTGAACAATTCATTTCCTTATGTGCTCTGAGACACAATCTGTGTTCAACTGTCCCCAACTCTCAACTGTCATTAAATGTCCAACTCAATACTCTCAACTTTTCTAAAAGCTTATTGATCATCGCAAACTCATGACCATTCCCTCATTAATTGTCAACCCTTAATGACCCAGAAACCAACTCTAAATATATCTTAGGTCCATTGTTCGATCCCTCCATTACATACACTATCATACTCTGACCAAAAATCCTATGTCAAGCTTCTTTTGTCAACCTTCCTATCAATACTGATAAACACTATTTCTTATTTCTTTTGTTACCTGTGTTGCGGACCAGGATATAAAATACCCTAACTCGCTGCAAGAAAAAATAATAAAACGAATTGAATGAAGAAAACAAGGAACTCAAATGCTGGAATAAAATAAACATGTCGTTTATTTTCTGTTGACAAATGAAAGTCTGGGGTATACACGTGTTCATTCAGCCGTTGACGACTACGCGCATGGAAGGAAAAGGGATGCAATAGAGAAACGCGTTGTGGCAAGATGTCTGTAGAAAGAAAGAGTTAAGCTCAGTAGAGCGTCGCGCACATGTCTGTGTCGATGGGCCAAAGCGAAGGAGAGATTGAGTGAGAAAATCAATCCAGTTCATGGAGAGGGAAAGCTTATAAAGTGTGCTTGCGCTTGCCCCACATTACAGTAGCAGGGAAAGTGACTTTAGAACATGCGGTCGATTCGTCGACTAAGCAGGTCGAACGCTGGTCCAGATGCAAAAGGGAAGTTGACAGGTTTTGTTGACTTTTATACTGGGGTCAGTGTTCTGACTGCGCATGTCTGGCTTTCACTTTAAAGGAAGTGACCTTTCGCATGCGTGCGTACTTGTGCGTGTATGTGTGTGTATATGTGTGTACGTTAGCGTGTGTGTGTGTGCGTATGAGGCTGTGTATATGCGTGTGTGTGTGTGCGTACGTGCGTGTGTGTGTGCGTATATGCGTGCGTACGTGTGGGTGTGTATATGTGTGGGAAAACATGTTCGAACAAGACTCCCCCTCCTGGGGAGAAAAAAATATATATATATATACAAGAGAAACATATTTTGTTTTGTTTTTTTATGTATTTTTTTTTTTTTTTTAATAAGTTATATATTGTTTGAAATGTTTTGACCAATGAACTTTTCGACCAGTTTTTGTTGTTGTTTGTGGTGTGTTGTTTTTTGTAATTTCTGTGTCCGTTTCTGAGTGTGTATGTTCTTGTATTGGAGTAGGAGAAATGTGTAATTGTTCATCTATGAATGCAGGTTTAAGTCTGTCTATTGCTATAGTGTCTTTTTTTTCTTTTTTTAAAATAGTAAAATACTTTTTACTCCTGTCGAGAACTAAATAAGGTCCGGAATAGTTTGGGCATAGTGGTTTTTTTTACTGCATCGTTCCTGATAAAAACGTATTTACATGTGTAAATATCCCTTGGAACGAATATGTTCGTGTCTGGCTTTTTCGTCGGAGTAAATTTTAATTTTGACATTTTGTGTTTTAAGTTCGTCACAAAAGTTGTTGTTGTGGAAATGTCTGTATTGTTTCTGCAGAATTGTCCTGGTAAAATCAGTGTTGATCCGAAAACTAATTCTGCAGGTGTGCTCTGCAAGTCTTCCTTCACAGTGTTACGAATTGCTAAGAGAATGAGTGGCAAATTGTCTGACCAGTCCGATTTGTTTGCATTCATAGCCAAAGATGCTTTTAATTGTCTATGCAATCGTTCCACCATACCGTTTGCGCAAGGATGATAGGCAGTAGTCTTAATGTGCCTTGTTCCTAACAAATGGTTGAATTCAGTGAAAAGAGTTGATTGGAACTGTGAGCCCCTGTCCGTTGTGATTACGGAGGGCACTCCGAAAATCGCTATCCAATCTTGTAAAATCGCTCTGGCTATTGTTGCAGCTGATGTGTCTTTCACTGGTATTGCTGTCGGCCATCTGCTGAATCTATCGACTATAGTAAGGATGTGGGTATGTCCTTTTGAAGTGGGCAAGGGTCCAACTAAGTCGATGTGCACATGAGTAAACCTAGCGTCTGGTACACTAAAAGTTCCTGAAGGTGATTTTGTGTGCCTGTGAACTTTGTTTTTTTGGCAAGGAATGCAAGTTTTGGTCTAACTACGGATGTCCGTATTCATATTTGGCCAAAGAAAATGTTCCACTATTAATTTCACGGTGGCACGTTTTCCTGGGTGGGACAAATTGTGGAAGTGCTGGAAAACTTGTCGTCTGAGGCTGGAGAAAGAAAAATAAACACCTGAGATCGTGCTTGGTAAAAATGCAGACCGACCATGCCCCCATGTTCCGTAACTCCTGTAACACCAGAGGTTATCTCCCTTTATTGTTTACGACATTACAAATAGGTATGTTGTTATTATCAATACAGCAAATATTTGTTAATATTCAAAACAGAATTAACCTTGATGGATTTTTAAGTCTCAAGTTTCATCATAATCAGATGGCCGGTGATTAAGGAGAGTGAGAAAAATGAACAACCTTTTTTGGAAATAGAATACGATTATGAATATCTCCAGTCACTGGCGTAGCTAGGTGGGGGGGGCGCCCCGGGCGGCACATCTGAGGGGGCGGCATTTTGAGAGAGTAAAAATAGAAAGTAGAATAAATAAATAAAAATAAACAAAAGCTAACAAAAAATATGAAATTTTTTTACCAAAAAGGTTGTAAAAAATCGGAATTTTGGGGGGTATCGGAATCAGAAAAAATGTGTCCCTATTTTCTTAGCATCAGGGGGGCGGCATTTTGAGATGGTAAAAGGAGAAAGTCGAAAAAAATGCTAACAAAAAATCTGAAATTTTATATCGAAAAGGTTGTAAAAAATGGGAACTTTTGTAGTTATTGGAATCGCAAAAAGGTGTCCCTTTTTTGCGAGCGGCATATGTCAGGAGGCGGAATTTTGAGAGAGTAAAAATAGAAAGTAGAAAAAAATAAAAAAAATAAACAAAATCTAACAAAAAATCTGACATTTTATATACTGAAAAAGTTGTAAAAAATCGGAAATTTTTGAGGTATCAGAATCAGAAAAATGTGTCTCTTATTTACGAGCAGCAGCACATATCAGAGGCGGCATTTTTAGAGGATAAAAATAGAAAATAGAAAAAATATATAAAAGCTAACAAAAAATCTGAAATTTTATACCGAAATTTTGTAAAAATCTGAAGTATTGGAGGTATCGGAATCGGAAAAATGTGTCCCTATTTTACGATTCCAAAACCGATTCTTTTAAATTTTTAATTTAATTTTTCATTATTGGTACTAATTATAAATATTTATTATTTTTAAATTATCACTAAAACTAAAATGAGAATAACCTCAAAATACGATGTAAATTTATTTTATTTGTAAAACAATTTTTTTAAATTGCATAAATTCTCTATGTAACCTTTCAAAGAAAGCAGTTGCTTTACATGTTTTGAAAAATGTTGAAAAATTAAACAGTAACAGTCTTTGCAGCCCGCGGCGATCGTAAGATTTGCCCCCCTCTCCCACATTTGATAATCTGTTAACCTTCAAAATTCCAAAAGCCCTCAAAATATTTATTTTCATGGAACTAATGTTAGACTGCAGCTATTAGTCCTAGATTTTCATCGTATTACAGTACTCGTCAAAAAAGACCAAAGATTTTTCAAAACAATTATATAATTTTCTTCGGATTAATGTTCACACAATTCCCTTCAGATTAATGTTTACATACTTATTATTATTGAAAAGAAATTGTTAAATTAAATTAACTGGCTACGTAATTGTATACGTAGCCAGTTAATTTAAAAATTTCTTTTCAATAATAATTGAATATTATTATAATAATAATTGAAATTTCTTTTCAATAATAATATATGACTTGGGTGCCATGAGCTAGAATCGAAATCGAAACACAACTCTCCACCCTCATTCCCTAGCCTCTGAACCACTAATAAAATAAAGACTGAGTACGCAAATAAAAGAAACCAAATATTTTTTCAAAACAAAAATTATAATTCAAATTATAAAAAAAATGTTAAATTAAATGAATTAGCTACACAAGCAAATATAATAATAAATTTAAATGAGAACATTTGAAAACCTGAAAATGTTATGAAACGATAAAATCATTTTTATTTACTTTTTTGTCGTTGTTGTTAAAGTCCGAATTTTCGCCAAATAACATGGATGTATCAAGGAGAGAATAGTCCGATGTAGTTTTCTTTTCTTTGTCTTCATAATGTTATTATTAAGAGGTCGAGCCCTCCGAAGAGAAAAAACGTCTTGTATCGGTGCTTATTTTTGGAGATATACTCAGTGACCGGCTGATCTAACAGGATAGGGCCAAGCCCAGGCTTCGGCCAAGCACCAAAAAAACAAAATGACCTCAGAAAGATTTCATACTTAAAGGGGAACTTTCATATAAATTTTTATCGAATAGGTGCGAAAAGAAAGTTGGATATTTGGGTGTATATACACCAACATCAAAGAGGAAATAACATTAGATGCGAGAGTTTGAATTCATTAATTTTATTATTGTCTAATTCATGAGGCTAAGACTTTGAAAGTATCAAACGTTTGTTTTTGTAGCATACTTTTTATAACTCCTTGTAAACATTACAATTGCTAGCTGGGGGATCGGACAAAATCACCCCGGGCAACCCCCACCATCTACTTAAAACAAAAGGAAAACAGATAAAATCTCAAATGAATAAAAAATATTAAAAATCAGTTTTCATATTTTAATTTTAATTTAATTGAATTTAGGAAAATTAGATACCGTAGAACTAATTTTCACAAGGTATGAAAATTAAGCAACTACAGAATAAATGTTAACTTAATAATAATGGACCAGTTTTCCTACCTAGCAAAAAATGGACGAATTATCCACGGACGAATTTTCCATGGACAATTTTTTTTTCCCCCATGGACGAATTTTCCGGGCACCCAAATGCCCGGGGGGGGGGCAAATTTTACTACCGCCCCGGGCGGCAAAAGGTCCAGCTACGCCACTGTTTCCAGTATCAAATAATCCTTATACACTATAAAATTTACTTATGTATGAAAACCAAAGAGGGGAGATGTAACATATAAGAAATATTTGAAATCAAGTCTCCTCTTGCTGTTATTTCAGATCATTTAAAACCATGGCGGCAAATTTTAGTCTCCCCTCCAGAGGTGTTGTGGGAATATCAGATTTTTTGTAACTCAGTTTAGTATACTAAACTAAGAAAACAAAATGTCACAAATATGCAACTACACAAATCAGGTCATTACCTTTCCAATGAGTCTTCAATTGTTAAATTCTGATCAATAATCACTGAGATTTAGAACTTATAAAATTGCCAAAAAAGGTGATATATTTATATTAGTGGCCTGGCAAGGCCATAGGGGAGACAACCTAAGCAGCAAAACTGATGCTGACCTGCAGGATAATATATATACAAATGTAGGCAAATTTTTATTGGTTTGAAAATATAAGTTCTTTTTTACCAATTGTCATAAAATTTTAACCATAAAATAGTATTATAATCTTCAAAAAGTCTGCAAATTTTCATGTAGTCTTGTCCCATAGAACACGGCTACCGAGAGAGTAGGCCAGTGAACATGACAGCATGACGTCATTACCAGATCAACGTGTAGGTAAAGAAAGTTTCCGGTGTTCAACCACGTGGTCATAAAAAATATTTTTCGTTGCCTTAGATTGTGCATGTGTTTTTATTCTTCTAAAGTGAAAAAACGATTTTCCATTTTTGGATAATTTTATAATTGCAATTATTATATAATTGCTCATTGGGATAATTTTAATCTAACAATATAAAACAGTAAGTGGATTGTTTTTTAATTTTTATGCCTATCAAAGGAAGTCAAATATTTCATTTTATTTTTTTTTTTAAGCTGCAAAACAAACAATTTTTATATGAAAATATTTTTCAGTCCATTCTTTTAATAATAAAAAAACTTTTCATTGAGTATTTCCAAATATTTTAAAGTTAGAAGCATTTTCATTTTTAAAATTTTAGTTAACGTTTTCTTGTGTTTATCTTATAAATAAATATTGTTTGATATTTGTGCCGTGTACGTACTGTGCTGAAATAATATTATTGAAAAAGCCATTCTTAATAGAGGGGGGGGGGGTTCTAACTATTCTGCACTTTCACCTAACAATTTAATGGAAAAAAATACCATAAAATTTAACTTGAAAATCCTATCTAAAATATGCGTACACTGCACAAGCACCATTATTATTATTATTATTATTATTATTATTATTATAACAACAACGACAATAATAAAAACGTAAACAGGTTTTAATTTTATGGTTGCACCCTAAAATGTGCATACGCAAAAGGTTTTCAGTTGTTTATTTAACCACAAAAACTTTTTTGAAGGTACTATTTGAGGCAAAAAAAAAAAAGGCCCTAAGCATTATTTGAATATGTATGAAAAAATAGATGCAACAAAAAATAAAAATATTAGTGTGGAAAATATAATAAAAATAAATTAAAACAAAATGAAACTAAAAGTATGAATCAAATTTAATTAAAGAAATTCAAAAAATTCCAAAAATAAAATACACGCTCGATTACAAAAAAGTGTATGAGATACGTGCGAAGAAAGTGAAAGAAAATCTCAGGGAGCAGCCATTAAATAAAACCTATTTACGCAGGGTCCGAGTTCTCAATGAAGTGCCAAAAAAAAAGTGTAGATGATCTCGACTGGTGTCACATCAACTAGTTGTGAATGGTCAGGGAGGATGGAAAGTCTGAGGTGGGAGAGTACTAACCAGATCTCCACTGGAAGTGTGCAGTTCAAATCTGGTACCTTGGGGAGGCATTTTGTCACCCAAATCCCAGGAAGCACCAATGGCCGATGCCAACGAGAAATCAATGGCAAACGGCTGTTGCAATAACGTGCAATCATCTGCGTGAGTGGTCAAGAGGTGGAGAACATAGGAAATCTGGGGAGACTTATTGTCACGCGGTCTCCAGCGAATACCACGGGTTACTGCCAGTGCTAGATCTAGCAGAACGGAAACCATATTGCGTGTCGCTAAGAAGGTTATTTCTGTTGAGGTGGTTGACTACTTCTCTATTTATTGTGGATTCCAGCAACTTACTCATGACACACAGGAGACTTATTGGTCTGTATTGAGAGGGGGATGACTTATCACCTGAATTCTTAAATACAGGGCATACTGATGAGGTTTTCCAGGATGTTGGGAAACACTTCTCCTTAAGGCAACACTTAAACAGTTTGGTAAGTATGGGGGCAAGTTCTGGTTGTAATTTTTTAACACTATAATTGGAATACCGTCAGGACCAGTTGCTTTACTGGTGTCAAGGTTCTTGATTTGCTTGGCAACCTCACGCACAGATATATGTATGTTGCATAGCGTGTTGTCTGTTATAGAAGGGAATATGGGGAGTTGATGGCCTTCGTTGCACAGGGTAGAATTTGCCCCAAAGTTTTTGGCAAATAGTTTGGCTTTGTCAGATGCTGTCGAGATGACCTCTGGTCCATTGATAATAGTTGGGATAGAACACACATTTCTGTTCAGGATCCTATTTGCTATTTGCCAGAACTGGTGGGAACCAAGCTGCTGCTCAGCTACTTTGGATTTAACGGATTGAGCATATAGTTCTCTTGCATTTTTTATTACTCTTTTACAGTGGTTGCTGGCGGTCCTGAATGCAGCTTTAGTTTCAGTGCATATATTACATTGGTAGCTATGGAAAAAGTGATTTCTGTGTGCGATGGCAGCAGCACATTCAGGGGAGAACCATGGCTTGCTGTTAGGTTTTTGTTGGAATTTTTGGATGGTATGAATTGGTCTATGCCTACAAGTAACCATTCGGTCAGGTCTGATACTATAGAGGACACATCCTTTTTAAACATGGAATGGAGAGGTAGATCAGATATGAATGCACGGAAGCTATCCCAGTCCGCCATAGAGTATCGGTATACAGTACGGTGGAGAGGTACGTCTGCAGATTTATTATATTTCATTTTTATCTTAACTGATATGACGCAGTGGTCGGAGGATCCCAGAGGAGATAGAATGGAACATGAGCATAGCTCAGGGGAAGTGGACAGAAAAAGGTCTAGAAGGCTTGCGTACTGACCAGTAGTATCAGGAACACGGGTGGGCTCGCGGACAATCTGAGTGAGGTCATAGGCAATGGCAAAATCATGACAGAACCTCCCCTCATCATCAGTCTTATTTGAGTGGGTCAGCCATTCCACATTATGGACATTGAAGTCACCGCAAATGTGAATGTTAGTCGAGGGATGAGCAGACAGGATGTGGTCAATTTTCTCCGATAGACTCTTAAAGACAGTAACTCCGCTGTTGTGGGGGCGATAGAGGGCAAATATAAATGCGGTGGTGTAAGCAAGTGAAACCCGGAAGCAGATATAAGGTAGATTATGGTCTTCTCTGGAGATATCCCTGCCACATGGGAAACCATCTTTAATATAGGCACATATTCCATGCCCGTGGCGACCTTGGGGGTCAGATATAGATGTTAAGTTAGAGCATACTTTAATTATGAACTCATCTAGGGAGGTGGTCGGCCCTATTCCAGTTTCGCTTAGAAAGAATATGTCAGGTTTCATCTCCTGTAATTGGGTTTCAACCTCTGGAAGGTTAGAACGTAGGCCCCTGATGTTGGAGAAGGAAACATGGTAGTAGGGGTCTACGTAGGAGGATGGGGTTCTAGGTTTAACCCTTTTAATTTCTGTGCAAGACTTAAAATGGTCCTTTAATGACATACATTGCATTATTCGATCTTCTCTTGCCGAAGTTTTGCAGGGTCTGCCGGTTTTAAAAGCACTAACTATTTTGCCAGTATCATTGTAGGATTTAACAACCCTGCCTACAACACTCTTGAAACGTTTCACTTTCTCTGAAATCTCTCTAATCGTTTGCTTTTCCTTGTGTAGCTTCACAATAGGTTATCTCAGAGAGTAATCAAGTTTTTGACGTTTCGCCATGGTGCCATCTGATGCAACGTTTACAAATGACTAAGTAAGACTTATTCTTTAGAGGAAACCAAAAAATTTGAATATAGCATACTGTTTACGTTGTTTTTCTCAATTTTGTACCTTATTTTTGGACGTTCCTATTTTGAAAATAAATAATTGTTATAATTCTTTTTCTATCCTTTGCAAATGATTCAAATTTTAGTATGTTATTATGGACGATAACGACTTTGTCAAAATTTCAGCTTTTCACAGTTGTTATTTCTAACAAATATTAGGTTTTAAAATGTCGTCCCTTAGTTTTGGACGCTCTTGTATATAGAAAGAGGTTTGTGTTTACTATAACCTTTTTGTGCAAATATTACACAAGTATAAATTGTAGAATATCTGAATGAATATAATTACATGTAATAGTTAACTAATGATGATCACATCATAAGAAAACTGAAAAAAAAATAACAGGAAATTAATTAAAATGAATAGTTTAAAGAATATGCAAATTAGCTAGATCTTTTGCTCGTGAATGCAATGCCATGATCCATATTTCGTAAGTGGAATTTTCTTTTTAAATAAACAGAAAAGCCCGGTCTCCTGTCTTTTCTGTTTGTTGCTTTGGCTGTCCCCGACATCCAAAGACCAGCTACCAGCCCCTCTTGGGCTGGTTAAAGCTTTTGTTTTATTGTTTTTTCGCCTCCTGTTGAGGCCATTAACTGCCTTCATTTTCTATTTCTTTCAGGTTTGTCTCTCTCCCCGGGCTCGACTTAAATAGCTGGCCGGTCTGCGTCTGAGGTGGTTCGGAGTCACATCCAACATAATCCTCAGCCAGGCCAAATCGGCGGGTCTGAGCCAGGGAGAAGACGCAGAGGGGGAGGGTAGCTGGTCCGGGCTCCAGGGCACAAATGCCTAGCCCGGGGTCCAGTTCCCAGAGGGGGCTTCGGCCCAATCTGGGGGCCGGATCAGGCCCAGAAAAGGTTCCACCACGCGGTCCGGGCTCCGCTTCTTTGCCTAGCCCGGGTTCTGGTGGGCGTGTCCCTGACACGCCCGTCGGTTCAGGCCCGGTAGATAGACGTAGAGGTGCAGTTGGTGCTGTCCCCCGCACCATCACTGTAGAGGAGTCCGTTGCACTAGGCGGCGGCTCCTGGAGTATCTCTGACACTGCTGTCCCCGGCAGTGGTAGGCATAGGCCAGCTGCGAGAGGTGATCCATCTCGGTGGGATCAGCAGAGGAAGAGGGCTTTAACTGTCAGCCCTCCCGCCCATAGGAGGACAGAACTCCTAGGGTCGGGATTAAGACCTTCCACCTCTGCTGATTTCTCCACATTGAGAACCACCGGGCTGGATCAGGCGTTTACAAGCGACGTGCCGGACGACCGGGAGGAGGCCATTAATATGCTCTCGCTTTTCGACTCCCAGTTGAACGGGACAGTGGGCCAGGATCTCCAGTGTAGCAGCGACGAGAGCGGCCAAGAAGGGAGTGTAGAAGGAAGACCAGGAGAAGCGAGAGCATCCCGTCCCAAGAAGAAGAAGGGGGCTGTTCGAACGGACCAAAAAAGTGGGGCAGTTGGTGCCATACCAGTAACAATACCATCGTCCCCGGCGGAAAGCCCAGCAGATTGGCCCTCACTGCCAGGAACCAGCACGCAGGCAACAATCTCTACGTGTTCAACAATCCCGCCGGGGCAGAGAACGCCGCCCCCTCCAATTTCTCCAGCAATAGTAACACCAACGCCCTCGGCAGCAGAGAAGGTGTGGGGACCCCAGTCCCAGCTTACTCCTGAGGAATACCGTCAGCTGTTCATCTCCAAATATAAGGAGTATACTGACGGTAATATCATCAAACCCCTGCCAGGTGTCGTGGAAAGACTAGCAACAAGGATTATTTCGTTAGTCACCACTGACTGGAAAAAGAAAACTCTGGCAGGGGTCTCTAAAGACATCATGGCGGAGATGCTGGGGGATCTCCAAATACCTGCGACGTACATTTGTCGTCGCAGTTATGCCATGTGGGATCTGCTGCTGCCGACCGTCGATGACGCAATAAAGCTCTCCAAATGTGACTGGAAGTGGAGAGAGATCCGTTTTAAGCCAGTGTATCTGAGCAGGAGTCAAACAACGGTGAACATTTTAGGCGTCCCCTGGTTTCTGGACTCTGTGCAGATAGGCGCAATTATGAGCCAGTATGGGGACGTCGAAGCGGTCCTCCCGGCCCGTGGCCCCCGTAGCCTTATGGTAGGGGACTACACAGTAAAAATGCGCTGTGACCGGGAGGGCTTTCAGAGTATACCAGCCCTGCTCAGAAGTGATGTCTGGACCATGAGCGTCATCGTCGAGGGGCGGAGACCGCACTGTTGGCATTGCCAACAAGTAGGCCATATGGCAAGAGATTGCCCTAAGAGAGTCCCCCCCAAACCAGCTGCGGAACAACAGAAGGGTGTGGCACCAGCAGCCCCTGAGAAGCCAGCCGGAGGGGGCACAGAAACAACATCAGAAGGCTGGAGCACCGTGGTCAAGAAGAGAAATGGGAAGATCACGAAGACCCCCTCCACAAGAGAGCAGCCCCCTGAAGTACAAGGTCGGTCAGCTCCCACAGGGTCGTCCACGAGTTCTTCCACCAACGTCACCACCACCAAAGTCACCACCAAGGAAGTCGCCAGCGGCCAAAAAAGAAACCATCCGGTCTCCTCGTCCGACTCAGAAGGGGAGCAAGGAGAAACACCGGCTACTGTGGCAGAGGGCCAAGTGCCGAAAAAAGAAATAAAGAAAAAGGCTCGAAAGAATAAGGAGGCTGGGTCCCGTTCCCCGTCCCCTATGAACGTAGAGAATACTGTCTCTACGGTTCAGCCACCCAAAACCCCCACCCAAACCCCTTCGGCTGAACCAAAATCCCCATCCCTATTTGATACCCCTCCAACCGGTGCTCGGTCACTATCACGAGAAAGGCCAGAGATGCAAAACAACAACAACAGAAGAGCCAAATCTGCATCTCCGGTAAGGAGAGAAAAAACGAGAAAGCTCCCCTACCTTCCTGGAGACCGGATCTGCGATGTAGACCCCTTGCACGCTGACACATACATAACTCAGCGTCATAGGGGCCTAATAAAGCCGCTGAGGGAGATGAAGAACATTGATGGGAAAAAGGTTTCCAATCCCAAAAACTTTCCAGACGCCCCCTTAGTCATGACCTTTGTGCGTCAAACAAGAACTGGACGCACGAAGGCCATGTGGAACATGATCGAGGAAGCGAAGGGGGCGATTCCGAATTTAAAGTTGGTGGAAGAGGAGCACGACTCCCTCAAACAGCTGGCATCTAGGTGCGAAGGGAGGGTCCCTATTTACGTCCACCCTTGTTTTTATAGGGCCCTGAAATTAACCTTTCCCCTGGATGTCGGAGGTATTGCGCGAGATGGACGAGTAACGTCCGAGTTGCTTTCGGGCAACCTCGCCCAATCCTGCGGCACCCTTGGACCAAAAGACTTTAGGCCGGTGGTTGCGGATATCTAGGCACAATGGCCACGTCCTTGAGCCTGGGTAGTTTGAACGTAAGGGGCATGAGGTGCCGAAGCAAAGCCGCTAGGGTACTGAGGGACCTCATGTCCATGAATATAGATGTGGCTACGTTACAAGAGACTCACTTCAATTCCGTTGACGATCATCGGGTGCTGGAGGGGCATTATGATGTCTTTTCAACATACGGTGATAGTCAAAGTAGGGGGGTTTCTTTGTTAGTTAGGCGCACCCTTTCTGCAACGGTTAGCGTTGTTCACGCGGATACTGATGGTAGACTGATCGTGGCCGATGTTGCCGTGGCAAATAGAGCGTTTCGAGTCGTCGTGGTTTATGCGCCCAATTGCGTACGGGAGCGGGTTTCCTTTTTCCGGCGGTTGGAGGTGTTTCTCGGGGGTTCGGAACGGTTAGTTTTAGTGGGTGATTGGAATGCCATCCTTGATCCCAGGGTAGATAAGGTGGGCGGGACTAGAGGGACGGATGGGTGTGAAACCAGTCTGTTGGACCTGATGGCTAGATGCGATCTGGTAGACAGGTATCGGGTGGATCATCCGGGGCGGGAGATGTGGACGTGGCTCTCTAGCAGGCCTTCCGTTTCAAGTACTTACTTGGATCGGTTGTTAGTTAGAAGAGGCAACATAGAATACATATCTTGTCCCACGTTCCACTGGTTAGGCCACTCTGACCACAAACTACTTGTGGCCAGATTAGATTTAGATAGTAACCCCAAGTTAGCTGGGTACTGGAAGTTAAATACCTCCCTACTGGAGATAGATGACTTCCGGGAAAGGCTAACTAAACACATTCAGAAGGGATTAGTGGGGGCGGTTACCGGGAATAAGTGGTGGGTAAACGCCAAATCTAGCATTAGAGACTTCTCTGTCAAATATGGCCAACGCCTCGCGCTAGATAGGGCCAAGGCAGAGAAGCGTCTAGAGGATAGACTATCCCGGGCGGTGGCAGGGGGGGATTCCCTAGAAATAGGCCTAGCTAAGGCGGACCTGAGTCGTTTGGCTAGCGAACGATATCAGGGCCAGGTAGTTAGGGCTAGAATTAAAAAGATGCCCAACGAAGCTGTGAATGTGGATAGATCGGAACGTGTCCGTTCGCTCGGGCGCAAATCGGATAATTACATTCGTAAGATTCAGAGCCCGGAAGGGCACTCCTTAGTGTCGGCTCGGGGGATTTGCGAGCGGTTTCGGGTGCACTTTGAAGATCGTTTTGCACAGCTGTCCAGGCTCCGCGTCCAGGAGTTTGGTAACTATTTGGCTGGCTCGCCCCGCCTGGAGGCGGCCCGAGCGGCTAGTTGCGATGGTCGGGTTGCAGAGTGTGAGGTCGTAGCTGCTATGAAGCAGGTCGCCTATAATAGATCACCAGGACTCGATGGACTGCCCTACGAGCTATACTTGAGGATGTCGCACATGTTTGTCCCGATTCTGACGGGTGTGTTTAACCACTGGTTTGACACGGGATCTATCCCGAGTCAGGTTACCAAAGGCGTGGTCACACTTCTGAAGAAGAAGGACACACATGTTGGGGGGTTGGATGATTTTAGGCCCATCACGTTGTTGAACACGGATATTAAAATCCTGGCCCGAGTGCTGGCGAATCGTTTGCAGGTTGTTATCACTGACTTGATCGAACCGGATCAGACTTATGCTGTGAAGGGGAGATCAATTCAAAACAATTTGCATTTGATTCGTACAGTCCTAGAAAACCTAGAAGACGACACTGAAGCCGCGCTGATCAATTTAGATCAGTCCAAGGCGTTCGATAGGGTGGATCATCGTTTCCTGATGGCTGTTTTAGAGACCGCCGGCTTTGGGTCCGGCTTCTGCAGATGGATTTCCATTTTGTATGCTCGTCCGACGGCAGTTGTGCAGGTCAACGGGGTGCGGTCGGCGCCGTTCGCGGTTTCTCGGTCGGTGCGACAGGGGTGTCCGTTGTCACCCTTGCTGTATGTCCTCGCGCTGGAACCATTCCTTAGGAACGTGAGGACTAGGGTGGCTGGACCGGCCCTGCGCGGAATTGCTCTTCCTGGTGGTGCGCGAGCCAGGGTTTCCGTGTTTGCCGATGATGTCACCGTATTTGTTTCGAGCGTGGTAGATATTATTACGGTGATTAAGGCTCTCAAGCGTTATGAAAAAGTTACAGGGGCTGTAGTCAATCTCAGCAAATCCGTTGGCCTGAGGTTGGCCGCTTGGCGGGGCTCGAATGCTTTGCCTGGCGCATTTGTCTGGACGGATGGCCCGGTCCGAATTCTGGGTGTTTGGTTTGGACCCGGTCTGTGTCTAGATAAGAACTGGTCGGAAGTACAGAGCAAGGTCGAAGCGTCTGTGAGGGTTTGGCTTCGAAGGGGATTGTCCCTTAAAGGCAGGGCGGAAGCATGCGCCACTTACGTGTTTCCGCTGATCCTTTACCGATTGGCTGTACTTCCTCTGCCTGCGGTCCGAATGGCGGCCTTAACGCGTGCGCTCTTCTCACTGTTGTGGAATGAGCGACGGCCGCTTGTCCGTAGACAGGTCTGTACTCAACGTCTTGAAGATGGGGGCCTGGGGATGCCTGACCTGGCAAGTCATAAAAACGCCGAAAGGTTGGCATTCCTGGGTAGAACTCTGATCGAGGAGTGTGATTGGGGTCCCGCGGTTGGTGAGGCTTTTCCCAACCTTATCCCCAATCACTTAATTGAATGCCAAAGAAGGCCGAGAGGGCAGTCAAGATTCCTCAACGAATGCCGAAATGCGCTTAGAGCGGTGCCAGGGTCCTTAGACCTTGCACAGCCTAGAAGGGCATTATATCGGGGATTAGTGGTGGGGACCGCTTCGGACCCGCTTGGGGAGCGGCTGCAGCTGTCGGAGGGGGAGGTTCGCTCTCTATGGAATTGGGCGCCAGGCCGGGGATATCTTAATAATTCCGAATTTTCCCTGACCTGGCGATTGGTTAGAAACGCTTTACCCCTCAATGACATATTGTTCAGAATTGGTAGTACGTTTAGTCCTTTTTGTCCACGGTGCGAGGAAGATAGCTTAGAAACTGTAGAACATGCTTTTTATACTTGTTCCAAGCTCCGTGAATTCTGGGAGTATGTCAGTGAGGTCACGGCTCGCATCGTCCCCGATCAGGTGACGATCCTGGATTTAGCATCCGTAGTCTATAACGTAGATCCCTTGTGGCCTAGGGAGGAACGAATGGTGTTCCTAGCGACCTTGGCCGTAGCTAGACTGGTAGTGTGGGTTTCACGCATAGAGATAGGGCGTGGGGGGGAGCCGCCTTCTCATCGGGATCTGATTTTGTATTTTAAACACCAACTTAAAATCAAAATCAGATGCGATAGAAGGAGGTTATCTCGCTCACAGTTTAGTAGGAGGTGGATTCACACCGCTAGTTTATGTGCGTTCGTACGAAACAGGCTTGAGTACGTGTTCCCTGCTTAGGCATGGCACACGCCGACCGGATAAGCAACCCTCAGACAAAAATAAGACAATCCCGTAGTGGATCAGTCCCTTAGCTAGTTGGTATAAATGAGCTCCATGTCCCCAACCTTTATTTTAGGTGTTAGAATACCTCCAAAGAAGCCCAGTCCTGATTTATTTATTTTAGTCCAAACCTGTCCCAATGGTATTTTTCTTGGAGGTCACCGAATATCCCTTCCCCCCCCTTTATTTTGTCCGTAGTTGTGCC
The DNA here is from genome assembly GCF_053919585.1 of Euprymna scolopes. NCBI lineage: Eukaryota > Metazoa > Mollusca > Cephalopoda > Sepiida > Sepiolidae > Euprymna > Euprymna scolopes. The sequence continues at coordinate 32,779,957 of NC_136493.1, read as the reverse complement.
CATTCCCTCTTAGGAAGTGCTCCCTTGTTTTCGGCTGATACCGGAAAACAGGAAGCATTTCAAAATTAAATAGGTAAGGGTGTGTCCTGATTAACACATTCATCGCTTAACGTTTTATTTGGTTCATTTATTTTCTATTACTGTTATTTTTCTTTATTTTGGGGTGTTTTAAGGCTCTCATTATCCCCGCCCATCACCCGCATATATCATACGCATCACAATTTCACCCCTCATATATCATACGCATCACCCTCATTGTTTCATTATAAAATAAATCATTGTTATAAAAAAAAAAAAAAAAAAAAAAAAAAAAAAAAAAAAAAAGGTCATTGTAAATATTGTTCATATCATCTGGGGTTTTAAGTAGATCCAACCCCTTGAGTGTATGTGGTATTGTGGTGACTGCAACTAGTTATAGGGAATAGACCAAGTGGACGACCCCCGACCCCCATTCTCCCCCCCACACCCTTTTGGCCTCATGCCACATTCGGAAAGAGTATCTTTCATATTTTATATAATTTTAATCTTAAAATTTTGTAAGGTCTGAAATATTTCTTTTTTGAATAAATATTTAAATAAACAGAAAAGCCCGGTCTCCTGTCTTTTCTGTTTGTTGCTTTGGCTGTCCCCGACATCCAAAGACCAGCTACCAGCCCCTCTTGGGCTGGTTAAAGCTTTTGTTTTATTGTTTTTTCGCCTCCTGTTGAGGCCATTAACTGCCTTCATTTTCTATTTCTTTCAGGTTTGTCTCTCTCCCCGGGCTCGACTTAAATAGCTGGCCGGTCTGCGTCTGAGGTGGTTCGGAGTCACATCCAACATAATCCTCAGCCAGGCCAAATCGGCGGGTCTGAGCCAGGGAGAAGACGCAGAGGGGGAGGGTAGCTGGTCCGGGCTCCAGGGCACAAATGCCTAGCCCGGGGTCCAGTTCCCAGAGGGGGCTTCGGCCCAATCTGGGGGCCGGATCAGGCCCAGAAAAGGTTCCACCACGCGGTCCGGGCTCCGCTTCTTTGCCTAGCCCGGGTTCTGGTGGGCGTGTCCCTGACACGCCCGTCGGTTCAGGCCCGGTAGATAGACGTAGAGGTGCAGTTGGTGCTGTCCCCCGCACCATCACTGTAGAGGAGTCCGTTGCACTAGGCGGCGGCTCCTGGAGTATCTCTGACACTGCTGTCCCCGGCAGTGGTAGGCATAGGCCAGCTGCGAGAGGTGATCCATCTCGGTGGGATCAGCAGAGGAAGAGGGCTTTAACTGTCAGCCCTCCCGCCCATAGGAGGACAGAACTCCTAGGGTCGGGATTAAGACCTTCCACCTCTGCTGATTTCTCCACATTGAGAACCACCGGGCTGGATCAGGCGTTTACAAGCGACGTGCCGGACGACCGGGAGGAGGCCATTAATATGCTCTCGCTTTTCGACTCCCAGTTGAACGGGACAGTGGGCCAGGATCTCCAGTGTAGCAGCGACGAGAGCGGCCAAGAAGGGAGTGTAGAAGGAAGACCAGGAGAAGCGAGAGCATCCCGTCCCAAGAAGAAGAAGGGGGCTGTTCGAACGGACCAAAAAAGTGGGGCAGTTGGTGCCATACCAGTAACAATACCATCGTCCCCGGCGGAAAGCCCAGCAGATTGGCCCTCACTGCCAGGAACCAGCACGCAGGCAACAATCTCTACGTGTTCAACAATCCCGCCGGGGCAGAGAACGCCGCCCCCTCCAATTTCTCCAGCAATAGTAACACCAACGCCCTCGGCAGCAGAGAAGGTGTGGGGACCCCAGTCCCAGCTTACTCCTGAGGAATACCGTCAGCTGTTCATCTCCAAATATAAGGAGTATACTGACGGTAATATCATCAAACCCCTGCCAGGTGTCGTGGAAAGACTAGCAACAAGGATTATTTCGTTAGTCACCACTGACTGGAAAAAGAAAACTCTGGCAGGGGTCTCTAAAGACATCATGGCGGAGATGCTGGGGGATCTCCAAATACCTGCGACGTACATTTGTCGTCGCAGTTATGCCATGTGGGATCTGCTGCTGCCGACCGTCGATGACGCAATAAAGCTCTCCAAATGTGACTGGAAGTGGAGAGAGATCCGTTTTAAGCCAGTGTATCTGAGCAGGAGTCAAACAACGGTGAACATTTTAGGCGTCCCCTGGTTTCTGGACTCTGTGCAGATAGGCGCAATTATGAGCCAGTATGGGGACGTCGAAGCGGTCCTCCCGGCCCGTGGCCCCCGTAGCCTTATGGTAGGGGACTACACAGTAAAAATGCGCTGTGACCGGGAGGGCTTTCAGAGTATACCAGCCCTGCTCAGAAGTGATGTCTGGACCATGAGCGTCATCGTCGAGGGGCGGAGACCGCACTGTTGGCATTGCCAACAAGTAGGCCATATGGCAAGAGATTGCCCTAAGAGAGTCCCCCCCAAACCAGCTGCGGAACAACAGAAGGGTGTGGCACCAGCAGCCCCTGAGAAGCCAGCCGGAGGGGGCACAGAAACAACATCAGAAGGCTGGAGCACCGTGGTCAAGAAGAGAAATGGGAAGATCACGAAGACCCCCTCCACAAGAGAGCAGCCCCCTGAAGTACAAGGTCGGTCAGCTCCCACAGGGTCGTCCACGAGTTCTTCCACCAACGTCACCACCACCAAAGTCACCACCAAGGAAGTCGCCAGCGGCCAAAAAAGAAACCATCCGGTCTCCTCGTCCGACTCAGAAGGGGAGCAAGGAGAAACACCGGCTACTGTGGCAGAGGGCCAAGTGCCGAAAAAAGAAATAAAGAAAAAGGCTCGAAAGAATAAGGAGGCTGGGTCCCGTTCCCCGTCCCCTATGAACGTAGAGAATACTGTCTCTACGGTTCAGCCACCCAAAACCCCCACCCAAACCCCTTCGGCTGAACCAAAATCCCCATCCCTATTTGATACCCCTCCAACCGGTGCTCGGTCACTATCACGAGAAAGGCCAGAGATGCAAAACAACAACAACAGAAGAGCCAAATCTGCATCTCCGGTAAGGAGAGAAAAAACGAGAAAGCTCCCCTACCTTCCTGGAGACCGGATCTGCGATGTAGACCCCTTGCACGCTGACACATACATAACTCAGCGTCATAGGGGCCTAATAAAGCCGCTGAGGGAGATGAAGAACATTGATGGGAAAAAGGTTTCCAATCCCAAAAACTTTCCAGACGCCCCCTTAGTCATGACCTTTGTGCGTCAAACAAGAACTGGACGCACGAAGGCCATGTGGAACATGATCGAGGAAGCGAAGGGGGCGATTCCGAATTTAAAGTTGGTGGAAGAGGAGCACGACTCCCTCAAACAGCTGGCATCTAGGTGCGAAGGGAGGGTCCCTATTTACGTCCACCCTTGTTTTTATAGGGCCCTGAAATTAACCTTTCCCCTGGATGTCGGAGGTATTGCGCGAGATGGACGAGTAACGTCCGAGTTGCTTTCGGGCAACCTCGCCCAATCCTGCGGCACCCTTGGACCAAAAGACTTTAGGCCGGTGGTTGCGGATATCTAGGCACAATGGCCACGTCCTTGAGCCTGGGTAGTTTGAACGTAAGGGGCATGAGGTGCCGAAGCAAAGCCGCTAGGGTACTGAGGGACCTCATGTCCATGAATATAGATGTGGCTACGTTACAAGAGACTCACTTCAATTCCGTTGACGATCATCGGGTGCTGGAGGGGCATTATGATGTCTTTTCAACATACGGTGATAGTCAAAGTAGGGGGGTTTCTTTGTTAGTTAGGCGCACCCTTTCTGCAACGGTTAGCGTTGTTCACGCGGATACTGATGGTAGACTGATCGTGGCCGATGTTGCCGTGGCAAATAGAGCGTTTCGAGTCGTCGTGGTTTATGCGCCCAATTGCGTACGGGAGCGGGTTTCCTTTTTCCGGCGGTTGGAGGTGTTTCTCGGGGGTTCGGAACGGTTAGTTTTAGTGGGTGATTGGAATGCCATCCTTGATCCCAGGGTAGATAAGGTGGGCGGGACTAGAGGGACGGATGGGTGTGAAACCAGTCTGTTGGACCTGATGGCTAGATGCGATCTGGTAGACAGGTATCGGGTGGATCATCCGGGGCGGGAGATGTGGACGTGGCTCTCTAGCAGGCCTTCCGTTTCAAGTACTTACTTGGATCGGTTGTTAGTTAGAAGAGGCAACATAGAATACATATCTTGTCCCACGTTCCACTGGTTAGGCCACTCTGACCACAAACTACTTGTGGCCAGATTAGATTTAGATAGTAACCCCAAGTTAGCTGGGTACTGGAAGTTAAATACCTCCCTACTGGAGATAGATGACTTCCGGGAAAGGCTAACTAAACACATTCAGAAGGGATTAGTGGGGGCGGTTACCGGGAATAAGTGGTGGGTAAACGCCAAATCTAGCATTAGAGACTTCTCTGTCAAATATGGCCAACGCCTCGCGCTAGATAGGGCCAAGGCAGAGAAGCGTCTAGAGGATAGACTATCCCGGGCGGTGGCAGGGGGGGATTCCCTAGAAATAGGCCTAGCTAAGGCGGACCTGAGTCGTTTGGCTAGCGAACGATATCAGGGCCAGGTAGTTAGGGCTAGAATTAAAAAGATGCCCAACGAAGCTGTGAATGTGGATAGATCGGAACGTGTCCGTTCGCTCGGGCGCAAATCGGATAATTACATTCGTAAGATTCAGAGCCCGGAAGGGCACTCCTTAGTGTCGGCTCGGGGGATTTGCGAGCGGTTTCGGGTGCACTTTGAAGATCGTTTTGCACAGCTGTCCAGGCTCCGCGTCCAGGAGTTTGGTAACTATTTGGCTGGCTCGCCCCGCCTGGAGGCGGCCCGAGCGGCTAGTTGCGATGGTCGGGTTGCAGAGTGTGAGGTCGTAGCTGCTATGAAGCAGGTCGCCTATAATAGATCACCAGGACTCGATGGACTGCCCTACGAGCTATACTTGAGGATGTCGCACATGTTTGTCCCGATTCTGACGGGTGTGTTTAACCACTGGTTTGACACGGGATCTATCCCGAGTCAGGTTACCAAAGGCGTGGTCACACTTCTGAAGAAGAAGGACACACATGTTGGGGGGTTGGATGATTTTAGGCCCATCACGTTGTTGAACACGGATATTAAAATCCTGGCCCGAGTGCTGGCGAATCGTTTGCAGGTTGTTATCACTGACTTGATCGAACCGGATCAGACTTATGCTGTGAAGGGGAGATCAATTCAAAACAATTTGCATTTGATTCGTACAGTCCTAGAAAACCTAGAAGACGACACTGAAGCCGCGCTGATCAATTTAGATCAGTCCAAGGCGTTCGATAGGGTGGATCATCGTTTCCTGATGGCTGTTTTAGAGACCGCCGGCTTTGGGTCCGGCTTCTGCAGATGGATTTCCATTTTGTATGCTCGTCCGACGGCAGTTGTGCAGGTCAACGGGGTGCGGTCGGCGCCGTTCGCGGTTTCTCGGTCGGTGCGACAGGGGTGTCCGTTGTCGCCCTTGCTGTATGTCCTCGCGCTGGAACCATTCCTTAGGAACGTGAGGACTAGGGTGGCTGGACCGGCCCTGCGCGGAATTGCTCTTCCTGGTGGTGCGCGAGCCAGGGTTTCCGCGTTTGCCGATGATGTCACCGTATTTGTTTCGAGCGTGGTAGATATTATTACGGTGATTAAGGCTCTCAAGCGTTATGAAAAAGTTACAGGGGCTGTAGTCAATCTCAGCAAATCCGTTGGCCTGAGGTTGGCCGCTTGGCGGGGCTCGAATGCTTTGCCTGGCGCATTTGTCTGGACGGATGGCCCGGTCCGAATTCTGGGTGTTTGGTTTGGACCCGGTCTGTGTCTAGATAAGAACTGGTCGGAAGTACAGAGCAAGGTCGAAGCGTCTGTGAGGGTTTGGCTTCGAAGGGGATTGTCCCTTAAAGGCAGGGCGGAAGCATGCGCCACTTACGTGTTTCCGCTGATCCTTTACCGATTGGCTGTACTTCCTCTGCCTGCGGTCCGCATGGCGGCCTTAACGCGTGCGCTCTTCTCACTGTTGTGGAATGAGCGACGGCCGCTTGTCCGTAGACAGGTCTGTACTCAACGTCTTGAAGATGGGGGCCTGGGGATGCCTGACCTGGCAAGTCATAAAAACGCCGAAAGGTTGGCATTCCTGGGTAGAACTCTGATCGAGGAGTGTGATTGGGGTCCCGCGGTTGGTGAGGCTTTTCCCAACCTTATCCCCAATCACTTAATTGAATGCCAAAGAAGGCCGAGAGGGCAGTCAAGATTCCTCAACGAATGCCGAAATGCGCTTAGAGCGATGCCAGGGTCCTTAGACCTTGCACAGCCTAGAAGGGCATTATATCGGGGATTAGTGGTGGGGACCGCTTCGGACCCGCTTGGGGAGCGGCTGCAGCTGTCGGAGGGGGAGGTTCGCTCTCTATGGAATTGGGCGCCAGGCCGGGGATATCTTAATAATTCCGAATTTTCCCTGACCTGGCGATTGGTTAGAAACGCTTTACCCCTCAATGACATATTGTTCAGAATTGGTAGTACGTTTAGTCCTTTTTGTCCACGGTGCGAGGAAGATAGCTTAGAAACTGTAGAACATGCTTTTTATACTTGTTCCAAGCTCCGTGAATTCTGGGAGTATGTCAGTGAGGTCACGGCTCGCATCGTCCCCGATCAGGTGACGATCCTGGATTTAGCATCCGTAGTCTATAACGTAGATCCCTTGTGGCCCAGGGAGGAACGAATGGTGTTCCTAGCGACCTTGGCCGTAGCTAGACTGGTAGTGTGGGTTTCACGCATAGAGATAGGGCGTGGGGGGGAGCCGCCTTCTCATCGGGATCTGATTTTGTATTTTAAACACCAACTTAAAATCAAAATCAGATGCGATAGAAGGAGGTTATCTCGCTCACAGTTTAGTAGGAGGTGGATTCACACCGCTAGTTTATGTGCGTTCGTACGAAACAGGCTTGAGTACGTGTTCCCTGCTTAGGCATGGCACACGCCGACCGGATAAGCAACCCCCAGACAAAAATAAGACAATCCCGTAGTGGATCAGTCCCTTAGCTAGTTGGTATAAATGAGCTCCATGTCCCCAACCTTTATTTTAGGTGTTAGAATACCTCCAAAGAAGCCCAGTCCTGATTTATTTATTTTAGTCCAAACCTGTCCCAATGGTATTTTTCTTGGAGGTCACCGAATATCCCCTTCCCCCCCCCTTTATTTTGTCCGTAGTTGTGCCCATTCCCTCTTAGGAAGTGCTCCCTTGTTTTCGGCTGATACCGGAAAACAGGAAGCATTTCAAAATTAAATAGGTAAGGGTGTGTCCTGATTAACACATTCATCGCTTAACGTTTTATTTGGTTCATTTATTTTCTATTACTGTTATTTTTCTTTATTTTGGGGTGTTTTAAGGCTCTCATTACCCCCGCCCATCACCCGCATATATCATACGCATCACAATTTCACCCCTCATATATCATACGCATCACCCTCATTGTTTCATTATAAAATAAATCATTGTTATAAAAAAAAAAAAAAAAAAAAAAAAAAAAAAAAAAGTCATTGTATATATTGTTCATATCATCTGGGGTTTTAAGTAGATCCAACCCCTAGAGTGTATGTGGTATTGTGGTGACTGCAACTAGTTATAGGGAATAGACCAAGTGGACGACCCCCGACCCCCATTCTCCCCCCACACCCTTTTGGCCTCATGCCACATTCGGAAAGAGTATCTTTTCATATTTTATATCATTTTAATCTTAAAATTTTGTAAAGTCTGAAATATTTCTTTTTTGAATAAATATTTAAATAAACAGAAAAGCCCGGTCTCCTGTCTTTTCTGTTTGTTGCTTTGGCTGTCCCCGACATCCAAAGACCAGCTACCAGCCCCTCTTGGGCTGGTTAAAGCTTTTGTTTTATTGTTTTTTCGCCTCCTGTTGAGGCCATTAACTGCCTTCATTTTCTATTTCTTTCAGGTTTGTCTCTCTCCCCGGGCTCGACTTAAATAGCTGGCCGGTCTGCGTCTGAGGTGGTTCGGAGTCACATCCAACATAATCCTCAGCCAGGCCAAATCGGCGGGTCTGAGCCAGGGAGAAGACGCAGAGGGGGAGGGTAGCTGGTCCGGGCTCCAGTGCAGAAATGCCTAGCCCGGGGTCCAGTTCCCAGAGGGGGCTTCGGCCCAATCTGGGGGCCGGATCAGGCCCAGAAAAGGTTCCACCACGCGGTCCGGGCTCCGCTTCTTTGCCTAGCCCGGGTTCTGGTGGGCGTGTCCCTGACACGCCCGCCGGTTCAGGCCCAGTCGATAGACGTAGAGGTGCAGTTGGTGCTGTCCCCCGCACCATCACTGTAGAGGAGTCCGTCGCACTAGGCGGCGGCTCCTGGAGTATCTCTGACACTGCTGTCCCCGGCAGTGGTAGGCATAGGCCAGCTGCGAGAGGTGATCCATCTCGGTGGGATCGGCAGAGGAAGAGGGCTTTAACTGTTAGCCCTCCCGCCCATAGGAGGACAGAACTCCTAGGGACGGGATTAAGACCTTCCACCTCTGCTGATTTCTCCACATTGAGAACCACCGGGCTGGATCAGGCGTTTACAAGCGACGTGCCGGACGACCGGGAGGAGGCCATTAATATGCTCTCGCTTTTCGACTCCCAGTTGAACGGGACAGTGGGCCAGGATCTCCAGTGTAGCAGCGACGAGAGCGGCCAAGAAGGGAGTGTAGAAGGAAGACCAGGAGAAGCGAGAGCATCCCGTCCCAAGAAGAAGAAGGGGGCTGTTCGAACGGACCAAAAAAGTGGGGCAGTTGGTGCCATACCAGTAACAATACCATCGTCCCCGGCGGAAAGCCCAGCAGATTGGCCCTCACTGCCAGGAACCAGCACGCAGGCAACAATATCTACGTGTTCAACAATCCCGCCGGGGCAGAGAACGCCGCCCCCTCCAATTTCTCCAGCAATAGTAACACCAACGCCCTCGGCAGCAGAGAAGGTGTGGGGACCCCAGTCCCAGCTTACTCCTGAGGAATACCGTCAGCTGTTCATCTCCAAATATAAGGAGTATACTGACGGTAATATCATCAAACCCCTGCCAGGTGTCGTGGAAAGACTAGCAACTAGGATTATTTCGTTAGTCACCACTGACTGGAAAAAGAAAACTCTGGCAGGGGTCTCTAAAGACATCATGGCGGAGATGCTGGGGGATCTCCAAATACCTGCGACGTACATTTGTCGTCGCAGTTATGCCATGTGGGATCTGCTGCTGCCGACCGTCGATGACGCAATAAAGCTCTCCAAATGTGACTGGAAGTGGAGAGAGATCCGTTTTAAGCCAGTGTATCTGAGCAGGAGTCAAACAACGGTGAATATTTTAGGCGTCCCCTGGTTTCTGGACTCTGTGCAGATAGGCGCAATTATGAGCCAGTATGGGGACGTCGAAGCGGTCCTCCCGGCCCGTGGCCCCCGTAGCCTTATGGTAGGGGACTACACAGTAAAAATGCGCTGTGACCGGGAGGGCTTTCAGAGTATACCAGCCCTGCTCAGAAGTGATGTCTGGACCATGAGCGTCATCGTCGAGGGGCGGAGACCGCACTGTTGGCATTGCCAACAAGTAGGCCATATGGCAAGAGATTGCCCTAAGAGAGTCCCCCCAAAACCAGCTGCGGAACAACAGAAGGGTGTGGCACCAGCAGCCCCTGAGAAGCCAGCCGGAGGGGGCACAGAAACAACATCAGAAGGCTGGAGCACAGTGGTCAAGAAGAGAAATGGGAAGATCACGAAGACCCCCTCCACAAGAGAGCAGCCCCCTGAAGTACAAGGTCGGTCAGCTCCCACAGGGTCGTCCACGAGTTCTTCCACCAACGTCACCACCACCAAAGTCACCACCAAGGAAGTCGCCAGCGGCCAAAAGAGAAACCATCCGGTCTCCTCGTCCGACTCAGAAGGGGAGCAAGGAGAAAAACCGGCTACTGTGGCAGAGGGCCAAGTGCCGACAAAAGAAATAAAGAAAAAGGCTCGAAAGAATAAGGAGGCTGGGTCCCGTTCCCCGTCCCCTATGAACGTAGAGAATACTGTCTCTACGGTTCAGTCACCCAAAACCCCCACCCAAACCCCTTCGGCTGAACCAAAATCCCCATCCCTATTTGATACCCCTCCAACCGGTGCTCGGTCACTATCACGAGAAAGGCCAGAGATGCAAAACAACAACAACAGAAGAGCCAAATCTGCATCTCCGGTAAGGAGAGAAAAAACGAGAAAGCTCCCCTACCTTCCTGGAGACCGGATCTGCGATGTAGACCCCTTGCACGCTGACACATACATAACTCAGCGCCATAGGGGCCTAATAAAGCCGCTGAGGGAGATGAGGAACATTGATGGGAAAAAGGTTTCCAATCCCAAAAACTTTCCAGGCGCCCCCTTAGTCATGACCTTTGTGCGTCAAACAAGAACCGGACGCACGAAGGCCATGTGGAACATGATCGAGGAAGCGAAGGGGGCGATTCCGAATTTAAAGTTGGTGGAAGAGGAGCACGACTCCCTCAAACAGCTGGCATCTAGGTGCGAAGGGAGGGTCCCTATTTACGTCCACCCTTGTTTTTATAGGGCCCTTAAATTAACCTTTCCCCTGGATGTCGGAGGTATTGCGCGAGATGGACGAGTAACGTCCGAGTTGCTTTCGGGCAACCTCGCCCAATCCTGCGGCACCCTTGGACCAAAAGACTTTAGGCCGGTGGTTGCGGATATCTAGGCACAATGGCCACGTCCTTGAGCCTGTGTAGTTTGAACGTAAGGGGCATGAGGTGCCGAAGCAAAGCCGCTAGGGTACTGAGGGACCTCATGTCCATGAATATAGATGTGGCTACGTTACAAGAGACTCACTTCAATTCCGTTGACGATCATCGGGTGCTGGAGGGGCATTATGATGTCTTTTCAACATACGGTGATAGTCAAAGTAGGGGGGTTTCTTTGTTAGTTAGGCGCACCCTTTCTGCAACGGTTAGCGTTGTTCACGCGGATACTGATGGTAGACTGATCGTGGCCGATGTTGCCGTGGCAAATAGAGCGTTTCGAGTCGTCGTGGTTTATGCGCCCAATTGCGTACGGGAGCGGGTTTCCTTTTTCCGGCGGTTGGAGGTATTTCTCGGGGGTTCGGAACGGTTAGTTCTAGTGGGTGATTGGAATGCCATCCTTGATCCCAGGGTAGATAAGGTGGGCGGGACTAGAGGGACGGATGGGTGTGAAACCAGTCTGTTGGACCTGATGGCTAGATGCGATCTGGTAGACAGGTATCGGGTGGATCATCCGGGGCGGGAGATGTGGACGTGGCTCTCTAGCAGGCCTTCCGTTTCAAGTACTTACTTGGATCGGTTGTTAGTTAGAAGAGGCAACATAGAATACATATCTTGTCCCACGTTCCACTGGTTAGGCCACTCTGACCACAAACTACTTGTGGCCAGATTAGATTTAGATAGTAACCCCAAGTTAGCTGGGTACTGGAAGTTAAATACCTCCCTACTGGAGATAGATGACTTCCGGGAAAGGCTAACTAAACACATTCAGAAGGGATTAGTGGGGGCGGTTACCGGGAATAAGTGGTGGGTAAACGCCAAATCTAGCATTAGAGACTTCTCTGTCAAATATGGCCAACGCCTCGCGCTAGATAGGGCCAAGGCAGAGAAGCGTCTAGAGGATAGACTATCCCGGGCGGTGGCGGGGGGGGATTCCCTAGAAATAGGTCTAGCTAAGGCGGACCTGAGTCGTTTGGCTAGCGAACGATATCAGGGCCAGGTAGTTAGGGCTAGAATTAAAAAGATGCCCAACGAAGCTGTGAATGTGGATAGATCGGAACGTGTCCGTTCGCTCGGGCGCAAATCGGATAATTACATTCGTAAGATTCAGAGCCCGGAAGGGCACTCCTTAGTGTCGGCTCGGGGGATTTGCGAGCGGTTTCGGGTGCACTTTGAAGATCGTTTTGCACAGCTGTCCAGGCTCCGCGTCCAGGAGTTTGGTAACTATTTGGCTGGCTCGCCCCGCCTGGAGGCGGCCCGAGCGGCTAGTTGCGATGGTCGGGTTGCAGAGTGTGAAGTCGTAGCTGCTATGAAGCAGGTCGCCTATAATAGATCACCAGGACTCGATGGACTGCCCTACGAGCTATACTTGAGGATGTCGCACATGTTTGTCCCGATTCTGACGGGTGTGTTTAACCACTGGTTTGACACGGGATCTATCCCGAGTCAGGTTACCAAAGGCGTGGTCACACTTCTGAAGAAGAAGGACACACATGTTGGGGGGTTGGATGATTTTAGGCCCATCACGTTGTTGAACACGGATATTAAAATCCTGGCCCGAGTGCTGGCGAATCGTTTGCAGGTTGTTATCACTGACTTGATCGAACCGGATCAGAATTATGCTGTGAAGGGGAGATCAATTCAAAACAATTTGCATTTGATTCGTACAGTCCTAGAAAACCTAGAAGACGACACTGAAGCCGCGCTGATCAATTTAGATCAGTCCAAGGCGTTCGATAGGGTGGATCATCGTTTCCTGATGGCTGTTTTAGAGACCGCCGGCTTTGGGTCCGGCTTCTGCAGATGGATTTCCATTTTGTATGCTCGTCCGACGGCAGTTGTGCAGGTTAACGGGGTGCGGTCGGCGCCGTTCGCGGTTTCTCGGTCGGTGCGACAGGGGTGTCCGTTGTCGCCCTTGCTGTATGTCCTCGCGCTGGAACCATTCCTTAGGAACGTGAGGACTAGGGTGGCTGGACCGGCCCTGCGCGGAATTGCTCTTCCTGGCGGTGCGCGAGCCAGGGTTTCCGCGTTTGCCGATGATGTCACCGTATTTGTTTCGAGCGTGGTAGATATTATTACGGTGATTAAGGCTCTCAAGCGTTATGAAAAAGTTACAGGGGCTGTAGTCAATCTCAGCAAATCCGTTGGCCTGAGGTTGGCCGCTTGGCGGGGCTCGAATGCTTTGCCTGGCGCATTTGTCTGGACGGATGGCCCGGTCCGAATTCTGGGTGTTTGGTTTGGACCCGGTCTGTGTCTAGATAAGAACTGGTCGGAAGTACAGAGCAAGGTCGAAGCGTCTGTGAGGGTTTGGCTTCGAAGGGGATTGTCCCTTAAAGGCAGGGCGGAAGCATGCGCCACTTACGTGTTTCCGCTGATCCTTTACCGATTGGCTGTACTTCCTCTGCCTGCGGTCCGCATGGCGGCCTTAACGCGTGCGCTCTTCTCACTGTTGTGGAATGAGCGACGGCCGCTTGTCCGTAGACAGGTCTGTACTCAACGTCTTGAAGATGGGGGCCTGGGGATGCCTGACCTGGCAAGTCATAAAAACGCCGAAAGGTTGGCATTCCTGGGTAGAACTCTGATCGAGGAGTGTGATTGGGGTCCCGCGGTTGGTGAGGCTTTTCCCAACCTTATCCCCAATCACTTAATTGAATGCCAAAGAAGGCCGAGAGGGCAGTCAAGATTCCTCAACGAATGCCGAAATGCGCTTAGAGCGATGCCAGGGTCCTTAGACCTTGCACAGCCTAGAAGGGCATTATATCGGGGATTAGTGGTGGGGACCGCTTCGGACCCGCTTGGGGAGCGGCTGCAGCTGTCGGAGGGGGAGGTTCGCTCTCTATGGAATTGGGCGCCAGGCCGGGGATATCTTAATAATTCCGAATTTTCCCTGACCTGGCGATTGGTTAGAAACGCTTTACCCCTCAATGACATATTGTTCAGAATTGGTAGTACGTTTAGTCCTTTTTGTCGACGGTGCGAGGAAGATAGCTTAGAAACTGTAGAACATGCTTTTTATACTTGTTCCAAGCTCCGTGAATTCTGGGAGTATGTCAGTGAGGTCACGGCTCGCATCGTCCCCGATCAGGTGACGATCCTGGATTTAGCATCCGTAGTCTATAACGTAGATCCCTTGTGGCCCAGGGAGGAACGAATGGTGTTCCTAGCGACCTTGGCCGTAGCTAGACTGGTAGTGTGGGTTTCACGCATAGAGATAGGGCGTGGGGGGGAGCCGCCTTCTCATCGGGATCTGATTTTGTATTTTAAACACCAACTTAAAATCAAAATCAGATGCGATAGAAGGAGGTTATCTCGCTCACAGTTTAGTAGGAGGTGGATTCACACCGCTAGTTTATGTGCGTTCGTACGAAACAGGCTTGAGTACGTGTTCCCTGCTTAGGCATGGCACACGCCGACCGGATAAGCAATTCCCAGACAAAATCAAGACCATCCCGTAGTGGATCAGTCCCTTAGCTAGTTGGTATAAATGAGGTCTATGTCCCCAATCTTTATTTTAGGTGTTAGAATACCTCCAAAGAAGCCCAGTCCTGATTTATTTATTTTAGTCCAAACCTGTCCCAATGGTATTTTTCTTGGAGGTCACCGAACATCCCCTTCCCCCCCCCCTTTATTTTGTCCGTAGTTGAGCCCATTCCCTCTTAGGAAGTGCTCCCTTGTTTTCGGCTGATACCGGAAAACAGGAAGCATTTCAAAATTAAATAGGTAAGGGTGTGTCCGGATTAACACATTCATCGCTTAACGTTTTATTTGGTTCATTTATTTTTCATTACTGTTATTTTTCTTTATTTCGGGGTGTTTTAAGGCTCTCATTACCCCCGCCCATCACCCGCATATATCATACGCATCACAATTTCACCCCTCATATATCATACGCATCACCCTCATTGTTTCATGGTAAAATAAATCATTGTTCAAAAAAAAAAAAAAAAAAAAAAAAAAAAAAAAAAAAAAAAGGTCATTGTAAATATTGTTCATATCATCTGGGGTTTTAAGTAGATCCAACCCCTAGAGTGTATGTGGTATTGTGGTGACTGCAACTAGTTATAGGGAATAGACCAAGTGGACGACCCCCGACCCCCATTCTCCCCCCACACCCTTTTTGGCCTCATGCCACATTTAAAAAGACTTGTTGCACATTTTATGTAATTTTAATTTTAAAATTCCGTGAAGTTTGTAATTTTTTCTTTCTAAATAAATATTTAAATAAACAGAAAAGCCCGGTCTCCTGTCTTTTCTGTTTGTTGCTTTGGCTGTCCCCGACATCCAAAGACCAGCTACCAGCCCCTCTTGGGCTGGTTAAAGCTTTTGTTTTATTGTTTTTTCGCCTCCTGTTGAGGCCATTAACTGCCTTCATTTTCTATTTCTTTCAGGTTTGTCTCTCTCCCCGGGCTCGACTTAAATAGCTGGCCGGTCTGCGTCTGAGGTGGTTCGGAGTCACATCCAACATAATCCTCAGCCAGGCCAAATCGGCGGGTCTGAGCCAGGGAGAAGACGCAGAGGGGGAGGGTAGCTGGTCCGGGCTCCAGAGCAGAAATGCCTAGCCCGGGGTCCAGTTCCCAGAGGGGGCTTCGGCCCAATCTGGGGGCCGGATCAGGCCCAGAAAAGGTTCCACCACGCGGTCCGGGCTCCGCTTCTTTGCCTAGCCCGGGTTCTGGTGGGCGTGTCCCTGACACGCCCGCCGGTTCAGGCCCGGTAGATAGACGTAGAGGTGCAGTTGGTGCTGTCCCCCGCACCATCACTGTAGAGGAGTCCGTCGCACTAGGCGGCGGCTCCTGGACCATTACTGACACTGCTGTCCCCGGCAGTGATAGGTTTAGGCCAGCTGGGAGAGGTGATCCAGCTCGGTGGGATCGGCAGAGGAAGAGGGCTTTAACTGTTAGCCCTCCCGCCCATAGGAGGACAGAACTCCTAGGGACGGGATTAAGACCTTCCACCTCTGCTGATTTCTCCACATTGAGAACCACCGGGCTGGATCAGGCGTCCAAGAACGCAGTGCCGGACGACCGGGAAGAGGCCATAAATATGCTCTCGTTCCTGGATTCCCAGCTGAATACGACATTGGGCGACGATCTACAGTGCAGTAGTGATGACAGCAGCCAGGACGAGAGCGAGAAGACTGGATTAATAGGCCAAGCAAGAAAATCCCGGTCCAGGAAGAAGAAGGGGGCTGCTCGTACAGAACAAGAGAATGGGGCAGTTGGTGCCACACCTGTGCAGAAGCTATCGTCCCCGGCGGAGAGCCCGGCAGATTGGCCTACACTGCCGGGTGCCAGTACGCAGACGAGCGAAAACACCTGTTCAACAATCCCGCCGGGGCAGAGAACACCACCCTTGCCGGAAACACCGATGCCAGCAACACCGACGCCCTCGGCAGCAGAGAAAGTGTGGGGTCCCCAGTCCCAGCTTACTCCTGAAGACTACCGTCAGTTGTTTAACTCGAAATATAAGGAGTACACTGACGGTAACATCATTAAACCTCTTCCAGGAGTGGTGGAAAGATTATCCACAAGGATAATATCTCTGGTCACCACAGACTGGAAAAAGAAAAGCTTAACGGGAGTGTCAAAAGACATTATGGCGGAGATGCTGGGAGAACTTACAATACCTGCGACGTACATTTGTCGTCGCAGTTATGCAATGTGGGACCTGCTGCTGCCAACCGACGATGACGCGGTAAAGTTGTCCAAATGCGATTGGAAATGGAAAAGTATACGGTTCAAGCCAGTATATCTGAGCAGGAGCCAAACAACTGTACACATTTTAGGCGTCCCCTGGTTCCTGGACTCTGTGCAAATTGGCGCAATAATGAGCCAGTATGGGGACGTCGAAGCTGTCCTCCCAGCCCGTGGTCCCCGTAGCCTTATGGTAGGGGACTACTTAGTTAGAATGCGTTGTGACCGGGAGGGCTTTCAGAAAATCCCGGCCCTGCTCAAAAGCGATGTTTGGACGATGAGCGTCATCGTCGAGGGGCGAAGACCACACTGTTGGCATTGCCAACAGATAGGCCATATGGCAAGGGATTGCCCGAAAAGGATCCCTCAGACAACAACAGTAGAGAAACAGAAGGGTGTGGCACCAGTAGCCCCTGAGAAACCAGCCGGAGGGGGCATGACATCAACTGCAACACCAACAACATCGGATGGCTGGACCAAAGTGGTAAAGAAAAATGGGAGAACCACAAAGACCCCCTCCACAAGAGAGCAGCCCCCTGATGTACAAGGTCGGCCAGTTCCCGCAGGGTCGTCCACGAATCCTTCCACCGACATGTCAACAAAGGAAGTTTCCAGCGGCCAAAAACGAATCCATCCGGTCTCCTCATCAGACTCTGAAGGGGAGCAGGAAGAGCAACACGCTGAGTGCAAAGGACAGGCGTCGGTGGCAGAGTGCCAAGGCCCTAAGAAAGACACCAAAAAAGAGAACAAGAAGGCCAAAAAGAACAAGGAGGCTGGGCCCCGTTCCCCGTCCCCAATGAACGTAGAGAATACTGTCTCTACGGTTCAGCCACCCAAAACCCCAACCCAAACCCCTTCGGCTGAACCAAAATCCCCACCCCTATTTGATACCCCCCAACCCGGCGCTCGATCATTGTCCCGGGAGAAACCGGTGACTCCAGACAACAGCAGAAGAGCTGCCTCAGCGTCTCCAGTTAGGAGAGAGAAAACGAAAAAGCTCCCCTTCTTTCCTGGAGACCGGATTTGTGATGTAGACCCCCTTCATGCCGATACTTATATCACTCAGCGGCATAGGGGTCTACTTAAACCATTAAAGGAGTTGAACAAAGTGGAAGGGAAGAAGGTGACAAATCCAAAAAACTTCCCTGATGCCCCCTTAGTCATGACCTTTGTGCGTCAAACAAGAACTGGACGCACAAAGGCCATGTGGAATATGATAGAAGAAGCCAAGGGGGCAATAACAAATATAAAGTTGGTGGAAGAGGAGCACGACTCCCTCAAACAGCTGGCATCTAGGTGCGAAGGGAGGGTCCCTATTTACGTCCACCCTTGTTTTTATAGGGCCCTCAAATTAACTTTTCCATTGGATGTCGGGGGTATTGCGCGAGACGGACGAGTAACGTCCGAGTTGCTTTCGGGCAACCTCGCCCAATCCTGCGGCACCCTTGGTACAAAAGACTTTAGGCCGGTGGTTGCGGATATCTAGGCACAATGGCCACGTCCTTGAGCCTGTGTAGTTTGAACGCAAGGGGCATGAGGTGCCGAAGCAAAGCCGCTAGGGTACTGAGGGACCTCATGTCCATGAACATAGATGTGGCTACGTTACAGGAGACTCACTACAATTCCGTTGACGATCATCGGGTGCTGGAGGGGCATTATGATGTCTTTTCAGCATACGGTGATAGTCAAAGTAGGGGGGTTTCTTTGTTAGTTAGGCGCACCCTTTCTGCAACGGTTAGCGTTGTTCACGCGGATACTGATGGTAGACTGATCGTGGCCGATGTTGCCGTGGCAAATAGAGCGTTTCGAGTCGTCGTGGTTTATGCGCCCAATTGCGTACGGGAGCGGGTTTCCTTTTTCCGGCGGTTGGAGGTGTTTCTCGGGGGTTCGGAACGGTTAGTCTTAGTGGGTGATTGGAATGCCATCCTTGATCCCAGGGTAGATAAGGTGGGCGGGACTAGAGGGACGGATGGGTGTGAAACCAGTCTGTTGGACCTGATGGCTAGATGCGATCTGGTAGACAGGTATCGGGTGGATCATCCGGGGCGGGAGATGTGGACGTGGCTCTCTAGCAGGCCTTCCGTTTCAAGTACTTACTTGGATCGGTTGTTAGTTAGAAGAGGCAACATAGAATACATATCTTGTCCCACGTTCCACTGGTTAGGCCACTCTGACCACAAACTACTTGTGGCCAGATTAGATCTAGATAGTAACCCCAAGTTAGCTGGGTACTGGAAGTTAAATACCTCCTTACTGGAGATAGATGACTTCCGGGAAAGGCTAACTAAACACATTCAGAAGGGATTAGTGGGGGCGGTTACCGGGAATAAGTGGTGGGTAAACGCCAAATCTAGCATTAGAGACTTCTCTGTCAAATATGGCCAACGCCTCGCGCTAGATAGGGCCAAGGCAGAGAAGCGTCTAGAGGATAGACTATCCCGGGCGGTGGCAGGGGGGGATTCCCTAGAAATAGGCCTAGCTAAGGCGGACCTGAGTCGTTTGGCTAGCGAACGATATCAGGGCCAGGTAGTTAGGGCTAGAATTAAAAAGATGCCCAACGAAGCTGTGAATGTGGATAGATCTGAACGTGTCCGTTCGCTCGGGCGCAAATCGGATAATTACATTCGTAAGATTCAGAGCCCGGAAGGGCACTCCTTAGTGTCGGCTCGGGGGATTTGCGAGCGGTTTCGGGTGCACTTTGAAGATCGTTTTGCACAGCTGTCCAGGCTCCGCGTCCAGGAGTTTGGTAACTATTTGGCTGGCTCGCCCCGCCTGGAGGCGGCCCGAGCGGCTAGTTGCGATGGTCGGGTTGCAGAGTGTGAGGTCGTAGCTGCTATGAAGCAGGTCGCCTATAATAGATCACCAGGACTCGATGGACTGCCCTACGAGCTATACTTGAGGATGTCGCACATGTTTGTCCCGATTCTGACGGGTGTGTTTAACCACTGGTTTGACACGGGATCTATCCCGAGTCAGGTTACCAAAGGCGTGGTCACACTTCTGAAGAAGAAGGACACACATGTTGGGGGGTTGGATGATTTTAGGCCCATCACGTTGTTGAACACGGATATTAAAATCCTGGCCCGAGTGCTGGCGAATCGTTTGCAGGTTGTTATCACTGACTTGATCGAACCGGATCAGAATTATGCTGTGAAGGGGAGATCAATTCAAAACAATTTGCATTTGATTCGTACAGTCCTAGAAAACCTAGAAGACGACACTGAAGCCGCGCTGATCAATTTAGATCAGTCCAAGGCGTTCGATAGGGTGGATCATCGTTTCCTGATGGCTGTTTTAGAGACCGCCGGCTTTGGGTCCGGCTTCTGCAGATGGATTTCCATTTTGTATGCTCGTCCGACGGCAGTTGTGCAGGTTAACGGGGTGCGGTCGGCGCCGTTCGCGGTTTCTCGGTCGGTGCGACAGGGGTGTCCGTTGTCGCCCTTGCTGTATGTCCTCGCGCTGGAACCATTCCTTAGGAACGTGAGGACTAGGGTGGCTGGACCGGCCCTGCGCGGAATTGCTCTTCCTGGCGGTGCGCGAGCCAGGGTTTCCGCGTTTGCCGATGATGTCACCGTATTTGTTTCGAGCGTGGTAGATATTATTACGGTGATTAAGGCTCTCAAGCGTTATGAAAAAGTTACAGGGGCTGTAGTCAATCTCAGCAAATCCGTTGGCCTGAGGTTGGCCGCTTGGCGGGGCTCGAATGCTTTGCCTGGCGCATTTGTCTGGACGGATGGCCCGGTCCGAATTCTGGGTGTTTGGTTTGGACCCGGTCTGTGTCTAGATAAGAACTGGTCGGAAGTACAGAGCAAGGTCGAAGCGTCTGTGAGGGTTTGGCTTCGAAGGGGATTGTCCCTTAAAGGCAGGGCGGAAGCATGCGCCACTTACGTGTTTCCGCTGATCCTTTACCGATTGGCTGTACTTCCTCTGCCTGCGGTCCGCATGGCGGCCTTAACGCGTGCGCTCTTCTCACTGTTGTGGAATGAGCGACGGCCGCTTGTCCGTAGACAGGTCTGTACTCAACGTCTTGAAGATGGGGGCCTGGGGATGCCTGACCTGGCAAGTCATAAAAACGCCGAAAGGTTGGCATTCCTGGGTAGAACTCTGATCGAGGAGTGTGATTGGGGTCCCGCGGTTGGTGAGGCTTTTCCCAACCTTATCCCCAATCACTTAATTGAATGCCAAAGAAGGCCGAGAGGGCAGTCAAGATTCCTCAACGAATGCCGAAATGCGCTTAGAGCGATGCCAGGGTCCTTAGACCTTGCACAGCCTAGAAGGGCATTATATCGGGGATTAGTGGTGGGGACCGCTTCGGACCCGCTTGGGGAGCGGCTGCAGCTGTCGGAGGGGGAGGTTCGCTCTCTGTGGAATTGGGCGCCAGGCCGGGGATATCTTAATAATTCCGAATTTTCCCTGACCTGGCGATTGGTTAGAAACGCTTTACCCCTCAATGACATATTGTTCAGAATTGGTAGTACGTTTAGTCCTTTTTGTCCACGGTGCGAGGAAGATAGCTTAGAAACTGTAGAACATGCTTTTTATACTTGTTCCAAGCTCCGTGAATTCTGGGAGTATGTCAGTGAGGTCACGGCTCGCATCGTCCCCGATCAGGTGACGATCCTGGATTTAGCATCCGTAGTCTATAACGTAGATCCCTTGTGGCCCAGGGAGGAACGAATGGTGTTCCTAGCGACCTTGGCCGTAGCTAGACTGGTAGTGTGGGTTTCACGCATAGAGATAGGGCGTGGGGGGGAGCCGCCTTCTCATCGGGATCTGATTTTGTATTTTAAACACCAACTTAAAATCAAAATCAGATGCGATAGAAGGAGGTTATCTCGCTCACAGTTTAGTAGGAGGTGGATTCACACCGCTAGTTTATGTGCGTTCGTACGAAACAGGCTTGAGTACGTGTTCCCTGCTTAGGCATGGCACACGCCGACCGGATAAGCAATCCCCAGACAAAACTAAGACAATCCCGTAGTGGATCAGTCCCTTAGCTAGTTGGTATAAATGAGGTCCATGTCCCCAGTCTTTATTTTAGGTGTTAGAATACCTCCAAAGAAGCCCAGTCCTGATTTATTTATTTTAGTCCAAACCTGTCCCAATGGTATTTTTCTTGGAGGTCACCGAACATCCCCTTCCCCCCCCCCCTTTATTTTGTCCGTAGTTGTGCCCATTCCCTCTTAGGAAGTGCTCCCTTGTTTTCGGCTGATACCGGAAAACAGGAAGCATTTCAAAATTAAATAGGTAAGGGTGTGTCCTGATTAACACATTCATCGCTTAACGTTTTATTTGGTTCATTTATTTTTCATTACTGTTATTTTTCTTTATTTTGGGGTGTTTTAAGGCTCTCATTACCCCCACCCATCACCCGCATATATCATACGCATCACAATTTCACCCCTCATATATCATACGCATCACCCTCATTGTTTCATGGTAAAATAAATCATTGTTCAAAAAAAAAAAAAAAAAAAAAAAAAAAAAAAAAAAAAAAAAAAAAAAAAAAAAGTCATTGTATATATTGTTCATATCATTGGGGTTTTAAGTAGATCCAACCCCTTGAGTGCATGTGGTATTGTGGTGACTGCAACTAGTTATAGGGAATAGACCAAGTGGACGACCCCCGACCCCCATTCTCCCCCCACACCCTTTTTGGCCTCATGCCACATTTAAAAAGAGTTGTTGCACATTTTATGTAATTTTAATTTTAAAATTCCGTGAAGTTTGTAATTTTTTCTTTCTAAATAAATATTTAAATAAACAGAAAAGCCCGGTCTCCTGTCTTTTCTGTTTATTGCTTTGGCTGTCCCCGACATCCAAAGACCAGCTACCAGCCCCTCTTGGGCTGGTTAAAGCTTTGTTTTATTCTTTTGCTCGCCTCCTGTTGAGGCCATTAACTGTTTTTTCTATTTTTTCCAGGTTTGTCTCTCTCCCCGGGCTCGACTTAAATAGCTGGCCGGTCTGCGTCTGAGGTGGTTCGGAGTCACATCCAACATAATCCTCAGCCAGGCCAAATCGGCGGGTCTGAGCCAGGGAGAAGACGCAGAGGGGGAGGGTAGCTGGTCCGGGCTCCAGTGCAGAAATGCCTAGCCCGGGGTCCAGTTCCCAGAGGGGGCTTCGGCCCAATCTGGGGGCCGGATCAGGCCCAGAAAAGGTTCCACCACGCGGTCCGGGCTCCGCTTCTTTGCCTAGCCCGGGTTCTGGTGGGCGTGTCCCTGACACGCCCGCCGGTTCAGGCCCGGTAGATAGACGTAGAGGTGCAGTTGGTGCTGTCCCCCGCACCATCACTGTAGAGGAGTCCGTCGCACTAGGCGGCGGCTCCTGGAGTATCTCTGACACTGCTGTCCCCGGCAGTGGTAGGCATAGGCCAGCTGCGAGAGGTGATCCAGCTCGGTGGGATCGGCAGAGGAAGAGGGCTTTAACTGTCAGCCCTCCCGCCCATAGGAGGACGGAACTCCTAGGGTCGGGATTAAGACCTTCCACCTCTGCTGATTTCTCCACATTGAGAACCACCGGGCTGGATCAGGCGTTTACAAGCGACGTGCCGGACGACCGGGAGGAGGCCATTAATATGCTCTCGCTTTTCGACTCCCAGTTGAACGGGACAGTGGGCCAGGATCTCCAGTGTAGCAGCGACGAGAGCGGCCAAGAAGGGAGTGTAGAAGGAAGACCAGGAGAAGCGAGAGCATCCCGTCCCAAGAAGAAGAAGGGGGCTGTTCGAACGGACCAAAAAAGTGGGGCAGTTGGTGCCATACCAGTAACAATACCATCGTCCCCGGCGGAAAGCCCAGCAGATTGGCCCTCACTGCCAGGAACCAGCACGCAGGCAACAATCTCTACGTGTTCAACAATCCCGCCGGGGCAGAGAACGCCGCCCCCTCCAATTTCTCCAGCAATAGTAACACCAACGCCCTCGGCAGCAGAGAAGGTGTGGGGACCCCAGTCCCAGCTTACTCCTGAGGAATACCGTCAGCTGTTCATCTCCAAATATAAGGAGTATACTGACGGTAATATCATCAAACCCCTGCCAGGTGTCGTGGAAAGACTAGCAACAAGGATTATTTCGTTAGTCACCACTGACTGGAAAAAGAAAACTCTGGCAGGGGTCTCTAAAGACATCATGGCGGAGATGCTGGGGGATCTCCAAATACCTGCGACGTACATTTGTCGTCGCAGTTATGCCATGTGGGATCTGCTGCTGCCGACCGTCGATGACGCAATAAAGCTCTCCAAATGTGACTGGAAGTGGAGAGAGATCCGTTTTAAGCCAGTGTATCTGAGCAGGAGTCAAACAACGGTGAACATTTTAGGCGTCCCCTGGTTTCTGGACTCTGTGCAGATAGGCGCAATTATGAGCCAGTATGGGGACGTCGAAGCGGTCCTCCCGGCCCGTGGCCCCCGTAGCCTTATGGTAGGGGACTACACAGTAAAAATGCGCTGTGACCGGGAGGGCTTTCAGAGTATACCAGCCCTGCTCAGAAGTGATGTCTGGACCATGAGCGTCATCGTCGAGGGGCGGAGACCGCACTGTTGGCATTGCCAACAAGTAGGCCATATGGCAAGAGATTGCCCTAAGAGAGTCCCCCCCAAACCAGCTGCGGAACAACAGAAGGGTGTGGCACCAGCAGCCCCTGAGAAGCCAGCCGGAGGGGGCACAGAAACAACATCAGAAGGCTGGAGCACCGTGGTCAAGAAGAGAAATGGGAAGATCACGAAGACCCCCTCCACAAGAGAGCAGCCCCCTGAAGTACAAGGTCGGTCAGCTCCCACAGGGTCGTCCACGAGTTCTTCCACCAACGTCACCACCAACAAAGTCACCACCAAGGAAGTCGCCAGCGGCCAAAAAAGAAACCATCCGGTCTCCTCGTCCGACTCAGAAGGGGAGCAAGGAGAAACACCGGCTACTGTGGCAGAGGGCCAAGTGCCGAAAAAAGAAATAAAGAAAAAGGCTCGAAAGAATAAGGAGGCTGGGTCCCGTTCCCCGTCCCCTATGAACGTAGAGAATACTGTCTCTACGGTTCAGCCACCCAAAACCCCCACCCAAACCCCTTCGGCTGAACCAAAATCCCCATCCCTATTTGATACCCCTCCAACCGGTGCTCGGTCACTATCACGAGAAAGGCCAGAGATGCAAAACAACAACAACAGAAGAGCCAAATCTGCATCTCCGGTAAGGAGAGAAAAAACGAGAAAGCTCCCCTACCTTCCTGGAGACCGGATCTGCGATGTAGACCCCTTGCACGCTGACACATACATAACTCAGCGTCATAGGGGCCTAATAAAGCCGCTGAGGGAGATGAAGAACATTGATGGGAAAAAGGTTTCCAATCCCAAAAACTTTCCAGACGCCCCCTTAGTCATGACCTTTGTGCGTCAAACAAGAACTGGACGCACGAAGGCCATGTGGAACATGATCGAGGAAGCGAAGGGGGCGATTCCGAATTTAAAGTTGGTGGAAGAGGAGCACGACTCCCTCAAACAGCTGGCATCTAGGTGCGAAGGGAGGGTCCCTATTTACGTCCACCCTTGTTTTTATAGGGCCCTCAAATTAACCTTTCCCCTGGATGTCGGAGGTATTGCGCGAGATGGACGAATAACGTCCGAGTTGCTTTCGGGCAACCTCGCCCAATCCTGCGGCACCCTTGGACCAAAAGACTTTAGGCCGGTGGTTGCGGATATCTAGGCACAATGGCCACGTCCTTGAGCCTGTGTAGTTTGAACGTAAGGGGCATGAGGTGCCGAAGCAAAGCCGCTAGGGTACTGAGGGACCTCATGTCCATGAATATAGATGTGGCTACGTTACAAGAGACTCACTTCAATTCCGTTGACGATCATCGGGTGCTGGAGGGGCATTATGATGTCTTTTCAACATACGGTGATAGTCAAAGTAGGGGGGTTTCTTTGTTAGTTAGGCGCACCCTTTCTGCAACGGTTAGCGTTGTTCACGCGGATGCTGATGGTAGACTGATCGTGGCCGATGTTGCCGTGGCAAATAGAGCGTTTCGAGTCGTCGTGGTTTATGCGCCCAATTGCGTACGGGAGCGGGTTTCCTTTTTCCGGCGGTTGGAGGTGTTTCTCGGGGGTTCGGAACGGTTAGTCTTAGTGGGTGATTGGAATGCCATCCTTGATCCCAGGGTAGATAAGGTGGGCGGGACTAGAGGGACGGATGGGTGTGAAACCAGTCTGTTGGACCTGATGGCTAGATGCGATCTGGTAGACAGGTATCGGGTGGATCATCCGGGGCGGGAGATGTGGACGTGGCTCTCTAGCAGGCCTTCCGTTTCAAGTACTTACTTGGATCGGTTGTTAGTTAGAAGAGGCAACATAGAATACATATCTTGTCCCACGTTCCACTGGTTAGGCCACTCTGACCACAAACTACTTGTGGCCAGATTAGATCTAGATAGTAACCCCAAGTTAGCTGGGTACTGGAAGTTAAATACCTCCCTACTGGAGATAGATGACTTCCGGGAAAGGCTAACTAAACACATTCAGAAGGGATTAGTGGGGGCGGTTACCGGGAATAAGTGGTGGGTAAACGCCAAATCTAGCATTAGAGACTTCTCTGTCAAATATGGCCAACGCCTCGCGCTAGATAGGGCCAAGGCAGAGAAGCGTCTAGAGGATAGACTATCCCGGGCGGTGGCAGGGGGGGATTCCCTAGAAATAGGCCTAGCTAAGGCGGACCTGAGTCGTTTGGCTAGCGAACGATATCAGGGCCAGGTAGTTAGGGCTAGAATTAAAAAGATGCCCAACGAAGCTGTGAATGTGGATAGATCGGAACGTGTCCGTTCGCTCGGGCGCAAATCGGATAATTACATTCGTAAGATTCAGAGCCCGGAAGGGCACTCCTTAGTGTCGGCTCGGGGGATTTGCGAGCGGTTTCGGGTGCACTTTGAAGATCGTTTTGCACAGCTGTCCAGGCTCCGCGTCCAGGAGTTTGGTAACTATTTGGCTGGCTCGCCCCGCCTGGAGGCGGCCCGAGCGGCTAGTTGCGATGGTCGGGTTGCAGAGTGTGAGGTCGTAGCTGCTATGAAGCAGGTCGCCTATAATAGATCACCAGGACTCGATGGACTGCCCTACGAGCTATACTTGAGGATGTCGCACATGTTTGTCCCGATTCTGACGGGTGTGTTTAACCACTGGTTTGACACGGGATCTATCCCGAGTCAGGTTACCAAAGGCGTGGTCACACTTCTGAAGAAGAAGGACACACATGTTGGGGAGTTGGATGATTTTAGGCCCATCACGTTGTTGAACACGGATATTAAAATCTTGGCCCGAGTGCTGGCGAATCGTTTGCAGGTTGTTATCACTGACTTGATCGAACCGGATCAGACTTATGCTGTGAAGGGGAGATCAATTCAAAACAATTTGCATTTGATTCGTACAGTCCTAGAAAACCTAGAAGACGACACTGAAGCCGCGCTGATCAATTTAGATCAGTCCAAGGCGTTCGATAGGGTGGATCATCGTTTCCTGATGGCTGTTTTAGAGACCGCCGGCTTTGGGTCCGGCTTCTGCAGATGGATTTCCATTTTGTATGCTCGTCCGACGGCAGTTGTGCAGGTCAACGGGGTGCGGTCGGCGCCGTTCGCGGTTTCTCGGTCGGTGCGACAGGGGTGTCCGTTGTCGCCCTTGCTGTATGTCCTCGCGCTGGAACCATTCCTTAGGAACGTGAGGACTAGGGTGGCTGGACCGGCCCTGCGCGGAATTGCTCTTCCTGGTGGTGCGCGAGCCAGGGTTTCCGCGTTTGCCGATGATGTCACCGTATTTGTTTCGAGCGTGGTAGATATTATTACGGTGATTAAGGCTCTCAAGCGTTATGAAAAAGTTACAGGGGCTGTAGTCAATCTCAGCAAATCCGTTGGCCTGAGGTTGGCCGCTTGGCGGGGCTCGAATGCTTTGCCTGGCGCATTTGTCTGGACGGATGGCCCGGTCCGAATTCTGGGTGTTTGGTTTGGACCCGGTCTGTGTCTAGATAAGAACTGGTCGGAAGTACAGAGCAAGGTCGAAGCGTCTGTGAGGGTTTGGCTTCGAAGGGGATTGTCCCTTAAAGGCAGGGCGGAAGCATGCGCCACTTACGTGTTTCCGCTGATCCTTTACCGATTGGCTGTACTTCCTCTGCCTGCGGTCCGCATGGCGGCCTTAACGCGTGCGCTCTTCTCACTGTTGTGGAATGATCGACGGCCGCTTGTCCGTAGACAGGTCTGTACTCAACGTCTTGAAGATGGGGGCCTGGGGATGCCTGACCTGGCAAGTCATAAAAACGCCGAAAGGTTGGCATTCCTGGGTAGAACTCTGATCGAGGAGTGTGATTGGGGTCCCGCGGTTGGTGAGGCTTTTCCCAACCTTATCCCCAATCAATTAATTGAATGCCAAAGAAGGCCGAGAGGGCAGTCAAGATTCCTCAACGAATGCCGAAATGCGCTTAGAGCGATGCCAGGGTCCTTAGACCTTGCACAGCCTAGAAGGGCATTATATCGGGGATTAGTGGTGGGGACCGCTTCGGACCCGCTTGGGGAGCGGCTGCAGCTGTCGGAGGGGGAGGTTCGCTCTCTATGGAATTGGGCGCCAGGCCGGGGATATCTTAATAATTCCGAATTTTCCCTGACCTGGCGATTGGTTAGAAACGCTTTACCCCTCAATGACATATTGTTCAGAATTGGTAGTACGTTTAGTCCTTTTTGTCCACGGTGCGAGGAAGATAGCTTAGAAACTGTAGAACATGCTTTTTATACTTGTTCCAAGCTCCGTGAATTCTGGGAGTATGTCAGTGAGGTCACGGCTCGCATCGTCCCCGATCAGGTGACGATCCTGGATTTAGCATCCGTAGTCTATAACGTAGATCCCTTGTGGCCCAGGGAGGAACGAATGGTGTTCCTAGCGACCTTGGCCGTAGCTAGACTGGTAGTGTGGGTTTCACGCATAGAGATAGGGCGTGGGGGGGAGCCACCTTCTCATCGGGATCTGATTTTGTATTTTAAACACCAACTTAAAATCAAAATCAGATGCGATAGAAGGAGGTTATCTCGCTCACAGTTTAGTAGGAGGTGGATTCACACCGCTAGTTTATGTGCGTTCGTACGAAACAGGCTTGAGTACGTGTTCCCTGCTTAGGCATGGCACACGCCGACCGGATAAGCAATTCCCAGACAAAATCAAGACCATCCCGTAGTGGATCAGTCCCTTAGCTAGTTGGTATAAATGAGGTCTATGTCCCCAATCTTTATTTTAGGTGTTAGAATACCTCCAAAGAAGCCCAGTCCTGATTTATTTATTTTAGTCCAAACCTGTCCCAATGGTATTTTTCTTGGAGGTCACCGAACATCCCCTTCCCCCCCCCCTTTTATTTTGTCCGTAGTTGTGCCCATTCCCTCTTAGGAAGTGCTCCCTTGTTTTCGGCTGATACCGGAAAACAGGAAGCATTTCAAAATTAAATAGGTAAGGGTGTGTCCGGATTAACACATTCATCGCTTAACGTTTTATTTGGTTCATTTATTTTTCATTACTGTTATTTTTCTTTATTTCGGGGTGTTTTAAGGCTCTCATTACCCCCGCCCATCACCCGCATATATCATACGCATCACAATTTCACCCCTCATATATCATACGCATCACCCTCATTGTTTCATGGTAAAATAAATCATTGTTCAAAAAAAAAAAAAAAAAAAAAAAAAAAAAAAAAAAAGTCATTGTAAATATTGTTCATATCATCTGGGGTTTTAAGTAGATCCAACCCCTAGAGTGTATGTGGTATTGTGGTGACTGCAACTAGTTATAGGGAATAGACCAAGTGGACGACCCCCGACCCCCATTCTCCCCCCACACCCTTTTGGCCTCATGCCACATTCGGAAAGAGTATCTTTTCATATTTTATATCATTTTAATCTTAAAATTTTGTAAAGTCTGAAATATTTCTTTTTTGAATAAATATTTAAATAAACAGAAAAAACCGGTCTCCTGTTTTTTCTGTTTGTTGCTTTGGCTGTCCCCGACATAACACATTCATCGCTTAACGTTTTATTTGGTTCATTTATTTTTTATTACTGTTATTTTTCTTTATTTTGGGGTGTTTTTAAGGCTCTCATTATCCCCGCCCATCATCCGCATATATCATACACATCACAATTTCATCCGCATATATCATACACATCACAATTTCCATTTTGTCATTATTTCATTGTAAATATAAAGTCAAAAAAAAAAAAAAAAAAAAAAAATTGTACATATTGTCATCTGGGGCTTTAAGTAGATCCAACTCCTAGAGTGAATGCGGTATTGTGGTGATTGCAACTAGTGATAGGGAATAGACAAGTGGACGACCCCCGACACCCATCTTCCCCCCCACACCCTTTTTGGCTTCATGCCACATTTAAAAAGAATTAGTTGCCTGTTTTATATAATTTTAACCCTAAAATTCTGTAAAATTTGTGATTTTTCTTCTTAAATAAATATTTAAATAAACAGAAAAAACCGGTCTCCTGTTTTTTCTGTTTGTTGCTTTGGCTGTCCCCGACATAACACATTCATCGCTTAACGTTTTATTTGGTTCATTTATTTTCTATTACTGTTATTTTTCTTTATTTTGGGGTGTTTTAAGGCTCTCATTACCCCCGCCCATCACCCGCATATATCATACGCATCACAATTTCACCACTCATATATCATACGCATCACCCTCATTGTTTCATTATAAAATAAATCATTGTTATAAAAAAAAAAAAAATAAATAAATAAATAAATAAAGTAAATATGGTTCATATCATCTGGGGTTTTAAGTAGATCCAACCCCTAGAGTGTATGTGGTATTGTGGTGACTGCAACTAGTTATAGGGAATAGACCAAGTGGACGACCCCCGACCCCCATTCTCCCCCCACACCCTTTTGGCCTCATGCCACATTTAAAAAGACTCATTACATATTTTATATTATTTTAATTTTAAAATTCTGTAAAGTTTGTGATTTTTCTTGCTAAATAAATATTTAAATAAATAGAAAAAAGGGTTTTAAATATGAATATCAATACACAATATATATATATATATATATATATATATATATATATATATATATATATATATATATGTATATATATATATATAAAAGAGCTTTATCAAGCTTTCACATCTAGTTGAGATTACTTTGTAAATATTAATTCTTTAATAATATACTTTAGTTTTACCATCTTGGATCATTTTGGTAAATTTAATTGTTATTTTATTTTATTATATATATATATATATATATATATATATATATATATATATATATATATATATATATAAATGGGTTAAGAACTTTCAATGAGAGAAAGATGTATATTTAAATGAGGGGTGTCACCAACAATGTGTAATTTTTAACATTATTTTATTGTTCTGTGTTTTGGTTTTTCATTGAAAATTATGTTTAGATCATTGTAATAATGTTTTTAAATCACTGAAATCGTTTTTAATGCGTTTCAGACATTCTTTTTTTTTTTTTTTTTTTTTATTACATTTTCACCCCAAACAAGGCAAATTGCCACTTTGGTGTAGGGGGCTACTATCAGGGGAAACAACTACTGGGGTACTATGTAGGGATTTGGGCAAGGTGTCGGTTCACATTACACTTGAACTTCTGCACGTCAGTACTGTTGGGGAAGCAGGGACCTGGAATGGAATTCCAGAGTCTTGCGGTTCTGGGGAAGAAACTATTGGAGTAAAAAGATCTTTTACATCTAGGGATCTCTACAGTGTGGGGGTGGGATCTAGTAGCCTGTCGGGTTTGTCGAGGGTGCTCGCGTCGTGGGGGCACAAGTGATTGCAGTTCGTCAAAGCATTCACCACTAAAATACTTGTAGAAAAGGCAGAGGGATGCAACATTTCGTCGATGGGACAGAGGCTGAAGCTTAGATGCCAGTTCAGGGCCTATCAGGTTTGCGACTCTCCTTTGAACCTTGTCAAGGAGCGAGAGACTAGTAGCAGATGCACCAGCCCAGATGTGGCAGCAATACTCCATACATGGGCGAATGGTGGCCTTATAGAGGTACAGGATACTTTCGGGTGTTAGTAGTTTTCTAGCACGGTAGAGAGAGCCTACCTTTCTTGCAGCGGCCCTGGCAATGCCTTCAATGTAATTGTTCCAACTCATGTTTCCTGTGAACGTTAGGCCAAGGAGTTTGAAAGATGGACTCTCAGATAAAGAGTCGTTGGCCATTGCTATGGGTGGTAGAGAGGGTTTCTTGTAATTATTGAATGAAACTAGTTTAGTCTTGGCAGCATTGAACGCGACCAACCACTTTTGTCCCCATTCCACTACAGATTGGAGGTCTTCCTCTAGTGTTTCTGCCATTTCTTTAGAAATGTGTTCATTCGTCTTCCTGTCGTGTCTGCCATAGAGTGTAGTGTCATCAGCATATATACCCATCTCAGAGGCAATGTTGTCGGGGAGGTCATTTATGAATATCAGGAACAATAGAGGTCCAAGGATAGAACCCTGGGGCACTCCCGCATTTATATCATATTGTTTAGATGTGCGACCGTCGAGGACTACCTGGATTTTTCTCTTATCTAAGAAGGATTTAATTATGTTAAGTATTCTACCAGTGATACCGTATGATCTGATTTTACTGAGGAGACCCTCATGCCATACCCTGTCAAAAGCCTTAGATATATCTAGAGCTATCGCTCTGCCTTCCCCCGCTTTGTCCAGTGAATGGTATATACGTTCAGAGATCACAGTGAGGATGTCTGCTGTGGAACGGGCTTGTCTAAATCCATATTGTTTGTCAGTCAGTAGTTTAGCATCTGTAAGATGATGGACTAGAGCATGGTTAATTATGGTCTCAAATATTTTGGCAAAAAGTGGGAGGAGGCTAATGGGGCGATAATTTGATGGGTCTGTCCTTTCGCCAGAATTCTTGAATACTGGTACAACAGAAGCAGTTTTCCAACAGCCCAGAAAGCAAGCTTCATTAAGACATTTGTTGTAGAGTTTGGAGAGAACTGAAGCTACTTCGGCTGAGCACTTTTTTAATAGCACAGCTGGGATAAGATCGGGTCCACATGCTTTTGAGGTGTCAAGGTTTTTTATGATAGCATGCACCTGAGCAGGGGTGGTTTTCAGATCGTCTAGTGTGGCGTCTGTCCGCATAGGAAAGTCAGGTAGGGGGTGGTTGGAAGGGTCCAGTGTGGAGTTTGAGGCAAACCGACTGGCAAGCATGTTAGCCTTGTCGGTTGCTGAGGAGACAACCTCGTGATTGTTGGTTAGTGGGGGAATTGTTGATTGCCCATTATTTACTACACTGTTGTAGATTTTCCAGAAGTCTCGAGTTCCTAGTTTTTGTGCTTCGATGCGCTTTTTAGTGGTTTCCGTAAATTCTCTCTTAGCTGTCGCTATTTCTTTCTTAACGTTATTTCTAGCTTCTATATACTTCAGTCTGTTTGAACTGGACTTATGTCGGTTAAACCTACGGTATGCATGCTGCTTTTGAGTAATGGCAGTTGCACAAGTCGACGTAAACCATTGGGGAGAGTGGGGCTTACTATAAAATTTCCGCATGGGAACATGCGCTTCGATTGCAGTTTTGAACCAGTCAGTGGTCTCGTTTGCACATTGTTCAGCAGGGAGAGAGAAAATATTTTTCCATGGAGCATCTCTAATTAGTTCCCTGATGGCTTCCCAGTCAGCCTTATTATAATATCTCGTTGTTTTGAGCACTGGCTCTTCAGTTTTGGGTCTAGAGTTTAGGGCGATTTCAGCCATTATCACTGCATGATCAGCGTTCCCGAGTGGGCTGTGGGCCTTCGTTATGCAGTCATCGGGAACTGTGGTCAAAAACAGATCTAGAAGTGATGCGTGTTGTTCTTCCTGGTCAGAGAAACGGGTTGGAAACGTAACAATTTGTGATAGGGAGTGAGATATAGCGAAGCTATGGGTTGTGCTGCCCGCTGCATCTGTGTGAGTAGAGAATCCAAGCCAGTTTTTGTGGTGGACATTAAAGTCACCAAACACATGTATTTGTGCGCTAGTGTCGAGGGACAGTGCCGTGTCTATGCTGTCAGATACTTTGTTTATTATGGAGCAGTCCTGAGTCGAGGGAGAGCGGTAGAGAAAATAATAGTAGCTAATACTGTGTTGCACGTTTAGTCTAAAGCACATAAAGGCTTGATCATCTGTTTCTAGGTTTGTTTCTCTAGTCAAGGGAAGGGTATTACGAATGTAAACTCTAAGTCCGTGCATATGTCTGTCAGAGTCCTTACGGCAGAGTGGGAGATATCCAGGCATGTTAAAGTGGTTAGAGGGAATGGAGGAGTGTAGGTTAGTCTCACTTAGTGCTAAGATATCCGGGGTATTTGTTAAGAGAAATGCTTCAACATCAGCTAAGTTAGTTCTAAGCCCACGGATATTTGTGAATGAGAGCCTCAAGGGAGGAGGCAAGTTGAATTTGTTTGTCCCTAATCCTGGTTTAAGCTTATTTTTAGATTGTACTGTCGTCATATTTTTTTTAAGAGTTTCAGTAAGGGGGAGCTAAACAAGAGGTTATGCGGAGCTTCAGACATGCATCACAAGTAGACCATCAGCTGACCTTTCTCCAATTAGGATTGTGGCCTCAGGAAAGCCCACCGGGGATGAGTGCAGGGTCCCTTTCCATGCGCGTCATGGCACTGCAAACAACCCGATATTATTCAACTGTTGATGGAGCAGCCGCTCTAAGCGCTACCAAAGAGTTAGGGCTCCTGTACTACCAGTCGGGAACAGCAGCCAGGAACTGTCAATCCGGTACCCTCAACCCTTTAGAAGAAGGTCAACCCAATCTAATCGCTCAGGCATATCTTATACTCAAGCACTCCCAAATGTTCAGTTTTAGGGGTGGGGCATGCTGGGAATGGGGAAGAACGGCGTTCATTGCCCTAGCCAGGAAACAAGATCTACCGCTGGGTGTTTCTGTCGAATCACTGAGATAGTGTCTCTGCGCTTGACTAATAGGCAAAGAAGGAGTATGGAAGCTGGGCGATAGACAGAGCCTATCTACTCCTTAAGCAATTTAGGTTTGCAAACCGGTGAATTTGTTTGAGTCACCAGCTCTAGGAAGGTTGTCATCCAAGACTGAAGAGGCCTCTCTCCCCTTTGGTTTAGTTTCAGTCCTCTTCAGAAAGTATTTAAAATGTAAGATATTTAGAATATACTCAAGATGTGTTTAAAATGTAAAAGAGCATTTTTGTAGTTCATTTGAAATGTTGCCGAGCGGTGGAAACGTGTAAATGATTCTACTTTTCATTCGTATGTTCAATTTTTATTACTGGTTCGTTGGGGTCGGACTGTGGGCACTGCTGTCTTATGTTTCTCTCTCTCTCTCTCTCTCTCTCTCTCTCTCTCTCTCTCTCTCTCTCTCTTCTTGTGTTTCTACTTATCTTTCTTTGTTTTTTCTAATTCTTTTCCTTTTTTTACTCTTACTTGAGTGGAGGTGGAGGTGAGGGGCTCATTGTTCAACTGGGTGCATGCATAGGAAAGGGTGTGTGTGTGTTTACGTGTGTGTGTTTACGTGTGTGTGTGAGTGTGTGTGTTTTCTTGTATTATTTGTAAAATCTGTGTTCTGTTTTATAGTATTATAAAGTTATTTGCTTCCCTAGGAACTACATCTAAATACTAGGCACAGCAATGGATACTAAAATGGCACCAACATATGCCACCCTTACACTCGCCTGTCTAGAAGAGACCCTTTATGAAAGGATAAAGCAGAAATACGGCCACAATATAAAAACACTCTTCATAGAATCTGGGAAAAGATACCTAGACGACTGCTTTATCCTCTGGAGGACCACATGGGGGGATATAAGAGAACTCTACACTTTGCTACAAAATCTACACCCAAAAATAAACTTCACACTAGAACAAAGCCCCACAGAACTACCTTTCCTAGACATCCTAGTAACAATCAAAAACAACAACATAACTACAGACATCTACCACAAACCCACAGAAACTCAACAATACTTCCACTTCAAAAGCCACCATCCTAAAAACTGTCTAAAATCAATACCCTACTCCCTAGCACATAGAGTCTGCACCATAGTAACAGAGAGACACCTCCATTCGACTAGACTGAATGAACTGCAAATAACCCTGCGGAAAAGAGGATATCCACTACCACTAATACAGAAAGGTATTGAACTGGCAGAAAAAATTCCAATAGACCAACTAAGAATCCCAAAAGAACACAACAAAGAACAAATTTTAGCATACGTCTCCACACACAACACAAATAACCCAGAACTATTTACACAGATAACAAAAAACCTTATCCTTCTCAGTCAGAACGACAAACTAAACGACATACTTAAAACAACAAAAATAATAAAAAGCAAACGCCAACCTAAAAACTTAAAGCACATCCTAACTTCCTCAAAACTCGTTCCACACACTACAAAAGGGGTTACAAAATGCAACAAACCACAATGTGGAGTATGTGACATAATAATAGAAGGAAACACAGATGCACAACATGCGACAAATCCTACATAGACGCCACCAAAAACTTCAGCAAGAGTGCCTTACATAAGAGCAACATCAAAATTGCAGATAACAGACACCTCTATGTTTCAAAACACGTACACACATGCAGTGGAAATAGCTTCAAAATAATGCCAATCTTCCAAACAGATAATTACTTTTATTTACTTACACAGGAAAAAAATTTCATAACAAGATTCACTCCCGAACTAAACAGAGCCTAATATCAACACACAAAAACATGAAATGCAAGGCACACTCGCATGCATGTACATATACATATACACACCCACACATAAATCAGAACCGACACATTAAACCACACACACACAAACACACATGCATACAGCCACACACAAACAAAACACACCTGTCTCTAATACAACACATTGAACAACAGGGCAGGTCGATTTGCAACTTTTTTCAGAAAATCAACATAGCACTGGTGATGATTGTTGGGATTTGATGTGATAAGAGCAGATACCAAAAATCAGATTCCTATCTTGAACAGAAAATTGAGCATTTAATTTTAAAAATCGTGTAGAAAAATGCTGTGAAATCCTTCATTTTCATAGCATTTTTCACAACACTGACTTTGAAATTTCACTATTTTTATAAAAAATTCAATTAAAATTGATATATTTATATGAAATACATTGAAAGAAAAAAATTTCACTATTTTTATAAAAAATCCAATTAAAATTGATATATTTATATGAAATACATTGAAAGAAAAATAAATACATGAATTATAATTTTAATTATGAATCACAACTAGCAAAATATCTCAACTTTTACTGCATTAAACAAAAATTGTAAAAAAAAAAGCTAATTAGCAACTAAGTGTTTTAAAATTCACAATCTAAAAGATATGTGGAGATGTATTACACAATATTGTAATTCTGTAACTTGATACAAATTACAGAACCATGTATTTTAATTTTTTTTATTAAACACAATAATATAAACTGTTATAATAGAACTGTTCTGTATAATTTCTTTTCAAGAAAAATGAAGGTCTAATTTGCTGGCACAATGATTTTATAATGTCTTGCTTCCTGCCCATATACAACTTTTTTAGAAAAATCAATAAAATTTGACCATTGTTTGGCTGCAAAATTGATAGCCGTAATCTTTTTCAATCTTTTTTTTTTTTGAGTAGGTCACTATTTTCGGAAAAAAAGACAACACAAAAAACAATTATTTGAAAACACTTATTTTTTTATATTTTTGTGATGAAATATGAATAAAACTGACTATTATTTGGGTAAATTGGGTAAATTGAGAAAACTAATAAAATTTACTGGATAAATATTTATTTACCTAATGGACAAAATCGTTTGAATGCCCTCTTCTCTTACATCCAATTCATCTGAGTTTAGCATCGATATTATATTTTCCGGAAGTAGTGCAAAAGCACTATATTTGGAACTGTTTAAAACAGTAATTTGGATTTCAGTTAACTGTTTTGTTCTCTGAATCATATTAAAATATACTGTTGATTAAAAAAATTATTGTCGGTTTGGATCTCAAACCAAATAACTGCATACACTTGGATGATAAATTTGACCAGAATGTTTAATTTATCATAGTGTTTGAGGATAGACACCTCTGGTCCATAAACACATTAACCTTGCGGCTTATGTTAGCCATCTTGCTTGCTTCAAGGGCCCAATTTTCTAAGCTGCATATCTTAGTTTAACTTCTCGAGAAATGCTAACAGCATACTCTCAAAAAGTAGACTCTGGTATTCACACTTAAATTATTTGTTTCTTCTGCTGTCAGATAATGATGATCGGGAGGGACACTATTTTTTTTAGAATTCTACTTGAGGCAAATCTTGATAATTATTGATACAAAGTTTTCCCAAAGGACTAGTAAATG
Organism: Euprymna scolopes; assembly: GCF_053919585.1. Classification (NCBI taxonomy): domain Eukaryota; kingdom Metazoa; phylum Mollusca; class Cephalopoda; order Sepiida; family Sepiolidae; genus Euprymna; species Euprymna scolopes. Next base: position 32,742,154 of record NC_136493.1, on the reverse strand, counting down.
TTGTTAGGCTTTTTCTTGTTCCATCAATTAATTTAAAAATTGCTCTAAATGGCACTTCTTCTAGTGGAACCTGAAAATTGCAAAATTTGCATGCTTAATAATAGAGCCAGATTACATAATAAATACCAATATATTATTTTGTTTTCCACAAAAAAAGGAACATAATTGCAGGTGAATCTATAGAATTAATTGTACCTCCTTGTTAAGAGGACAAGTGTAGACTATGTGCCATGTTTGACAAGTCAGTCCTGCACTTTACTACAAATTCATCACATCTCAAGTCAGGAAGTTTACAGCTACAAGAAAATATATCAAGCAATCTGTCTAGCTGTTCCTTCATTTTTTTTCACTTTGGTTGCTGCAAGATATTTCCTGTCAATCTGTATGGCCCTCTTATAGCAAAATATATTGACATTCTGTCCTATATAATAACAAGGGCAATTGTGGATTAACTACTTGCCAAATACTAATTAATTCCTTAGCAATTAACATAGAAATCCCACTATTTTTTAAGTGGCGATAACTGTTTTCGAGGAAATAACTAAACTGGATGACTTGTCGTGAAGTTGGAGGTGCTGTTTCATCCAAACGACAAGGTGGACCAGCAAATTTTGTGAACCACAGGTTAAAACTGAACGTTGTGCCTTTACTGACATTCTAATCTGAAAAGTAAAATAAATAAATGGATTAAAACTGAAGGAAACTGTTTTAGGCTATCTTCCAGTTTCATATGTAAAAAAATAAGTGCTAGTTATAAGAAATAATGAAAAATTTTGTAGAGTTGCATAAGATGTATTGAAGAGAGAGGACAAAACCAAATCAGAGGCATAGTAGTGTTTAGTTTAGACATTTTTAGTAGACTAGCTCCTCCTTCGATAACATGAATTTACTCATAAAGAGATTCATTCTTGCTGTCGTTGTGCCATTTTAAACAAGCGTTTAGAGTTTGAAAAACCAGTGCCTGTGCATCTATGTTACTATGCTATTTTTAATAGTATTTTCAAGTTAAATTTAATTTTTATGAAATTTTTGTTTATTAAATTTTTAGGTGAAAGTACAGAATAGTTACAACACAACCTCCTATCTTCCCCATGTTAAGAATTGTTTTCTAAATAATAAAGTTATTTTAGCACAATAACATAGATGCACAAATAAGGAAAACCTTTAAAGCAGTTTCCTTATTTACTCGTATTAATCTTTGTGGCTTATCTGATTTTAAAACTATAATTTTAGAAGAAAAATATTGCTTAAAAACAATTACTCCCTGAAAATAAAAGAAATAAAAATTTGACACTAATTTTCTGCAAAGTATTTTTTTTATTAAGTAGAACAACTTGAAAATTTACGTGGTTATGTTTCGTAAAGAATGTGTAGAATAAAATTGTATGGACTATTTTTTTTTATATATAAAACTGGAGTATTACCATATTTTAATAAAAATTTAAAATAGAATTTTATGTGAAATATTAGGTTGGTGCCAAAATAATGTTTTTGACATTCGTTTGAACGTCAAAAATATGCGATTATTTTATTTTATTTAATAGAAAAACAAATTAAAAAAGATAAAACGAATGTTTAAATTCACTGCAGATACTTGAAATATAATAATATATATTTTAAACAAGTCTTTTTCGTTTTTCCTTTCGAAATAATTAAGCCTAAATCGTAATGTTTTCAAATTAAATAATAAACAAACGTTATTTTTCAATATCAATAACGAGCGTGTTTTACGCTGGTGAAATCTAAAATGTTTCTGCTCAAAAAAAGTTCCTGAAATGAAAAAGCGAACTTTGGTCGTTAGTATTTAAAAAACATAATTTTGCTGTTACACTTAATATTTATTTTATTAATTAATTAGCTTCACTCATTTTATTTAAAAATGTAGTTTAAAATTTTGCTAAATACTGATTCCATTTTCTTAACAGTACGGTTTGTTTTGATGACGAGACGTTCTTGGCAATTCACCGAAAAACTTTTAATAGCTTCAATTTTTTAAGGTTTAAAGTCATTTCCTCAAGCAAAGATAATGATTTTGAAAAAAATATTTCGTGTAGCTCTTTTTTATGTCAAATCCCAACTATCATCACCATTGCCTCACCGGGGTTCCAAAATCAACCTGCCCTATTGAACAATACCAACCCTACTTTATCTCGAAACCAACAACACTAGGAAACACCTAGAACCATAGTGTAGTATCTGTTCCAACACCTCGTCTCCCCCCCCCCTTAGTCAGTGAAGGAGAAGTCCTTCATGACTGAGATAACTATCATCCTTCCTCCCATACCTATACCCCTCCCCCTCCCCTCTGGGGAACGAGACCTTCCCCACACTAAGAACCGATCCTGGATCTGGCCATACCCACATAGGGAGACAGATAAATAGAAACATTAAAAAATGTCCTACGTATATTTATAAATACACCTCTTTATCTAAACAAACATAATATTAAGAATGTCCGAACAGTCTAAGACTGAAACGAAAAATCACAATATCAAAATCTAAGAATCCAAAAAATAAATATCAATATTGAATGAAAACACCCCTACCCTTATTTCAAAAGAACTGGTCCCCCCCCTCTCCACACACGCACATTAGAAATGACCTTGGATCACAGTTGCTTTCCTAGGGAAGCAAATAACTTTATAATACTATAAAACAGAACAGACATTCTACAAACCAATACAAGAAAACACACACGCTACCCTATGCACCCAGTTGACCAAGTACCAATGGGCCCCTCACCTCCACTCTAGTAAGAGTAAAAAAGGAAAAAAATGAAAAAAAAACAAAGAAAGATAAGTAGAAACACAAGAAGAGAGAGAGAGAGAGAGAGAGAGAGAGAGAGAAACATAAGACATCAGTGACCACAGTCCACCCAAATAAACCAGTAATAAAAATTGAACATACGAATGAAAACCGCTCGGCAACATTTCAAATGAACTACAAAAATGCTCTTTTACATTTTAAACACATCTTGAGTATATTCTAAATATCTTACATTTTAAATACTTTCTGAAGAGGACGCTTCACAGAATATCTGAAATGTGTTAAAAACGATTTCAGTGATTTAAAAACATTATTACAATGATCTAAACATAATTCTCAATTAAAAACCAAGACACAGAATAATAAAATAATGTTAAAAAATACACATTGTTGGTGACACCCCCTCAGTGCATAATTACATTTTAAAAATAATATATACCGCTCCCCATGTGTGGGTACCAAATTGGTTAAAAGGGAAAATTATTCCCAACTCGCATTTAGGTAAAAATGCACTTTCGTAAATAATTGAATTCATTCAAAACATATCGCTAAAACCAAAACAAAACAACATCTATATCTATATATATCTATATATATATATATATATATCTATATATATCTATATATATATATATATATATATATATATATATATATATATTAGTGGCCTGGCAAGGCCATAGGGAAGATAATGAAGCAAAAAAACCCTAAGCAAAATTCATGCCAAAGCAACAAAACTAAAGTTGGCCTGGCAAGACACTATATATACATAAATGTAGGCAAATTTCGGCATATTTTATTAGTTTGAAAACGTAGGTTCTTTTTTACCAAATTGTCATAAAATTTTAATCATAGAATAGCATTTTAATCTTCCAAACGCCTGCAAATTTTCTTGTAGTTTCATCCCATAGAAACAAAGATATGAGCATATCAATATTTAATTTGACTACAAGTATAGATCCATATATATTTCCCCAAAACCTCTGGCCTTGATGGAGGGGAGACTAAGACTTGTTGCTATGATTTTAAATGATCTGAAATAACAGCAAGGGGAGACTGGATTTCAAATATTTCTCATATGTTATATCTCCCCTTTTTTGGAAATAGGATACGATTCTCCAGTATCAAATAATCCTTATAGACGGTGAAATTTACTTTATGTATGAAAACCAAAGAGGGGAGATATAACATATGAGAAATATTTGGAATCAAGTCTTCCCTTGCTTGCTACATGTAAATTTGCTTTTTGAAGATTATCACACTATTCTATGATTAAATTTTATGACAATTCATAAAAAAGAACCTATATTTTCAAACCAACTAAATATGCCCAAATTTGCCTACATTTGTATATATAGTGTCCTGCAAGCCAGCTTCAGTTTTGCTGCTTCAGTTGTCTCACCTGTGACCTTGCTAGGTCACTAATATATTTTTTTGTTTTATTTTACTTCAGTCGAAGTTCTCAGAAATCCAGGGGCCCACGATCTGGGGCTAACACTTGAAGTCTATATGAGATACATAGATATTCGAATGTTCCATTAAAGTTCTTTATCTCTTAAGCACTGAGTTAGTAAAGAAATTGAGAACATAATTTTCCTCTCCCCAGTTAACCATTTTTATATGTTGTAGTATATCTTTCATGTTGGTCTCATAGTCTTACTGGATTCCAGGACAAAAATTTATCTAGTCTGGTGGAGTATCCAACTTCATGCTATTACTTTAGGTAATATCACTTGGAGAAGGTGCACCATTCCTCGGAAAACCTGTGGGGTAGCTGTAGTGAGGAGATCTTATTTGGGCTGCGAATACTATGTGATTTGGAATATTTGGTCAGGGTTTACTTCTATGGAAAAAGTATCCTCATGCCAGATTGTTCTGACAAACCCCTGTACAGAGAGACCTTAAACACTCGAGGATAGTGTCTAGTAGGCATTCAAGTCATATATGTGTGTGTGTAAAAATGGCATAAATATGACAAAACACAATTGCAATCATTCTTTCAATTTTTTTCAGATTCATGTAATCATATTCCTTTTATTTACATTTTAACATGCTGAAAGAAATAAATGATAAGATGAACACCATCTTGGAATTTGGAATATAGACTTTTTATCATTGATTTGTAGATTTTTTTTTTTTTTTTTTTTTTTTTTTACACAGTGATCACTTATCAAGGCCCGGAAGCCACTCAGGGATAAGGGTTATTGCAAGTACATTACGTTAGTGTGGAGATTTGATGAAGTGTTTACTTAAGGGGGCAGTTCATTAGGAATTTGTTAACGTTGGACTTGAAGACATCCAAGTTGTAGTCCGGTGGGAAGCAGGCAGACGGAACAGAGTTCCACAGGCGTGCAGTTCTAAGAAAGAAGCTTTGTTCATGGAATCCACGTTTTGATTTAGGCACAGATAAAGAGTGGGGGAGGTTTTTCACAGTGGATTCAGCTAGACGGGTGTTTTTTGTGAAAGATTGGCGAGGGGGGACCAGAGATTGGAGTTCAGACGAGCACCTGCCATGGAAATAACGATAAAACAAGGATAGGCTCGCAACGTCTCTTCTGTGGGAGAGAGGTTGCAGGGTAGAGAAAAGGGCATCCCCCACTAAGCCACGAAGTCTATTTTGTACTCTGTCAAGGCAGGATAGGCTGTTTTTAGCAGCTCCTGCCCAGATATGGCAACAGTATTCCATCCTTGGACGTACTTGGCTTTTATATAGATAGAGAATTGCATCAGTAGTGAGATATCTTCTGGAGCGGTAGAAGGATCCCACCATCTTTCCAGCGACCTTGGCAACAGACTTGATATACGTGTTCCATTTCAGATCAGGAGTAAAGGTCAAACCCAGAAGCTTGTCAAAACACGGGGCTTCACCCAGACGAGAGCCATCCATCACAATTGATGCCAGATGGGGATCAGAGCGTTGTATGTAAGGATAGGAGTTTGGTTTTGGATGCATTAAAGGTAACCAGCCACATCTTCCCCCACTGAACCACGCGCTCGAGATCAGAGGAGAGAGAATCAGAGAGAACTTTGTCATTTACAGCCTTTGATGTGTTGCCGTAGATGGTCATGTCATCAGCATAGATGTCAACGAATGATTTAAGTATGTGTTTAGGGAGGTCATTGATGTAGATCAGGAAGAGAGTTGGGCCCAGGATTGACCCCTGAGGGACTCCAGCATTTATTTTGCAGGCCTCCGATTTTTGTCCATCTACCACTACTCTTATGAGCCTATCGGAGAGAAATGATTTAATGATTGAGAAAACATTTCCAGTTATACCGTAGCTGGAAATCTTGTGAAGTAGACCCTTATGCCATACCTTGTCGAAGGCCTTTGATATGTCAAGAGCAATTGCCCTAGAAAGGAAGCCTTTGTCAAGAGATTCACTAATCCTGTGGGATATAACCGTCAGCACATCTGCGGTAGATCTTGCAGAACGGAAACCATATTGAGTGTCACTAAGAAGGTTATTCCTGCTGAGGTGGTTGACTATTTCTCTATTTAATATGGATTCCAGCAACTTACTCATAACACACAGGAGACTTATTGGTCTGTACTGAGAGGGAGATGACTTATCAACTGAATTCAAATACAGGGCAGACTGATGAGGTCTTCCAAGGAGTCGGAAAGCACTTCTCCTTAAGGCAGCGCTTAAATAGTTTCATAAGTATGGGAGCAAGTTCTGGTTGAAGCTTTTTCAACACTATAATTGGGATGCCATCAGGGCCAGTTGCTTTACTGGAATCTAGGTTCTTGATTAGCTTGGCGACCTCATGCATGGATATTTGTATGTTACGTAGCTTGTTCTGTGTTATAGGAGGAAATATGGGGAGTTGATGGCCTTCATCGCATAGGGTAGAATTAGCTGCAAAGTTCTTTGCAAATAGTTTGGCCTTGTCTGACGCTGACGAGATGACCTCTGGTCCATTGATAATGGTTGGGATAGAATGCACACTTCTGTTCAGGATCCTATTTGTTATTTGCCAAAACTGGTGGGAACCAAGCTGCTGATCAGCTACCTTGGATTTAACAGACTGGGCATATAGCTCTCTAGCATTTTTTATTACTCTTTTACAGTGGTTGCTGGCAGTCATGAAAGCAGCTTTAGTCTCAGTGCATCTATTACGTTGGTAGCTATGGAAAAAGTGATTTCTGTGTGCGATAGCAGCAGCACATTCTGGGGAGAACCATGGCTGGCTGTCAGGTTTTGTATATGCTCTGTAGTTACATCGAGCTTCATAAATTAAAGGATTGGTATAAATAAAGGGTGAAATATAATTGAATAATCATATTTTGCCATCAATCCACACACACAAAAGAAAAAAAAAATACTGAGACGTTCCCATAGGTGAGATATGGCAGTGTAAGGGAGATAATTCAATTCCCTCATAACATTGTAGTTTCATTTTCCCCTGTAGATAAGATCATCTGATCTCTATTGTCAAAATAACAACAAAGGGTACTTGTACAGTTTAATCAAGACATTAAAAAATGAACATATCGAAAAAAAAAAAAGTTTATATCGTACGTATCCATTATAGAATGAAGTTCTCCAAAAAAAAAAATTTCACTTAATTTCATCAAGTAGTTTTTGTTTTACATGGAAAAAACAATTTGCCATGATACCGAGCAAAAGGTTCGATTTTTAGGAAGGAAAGCTAGTAATAAAGATGGGGAGGGAGTGTCGGCACTTTACATGGAGTTATCTCCCTGTGCCGTGTTTTAAACTACAAACAAAAATTTTTAAAATTTCAAGATGTCTGTCTTCAATGTGCTGTCATAAAAACATGTTTTTCCGCTGTAAAAAAAACAAAAAAACTACTCAATAAAATTAAATGAAATTTTTGTTCGGAGATCTTCAGTTCAAAACGAATACGTACAATATAACCTTTTTTTGATATTTTCATTTTTTAACGTCTTGATTAAACTGTACAAGTACCCAACAAAGACATAACTATAAGCAAGTCTGATTTATTTTATTTTTGTTTCATACATTTACTGGTACAAATGGCGCAGAGGGGTCTTAAATTCGAGCCTCGTTTTTAGTTTGGGAAAAATTAGCTCACGTGGTACCCAATAGACGGTGTCACAGCAGAAAATTAACCCTTTGAATGAACATGGATATTAACAGCATGGCCCAATGTTTTTAGTCATTTATTAGTATAGCCAACATAAGTTACTCTTAACTTATTTTTAATTGTTTATTTAAGCCGAAAGTCAATGCACCGAAACTCCGAAGAATTTCCACTCTCTTGCTGTTGTGAATTAACAACTAGGCACTACTTATTTTAAACTTAAAAAAAGAATGCCTTAAAATAACTAAAATTCGGGGTTGGGGATATTTTAAACTTTTATTGGGGAGGGAGCTGAAAGCCGCACGGATCAAAACAGAGGCTATGTTATTTGCTGTAACATCGTTGACCGAGTACCATCTGACCTAACTTTTTCTGGTTCTCATGTAGGAGACATTTCCCTGCACTACTTTTTTTTCACTCTCATGCTTCTCTTCTGAATTTGTAGCAGTGGTCCGATATCAGTGGACTTATTTTTCTACCAAAACGGTTATTAATAATGATTTTGGTGGAGAGTGCCCACCCCCCGAAAAATGCGTGTATTCATTTAACTTTTTTTGGACGATTATCATAAATTACAGACTTAAGTATCATAATAGCAGAAAAAATTTAAAAAAAAAAAAAAATTTTAAGAAGGGGGTTCACTTTCTCATTATAACATTCTACTTCATTTACTATCTGACTTGCTGTCCATTTCTTTATCAACGTGTAACGTGATTATAACATTATAACAAGAAAGTGAACCTCCTTTTAAAAGTAATAAATCAATTTTTTTTCAAAATTTTTTCTGCTATTATGATACTTAAGGTTATAATCTATGATAATCGTCTGAAAAACTTTTTAAAAAAGGGGGGGGGGTGAAAAAACACGCATTTTTAGGGGGTGGGCATCCATGTATAGGTCTGCCCAATGTTTTTATTTTTTTATTTTATTTATTTTTTTTTTCTTACATATTTCAAACAGATATAAATTATTGTACAACGAAACATGATTAAATTAAACAAAAATCGTTTTTATTTCTAATTATTTAATCAAGTAAAAATTCAATTTTTTTTTTTACTTGATTACTAAATTTAAAAGGTTATTCTAACAAATTACCTAAAAATTTAATGAATAAAAATATCGTAAAAACTGAATTTAACTTGAAAATACTATGTAAAAATTATATGATATAAAAGTGTGTATGCACTTATGTTACGATGATATGTTTTAATAGTATTTTCAAATTAAATTCAAGTTTCACAATATCTTTATTAAATTGAGTGCTATTTTTAAATAGTTTTTTTCAGGTTAATTCCAGCTTCGCAATATCTTTTTTTTTTATTAAATTGTTATGGGGAAGCACACGATAGTTACAAAACACCCTCCCCTCCCCATGTTAAGAATGGCTTTCAAAATAATGTTTTATTACAGCACAATAACATAAGCGCAGATATAAATTAATGCACAGTACCAATAATCAAATTAGAACAAAGATCATTTTTACTTATTTTCAATTATTTAATCAAATTTAATCTTTTATTTGATCACTGGAATAATTATTTAATTAAATAATTTGAAATAAGAAAAATGATTTTTGTTTTAATTATTTTTACAGCGCAATTATTGATATCAGTTTGAAATTCGTTAAATATTAAAAATAAAAAAATAAAAAAAGAAAAAAAAACATTGTAAATGAGGCTCTCACATAGTTTATACTGACCAAAATATGAAGAAAATACTGGGACATATTTGGGAGTACACCGTCTGTAGAATGTCATTTGATTGGCTATTGAAAATGACGTAATGATTGTAAAAGATTTTTTTTTAATTAAATTATTGTTAAAGAATTTTATTATTGTTTAATTATTAATTATTATTAATTACTTAATAATTATTATTGATAATTATTTTTATAAAAAATAGAATTGTGTTCAATCTACATTTGTTGGAATTTGTGTGGTGAAGAAGAAAATCGAGTCAAGTATTTCCTCGTACATTATGCATCCGAGAGCAATATCATTTGTAATTGTTTATTTGTTTGTTTCTGTATTCAATAAAAAAAATCATTTAATAAAAAATTTCTGTATTTAATAAAAAATCATTTCTTAAAAAATATTCTGTTTCTAATACGTCTTCAGTTTGATTTTATTACATCATTTTCAATATTAATTTTATATTTATTGCAGACTATTATCCCCATCTTTTATTAGTGGTTTCACGACTTGTCGCCCAACTATTCCTTCGGCCTTCGTCTGGTGGTAACCGCGACAGGATAGGAACTCTGCATCCACTGCAATTAGTCTTCCGTAGTTGTTGTCGTCTCACCATGTTTTGGCCAAGTCAGCCTCTGGCCGGCTTTGAGTAGGATTGAAACCGCTATCTTCAGACAATTCTCACCTGGAACCATAGAGATTCAACGTCTTTATCAACTGTGCAGTGAAAACGTGGTGAGATGACAACAACTACGGAAGGCAGTAGTTCGGAGACTCGGAGTTCCTATCCCATCGCGGTTACCACCTGACGAAGGCCAGAGGAATAGTTGGCTGAAAAGTCGTGAAACAACTAATAAAAGATAAGTCCGCAATAAATAAAATTAATAACTAATCCTCATCTCAAAATGAATCTGAGTTAAATAATACAAATTTCAATATTGTTCAATTTTAATTTTAAAATTCCTTTACAATAATTACGTCAGTTTCAATAGCCAATCAAATGGTATTCTTGCAGACGGTGTAACCCTAAATATGTCCCCATATTTTCCTCATATTTTGGTTTATCTAAACTGCAAGAGGGTCGTAAATGATTGTTTTGGTAGAAAAAAAAAGTCCACAGATATCGACTCATTACTATGAATTTGGAATAGGGGCATGTGAGTGAGAAAACGAAGTTCCAGATCCTTCTGCACCTATTTAGTTAACGCAATCTATTTTATGTTCGTAAAATTCAAACACCAAATCAGTTCATCAAAATTGGGGTTTGTATTATTATGCACATAGATTCGAAAAAGTGGTCAAAAATCAAATATATACCCAATAAAGGTTATCAAAGGCAAAATATATACCCAATAAAGGTTATCAAAGGCAAAATAAGTTACTCTTCTACCTATCTGAAAAGAGTTGTAGTGGTTTTACTCACTTTAAAACGTGTAATCGCTTCGAAAATCATACAATGTTTATCGATATATTTTAAAAAGAAAAATGTCGGCATGCTCGCTATTGAACTCGATAAGTTTGGGAAAATGAGTTCAAACAAACAAATTATACAAAATGCTGTTAGAAACCCACCGAATACATGTCCCCCTATGTCACAGTAACATATATTGAGAGAGTTTCTAACAGTATTTTGTATAATTTTTTTGTTTAAACTCGTTTTCCTAAACTTACTGTGTGCAAAACTGCAACAGCAAGCATGCCACCATTTTCATTTTTCAAATACATCGGTAAACACTGTATGTTTTTGGAGCCGAATAAACACTTTACATTAAATAAAAACATTAAAAAATTATCCAGTTAGGTAGAAAAGTAACTTATCTTGCCTTTAATAACATTGGTAAATGTTTACTTTAACTACAACAGAACACAGACCAATAAAATTTGTTTTTTTATAAGTTTTCGGGGTCACTGACAATGAATCTGATATTCAAACCCGTTACAAATTTACCGTTTGCATGGTATTAATCCCTGAACCCTCGCACTATTTTATGCCAACTCACCGCCATCGTTTATGCTATTCTTACATGATGCATTCGCGCATGGACGCGTGTAGTAAGGTGACGTGTCACATCTCGGAAGAATTTTTTTATCAGACATTTGAAAAGTACAAGAAAGTTTTCAAAAACAAAAAAATGTGGTTCATTTTTCTGTGTTACGTAGTTTTTGATGCTTTTTAATTGATCTAAAAAATTAAGTTTTCACGAGCTGTTTACAAAAGCATTTTTATTTTTCGTTTTTTTTTTGGGGGGGGGGAGGGGGCTTATTCAATTATAGAATTTGTACAACATTTAACAGGTGCTTTCGCAGTTTAATTTACTGTTTTCCCATAAGTAACGCCCCCCCACCCACCAATTTATCGCAAGTAATGCGCCGACATACACCGAGCAGAAAAACTGTTTAATTTTTCACGTTACTTACGGAAAAACGGTAAATTAAACTGCAGAAAGCACCTGTTAAATGTTGTACAAGTTTTATAATTGAATAAGCCCCCTTCAAAAAAAATTAAAAAAACGAAAAATAAAAATGTTTTTGTAAATCGCTTGTGAAAACTTAATTTTTTTTTTAGATCAATTAAAAAGCATCAAAAACTACGTAACACAGAAAAATGAACCACAACTTTTTTGTTTTTGAAAACTTTCTCGTCATTTCAAATGTCTGCTAAAAAATTCTTCCACGATGTGACAAGTCACCTTACTACGCGCGTCCATATCATGTAAGAATAGCATAAACGATGGCGGTGAGTTGGCACAAAATAGTGCGAGGGTTTAGGGGTTAATACCATGCAAACGGTAAATTTGGGTCGGGTTCGAATATCAGATTCGTTGTCAGCGACCCCGAAAACTTCTATAAAAACAAATTTTATTGGTCGGTATTCTGTTGTAGTTAAAGTAAACATTTACCACAACATTTTTTTTGACAACTTTTTCGAATCTATGTGTATAGTAAAACAACCACTAAAATTGTTTTATATTCGAAGAGAGGACAATTTACACTGCATATTGAAAGAGAGAGAGAGAGGGGGGTAAAAAATAGAGAGGAGGATACGGTAATCTTTTTTCTTTCTTTTTACTTCGATAATAAAAATACAATGTTTTGACTTTACGAACGTTTGAATTCAGTTCTTACATTTTTTTCACTTTTGCTTTTGAGGGGGTTGCGGCTTGAGCAAGTAACACATGATCGAACTCCACAGGGCGATTACTGCAACAAAACTCAATACAAATCGAAGAGCTTTAAACCACGGTGTGTAGATCGAAGAAACGATATCGAAATAGGCGAGAGTGCCAAGACCTGTTGCAACCACCAGCGTAGAGAACGGTGCCGGCAGTAATAATGCTGGCCATGCGACCAGAGAGGGGACCACACTCTGTCCTAGGCTGGTCCAGTTAAGAGCTAAGGCGTTCTCATTGCTCAAAGCATGACCCCATCTCACTCCACCAAGGAAGGATAAAATAATCGCTCCGTACGCAGTCTGAGCAAAGGAAAGATCCGGCATGTACACACTGGTCATTATCATATACGCAGGAGCAGACACGAACGGAATTAAACCCGAAAATCCCAATACTAAAGCTGGCATTGGGGCAGTTTTTAACTCTTTTAATTCCGAAATAACCATTAAGGCGTTAGGCTTGCTTGATGACCAGCGGGAAGGTATCCTATTATTTAAACGACAATTATTTGCCAATATATTTTTATTTGGGAACAATTTGCATCCACTACTAATTGCAGTAGAATAGTTATACCACATTTCCCTGTGATCTGCGCACATTTCGGTTGACAGTTGATGTAAATTCATTTTACGTTGGCTCAAGGTGACGTTCGGGTGTTGTGCTGTATTTCGTAGTTGACTTTTTTCACTGTTAGAAAAAATGAATGGCCAGGTATTTATTGAGGGGCAACATGAAAGCCGGGTGAATTGAGATGACTGGTTCCTCCACGAAGGACGTGTGACCTTCTGGTTGCAAAACAATTTGCTGAAGAGGGCACGGTAGTAAGTCGGCATTCTGGGTATTGAACTTAACATTATTCTACTATTGTAGATATTTTTTCTTCGTTACTGCTTGAATAAATCTCTACACCTGTTAAAAAAAAAAAAGAGATCAGATATATAAAGTGTATTTATTTCGGAGAAGTTTTTTTTTTTTTTTTTTTAAAGGGGGAAATCCATACTAAACAAATATTTTCTACTCACCCGGTTTTAATATCGTAAATTGCACGTATGTTTACTCGGCCATGTTTTTCAACAAACACTTTTTCTTTTCTTTTTTTTCCCCCTTTTTTTTTTTTAAGAAAAAAACTTTTTAAAATTTTAATTAAAATTAGAATTTTTTTACTACAAGCAAATTTATTTCCAACTCATTACCATATAACAATCATTTAATTATTTAAAAAAAAAAAAAAATAACTACAAGTTCTCGTCGCAAAATATTTATGTTATAGGTTAAAGGGAAGCAACTCGTTAATCAGGGGAGATAATTATGATTCAACATTAATCCCACAGTTTGTGCTACGAGTGCTTCCGAATGCGATTTACGGAACAGACCGAAAATGATCTAAGGAGTTTATTATTTTAAAAAATGTAAAAAGTCAGACGATACTAAGGATGATGGTGCAACTTAAAGAAGTAGATCCCACAGAGAAGCCTCGTTCTGAAATTCGGAAAATTTAGGTAAAAAACCGGTGAAGCTACAGAAAAGTAATCTTTTTGAATTAAGATGGATATAAACAATATTTTTAAAAATTAATTTCTTAATTTTACTTAAAAACAAAATGTAAACATATATAAACAATATATTTTAGAAAATAATTTCTTAATTTTAAATTACAATTGATTGTAAACATAAAGGAATTTTTTGTGTATAATTATTTAAAAATATTGCAAAGCATTTACATACCTGGTTCTTTGGGATAATAAGGATGCCTCAAACCCGCCTCTTCGCTTTTTTTTTTTTTTTTTAAGTTTGAAACAAAAGTAGTGCCTAGTTGTTAACTTAGAACAACAAGGGCGTATTTTGGAAATTCTTCAGAGTGTAAATGTATTGTAATTCTTTTATTGGGGTCGAAAAACGTTTTTCAGCCACCATATTTCTTCCTATTTACTCGCCTCCTCACGAGGGCAGACTTCCGGTTTTTTAATGTGGAGAAATCCAGCTCCCCAAAATGGGATTGAAATAAAAGTAAAAATTTCCTTAGTCTAGAAGGATTTCTCCTCCACTGACTGAGGACAGAAAAAGTGAAGTGTAGCATAAGAACACTTTGCTCCTAGGCAAACTGAAGAACACGAGCGTTTATTACTAAAAAACGAAATGGTGAAATATGCAATACAAAAGTAAGTTAAGTTAAAAGTTAAAAAAAAAAAAAAAAAAGCAACAATTCAAAGAATCAAAGAAATTTCGAACATTTATGACTATACTTAGTAACGACTCGTCACAGACATTAGAGTGGCTGGATAAGGAGCAGTCCAATTGCGCTTACATCTGTTATCAACACCCACGTAAGTTATGCAGGTATAAAAACTAAAATCTTGCCTTTTCGCATGTACATAGTATATAGCTGTACCACATGACAGTGTGTTGACTTTTCATCCAATCGGCATTCAAAGAAAGCGAATTTCAACAATATTTTTCTGACAGCTTCCTCTGGAGCCGGTCTACCATCTATAAAAAAGGCACTGCGCGCGAAACCCAACCAGTCAAGTCATATTTTCCTTGCAGTGCAGATCACCACCGTTCACTCCGTCTCGTGACATTAAACGATTAATATAATTTGCACGCCTTGCACCTGAAACTTATAAATCCCCCTAAATTAATTGCCAAAGAAAAAAATATATAATGTTGTATTGCGTCGGATATATTCATCGAACTGATTAGAACAACAAATTCTATTTTCCTTTTCGTAAAAAAAACAAAACATTTTTCTGCAAAAATGACATTCTGCCTCAGTCAGAAAGATTTCTCTCTCTTGCTTTTCATTACACATTTCAATTCAAATCCTATCAGACTATTTAACAAATATATATAACGTTCTAGCGACTATACATGCAGTTATAAACATTGCTTTATGCCAGAACATTTACTTCCAGAACATTTTATAGAATAAGAGACAACGAAATGAGTTTCATTCTATATTAATAAACAACTTTATTTGTCATCTTCGTTAGTAGCATTAGTAGAAGAGAAACGGGTTCGTAGGTGGAAGAAAGTCGAAGGTTATATTGACTGAAATGTTGTGAAAATATCTCTCCAAATGAGAGCAGTAGTCAGAATAATACAAATCATGAGTTTGTTGCATTGATTTTTTTCTGTTCGGTATTAATGTGTATGATGAAGATGAATTGTGAATTGAATGTAAAAAGTAATCATAGAATATAAGAAACAACGAAATGGAGTTTCATTCTATATTAATAAACAACTTTATTTGTCATCTTCATTAGTAGCATGCATGTGTTCATAGCTAGTAGTCGTCCAGATGAAGGAGGCCGGTTAAAGGAGAAAGAAAGTGCAAAGTCTTCAATGTATTTACGTGTTGTCGTGCGTGTGTGTCGGTGTATCAACAAGAGCAGTTCTGCAACATGATAAAGAAAGTTCGTTTGAGTACCGCTCGTGGAAACAAATGTGAGTTTGAAGAGAGCCATGTTAGCTTGTTGTAATCACATTCAGCCTGGGGCCATTTCTGCTGCCAGCTGAAGCCAGGGAGAAATAGAAGTAAGAGTTTCAGATTTTGCCTTTTATGTACTCGGTCACGTGATTGAGAGCTGGCTTGTGATTGGACAAGCCAGGGAGAACGTGGATTTCAAATATCAAGCTGCGAGAATTAGCTCCTGCCTGTGATTGTAGCAAGTTTCGGCAGCTACAATTTTTACATTCTCATAAACTTCGAAAGATTTATTCATTTATTATTTTCTTGACTCGTGCGTTGCATCGGCATGCACATAAAAAAATATGTCAACAATAAAAGCATGATTCGTTATTCTTTGCTATGTTAAATGAAAACCAATATTGTTAATTTTTATATTCGACTTCGTCTTGATGCTGATTTTGACACCTTTTTAATATTTTGTTTACGTCGAGGAATTAGGAAAACATAATCTCATTAACATTCTAACACCAGTGACACCCGCCGTTTTTAAATGTTCACCGTCGTAACACCATAAACATAACAAAAAAGTGAAACATAAACAATTCATTCAAAGGGTCAATAATGGTAGAAGCACCGGTGTCACATGTCATGTGACCTAGCTGTTCAGATTTTTCAGAACGAGGCTCGTCTGTGGGACCTACTTCCTTAAGTTGCACCAAATGAGAATGCAAGATAAGAGGTTAGATTTGGGTTTAAAAATATGGTGCTTGTAGTTGAATTTCGAATTCTAGACTCGCTTTCAGGTTGTGACAAGTTAGATCACATGGTACTCAACCAATGGTGTCGTGGCAAATAACATCGCCTCCTGTGTTTTGATCTGTGTGGCCTTTCAAAGCCCCCACCCCCATCCAGTGCCTAAAAGTTTACCCAATCCCAATTTTTTTTATTTACAAACAAACCAATAGTTCTTTTTCTGTTTTTTTAATCGGTTACTTTTAATATTTGAAAAATAAAAAATAATTAAAAAGAAAAAGGTGGGTTGTTTTACACTTGACATTAAACGGGAAAAGTAGTAAGGAAACAAATATGTAACAAATAAATGTTCTCCAACTTCATACATTCTCCAAAATTGGCTCATGTTGTTTCTGTCCATATTAATTCAAAGGGGTCCTATTTACAATGCCTCCCCATAGGACACCAGGGCCGTGTTTTAACGTGGAGAAAAGGAATAAAAATATTATATCACAGACTTAGCACCTACATAATCCGACTTCTAAAAAGTTTATAATGACAAAAGAGAATTCATTTACATATATATATATATATATATATATATATATATATATATATATATATATATATAAAAGAGATTTCCCAGGTTCTTTAGTAATACAAGTAATACTTAGTAATATACAAAATAAAATATACTGGACAACGAAATCACATAGGAATAACGAGGACAAGTACCGATAAAAAATTAACAAACTTTTATTTAAATAAAATTCAAGAAAAGAAAAAATAAATATATAACTAAGTGAAATAGTCTTATGTCATTGAAATTTTACCAAGAGAAAAACATATAACCAACATGTAACAGTCCAAATTCATATCAAAGAAAAAGTTTGTCTACTCTGTTTGAAATGGTTCAAAAGTTATATGAGAGAGATGCGGGAGAGATGAAAAGTTTTGGATGAAAAGATTTCCCTTTTGTTTTTAGATTTCTTTTTTTTTGGTTTGATCATATTCAATCATCTTCCTTTTGTTTACATTTGTTATGCGCGAACGGTTTGCTCCAAATCTGCGTTTCCAAAGCTCATATAAAATCACTGATCTGTCATTAGTACTTCACCATTCTTTCAATTTTTCCTTCCTGCTATGTCGTCGTTGGGATTTATTCTTGTTTTGCTTGATAGCGTTTGTATTTCCCACCATCCAATGCTGTCTTCTCGCTTTACCAGTTGTCTCTACTCCTTCTCACTCATGTTTTTTAGGCACACACATGCAAGGGTCGGTCACGCCATGTAAGCTATTAAAATCATCGCTGTCATCGTCTTTTGCTCTCCATTTTCGCTGCCTCCACCCCTCCAACTTTTGCTTCTCAGCACAAAGCTCTAACTGCCTGTTGACAATTTTTGTCAGTCCCCTCTCTCTATATATGGTCTATCTCTCTCTATATACGGTTTATCTTTCCTTATCTTTTCTCTTCCCTCTCTCTCGTCTATAAGCTTTCTTTTCTCTTTTCTCTTCCGCCCTTCGTTTATAGTATCTCTTTTTCTTCTTCCTCCTCCTGTTCACAGGTCTCCTTCTCTTTTCCCTTTGTTTTGTTTACATAATGGAAACAAGCAGACGACAACCACTTATTTTGAACGCAAGATAATAAAATAAATAAAAGATAGGGAAAATATATTTTCTCTTGGTTTGAAAATCAATAAAAATAATTTGTTATACATTTTTATAAATGTATCACAATATATATATATATGTTTTATCTCTATATATATGTACAGGATTCACACCAAATTAGTTAATCGAGCATTAATTTTGGAATATTGCTGCTAAGCATAGAGGGTCATGATGTGGGCTATATTTAGTTAAATTTACTTTAGTGCAAATGGAGTAAAAACGTGATACAATACTTGGTGAAAATTCCTATTTTTGTGAAATCTTAACAATTAGTATCCGACACAATTTAATAAATATTCCCCACAGCACAGTTTTGTTTTAATATTTTAAAGTTTTATTTTGGGAAAGGGGGCATAATGTATGCACAACCTCCCATTTGAAACTTCAAAGATTTCAGATTTGCATTGAATTTGATTCATAGTCATTAGACACCAACTATTCAAAATTCCCTGAATACAAATTTCTTCTTAAGATCTCTTAAGCTGAAGCCTAAAATTTTAGACATTTTTAAATCAAATCATGGAATGGATTTTTGTCACAACTGGAATAAGAAAACTAGACACAAGGTTTAGTATCATATGTAGTGGAGTCGTTCTATGTTGTTTATCACATTGGAAAATTAACATTTATAAATGAATTAGTCTGGGTGCCAGGCGTTGCCCAGGTGTGTCAAGGTGTGTGTAAGGGGTTGGTTGAGCAACCAAAGCCCTAAAAACAATAAATTAAAAAAACAAAAAATAGTAGTGAGTACCTGTACAAACGCAAAAAAAAAAAAAAATTAATAGCAGGCGGGCTCAAACCTGAACCGCACAAGAGGAAAAGGGGGTGAGAAAAGCAAATGGTCTTATCGATGTGCCCACGACAGTTGTGATGTCACACGCATTTAAAATAACCTGTTTTATGCGGTTTGAATGACATGCAAAAATGTTGACAAAGAACTTGTAAAAAATGGCTCAGTTGACGATGAAAAATTAATGCTTTTGGCCAATTCTTAGATATTATTTGGCCGAGAGACTGAGCTTTCAAATGATATCAATTTTGTCAGTGATGGTCGCGTGTGTCGAAAGTATAAGCGAGACATACAAACACACATACACATAAACAGATGTTTGAGATTTATATAATAACCTAGCGGAGGTGCCCGGTGTAGCAGGCTCGAACCCGCAACATGAATCGCTATGTGAGAGGAAGTGAAAAGCGTTCAAATTTATCGATGTCAATCAAAAAGTTGCTAAGTGAATGAGTTAACGCAGGCGCAGAAATGAAGGTCTGGCTGCAGACCAGTTAAGTTTCCGCTTTCTGCTGTTCCCCACGATGTGAGGGAAAACCAGCTCCCCACAAAAAGGGGGAGCTCTGGCAGTAGTCCAAATGAATAGCAATTGCTTGATATGAAAGGTTTTCCCTCACATTAATCAAAGCTAATTGCCTTTCTTGACGTCCTGGCAGGAAGGCTGGCGAATCGACTTTGCTTCGATTAGTTTTGTTTTATTTATACAAAAAAGACCAACAAACACACGAAAGAATGGAATAGAGGG
The DNA here is from genome assembly GCF_053919585.1 of Euprymna scolopes. Classification (NCBI taxonomy): domain Eukaryota; kingdom Metazoa; phylum Mollusca; class Cephalopoda; order Sepiida; family Sepiolidae; genus Euprymna; species Euprymna scolopes. Next base: position 32,722,107 of record NC_136493.1, on the reverse strand, counting down.
AATATTTTTAAAAGTCGATCAAAATAAATGTAGAGACAACGTCCATTTGCAAATCGTAGATATTATAATCTAGGGAGTATACGGAAAGTTTTAAATAAATGTAACATAGACATACAAAAACGTTTTGCCTTTTATATATATAGACAACAAATTAAGAAACAACTTACTAGCTGCTAAACTTACAAACCGTGCGAACTTATTACAGGCAATGAATACAAGAAAGTCAGGAGAAGAGTGTTTTTAACGTGTCCGTTCAGCTTGGCGTCCCATAGGTGAGAGAGAGAGGAAAAGGCAGTCAATATCGCCACCTATGGGCTGAAACATGCAACTGCTGGAAATGATTCATATGTTGCATTAATATTCATTATTTCTGCGAAAATATCTCTATAAATATGGCATTTCTGTATTACACTGACGGCGCCATTTTTTGTGCATTTCACTAAACTATCGCCAGTTTTATTAAAATTATATTTTCTTACTCAGACTTTTCAATAAATGTCTTGTCAAACTGCTATCTAGCCTTTGTTGGTATGCAGCGCACACATAGACACAATGCACAGCACTCAAGTTTGAGACATGTACAGTTATCGCTCCTTATTTCCAGTAGTTGCATGTCGCCAGGTCACCATTTGTAATTGAGTCGTTGAATATTGTCTATCACGCCAAAAAAAGTAAAATTTATACATGAACAACAAATAAAGAAACAATGCTTACTAACCGTGCAAATTTATTATGGGCAACGAATACAAGACATGCTTGCAAGAAAGTCAGGAGGTGTGTGTTTTTAACATGTTCGTCCAGCTTGACATCCCAGGTATAAGAGAGAGAGAGAGAGAGAGAGAGAGAGAGAGAGAGAGAGAGAGAGAGAGAATAAAAAAGGAAGTTGATATCGTCACCTGTGTGTTGAAACATGCAACTGCCGGAAATAAGGGGTGATAACCATATATGTCTCAAACTTGAGGGTGTTTTGCATTATCTGTTTGTGTGCTGCATGCGGACTAGGCTGGTGAGAAGTTTGACAACACATCACAACACATATCTTAATTTTAATCTTTGTAAGGAGGCATAAAAGTGGTTCAAAACTTCTGTTCAAGGAATTAATTAGAACAAGCATTCTTCTCATGGTTAATATAAAATGTATTAATTGATAAATATGCTCTTAATTTATGGAAATGAAAAAAGTTCATCATATCAAACAAATAGAATATAGAAATTAATATACAGAATACAAACAAATAAACAAATAAAAATGTAATAAAATAAATAAATTCAATTATTAAAATAAAATAATATACTGTATCGGCCATAATATAAGGAACGGAAAAAAATTTACAATTATTCATGTATATTTAAAAAATTAGTGCATGGATTTTTCTGAAATACTCAGAATAAACAAATAGAACCAATGTGTATAAACTAGTACTCAAAAAAAAAAAAAAAAAATTACGATTCAATATTGAGAAATATTTTAGTTTTAAATTATATCTGTGGATTTATTGTGGAAGTTAAGGAACGAAATAGAAAATTTATTTTTAAGAGACTAAACTTTACATAAAAATAGCTAGTTTTTAATATTGGAACTGCTGATAAGCACAACAAAGAAAAATGGCGTCACCTACTCGCAAAACTCTGTCTCTCCAAGAAAAAAAATTAATTTTAGACAATTACAAAGAAAAGAAATCAATTTCAACAATTGCTAATATCGTTCAAAGATCAAAAAGTGTTGTTCATCATGTGATAGCTCGATATAAGAATAAAAATACATTAGAAGCATCCCCTAAAACCGGCAGACCCCCTAAAACGTCTCAAAAAGAAGATAGGATTATGGTAAGGCAGGCTCTTAGTGACCGATTCAAATCCGCAACATCAATTTCTCGTGATTTTAATGAACAGACTGAGAAAAATTTATCTAGAAAAACTGTTTCTCGACAGTTAGCAGCTGCTGGATTGCATGCCAGGGTGCCAGTATCTAAACCCTTGATCTCCAAGAAGAACAAAAATAGCCGTTTGAAGTTTGCCCATGAGCATGTCGTCTGGACTGATGAACAATGGGCTAAGGTTCACTTCAGTGATGAATCCAAGTTCAATTTGTTTGGATCTGATGGAAAGAAGCATGTACGGCATAAAGCAGGTAAACGATTATCCTCCAAATGTGTTAAAAAACACTTAAATTCGGAGGGGGAAGTGTAATGGTGTGGGGTATGATATCCTCGGAAGGAGTTGGCCCTCTAGTTCGAATTTATGGTAGGTTTAATGCGGAGACTTATAAGCAGCTCCTTCAACAACATGTCATTGAGAGCTTACGCCTTTCACCTAATCAGCCAAGCATTTTTATGCAAGATAATGCCCCTTGCCATAAAGCTAAAAAAGTGATAAGTTACCTCGAGGAAGAAGAAATAAGAGTAATGGACTGGCCAGCGCAGAGTCCGGATCTGAATTCGATAGAAAATGTTTGGAAAATGATTGGAGAAAGAGCACAGATGAGGAATCCCCAAAATCAAAATCATTCGTGGGATTTATTGAAGGAAGAGTGGGAAAAGATAAATCCTGAATTTTGCAAGAAACTAATCTAGTCTTGTAGTCGAAGATGCAGTGAGGTCATAAAGAATAAAGGGATGTTCACTAAATATTGAATGAATTTATTTTTTAAAACATTTGCATTAAAAAAACATAAAGTTTTTATTTCGTTCCTTAACTTTTGGCCAGGATAAATCCACAGATATCTCCCTTAGACTATTTGCTTTTCCCAACCTAAATATTACACAAACCAGTACAGCAGTCATTAACACACTCAAGTACAGAATTTAAGCATAATATGCAAAAATTAATCATTTATGTACATTAAACAAAAAGAAACAAACAATCCCCAACAATACTTAATATTCGTCATAACTCATATCCTGGAAATTGATTTGACAGCCAGTTTGTGGCACTGACTTCCAGAAATAAAGAAATAAATTAAAAAATAAAGTTTTAGGCAGACATGCAAACATACATAGATTTATATATTTGTAGCTCAAATTTTTGGACCCAAAATTAAAACAGACAAAGGAAAGCCTCACCGAACAGTTGTACACATTTCTTTTATTTCCTCCCTGAAGAAGACATACTACTCTCGAAAATTAGGGACATCAACACCTACCATCTTGTACGACACTGAAACAAAAATGTAGTAGGCAAAAAAAAAAAAAATGAATGTTCTGTCAGCAACAGTACAACTTCAAAATAGTCAATATCGCCCACCTCCAGAAGAGAGGGAATTCCTGTCCGTGATAACCGTGGTAAAAGAAGACACACTCCAATCGCCAGAAACACCCACACACACAATTTGCAGGACACACTGCCGACTCGTCTCTAGACCCCTGCTTTTATAGTGGCCGGGAATTATCCATTTGCATAATCACATGAGAAAGAAACGTGATTTTCCGAGAGTTGCATGGGGTAAACGCTAATAAAAACCCCTGGACGCCATCTTGGAATTCTCTTTTCCCCCCAACCGGTGACACAACAGACGTACCCGAGGTAAGCTCTTTTTCCCCTCATTTTAGTTATTGCTACTTCTGCAAAATAAACGTAATATAATTGAAAATTTCTTCTAATATTGTCATTATTCTTTTATATGCTAACTCGTATCCATGGTGTTTCCTATAACCTGCATTGATATAGCCTTCAAACACATCTCCTTTCAAACTATGCACAATGCTTCAAGCAAACTACATCTTTCTCAGTTCATCATATATCGATAAAAGGTTGAAACAATTTTAATATATTACTTAACAATTTGGTTCCAACAATACTTTCTTATATTTTAATTCTAGAGTGCTCTCCGCTGTAGAAATATTGGATCTAAATGTAGTTGTCTGCATAATTCCTAGTGTACTGCCTTCCCTACTTGATCGTGTATATTTTAATTTTTTTTTGGACTAGTTTGCTGCATTCACTGATTATATAGTTTAGTGTTTAGTCTGTTTGTACACAGAGTCTGCATTTACTGTTTTCTTGTGTCTTGTCGATCCTTGCTTTGATGTGGTTGGTTCTAATTATGTTATCTTGTGCCACTTGTTATTAGGGATTCAAATGTTTTAGTTAGTTTCAGTTTTTGTCATCCTTATCAATCGTTCATGCAGCTGTTTCTCTTTCCATTTTTCTTTTCTCATCTTACCACATGCCTCTTTTTTTTTGTCTTGTTCATTTTTTCAGTGACTCTTACTGTAATAATTATTATTTCGGTATTCTGCATTATGTAGCTTTTACATTTTTTTGGTGTCATTTACATAGACTGCTATACAAATTATTATTATTGTTATAATAATAAAGCCATTAACAACATTGGTCTTACTACCACTGCCCTTTCTCTTAAGCTAATAATACACCTGGTAGTTCAATTAACCAGCATTTCAAAAATGCCCCCCTCCACCGATTTAAGATAAATTTTAATTAACAACACAAAAGCATAACATTCTGATACTAATAAAAAAAATACTTGAAGCTATCTTTATTAAATACAATTTATCCCATGATGGTAATTCTAAATTTAAACTGTAAATGCTCTCCTGGAACTACACAGACTTGTTTTGACATTTAATGATCTCTACATAAACAGGTCTTGGTTATTTTTCAAATTCTCCAGCTTTTTGTTCATTTATCTTTTGCCACCCAAAGATAAAATTTGACAAAGAATCAGAAATGCTCATGATACTTATGGAGCATTCAGTCATTATTTTTAAATTTTGATACAAAAAAGATTAGGAAAAAATAAAATAAAAAAATGCATAATTAAGCACAAGAATGTTTTGCTTAACAATATTTGCTTATATATATATATATATATATATATATATATATAATACTAGCATGGGTGCCTGGCATTGCCCGGGGTGTTTGGAGGTGTGTGTTGAGCAAAAAAAAAAAAAAAAAAGTGGTAGTAGGAAGGCAGGCTCAAACCCGTACCGTGAAGGAGGAAAAGAATGGGGGGAAAAAACGTGACATCTTTGCTGTTACAACCACCGCCAAACCGGAAGTGATGTAGGTTTAAATTAAGGCTAGACAATCGAAAAGAGGGGATGATTTTCGAAAATATCGGCGAAAAAAGCAACCCCTCCCTGTAGAAAAGTGCCCATTTGAGGGTGAAGAAATTCATGTTTTTAGCCAATTTTTTGATATTTGTCGTCTGACGGGTCGAGCTTCAAAACGATACTGATCTTGTGAAAATCAGTTGCCTGTCAAAAGTTTTACGCAGACATGCAAACATACATAGATTTATATATTTGTAGCTCAAATATTTGGACCCAAACCGATTAATACTGGAATATATTTGAATACACCCTACTAAAGCCTGATTGTCACAGCTGGTGAATTTCAAAAATGTAATCTGGATGTGAGAACATTTTAGAAGAACGATACGCAATAAAATTCTGTGCTAAACTTGGAAAAAATGACAAACTTATGGAATGCTTCAGATTGCTTTTGGATTTTGCATGAATTGAGCATCAGTTTTTGAGTGGCATAAGAGATTCAAGGAAGGCAGCGAGGGATGACGAGAGGTGTGGGAGGAGTAAGGAAGTCAAAACACCAGAGTTGATTGGCCAGATAAAGAATTTCATGACTAAAGACCGTCGTGTGTCTATAGAGACAATAAGTACACAGTTTAATGTCAGTGTGGGAACTGTACATAAATTATTTGCAAGGAACTGAAGATGTGGAAAATTTGCAGGAAGTTTGTCCCAAGGGTACTAAGAGAAGATCAGAAAGAAAGACGTCATGACAGCAGGGAGATGGTCGAGCCAATCAATTCAGTCCCCGCATTCCAGACCTTGCTCCTTGTGACTTTTGGTTATTCCCTAAGCTCAAGGAAAACCTTAGAGGCTGTTGTTATGAGACAATTGAGACGAGGCTGTGATCAGGGTTATTGACACGTTCACACAAGAGGACTTCTATCGGGCCTTCCAGAAATTGTTGGAATGGTAAAACAAATGCATTGCAGCTGGAGGAGATTACTTAGACGGGAACTAGAGTTCCATGTGTGTACTATCAATAAAAGTACCCATACAGAACAAAGTCTGGAAACTTATTTAAGGCACCTTGTACATAAATTACGTTCAAGTGTATTTTACAGCTGGGCCACAGCGGGCAGCCACTACTATATATTGGGTATAATCAATAAAACATTGGCTCCATAATAAACATGGAATCCACATAAATTAAAATATCATTGAAGTGTATTTTACGTCTGAGCAATATCAGGCATCCAGCTAGTATATATATATATATATATATATATATATATATATATATATATATATATATATATACATATATGAGATATCTCCGTTCAGTCTCCAGAGACAATGGACACCCCTGTAAGGGTAGCTGTGTATGTAATTGTGAGACAATGATTGCATAATCTCCAACCACACCTCTACTTAATTGGCACTGCGTGGGTCAAGTGGCAAGGAGAGGCCCAAGACTGACGGGAAACAATGCTGAGATAAGCAGATAGCACACACAGCAGATGGAATTCCAAAATTGTCACCCATTTTAATACTGATCAGGCTCAGTGTTGCTTAACTTTGATGATTTGATGAAAAGTTGAAAACACTATCAATAAACTCCCCTAATCTTTATCTGAGCCTAAACCTAAACGTAGATTACATGAACTTCTTAGAACTGCACACTTGTGGAACTCGCTTCCATTTGCCTACTTTCCGGTTGACTATAATATGGTCGTCTTCAAGTCTAATGTAAACAAGTTCTTGATGAGCCGTGCCCTTTAAGTAATCCAATTTACCAAATTTCCAATAACAATTACTACAACATTGTGCCATTAACCACTGTATGCTTATTAATCCTTATCCTTGAGTGGCCTCTGGGCCTTGATAAATGGCGACTCCTTTGTAAATATATATATATGTATATCGTAATAAGTTCACCAATGGTCATCCCAAAAGACATTCTTTATGGTGAACTCATCACTGAGAAAAGTAAAATTGGTTGTCCCCACCCCCGCTATGCTGATGTGTGCAAACATGGCATGAAAGCATATGATATTAATGCTACCGACTGAGAGCCCAAAGTTAAAGTCCACAACATCTGGAGACAAACGGTAACCAAAAGCCTTATCACTGGTGAAAGGTCCATTGCAGAACAGGCAGAGATTAAAAGACTATTCAGGAAGGCCACCAACACGACGCACCGACCTTCACCTATGACATTTGTAACCATCAATCTAGATCAAAGATAAGCTTATTCAGCCACAAAAGGCGGTGTTCAAGCACGTCTACAGACACAACCTCATAGTCTTCTAGACTGACGGATACCAATAACAATAGTAATAAGTAGCAACTTTACACATCTAAACACACTGCTTTACCTGTCCAGGGTTATTTGACTCTGCATTCATTAGATAACAAGAGACAAACAGAAAGAATTCAAAATAGATGAGGCGACTGAAATCGGTTTAATGACAGACAATCAAATTCTTCCCATTTATATAAATTCTTTCGGTTTTAAATTGTTAAATATGTGACATAAAATCATATCAGGGCCATAATGTGGAGAGGGCCAGATGATCATCCCCTTTTATAGAGTTGCTGGACAGCTAGTCAGCATCTCCTTCTCCTACATCCATCCACAAACTAAAAACCATAATGAAAGCAATCCAGACAGAGAAGCCCGCACCCATCTCTCTTTTCTGCTCTCTTTTGCACTCTCACTTCCTAAGAGTGAAAAGGAGAGAAAAGATTATAAGGAAAGTGAGTAATTCAATGAGAGTAGAAGGAAAACAATATTAGCAGGAACGAGAGCCAAGTATGACAAAAAGATTTTCAGAAAATCATTCTATTGATTAGCCAGCTTTGGCAACAGATGCAAAAAGCATCGCATCTTAAGATCTATGATACAAATCTACAGCATATCAACCTGCATGCTGTGCGCCAATGTTAACTCACATGGAAATAACTGAAAAAGGGGCGAAGCTGATTACATATTTTCCTGTATTGATGAGGAACACTAAGGGACTTTGGGGACCATGCTTTGTTTTGTTCGGACATATATAAATAAGTATATAAGCACTGAAGGATTATGAAATTGCCAGAATATAATTGGATGCATTGGTCGGCATCATAAAAAACAATAAAAAATCAGCTCAGAACTTATGCCACGCAACTAATGGAGTCACAAAAATAAAACTATAATGAATAATTGATGCCCGACCACAAACAATGGATTGTTTGCTGAAGAGGGAACTGAAAGGAATATTCAAAGGAGAGGGATGACACCGATATACCCGAAAAGAAAACTAAGACTCAACAATACATGGATTATATAACAATTTCTCAGCAAATTCAGGACTAGATATATTACTTCTTTTTGATATTTTGTTTTTGGGTTGCTGATTGCATAAACCATCTAAGTATTTCATATTTTCTGTCACCCAATCACAACATCCACACCTCATCTCCATTGAGCGGCCAATCTAATTTTGCAATGACATTCATGCTTAAATGTTTTTTATTATTATTATTTTTAGACTTGATCAATCATTTCTCATCATATAATTATATTTTTATTCTTGGTGTTCGCCCACTCTCTCGGTTCAGTGAGTGTTGTATATAAATTTTTGATAGATTTAACTCTCAACTGTAATAAAAATATTCTTATGTATAATTTTGTGGTTGTTCATGTGTTCTGTCAGTTTTGCCATCCCTGAGCATCATTTGGATATTTTGCAAAGAGTACTGCTCTTAAACCAGACAACGTGTCATGAAGGTAGACATATTCGTTTATATTTCCCTTTAGTTTTGTTGATTTGTTACGAGTAATGTAAGAAGGAACTGCCAATTGGTAGAATCGTTGATTCTGCACAGGAGATCATGCATGAACACTGGTTTCTCCTGGCTATCATGATAAATAGGTCATTTATTATCATTGACCGCCATAAAATCGTTTTCATCCATTTATTTCTTCAAATTTAGATCTTACCTCACAAACCAGTTCACACCAATAAGAGATGCAAAAAGAGATAAAATAAAAATAAAAATAAAGCAAAAAATGCAAACAATTAAATCCCGCAATAAAACGATTCCCAAAAGATTTTTATTACGTTAAAAGTCATCAGGTTTTTGTATATACAAATGAAGAGATGAACTGATGCAGTTGAAAATGTTTAAAATGGTTACATGGGATAATTAAGCATCACATCTTGCTTGGCCAATTCCAGCAACATAGGATCGTCGAAGAACTTGTTGATGCTTACATCTTCACTGAGACCCTGTGGAAAAACAAAAAGTATACAACTTCAAAACCTTGACAAAAAAATTAAATTTATCGTAAATTATTAAAACAAAAATTATTTTTTCTTGACAATCAATAAGTTTCAACTGATTATTTAAATTTTCATATTTGTAAACAACTTTTTTCAGTTAACAAATCTTGTTTTTACTCTCAACAAATTTATAAATAACGAGAATTATATTCTGAATAACAAGTGATTGTTTTATATAAAGTGAAAATACTCTATTTTTGAACAATTAAAGTATTTCATTCAAGTAATATTTAATTGTAATTTTAGAACTATACCTATTTGCAAGCTCACATAGTTTACTGAATTGAAAAAAAAAAGAAAAAGGTTGCCATGCTTGCTTTGTGTTCGGCAATAATAATCTAATATTGCAAAAATAGAATTGATATTAACCAATCAGAATGCATCAAAAACAAGTTCCTAAGCTTGAGGAAGTGTTTTGGATTTAATGAGGAAAATTTTATAGCAAAATCAAACAATAACGGCTTGAGCTTGAAAAAGTACACTGAAGCAGACGATCGATGGGTGTTTTCTGATTTGATGTATTTTTGTTAATTCAGACTTTGCCTCCATTTCATTGGCTAGTCTAATTTGATTTTTAGTGCCTATTTCACCATTTTTGTTTCTGGAAAAAGTATTGAGTATTTTTCTGCTTTATGGTTGGTTTTGGTAAGATTTGATCTTTATCATGTTTGTTTTTACGAAGAGGTGGAGAAGGCTTGGGTTTGGATTGAGGTTGATATTTTTTTTAGTATCTTTTGATTTCTGGTTTTGTTTTCTCTAATTTTTCGAAAGGTAATATTTATAACATTTTTGGGGTGGGGGGGGGGAGACTTTTCGTTTGGTGCCAGGTGAGTAAGCTTTTTTGTAAGTTCATGGTACTTATTTGTCTGCTGGGAGATTTTTTTTTCATACTATTTTTTTATAGGTCTTATTTTTCACATATCCTTTGACCATTTCTCTGGCATCTGAGTAAGATATATTTCTTTTCTATTTTATTCCTAAGATTTCATTTTCTTTTTTCCAGCGTTTGCATATTTTGGAGTAAGAAGGATGATCCTGTTGGAAATTTGTACATTTGATTTCATGGCATTCATGTTTATTGTGGTTTGCTTCTTTTCAGCCACATTGGATCTATGTAGAATGACCTCTGTCTCTGTGATGGGCAAATGTTTGACATTTGAAACATCTGAGGGGAATCTGGGATGTATATTTCTACAGGTTCTATATCACATTTCTGAATTCTTGAGATGAAGATTGATTATTTGTATTATTTGGATTCTTCGGACAACTGCTCCTATCTTGAGTGTATAAACAATATTATAAATAATAGAAATATATGCAGTAATCAAGTAAAACAACACACACACACACACACACACACATATATATATATATATATATATAAGTAGATTGTAGTTTGCTTGAAGCATTGTTGAAGAAAATTATAAGGTAAAATTAAAAGCCAAGAACAATGCGAGATTTTTTTTTTTATATAGAGTAAAATTAAATGAAAACAAAAGAAATAAATTTCTTTTTTTTTGTTGTTTGTTTTTTCTTTTTCACGCAAATTTTAACTCTAAACAACAGTAATTTTTTTTTTCCCTGTTGTTTTCAATGGTGAGATTTATAACACCATTTAAAACAACAGGAAAAAAAAAATTTACTGTTGTTTAGAGTTAAAATTTGTGTGAAAAGAAAAAACAAACAACAAAAAAAAAGAAATTTATTTCTTTTGTTTTCATTTAATTTTACTCTATATAAAAAAAAAAATCTCGCATTGTTCTTGGCTTTTAATTTTACCTTATAATATATATATATATATATATATATATATAAAATGCACCCTATCTTGGGTTGAGCATATTGAGAAGTGATATACAAATTACCATTAGTGTATGAAGCAATGCTTTATGTGTAAACAAATTGAGCTTAAGTATTTGGACAATGTCAAAACATTGTTAATTCATTGCCCGCATAGCAGCAGCCGAATAGTGCAATGGTAAGAAGCTCCAACTGTCATAGGGGCAGTTGGGTTTCGATCCTGGCTTGAGGTAGTTTGTCTCGCTGCACTGATGAGCTGTGAAACAGCGAAACAGTACTGTATGTGGATGACTATAATTATACATACATACATATATATATATATATATATATATATATACAATAATACATATAGTACTATATAGTCATAATAATTAGTGACAAATAGTGATATTTACAACTAGAAATAAAAATAGGTTTAAGGCTTTTAAAATTTTGTACTAGAATTGTCTGCAAGGTGCAATGGTTAGAGTACTTGGAAAAATCAATTGGTAAAGTGATATTCTCCTGAAGGTTTGAAGGTTCAATCTTCAGCGTGGGCGACCAAAAAATACTATTGCGAATTACTTAGGACCTCTATCCAGTCATGGCTGACAGAACGAGAGCATGCTACCCCCGTGAAGTAAATGAAAGGTTCTGTTTGAAATTCCATTTTCGAGTTCGACAAGATACATTGAATATCTGTTACCAAATACATTCTTTACCCAAATTTTAGTTAGGTTTGCAGCCATGTTTGGGTTTGTGTTCTTCAGTTGGTGATTGATCCTTAGCTAGCACCTTCTATCGTCTACTTGAAGTGTTATGTAGTTTCTCTGTATTATATTTTGAGGGAGAATTACTGTTTAGTATTTTCATTTTTCGATTTGTTTTAGTTTTGTTTTTTTAGTAGTAGATGTAAGGGCTTGACCAGCCGATTGTTCTGATCAGATTCACCAACCCTCCATCTAGCCAGGGTAAAGGCAAAAGTGATGTGTTGGGCAGTGGAGTTGCTTAATTCTGACCTCCAAATCCTTCAACCACCAGGATTCTGTCCTAACAGAATCATAAGTTGCCACTCACTGCTAACAGGTGGCCACATTGAGGAATTTTTACACTCTGCGATGGGGGAAATCAGCATATTCTAATGCTCTACTGACAATGGTTCAAACTAACGTAGGAAATTATGAAACTGAATGAACGTGTTAATTTCTTGAAGCATGCATCAGTTACTGGCAGGAATCGTTTTCATATTGGGATTATTAGCGTCTGTGTATATAGTTCTATGGTGTCTGAACTTGAAGAAGAAAAATCGACTTTATTTTATCATATGTTTTAGCTGAGAAGCTAAGAGCCACAGGTGCCATATCAGCAAGCAGGTTGATCATGTGGAAAATGCAGGGAGGAGAAAAATGTGTGTCAGCAAGTGTGCAAGTGAAGAGAATAAATATTAACAAAGTTGAAACAGGATTTTTAAAACTTATTTTTCATTTTTATAAAGAAGTCTCCCTTTTCAAGGCCGGGTTGGTTGGTTGATTGTTTTTGTTTTACGGCATATCAACTCTTTTCGGGTTATTTAATGCCAAATCCAAAGATTTTGAAGAAAAATATTTTTAATAGAATATATTTGTTGTTTTCACGTCAGTTTCTATTTAACCCATAGTTGGGACCCTAACAGGTACTACCACTCCGGGTCAGAGTGGACCTGGGAGCAATGGTAATTAAAGGGTGGCTCCACACTCCCCAAAGCCCACAAGCTGGGGCCTCACCACTGGATATAGTTTAAGGTCATATCCAGGACCCCCATTGAGGGACTTTTACCCTCTGCAGGGGGGCAGTCGGCGTATTCTAATGCCCCACCAACAGGGCCTCAAGGCCAGGAGACCACTCGAGAATAAGGGTTAATGAGTGTACAGTAGTCATTGGAAAAATATTGTAGTACTCGTTAGTAGTGGAAATTTGGTAAATTGAATTACTTAAGGGGATGTCTCATCAAGAACTTGTTTACGTTGGACTTGAAGATGACCATATTGTAATTAGTTGGAAAGCAGGAAAATGGAACAGAGTTCCACAGGCATGCAGTTCTAAGAAAGAACCTTTGTTCATGGAATCTACGTTTAGGTTTGGGCACAGATAAAGAATGGAGGAAATTATTAATAGTGGTTTAAGTTAGATGAGTTAGATGAATGTTTTTTGTGAAAGTTCAGTGAGGAAGGGGGCCATAGATTAGAGCACTTGCCACAAAAATAACGATAAGGCAGAGAGGCTCGCAATGTATCTTCTATGAGAAAAAGGTTGCAGGGAAGAGAAAAGGACAGCCTTCACTAAGCTACAAAGTTTATTTTAAACTCTGTCAAAGCAGGATAAGCTTCTTCTAGCAGTTCCTGCTCAGATGTGGCAACAGTACTCCATCCTTAGACGTAATTGACTCTTATACAGGCAGAGAACTGCATCAGCAGTGAGATATATACTGGAGCGGTAGAACGATCGCATCATTTTCCCAGCAGCCTTTGCAACGGATTTTCTAAGAATTTATGCTATTACATTTTAATTGTAATATATATTCAAGTACATTTCTGACAAGGTGGGAAGAATTGCTGTTTTCTATGTTGGAATCTATCCATACTTTTCATTTGCTAGTTTTTTAACTTTAAAAAGTATTTTTTTTAGCTCCTCACATCAAGTGCCTTTATGCCCTCCATGGAGCGATTTCCATTTAAAAAAAAACATAAGAAAATAATAATTTAATGTCTAATTATCGAAGTTACGTTGATACAAGAACATAAACAAAGTTAATTTTTTAGTTTTATTATTGCAGAAACAAAGAAAAAATGTTGAAAAAAAACGAGAAGTTTATCATACCTTTCGTCTTCGTGTTTTGATCATGAATTCACGTGCCAAATGAGTAGCTGGTTGCGGCTCCAAAGGTCGAATAATGATGCTTTTGTCCAGAGGGTCACCTGGTACAATCTGTAATACGAAAAACAAAAAGTAAACCCGGAAATAAATAAAACAAGTCAAACATGCTGGATCCCCCTTCACGAGTGAAAAATTTACTTTCACCATGACTAATGTTTGTGCAAAATTAAAAAAAAAATCCAAGGTGTAGTTATTGAAAAAAGTGCGAAAAAATGAATGGATGAACAATTTGGTGGCAATTTTACCCTTATAATGCCCTCTAAAGGGGGGGGGGGGCTACCAGAGTTATCCTGGAAAATCCATTCTAACAAAAACTTACTTAATAGTTAATAAAACATGTTATAAAACACGTTAAAATAGTTAATAAAACATGTAATTGTAATTTTATATATATATATATATATATATATATGTTGATTTTGTTCTGTTCTTTTTCTTCAAAGAACCATGTTGAATTGCATGTTAGGGACCTCTTCTACCAAACACTCATGTGGCCAGTTCCTTAGATTTGTTATTTACCTGCCAATGATGAAATACAGACATACAGAATGCCTGTCCCTGAGTATGTGTGCGCAAATCTGTCTCAAATCCAAATGAGTCAATGGCTGGAATGAAAGCTTTGATGGTATAAAGAGGGGATCCAGGTACTGGAGCATCTTGGGTCACATGACCTCTGAAGAATAAAAAATAATTTTAATTCATTACAGATTCAAAATTCGATTCCATTCACAAGTCTTCAGAATAATATGACATCAATAAAAAATTATTGCATATGTTTTGAAACTTTTCAGATCATCTAAAACCAGGATAAAATTATGACTGATCAATAATTTATGTTATACTTCCACTTTTTCTCGGAAACTACTGGGCTGATCTTGTTGAAATTTTGCATGAACCTTTGTTATGATAAGATACAGAAACTAAATATTATGGTAATGCAAAAATGACCGCAACCATATTCAACCAATTATTTACATAAAGCATTCATTCTAAGACAAAGGGATATAACTTTTGCCCGTTTTTAACGGGTGTGAAATGTCTAGTGTGTTAACGCTAATATGTTCATACAATTACAAATCAACATTTTTTCATCATCAAACTAGCTTAAACATTGAGCAAAATCCTATTGCTTCTCGATAAAACACACAAGAATAACACAGGCAAACAACTTCAACAGTTCATATAAGATTCGTTACAACAGCTAACACATTGAATTTTCTTACTATGATTCAGAACATAGTAGAGATTTTCTTTTAATAATAAATAAATAAAATAAGTTTTTACATGATCCAAATTTGATGGAAACAGAATTTGATAAGAGGGAAACTTAAAACCTTTTATTCAGCCTATCATTGCCAAAACACTAAGCCAACGAAATCAAAATCGCAGTAGCCAAAAGAAAAAAAAATCATACAAAAAAAGCATCATGAAAACATTGGTTTGCTATTGTTGGCTTATTATTAAAAAATTAAATACTTGTCTTGATTTGGAAATAAAAACGCATTAAAAAGGTCTTGAAAAGGTCATAAAAAAAGAAAAAGATTGTAAAAATCAAACGAAAATTTTTTGTTTTCTATCAGTTGTTTGTTATCTAAAAAATAAATATTTATTCAGGAAATTTATCTTACAATGAATGTTTTGTTTTCTAGATTTGAAGTTTTCGTAAAAATTGTCCAATAATTATTCATTATATTTTCTTCGTAACAACAAAAAGAATTTTTCATTGAATTATCTTCATAACAGAAATAATATTTTTCTCATTGAAAAAAATTGGCCAGTGTTTGCACAAAAAGAAAAAAAAAGTCACCAAATTTTTGTTTGGCACCTTTTTTTTTTTTACGTAAACTGATTGGGGAAATTCTGCACAAGTACCCATTTTTATTAATTGACTTCAACTATAACAATGATATCAATTAATATAAAAGTATTAACAACAAAAACACAAATGAGTCAAATTACAAACCTTCTACGAGCAAGGACTGTATAAACAGCAGACACACAATCAGCAGGAGCCATTACCTCCACGAAATAATATGGCTCCATCATACGTGGAGTTGCCTGTAAAAAAAAAAAAAAACAACACATTTTTAGAAAAAATTTCATACTGATTAACCTGACCCAAAGTCACGTTTGCATCTTCTGACAGTTTACATTAAGCAGATGGAAAAGTTGCCAGAAAAAGTAAAAAAAAACCACTGCCAAACAATAAATTCAAAACATTGAAAACAAAACTTTAACACAAAAAGATAAAACTTACCATAGGTTAATTATATGAAAGAGATCTTTTTTTCTCTAGAAGTATATTTCAAACAAATAAGTTTATTTTTGTTAATATTGTAAATAATAACCAAAAAAACTTACTACTATTAACATTATGCCTTTGTATCCCCTCAATGTAAATATCCCCAAGAAACTTAACAAGACGCAAAGTCCCACCCCTACACAGTAGAGATCCCTAGATGTAAGAAAGCCTTCTGCTCAAATAGTTCCTTCCCTAGAACTGCTAGACTTTGGAACTCCCTTCCGGTTTCCTGCTTCTCAAACTGTACAGACATGCAGAAGTTCAAGTGAAATTTGAACATACATTTTACTGCTCAACTCTCTACATAGTATCCCTGCAACTTATGTCCCTGATAGTAAACCCCCTACATCAAATTGGCACTGTGCCTTGTTTGGGGTAGAAAAAAAAAAAAAACTTTCACCAAATGCATTAAAATTTAATTTTCTACCACCCTGTATACATTTAAAGTCCGGAAACTGATTGTGAAAGTTATCATGGTGTTTCTACAGATAAAAACACAGATAAAAATCACATTCCAAATAAAAACTGTTTGATAGAAATACATATCAAACAAAATCCTCACCAAAAATTAGGAAAAATTTTCAAGTAGAAATAAAAATCAATCTTATATTTAAGAAAAATGTTAATATTTGCCAAAGTCATAGACTGAATTATCTCCTTGGTTTTCATATAACCCTCCAAAATTACTTAATACAATTGCAATTTTTAATAAGATCAATTTTTACTTTTAATTAAACTTTAATTTTAGTAATTTTTCCTAACTTTTGGTAAGGATACTTATTGTTGCCGGATATGCAAATATATTGAAGATTTTTTTTATTTGGAATGTAATTTTCATCTGTGTCTTTATTTGTACAAGCACTTTTATCATCTCTGAACCTACGAGATGCCTTCAATAAGTTTCCAGACTTTTTGTACAAGCATTTAAAATTGTCATAGACTCTTGAAAAATCAGTATGTTATTGTTATACATCTTATGAGATGACTGACCAATTTTTATGATTTCAGGTTCAAATGAACAACTACAGCAGGAATCGGAATACACCCTACTAAAGCCTGATTGTCACAGCTGGCTAAATTTAAAAAATGCAATCTGTATGTGAGAACACTTTAAAAGAATGATATGCAATAAAATTGTTTTAAACTTGGAAAAAAATGCCACAGAAATGTATAGAATGCTTCAGATTGCCTTTGGACCATCTTGCATGAATTGAGCATCAGATTTTGAGTGGCATAAGAGATTCAAGGAAAGCAAGGAGTCTGTGAGGTATGACGAGCGATATGGGAAGAGTAAGAAAGTCAGAATACCAGAGTTGATTGGTCAAATAAAGAATTTCATGGATGAGGACTGTTGTGTGCCTATAGAGACAATAAGTGCACAGTTTGATATTCGTGTAGGACCTGTACAGAAAATTATTCGCGAGGAACTGAAGATGCGGAAGATTTGCACAAACCTTGTCCCAAGGGAGCTTCATACTTGTCACAGACCATTTAACTAAGATGGGCATCAAGACAGTTCTTCACCCTCCTTATAGTCCAGACCTTGCTCCTTGTAACTTTTGGTTATTCCCTAAGCTCAAGGAAAACTTTAGAGGCTGTTGCTATGAGACAATTGAAGAGATGAAAGGGGCTGTGACACAAGGGTCATTGACACGCTCACACAAGAGGACTTCCATAAGGCCTTTCAAAAGTTGTTGGAATGGTACAAATGCAATGCAGCCGGAGGAGATTACTTCGAAGGAGACCAGAGTTTCATATGTGTACTATTAATAAAAATGCCTGTATAAAAAAGTCTGGAAATTTATTGAAAGCATTTTGCATTATTGCTTAATTGACTTCATAGAACAAAAATGAAAAAGGAGGGAGGGTTGCCTGATAAATAATAATAATAATACAAAATCCTATGGGACATGGACATACAGATGGACAAACCCATCCAAGCAAGAAGACCAGATGTCGTAATAACTAACAAGAAAGAAACATCCTCTCAAATCGTAGACTTTGCAGTCCCATCTGACCACAGGGTGAGTATGAAAGAAAAGGAAAAAACGAAGTAAGTACACAGAGCTAGCCAGAGAGTTAAAAGGGATTTGGATGATGAAGAAAATCAAAATAGTACCGATAATAGTAGGAGCACTAGGAACAATTCCGAAAAACTTTGAAAAAAAAAAAAAGAATGTCAGAAATTGAAATCAAAGGAATATCTGCAAAAGTACAACGACTAACGATAATGAAAACGACTGAAATATTAAGGAAAACCCTTGACTGCAGAGAATAATACAAGACAATATAACGAATAAGCGTTACAAGGAATGAAGAACACCGAAACTGCATATTTACAAGTTCTACACCCTCCCATCATGCATCCCCCCATTGTTTCATCACCGTTTCCCCCCAATAAAAAAGTGATACCAAAGGCCCGAGAAGGGCACATAAGGACTGAAAGACCGAGGAGCGAGCGCCAACCAGACCTCAGCTGGACAAGCACAAAGAGAACTGGGACCTTGGGGAGGCTGAGTGCCACTCAAATTCCAGTATAAACCAATGGCCACTACCAGCGAGAAATCAATGGTAAGCGGCTGTTGCGATGATGCAAATTCATTTGCAAATGCTATCGAAGGAGGTGGAGAGAGCTGGAAGTCTGGGGAGACTTGTTGTCACTCAGCTTCCAGAGAACATCACAGGTTCCCAATCAGATCGTTTGTTGACCTGTGTGAAAGCTCCATGTGAGCCAATAATAATAATAATAATAATAATAATAATAATAATAATATTGACTTATCCTAAGTTCAGGTGAGAGCATGCTTGCGAGTTAGTCTAGGGTAACTTTTTTTTTCCTCTTATAAATTTTCAAGATTTATCATGAGCAGGCAACATTTATACTAGTCCTTGTGTATGGTTTTAAGGAGAGAAAAAAAAACTGAATACAGTTTCAGAACATTAAAAGTATACAGATAAATAAAAAATTAAATATTAATGCATTTATTAAAAGTTATTTGTTATATATTCCCCCTCCAGATTTCTGTGCTGTTAAAATTACCAGACCCATAAATTGACAGATGTAAATATAAAAAATATTAATGTTCCTATTTATTTCCTTCCTACAAGGGCAAAGTTAGACACAAGGTCAGTTTAAAAATAAAATGGAAAATCCAGCTGTCCAAAAAGGGGTACTCTGGACTGGAACAAAAATAAAAGTTACCTCCGACTAAACAAACTTTTTCTTTTACTGATTGAGAATAGAGTAGACTATGTCTAGCATCAGAAAAAACACTACACTTTGTTCCAAGCCAAAATTTTTTAATTTCTTGAAATATTAGGCATAGTGCATTAAAAGATTTTTTTTATATTTTAGAAGGCTGTAACAACGAACTAAAAGAAATGTCTAAAACTGACCATGAGAAAAGCTGAGTAGGCAACTCTTCTGGCTGTTGGAATAATCTGGCCACCGCCTCGATGGATTGGTTCCCCAGCAATCACAGCATCAAGGATTTTGAATTTCACATTACGAATTGCTGAAAAGAAAAAGACAAGATTAAGATTACAATACTGAGGAGCAGTTGGGGAAATATGGTGCTTTGTGCATTATAATTAAATATCTAAAAAAAATTTTTAAAAGCACTTTAAGTAAAAATACTATTACTTGATTACATATGTTGAAATTTAGTAAAAAATTAAAAAAAATGGTACAGTAGAAGATCTTCTAGAAATATTTTTTTACAAAAAAAAAAAAATAAATAAAAAATACAATCGATCCACCATTTTCTAATTTGAAATAATGAAAGTGAAGTAAAAACAAGGGAGATAAGTTAGTCTATCATATGAAATTGATCATATAAAAGTAAACTGCTCAATCTACATTATTTAATAAATTTTATTCTTCCTTGTAACTAATTTTTTTACCCAATCATTTTTTTGTGATTTCTGGAATTTTTTATTAATTTCAACATGACACATAATTACGTAGGTGTCTGTACTTAAAATGCATTTTTTTGATATCCAATTATAATGGATAAGCACTGGAAATATTTTCAAAAAATAAATAGCATGAATGTTATAATAATGCAAATGTGTCCAATATGAAATATTAACGAATTACCTCCTTTGAAACTCAATATTTCTAAGTCTCGAGAAACATGGTGCTCACTTTGTTATCAATAAAAATTTTTGAAATATCTCATACTCTTTGTCCTCATTTCAATAATCTGACTAAACTTGAGGGAAGAAATACACTTGCTGATGAAAAATAAGGCAAGGTTCAACTGCCTAAACAGGAAGTGTCAACATAAGAAGTTGTGGACACAATATGCCAAAAGAATGCGGCCATATTAAGCTGGAGAGGAACGAGGAAGAACAGGGATATGCCAAAAAAGGTGTGATAGTATGAGAATGTCCAAAATGTTACATCTCTGAATTTTTGAGCTGAGGATTGGTTATTCGTATTATTTGGACTACTGTTCTCATCTTGAGTGTCATTTTTATAACGTTTCAGTCGATGTACCCTTCGGCCTTCTTTAGGTTATTTTCTTGAACTAGAAGAATTTAGATAGAATTTCGAATGGAACCAATTCTCAGTGTGGGTAACTGAAAAATACAATTGTGAATTACTTAGGACCTCTATCCAGTCATGACTAATAGAACGAGAGCATGCTATCCTCGTGAAGTAAATAAAGGGTTCTGTTCGAAATTCCGTCCAAATTCCTGAGTTTGACAGAAACAATCTACGAGATACACCTAAAGAAGGTCGGAGGTTACATTGGCCGAAATGTGAAAATGACATTCAAGATGAGAACAGTAGCCTGAAGAATCCAAAAATGCCCAAAATGTTATTCAACCACTATGATTCTTGATCAGTAAGTAACTGGTTAGAGATCAACCAAAGTTTTGTCCCTTGCGTGCCCTCCAAATGACTACAATTCTCACTCTAGTCATTAATCTCATCTCAAACAATAAAGATACATTATTATATTTTTATACACAAGCGTTTGTCATAATTTGGTTCTTGTCCAGAATTCTCCCTATATATAAAAAAAGAAACAAAAATCTGTAAGATATTTATACATTAAATGAAACAAAAATATCATACTTCAAAAATCATGTAAATAGATCAAGCACTTTTATTTCTCTAAAAATTATTTTTAAGTGATTAATGAGAATTTGTAGGTACAGTAGAACCCCGGAATATGACATTAATCCATTCCAGGGTTAATGAAATCGCTGTATGGCGGGGCCTAAGCAAAATTTCATACAGTACATATTAAAAATTAGTAACAAAGTACAGTATATAACACACATGTATATAATCAAATAACATAATAAATAACACCGTAAGGTAGCGCAAATACTGTAACCATGGTCCGGAAAAACACCATATTCCACATCCTATCCCAGGACCACCGTATCCTGGGGTTCTACTCTAATCACAGCATAAATCTAAGTATGAATTATTTGTTGTTTAAGATTTTTTTTTCAAAATGGTGGGCAAGACAATCACTCCTCAGATACTCATTAAATTTGATTTTCACATTTATTATGAAATATGATATTTTCATTTCCTCATGAGTATGTACTTCATACGCATTTTTCTTTATTTTTGAGTTTTTAATATGGGGGGAAAATCTGGACAAGAACTTGTAATTCTTTTAAGCACAATAGCAATATACTGCAGCAGTGTGATATCTATATCAGATATATGTTGGTAAAACAACATTGTGGATTACAATGGGAGTGAAATAAATAGGATATTATATCCGGGTGGCTATACAGCAAAACAGAGATGCAACCTGTATAAATGGTAAAATAACACCCAGTGTTTATAGCAAAACAAGGATGTGACATGTATAAGCAAAAAAAAATATGTCCAATGCCTACAACAAAAACAAAGACGCTATCTGCATAAAAAAAAAAAAGATATACATCTGGTTACTATATAAAACAAATATACAACTATGCAATATAAATTGATAAAAAGGAGCATTAGATAGCTTCTCTTTCTGGCCAGGGACAACACAGTGAGTGGACTCATTCCATAGCTTTTCTTTCACCCCCCCCCCCTCTGTCTGATCCTGGGGCTCAACAAGAAAGATTTCAACATGATTAAAGCTATATATCTCTCATATATTAACTTTTTCACTTTCCTTAGAAACAGGACATTCATCCATGAAGTCTTCCCTCTTCTGTACTATTGGAACATTTACTTAACACCATATGGAATTTCTAACCTTATGTTACTCATGGACATATTCATTTACTAACACCCTTCTCTTTCATTTAACGAAGACGACTTAATAAAGTTGTTTTAAATTTTAGAATGAGACTTTTATATTTCTCTTATTGCAGTTATCATCGTTGTTTTATTAACAAGAATAACAAAATTGTCCTTTTAATAACTTTATTTTACTGTAAACATTTTGTTTACAGATAACCTTTAATAGAAAGACTTCTTTTACAGCTAGCCAGTGTTAGGGAGAGAGAGAGAGAGAGAGAGAGAAAAACAAAGCTAACACAAAATTAATAATTTTAGTTTGAATCCGAAAATATCTTTACATATTTTCACACCATAAAGTGCCACATTTGAACTTTTGTGATTGTTACAAGACTTGTCATTCTATTCCACAAGAAGATTCTGAACTAGAAAAAAAATTTAATTGAATATGCAGTCAGTCGCTCTTCTATCCAGACAAGTTCTGTCAATGTGCATTTGAATTTCCATGTCTACAAATACACACATCGACATATCCCCCCCCTCCTACCAAACACACCTGCGTACAGACACACATCCCTCATATATTAACTTTTTTCTTTTTCTTACAAACAGGACATTCATCCTTCATATATGAATTCTTCTGTCTTTCTTATTAATAAGAGATTTATTTTACACTATATGGAATTTCTAACCTTTTGTTATTCATGGACATAGTCATTTCTTTTCTGTTAAACATTAAACCAAACTTTAGACATACTATGTGAAAATGATAAAACTTACGTTCATCGCAAAGGGGGCCTTCACGTGTGGCCCACTGGAATCCTTGAACAATGCTGTCTTTTACAGAAACCAATAAATTTTTGTCAACCTGAGAAGAACAAAGAAATCTAGAATTAAGATTCCCTATAAATAATATAACAGAAAGAAAAAGATCTATATAAATAAAACAGTAGATGTAAGTGTGTCTGTGTATGTAAATATTTAACCAATAAACTCTTTAACTACTGGTCACATAACACGGAAATTAGCAGGAAATAGTAATCTTACACCAATGATGGTTTATAACAAGTAAAATCTTTGTTTGGAATGGATGAATAACGCATACAAAAGTCGGCAAGTTGAAAGGCAAAGTATTCATTTCAGCATGACAACATGTTTGTATTAGTTTGCGTATGCGTAAAACTAATCATAGCTAAAAGTGGTTTACTTTTGAAACTTTCTTATCTGTCTGTTAGATTAGCTCAAACAGTAGAGAAAGCAGCTCGAGCACTAAATGTTTTGATTTCAATTATTCAATATAGAATTGGCTCTAATAATAAATATGAAATCTGCATGAATAAAAATATATTAAAATGCATTTTACGACCGACTAGGTCAGGTCATACCCCCCCCCCCCAATAATAAAGTATTTGCCTTATTTGGACTATTCACAACACTTAAGAGTCATCGGTCTTCTTGAACTAGTAATTACTACCATATATGGCATAATCATGTTGATATACTGGTTCTCATTAGATCACCAAAGTTAAGCAATATTGAACCTGGTCAGTATTAAAACGGGTGACTATTTTGGAATACAAGGTGCTGTATGTGCTCTTTGTTTGTCTTGGCATTGTTTTTAATCAACTTGGCACATGAATCAAGCAGTGCAGATTCAGGGGAGGTGTGGGTAGAGATGGCACAACGCTTGCTTCACAATTACATGCATAGCTACCCTTACAGGAGGGTATCCATTGCTTCTAGAGATTGAACAGAGCCTATAATTACTGTAAAAAAAAAAAAATAAGAATCTAATTTTAAGTTAACTTGTTGGTCTTTTGATTTGGAGCAAAATGTAGCATCTGTAGTGATTTCATCTTTTCTGTCCTCCGTTAGTGTAGGAGACATCCTTTTAAACAATTTTTTTTATTTTTACTTCAATTCAAAGTACCCTATTTTTAAGAGTTGGATTCTCCCCATATTAAATACAGATCTTTTGTTTGATTCTGCTCTCAGGGGTTGCAAGTAAAGGGATTTGTGTTGACAATATTTCAAGTTCAAATGAAAACAAACAAGTAGTTTTTAAATTTTTTTAATTTAATCTTTTCAAACATTTTTTATTTTTTTTTATTTAAGCTGTTCAAACATTTTTTTTTAATTTAATCTTTTCAAATTTTTTTTCTAATTTGTTCCATTTCTTCCTCTGCGCTGTCATTTGTTTATGATGATAATATTAATTTACTTATTTATTCAAACTTTGTGTTCTATTCTTTTACCGGAAATAAGAAGGCTCAACATTTGCAGGATGCCAACCGGTTATCCTCACTGATCATGACTCTTAGATTTTTCTTCTGAGCTCCACAACTTTTATATTTGTTCATCATCAATTTTTGTATAATTTTGTTCATGTATCTAGTAATCCAAGACTTAAGGTTATTTTTACCTTTAATCCAGTCACAGAGATAGTGTTTATCTATTTCATTATGTAGAAAGATTATACGTGTTTGACGTTTAAAATAAAAATGTTAAGCACCATTTGCTTCCATGACTGTTATTTCTAACGCTTAATACCAACTAAGAAACGAGCGGAGGACAAAGTGTAACCATTAACAGATTTATTAAACAACTTACAAATTAAATGGTAAGGTAGAAGCTGCTGGATATGTGATGATTAAAGTATGTAATGCGAAACACGTTTCGTTTATCTCTCAAACTGTCATGTTCGATGGCTCTATTTTAAGAGCGATAATTCTGCTTTCTTTGGTTCGAGTGAAATAACTATTATTTTTTTTTACACTATACCTAACAATACTCAAACATCAAGCCTTTCAGTACCTACATTTAATGAATGTTATTCATTATTTAAACATACAGAACATAATACGAGAAGTTAAGGCATTGATTCTCCAAACACAGTGAACACAAAATTTATGCTGAATTTGTAATTTCACAGTTAAAAAATAAAAGACTAATTTTTTTTTCTTCTTACCTCAGAAGGCAAAGTATCATCCACAAGAATGTTTGGGCCAGTAGCATCAGGGCCAAAAGCCCAAATAGATCGAGCAGCCAACAAATCCCAGTCATACTTTGTCTGGAAGAACTCTCCTAACCTTTTCCGGGGCCACGTGATTTGCACAACTTCATTTTCAATATCTTCAGCCAATCCTTTCTCTAAAGGTTCTGCAATCATGGTTATCTTGTTCCTAGAAAAAAAAAAATATTGAGCATTTTTTTTACTCCTATTGCACAATTATTCATAAAATATAAAAATTTATCTTTTTAGTCACATGTGTATAACCAGAATAAACACTTTACATATAATCAAGAAATCTATTTACCCGTACATAGAATAGCATTGTCACATCTGGGCTGGTGCACCAACTAGTAGACTCTCCCTCTTGGATAGGATGCAAAAGAAAGTTTGTAACCTAATAGACGGTGCACTGTCTACCAAGCTCTAGCCTGTGTAACATCACCGCAATATTGTATTTTTATGCTTGTTTTACAAGTACTTCAATAAAACGTGCTGCAATGAACTTACTACACTTATACACACTCAACATAAACATCTCCGACTCACTTAACTAGCAGCAAAATTTCAACCCATCACTGTAGAGGTGTAAACGTGTTGCACAACATGTTTTGATGGTGCATACAAATTGCAAAAATTGCAGATTACAGATGCTTAGTCAAGGGAAGAAAGGGGGCACAGAGAACTGAAAATGTCTCTAACTGGAGTCAGACCACCCAAGAAATATTTTCTTTGTTTGAAGTAAAATAAGTATCTCATTCAACTGGGAATCATGCTGGGACTGACCTATTTGAGAAAAGAGATGTCCAAGATTATCTACAGATAAATCCATATGAAGGGAAACAGTGTTGGATATTATCTTCAGTGAATATCTTGAGTTGTCAACTTCTGGGTGGTTGAATCAGTCATGGGTGAAAAAATGTCAGGAGATGGGAAGGGGTGGTGATCAAAGTAGGCCTTATGGAAGACAACAAGACTGGACGTTTGACGTAGGCAGTGACTTTTTCTGAGGGCTGCCACACAGTTGGGCCAGTGTGCCTCTCTTAGCAGATTGAGTTCTTGGGGTTCTTGGCTGAAAAACTCTGTTAATGAGACTTGTGCATTTTGATTTGGTTGGGCAAAACTCTCACTTTGCAGATTTGCTGTTTGACTTAGGAAAACAATTAACACTTGTAATCTTCAATGAAATAAACATCTATCATTTGTTCATAAACTGGATTTGTGATTTTTGTTTGAAAGAAGAATTCCTTTGTGTAGCACTGATTGAATTGAACAACAACTTTGGACCAGAACACCAAGTGGATGATCACGACCTTACTCATGTTCAAGGCATATCACCACTTGGACGTAAGGGGCTACTATTTGGGACCATGCTTCGGAAAAGTGAACAAGATGGTGGTTTATGTTACATTTAAACTTCTGCATATCAGTACAGTCAGGGAAGCAGGTAGCAGGAAGAGAATTCCAAAGTTTAGCTGTTCGAGGGAAGAAACTATTAGAGTAGAAAGCTTTCTGGCACTTGGGACCTAAACAGTGAAGAGGTGTGATTTTGTTGTTAAGTGGGTTTGTCAGGGATATGTACATTGATGGGACAAAAGGACAATGAATTCATAAGAGCACATTCCATTGAAATACTTGTAAAACAAACAAGCAACATTGCAGTGATGGGACAGGGGTTGGAGCTTAGTTGACAAAGTGGGACCTATTTGATTCAAAACCCTTTTTTAGACCCTATCTAAGAGGGAGAGGCTAGTGGTAGATGTGGTAACAATACTCCATGCATGGGTGAATGGTGGCCTTATAGAGATCCTATTTACAATGCCTCCCCACGGGACAGAGTTAGACACCGGGGTCGTTTTTTAATGTGGAGAAAAGGAACAAAAATAAAAATTGTCTCAGTCGTGAAGGATTTCTCCTCCACTGACAGAGAACAAGAAATAGAAGTGCAGCATCTGAAGAACAGATACTACACTTTGATCTTGTCCCGAAGGCCAAGAGTTTTGGTGGCCTTATAGAGATACAGGATACTCTCAGTTGTGGGTAGTCTACCAGCTCGATAGAGGGAATCCACCATCTTTGCAGCAGCCTTTGCAATGTCCTGAATGTATTTGTTCTAGTTCATGTTGCCCGCAAATGTTAGGCCGAGGAGTTTGAAGGAACAGTTCTTAGGTAGAATGTTATTTGTCATGGATAGCTGTGTAGTGAATGCACAAATGCATGCTCATAGAAATACCTAGATGCCAGAAGATTTTTTTTTTTTTTTACTCTAATAGTTTTGGACTACTGCCTGTTGTTAAAATTTCCTGCCTGTTTCCCCTCGACAGCACCAAAATGCAGGAATTGAAATGTAATATGAACAAACATATTGCTATCTAACTCCCTACACTGTTCACTCTCTCCCCTTATAAATCTGGCTCCCATCACAGTAGTTCCTTATAATTCAGTAGCAATATGTCTTGCTTGGGTGATGTGTGATGATGTGAAAGACAGAGGGGTAAGCGGTCACTACTGCATGCGTCCACTACAAAAAAATAATGGTTACATGTGGGCACGAATCTGGAACAATTTGATTTCGAGGCAAGGGTCGTAATTACGCAAAGTAGGCACTTTTGGTAGTCCAGAATGGCCGAGTAAAAAAAGCGTGAGATTTTTCCTCAAAGATCAGTTCATTTTAGGATGCCACGTTGTCTGCGTGTGTTTTGGACGGGTGTCTTTTTATTTCATTTTAGTGAATAGAAGGAAGAAGAATGACCACTTCTGCTGATATTAAGAGTGAACACCTTCCCTGTTGTTGGTGAAGAAGATTAAAAAGAAAGATGCACATGCCACTCTTGGATGCTTGTTTCCATGGCTGTTATCACAGGCCTATCAACCTTTCTTGGGTTATTTAATGTTGAATCGATTCATTTTGGTAAATTTTTTATGCTTCAAGTTCTTAATATCTTCAAATATTTATTCATGGTGTTTGGTTTGATTGTTTTGCAGATAAAAATTGTTGTTTTTGTTTTTGGCTTTACAGAACATGATTGAGCTTTGCAAAATGAACAAAAAAAAAATAGCAACAAAAATGTTTGGTGCATTTTAGGTCAGGAAACAATTATCTTCAGAGAGCCTGATCTGGTAGCACCAGAATTTTATAGAGAAAGTTAATTTGTGCTGCTCTGGCCAACATGCAACCCACATCTGATGTGGAAACGACATGTTGAAGAAGATTTTACTTTTTTTCTTCTCAATCCTTCAATCTATATATCTATAAAAGTGAAAGTGTCTGTCTGTCTGTGTACATTTCCCTATGCAATAACTCTGTCAATTTTCTGTCTAGACTCGAAATTTGATATATAGAGTACTGAAATTTTGGAAAATCTTTGTAATCCATTTTCGGCCAGAAATTTGGCTGTTAAGAGGTCAAAGTTCAATGATTTGATCTTTGAGAACTCTACCAAACTCCTCTGACAATTTTGGGTATAAACAATTGAAATTTTTTATATAGTATACGGTATAACTGGAAATATTCTCTCTATCATTAAATCATTTCTCTCTGATAGGCTCATAAGAGTAGTGGTTGATGGACAAAAATCAGAGGCCTGCAGTATTAATGCTGGAGTCCCTCAAGGGTCCATCCTGGAAAGATGGTGGGATCCTTCTACCGCTCCAGAAGATATCTCACTACTGATGCAATTCTCTATCTATATAAAAGCCAAGTACGTCCAAGGATGGAATACTGCTGCCATATCTGGGCAGGAGCTGCTAAAAACAGCATATCCTGCCTTGACAGAGTACAAAATAGACTTTGTGGCTTAATGGGGGATGCCCTTTTCTCTTTCCTGCAACTTCTCTCCCACAGAAGAGACGTTGCAAGCCTATCTTTGTTTTATCGTTATTGCCATGGCAGGTGCTCGTCTGAACTCCAATCTCTGGTCGCCCCTCGCCAATCTTTTACAAAAAACACCCGTCTAGCTAAATCCACTGTCAAAAACTTTCCCCACTCTTTATCTATGCCTAAATCAAAACGTAGATTCCATGAACAAAGCTTCTTTCTTAGAACTGCACGCCTGTTCCGTCTGACTACAACTTGGATAAGTCCAACGTAAACAAATTCCTGATAAACCGCCCCCTTAAGTAGACACTTTAAATATCCACACTAACATAATGTACGTACAATAGCCCTTATCCCTGAGTGGCTTCCGGGCCTTGATAAGTGGTGATCATCTTGTAAAAAAAAAAAAAAAAAAAAAAATGTTAAGGGGCCATAATAGGGGTATAAGTTAAAAAAAAAATTGACCTTTGTGGTCTCTACCAAATTACTCAGACAATTTCTGGTCTAAAATTTGTAATTTTACATAAAGGGTATTCAGAGATAGGGCAAGCTTTTTAATCGGTTTGAGTCGAAAATTTGAGCTACCAATATATATATGTATGTATGTATGTTTGCATGTCTGCCTAAAACTTTCAACAGAGGCTATGGACTTTCACAAGATCAGTATTGTTTTGAATCTCGACCCTTCAGACAACAAATGCTGAAAAATTGGCTAAAAACATTTCTTCACCCTCAACTGGGCACTTTTCTACAGGGTCGCTTTTTTCGCCGATATTTTCGAAAGTCATCCCCTCTTTTAGATTGTCTAGCCTTAATTTAAACCTATGTCACTTCCGGTTTGGCGGTGGTCGTAACAGCAAAGACGTCACGTTTTTTCCCCCTTCGCGGCATGGGTTTGAGCCTGCCTTCCTACTATCACGTTTTTTTTTTTTTTTTTGCTCAACATACACCTCCAAACACCCGGGCAACGCTGGGCTGAAATGCTAGTTCATTAGAAATGTAAAACCTGTAATTTTGTGACTTGTTTTTTTGTTAATTTATCTAAACTAGAAATATGATTTCCTATCTACTAACGCTCGACTGAATAAAATTACAACTCACTTTTTGTTTGGAGTTTCAGCAAAACATTTCAAAGATGACGTTTCCACAACTGTCTCACAGAAAGACACCACTGGATCAGCAACCTTAATATCTAGAAAGGAAAATTAGAACAAACTAAGAAAAATAACAGAGTAGAAGATATTAAGTTTGAATAAAACAAATTGAGAAATAATGGTAATAAAACAAAACAAAAAAATTTAAGTAAATTTATAGAAATTAATAAACAAAATATTGAACAAGATTTGATTTCTGTATAAATATTGTATATGTTCTGTTCAATGATTTATCTATTATCTTAAGGTTGAGTTGAGGAAAAAAGAGAGATAACCAAAGAACGATGAGAAACAAATCTATAAATATAAAAGCGAAAATGTATGTGTGTTCGCTTTTTCTGTATGTCTACAAAAGGCTTCTTTCAGAGAAGCGGTCGCTCGCTTCTCAACCTTTTAAAACTTTTTATATCACATATAAATCGTAATATCTCACAGTTAACAACGAAGCTCGCCTGTCTATTTAATTTGCTCGATTTCGGGAAGATAAATATTCAAGATTTGTCGCTCGCCGCATGTGGGTTAATCTTTTTCCTATAACATCTTGTGGGAAAAAAAAGCGTTCAGCAGTAAATGAAATCCCGCAGTCAAACTTGACCTCATTAACTCATTAAAACGCGCACCTACCAAATCCAAGTAATTAAATAAGTTCAAACGTGTTTCTGTTAGCATGTCGTGGTGGGGCAATGGTTAACGTCTCACACTTTTTTTTTCATACTTTAATTTACAACTTTGCTTCAACGGTTTGGGTTCGATCCTCATACTTACTTTTTTTTTTAACCACCCCCCTCCACACCCTGGCAACGCCGGGTACCCCTCGCTAGTACTATTGATAATACAAACAATGATAATCATAAATTTGGTTCTTCTTCGTTACTAGTGGGGGTAACCGGCGTTGCCCGGGTGTGGAGAGATGGTGTAGTAAGGACATTGAGCAAGGGCCAGGCGTAAAATATAGCATGGCTACCCGATGGAAAAATAAAAGAAGGGATAAAACAAATGGAAAAAAAAAATCACAAAAAATAACCCTGTTTAAATGTTAAGACTTTATTAAAAAAATCAGAAAAAAAAAACAGTCCATTATATGAGCGCGAACGTGATGGAAAAATAAAAGAAGGGAAAATAAAGAAGAAGCGAATGAAAAAAATGGCATAAATAACCATTTAAATGCTAAAACTTTTTCAACAATTTGAAAAAGAAAATGTTATGTGGACGTGAAACCTGAAGCTTATGACACGGCATTGATAATCACTGCTCGACGATGAAGTCAGCGAAGTAACATTGTTTTTTTTTCCCTATTTAAACCAATTCAAGAAAGAATGTTATTCACGCATGCTAACCTCCCTCATTACAAATATCTACTTCTATAAATAATTTACCGTTTTTTTTTCTGATTCTCACATAGTATTCTTTTTTTTCTTTTTTTTTTTTTTTTATTGCAATTTCACCCCAAAGGCACATTGCCACTTTGCTGTAGTGGGCTACTATCAGGGACATAAGCTACAGGGGTACTATGTGGGGAGTTGGGCAGCAACATGTCGGTTCATGTTACAATTGAACTTCTGCATGTCAGTACAGTTGGGAAAGCAGGAACTCGGAAGGGAATTCCAAAGTCCAGCAGTTCTGGAGAAGAAACTACTGAAGTAGAAGGCTCCCTTACATCTAGGGATCTCAACTGTGAAGGGGTGGGATTTTGCTGTTTTTCGGGTTTGTCGGGGGTACTTACGTCAAGGGGGGCACAAGTGCTTGCAGTTTGTCAGAGCATTCACTATTGAAATACTTAATTTAATTTAAATTCGACCACGACATTGCGCTTTCAGATGGTATCAGTCTGGACCCGGTCCGATGCTGCTGAGAAAAGTTTTAGCGAGTGGTAGTGGGCAGGCAGGCAGGCTTGAACCTATGACGCGAAGGCAGAAAAGAAACTGAAAGAAAACCTGACTCTTACCTTTACTCCATAACGCGACCGGAAGTGTAAAGCGTTCAAATTTAACGTACTCAATCAAAAAGATGATTTGCAGAAATCGCGTTACTTTTAAACATCCCACAAAGGTCGTTTTTAAGGGGGGGGGGACCAAAAAGGAAGCACTCTGGCAGTATTCAAATAAATAGTAATTGTTTCAGTATGAAGGGTTTCCCCTACATTGACCAAGGATGAATTACAGAACAGATACTACCCGGCTTGAGGACCGGGAGTTGGCGGTTGCATTTGAATAGTTTCGCTTTATTTATACAAAAAAGACAAACAAGCACTCGAAATGAGGGAATTTTTTTAAAAACTCAAGCAAAAAAAAAAGATAGAGACAATGTCCATTTGCAAATCTGAGATATTACAATCTAGGAAGTATAAGAAAACTTCTCCTGGAATCTAACCGACACAAGAACCCCAACGCAAAAAGCCTTTCGTGGACATACACAAACACTTGCGCTCATTTTGCCTTTTATGTATTAGACTAGCGGGGGTACCCGGCGTTGGCCGGGTGTTTAGAGGTGTGTGTGTGTTGGGGGCGGGGTAAATCAAAACAAAAGAATAAGCAAAGTAATAACCCTGTTTAAATATTATATAAAAAAAATCAAATGAACATGATACAAATGTTAAAATTTCTTAAAATCGGAAAAACAAAAACTAAAAAAGAAAACACGAATGTGATGGAAAAAAAAAAAAAAAAAAAAAACGAACGTGATGCAAAACAAACAATGTTAAAAGATAAGCAAAAAAAAGTTTTGGGAGGGAGGTAGGCTCAAACCCGAAGCCTTGAAGTTTATAGTCTGATGACATAGCATTACGCCACGAAGCCAGGGACTTTAAAGAGTCGAAGATAATGATTTAAAAACGAAGGTGGTTTTCTAGGTCAAATATCACGCCATACCAGCAGCAGGACCAAAGGAAACAAAATTCACAGTGCGAATTTTGTTGTAAGATAAAAGTGGCCGAAATAAAAGAAATTTACGACATCGTTTTGTAAGTGTTAGATATTATGATCTCGGTAGCATATAAAAACTTATAAGAATGAGCGACGAACCCGAGAAGCAGCCGGAAAAAAGCCTTTGTTGGACATACAGAAAAAATGCACACACACACAAACACACACATTTTCGCTTTTATATATATAGACTAGCGAGGGGTACCCGGCGTTGCCCGGGTGTTTGGAGGTGTGTGTGGAAACTCTGGGGGAAGGGGGTAGTTAAAAAAAAAAGTAAGTATGAGGATCGAACCCGAACCGTTGAGGCAAAGTTGTAAATTAAAGTGTGAAAAAAAAAAGCGTGAGACGTTAACCATTGCCCCACCACGACATGGTAACAGAAACATGTTTGAATTTATTTAATTACTTTGATTTGGCAGGTGCGCGTTTTAATGAGTTAATGAGGTCAAGTTTGACTGCGGGATAGTATTGATTGTTGAACGCTTTTTTTCCCCCCAAGATGTTATAGGAAAAAGTTTAACCTCCATGCGGCGAGCGACAAATCTTGAATATTTATCTTCCCGAAATCGAGCAAATTAAATAGACAGGCGAGCTTCGTTGTTAACTGTGAGATATTACGATTTATATGTGATATAAAAAGTTTTAAAAAGTTGTGAAGCGAGCGACCGCTTCTCTGAAAGAAGCCTTTTGTAGACATACAGAAAAAGCGAACACACATACATACATGCATTTTCGCTTTTATATTTATAGACTAGCAGGGGTACCTGGTGTTGCTCGAGTGTTTCGAGGTGTGTGTGCAGGGGGGGGGGGTAAAAAAGGTTTTGGTAGGTAGATAGGTAGGATTGAACCTGAAGCCCTGAGGCCAAGTTGAAAAATAAAATGTGAAAAAAACATGACATGTTAACCGCTCGGCCAGCAAGAAAGAGTTACTGATAGCCGTTTGAATTTATTTAAGTAGGAAGAGAATTGACAGGTGCTCGCACTTAATGACTTAATGAGATCAAATAATGAGGTCGCAGTTAATATTTTCTGCGGGACAGTTTTTAATGAGGTCAAAATCCGGTTTGTTTGTTTTTACCCAACTTTGAGGAAAACCAGCTCCCCCATTTATTAGGAGAGTGTCCAGATGAAAGCAATTGTCTGATATGACGGTGAAAAGCCGACATTGGCCAAACATGTATATCACTTTCCGGAGACCACCCAGCCGTGGGCCAGGGAACTGCAGATTTGAATCCAGTTTCACTTTTTTATACTGAAAAGCGAAAGAAATATGCGGCGATCTGGAAAAAATAACGCGTGAAAGTCGGGCAAAATAAATACACACGCAACCCCCGTTCGTAACTTGCAGATATTATAATTTAGACGTGATATAAAAAGTTTGAAAAAGGAGTGAGCCGACCGAGAAACCCAGCGAAAAAAGCCTTTTGTGGACATACACAAAAAGCGAACATACATGCACACACACATTTTCGCTTTTATATTTATAGACTAGCAGAGGGTATCTGGCGTTGCCCGGGTGTTTGGAGGTGAGTGTGTGTTGGGCTAGGGGGAGGTAGAGCAAAATAACCCTGTTTAAAAAAAACATGTTGGCCGGGTGTTTGAAGGTGTAAAAGAAAAAAAAAGTTTTAGTAGAAAGGTAGGCTTGAACCTCGAACCTTTAATGTGGAGGTAGAAAGGAAATGGAAAAAAAAAAGCCTGCGACCTAACCATCTCGACTACGGGAATAGATGAATTGATAAGTGTATTAAGTTAACGTTTATAAAGCGAAATTAACAGGTGCGAGAACGTTAAGTCACGTGATATTTGACCTAGTTTTGCGCTGGAAGCCAGTTTCTGATTTTCCCGCTACGCGGCGATCAAAAATATCTCAAAAATAGCTTGTAAAAGTCGGGTAAATTAAAGATAGCCGCGACCCGAGTTCCTTAGTCGTAGATATTATTATTTAGACAGCGTATAAAAAGTTTTAAGAAGAGTGAGCCAACCGAGAATCACGGCCAAAAAAGCGAACACACATACACACATTTTCGCTTTTATATATATAGATAATAGCAAAATTTGAAATACTGAGTTTCAATTAAAACCAGTGGTATTTACTTAATTGTTATGTCGCAGTAATGAACATATCCCAAAATTAAGAAAAACAATAAGGTAGAAAATTAATTATTCATGGAAACGGTTTTCGAAGACAATTAGCGAAAAGTTTTGCTAAATTGGCCAAAGATTTTCAGTTTTCAGAAAATATTTTGTATTAAAAATTAAAAAAATATACAAAATACTGTTAGAAACTCGCTTAATATACTGTGACATAGGCTGACATATATTTGGTGGGGTTTTAACAGTATTTTGTATAGTGTTTTATTTTCAACTACCAGAGAACATTTACTATATCTAATGTCTGATAAGAGTAAATAACAACTCACCAATTTCCGAATACATTTTCCTGAGATCATGCATGACGCAATCTAGGTAGAGTTCTCCTGTTCCAAGAATTATGTGTTCACCAGATTCTTCAACCTTTAAATGACAAAAAAAAAAAAAAAAAATTAGGTAAACAAAAAAAAAAAAAAAATCAAATATTAGAATAATTAGAATTTTAAAGTAAAAAAAAAAAAAATAATAATACAATATCAAGAAAGTTGACGACCATTTTGAAATAATAAAATCTCAGCAAGCTGGCCCCTTGATTTAAATAATACACAAACTTTTTAAGTTGACCACTCATTTGAAATGATATAATCACTGCAAGCTGATCTCATTTGAAATACTATAATATCTGAAAGTTGAATCCGTTCGAAATAATTGAATCTCAGTTGGCCACCATTTTGTTTTTTAATATAATCTCTGCAAGTTGATCCCTATTTTAAAGCAAAACTTTTAAAATATTTTTCACCCATTAGCATTGATAAATTAAAATAGATTATCTTTCTACACGACTAAATGAAAGTTTATCTCTTCATGTGTTTGCACACAATTCGGAACTGTTACAGAATAGGAGAGTCGACCAAACCATTGCCAACGTTTGGATGAGTAACAGTTAATCTTGATTCCATTAATGAAGTTTCATTTTACTTCAGTTGAAGCTCTCAGAAATCCAGGGCTCCCTTCCTGGGGCTAGCATTTGATCTCTATATGAGATACGTAATAGATATTCCAATGTTCCATTAAAGTTCTCTACCTCTCAAACACTGTTAGTAACGAAGTTGGAACATAATTTTCCTCTTCCCAATTGACCATTTTAATGTTATAGTATACCTTTCTTGTGGTTTCATGGACTTACTAGATTCCAGAATAAGAATTCTTCTTGTCTGGTGGAGTATCCAGCTTTGCTCTATTACTTGAGGTAACATCACTTGGAGAAGATGCATCAGGGTGGGTTAGCCGTACTGAGGAAATCTTATTTGGGCCGTAAATACTTTGTGATTTCAAATATTTAGTCACGTTTTACTTGTAGTGAGTACGCCACAATCATGCTGACACACTAGTTCTCCCCAGATTACTGAAGTTAAACAACGTTGAGCTTGACCAGTACCAGGTGGGTGACCATTTGGGAAGGCTAGGCGCTATATGTACCTTCTGGGAAGGTTGAGCATGGGGCCAGCACCCTCACTCTGAAAAAAAGAACTCGTCGCTACAAAAGCATCTACACAGTTGTGGATGACCAAGACCCCTCCAGGGGCTCAAGGCTATGTGTGTGTTACTTGTAGTGAAAAGTATCCTAATGGTTTTCCTGAAAAAACCCTGTACAGAGAGACCTTAGACACATGAGGATAGTGTCTAGTAGGAAATCGAGTTCTCTTTAGTAGGTTCTTTAGTGAATGTTTCAATCAGGCAAAACTATGTGTGTTTACTAAATGTATACAAACAAGAAGTGACAAAATGTTTATCTATATATATAAAAGCGAAAATGTATGTATGTATGTATGTATGTTTGTATGTCTCGCAAAAACTTTCGACACGGGTCACAGATTTTCGCTAGATCGGTATCATTTTAAACTTCCACCCTTCGCCCGACAAATATAAAAAAATTGACCAAAAACGTTAATTCCTTCACCCTAAAATCAGCAGTTTTCTACAGAGGGGGGGGGGGGTCAACAAAAACCGTCCTCTCATGACGAGTTCGCTTCTATGCATGCGTCATACGATGTCGGAACATGATTTATTTTAAATATTTGAAAAAGCGACACAAGTTTGTCAATGTCGTCTTAGCTCAGTTGCTTAGAGCGCGGCCTCATTATCTAAAGGTTTTGGGTTCGAATCGTGTTGTGAGATGTCTTTTTTTTTTTTTTCGATTTTTTTTAAATTTTAATATTGAAACAGGATTATTTAAGCCAGTGTTTTTTTTTTTGGTTTTTATTTTTCAAATTTTTTAAAGAAGTTTTAACGTTTGTTCTTCTGTTTTCTTTTTTTGTTTTTCCCATTTTTACGTTTAACATCGTTTGTTTGCCTTATATTAGTTTTTTTTTTACTTCGCTTATTCTTATGTTTTGGAAGCAGGAACCCGGAAGAGAATTCTAAAGTGTAGCAGTCCTAGGGAAGAAAGTAGAATAAATAGAAGGCTGTCTGGCATCTGGGGATCTCTACTGCGTAGGGGTGGGATTTTGCTACTTGTTGGGGGTATTTAAGTCAAGAGGGTCTAAAAGCTTGTAGTTAGTCGAAGCACCTATCATTAAAATACTTGTAAAACAGGCAGGGGAATGCAACATTTTGTTAATAGGACAGCAGTTGAAACCTAGCTGGCAGAGCAGGACCTATTAGATTGGCAACTTTTTTTTGAAAAAGCTCAAGTTAAGCAAACAAAAAGAAAAAAAAACAAAAAAAACTCTTGAACTTACCTTGGTGTTAAGGAGTGGGTAACTCTTGTTTACTTTCCGAAGTCCATCCAACATTTTGGGAAGTTCAGAGGGATTTACAGGCTCAACAGCAATTTTAATTACAGAACTGGTGTTAAACTTAATTGGCCGGAAGATGTAGATCTAATAATAATAAAAAAATGCAAATAAACTCTTGTAGTAAACGATTTAATCTTACATGATTTCATAGCAAAGTTCTGTGTTATATAGAAGCGATTTTAGCATGCATGTACACACATACAAAAAGGATCAATTTCTTTTGTGAAGAGTTTATCAGGTATGCAGTATCATAATGTACAGAAATGAAACCTGATCAGTGGAGGTTGAGGACATGCACTGCATGGAGAGAAACGGGGCATTTTTTTTTTCCAGGAGCCAACAAAACAAAAATGAGGTAAAAAAAAAAACAAATATATAACAAATAAATGTTATTAAAGGCAAGATAAGTTACTCTTCTACCTATCTGGAAAAGATTTTATTGTGTTTTAACACAAACTTATTTTAAAGCATTTTTTTTTAAACTTCAAAACAAAAGTAGTATAAAATCTGTTGAGTTAGAACAACAACAACAATAACACAAAAAAGAAATGGCAGTCTCATTTCAGCCATGTGGAGCCTCGATAATCGCTCAAAAAATAAAAGATTAAACAGAAACACAGCTAATAACGGTCACTAATTGGGCATAAATTTAACGTTAAACTGAATTGTATATTTTTATCACTAATATTCTTTGATTATTAATTTTTAAGTTATTATCAAGACTCCCCAGATGATCATTTCAAAGGTGGTAGTAGGCAATCATTAAACTGAAACACAACCAACTGTCACTAATCTGGCGATATATATATATATATATATATATATATATATATATATATATATATATATATATATACACTTTTATTACTAATATTTTTTTTTAATTTTCAATTTTTAAGTGATTATCGGGACACCCTAGATGACCATCTAATGTCAGTCATTATTTTCTTATTCTAATTTAAGAGTTCACACTAGTTGCGTATTAAGCTAAAAGAAAAGCTTTAAAATAAGTTCAAATACACAAAAAACTTATTAAGGTAGGCAAAAGAATAACTTATCTTGCCTTTGGAAACATTTTCTTGTTGCATATTTGTTTTCTTTTTGGTTTTGTTAGCTATTCTGGAAAATGCTTCTTGCGCAACCATGTATTTCTGAAATATTTTTAGTTTATATCTATATAAACTTAAACATAAATTACCTATATTACTGGCGGGATGCAGTGATGTCATTCAATTTTTTAGTTGTACATTTTTTTTAACTTATATTCATTTTATTATTTTTAATAATTTAAAAACGTTTTTGTGTTATCCAGTTTTACTTCATTATAAAAAAAATTATAATTACACAAAAACTTTATTCTTTACTTACCTTTTTTTTTTTTTTTTTTTTTTTACACAGTGATCACCACTTATCAAGGCCCGGAAGCCACTCAGGGATAAGGGTTATTGCAAGTACATTACGTTAGTGTGGAGATTTGATGAAGTGTTTACTTAAGGGGGCAGTTCATTAGGAATTTGTTAACGTTGGACTTGAAGACATCCAAGTTGTAGTCCGGTGGGAAGCAGGCAGACGGAACAGAGTTCCACAGGCGTGCAGTTCTAAGAAAGAAGCTTTGTTCATGGAATCCACATTTTGATTTAGGCACAGATA
Source organism: Euprymna scolopes (assembly GCF_053919585.1). Classification (NCBI taxonomy): domain Eukaryota; kingdom Metazoa; phylum Mollusca; class Cephalopoda; order Sepiida; family Sepiolidae; genus Euprymna; species Euprymna scolopes. Next base: position 32,682,142 of record NC_136493.1, on the reverse strand, counting down.
TAGAGTGGGGGAAATTTTTCACAGTGGATTCAGCTAGATGGGTGTTTTTCGTGAAAGATTGGCGAGGGGGGACCAGAGATTGGAGTTCAGATGAGCACCTGCCATGGAAATAACGATAAAACAAGGATAGGCTCACAACATCTCTTTTGTGGGAGAGAGGTTGCAGGGTAGAGAAAAGGGCATCCCCCACTAAGCCACGAAGTCTATTTTGTACTCTGTCAAGGCAGGATAGGCTGTTTTTAGCAGCTCCTGCCCAGATATGGCAACAGTATTCCATCCTTGGACGTACTTGGCTTTTATATAGATAGAGAATTGCATCAGTAGTGAGATACCTTCTGGAGCAGTAGAAGGATCCCACCATCTTTCCAGCGACCTTGGCAACAGACTTGATGTACGTGTTCCATTTCAGATCAGGAGTAAAGGTCAAACCCAGAAGCTTGTCAAAACACGGGGCCTCACCCAGACGAGAGCCATCCATCACAATTGATGCCAGATGGGGATCAGAGCGTAGATGATGTAAGGATAGGAGTTTGGTTTTGGATGCATTAAAGGTAACCAGCCACGTCTTCCCCCACTGAACCACGCGCTCTAGATCAGAGGAGAGAGAATCAGAGAGAACTTTATCATTTACAGCCTTTGATGTGTTGCCGTAGATGGTCGTGTCTTCAGCATAGATGTCAACGAATGATTTAAGTATGTGTTTAGGGAGGTCATTGATGTAGATCAGGAAGAGAGTTGGGCCCAGGATTGACCCCTGAGGGACTCCAGCATTTATATTACATGCCTTCGATTTTTGTCCATCTACCACTACTCTTATGAGCCTATTGGAGAGAAATGATTTAATGATAGAGAAAACATTTCCAGTTATACTGTAGCTGGAAATCTTGTGAAGTAGACCCTTATGCCATACCTTGTCGAAGGCCTTTGATATGTCAAGAGCAATTGCCCTAGAAAGGAAGCCTTTGTCAAGAGATTCACTAATCCTGTGGGATATAACTGTCAGCACATCTGCGGTAGATCTTGCAGAGCGGAAACCATATTGTGTGTCACTAAGAAGGTTGTTCCTGCTGAGGTGGTTGACTATTTCTCTATTTAATATGGATTCCAGCAACTTACTCATAACACACAGGAGACTTATTGGTCTGCACTGAGAGGGAGATGACTTATCACCTGAATTCTTAAATACAGGGCAAACTGATGAGGTCTTCCAGGGAGTCGGAAAGCACTTCTCCTAAAGGCAGCGCTTAAATAGTTTCGTAAGTATGGGAGCAAGTTCTGGTTGAAGCTTTTTTAACACTATAATTGGGATGCCATCAGGGCCAGTTGCTTTACTGGAATTGGCCCTGATGGCATCCCAATTATAGTGTTAAAAAAGCTTCAACCAGAACTTGCTGTTAAGTTAATAAAAAAAAAGCTGTACACCAATATTTACACAAATTTATCCAGTATTTTTGGTTTCATGAAATCAAATAAAACTTGATCCGTAAATGATTTCTAGCCAGTATTATTATGATAATTGTGCATTTAAATTATCTTTTGGCTGTTGACCTTAATATAAGCAGAAAATGAAGGATGAGATATTTGCCATTAGAATGTTTTTTTTCCTTGTTTAAAAGGAAAAACATTTGACATATTTGATAATTTGTGTAATTTTTGTACTTTTTTTAAATCCAAACATGTAAGTACATAATAAACTATTTGTGCCATTTTGTTTATTATATAAGCAGTTTAACAATTTCCTCCAGTATCTATCTGTGCCTAAATCGAAACACAGATTTCATGAACAAATGTAACATGGCCGTTACTCTTCAACCACACATTGTCTGGTACCATCACAAGAACAAACAAACAAGGAAGGACATAAAAAAATGATTCAACATTTTTTTTTTTTTGTAAGTGAATACAAAAAGTGTTTATTCCAGTAATTTCCGGCAACGCACTTCACTGTTTTAAAATATCATTCACGCGTCGAACATATCTGTTGAGATGCTTTTTCATGCACATGTCTTTGTCATCGCTTGTCTTTCCGCTGTTTTGACCATGTGGCTTATTGTCTCTCTTGTGGCACACATGTCCAAACACGTCCAATCACATGCTCGATCACATGCTGTCCTTTTGTCTGCCTTTTTTTCTCCTCCTTCCTGTGATGCCAGCGCCTGCACACTTACTTGATTTGCATATGTGCTGAGACAGCTACTGCTGCTAGTTTCACTAGTCAGCTATCCTACGGCTGATACTGATTTTCTCACACGTGCCCAGACGTGCTATGTTACAACAAGAGCGCACCGCTTCGTTACACTAAGCTTCTTTCCTAAAACTGCTCACCTGTGGAACTCTGTTCCGCTGGGTTGCTTTCCAGCCCACTACAATATGGTTGTCTTCAAGTCCAACGTAAACAAGTTCTTATTGAGCCGCCCCCTAAAATAATCAAGTTATACCCAATTTCTGCTACTAATGATTACTACGCTGTTGAACACCATATCATACACTCGTTAACATATCCTCGAGTAGCCTTTGGGCCTTGATAAGTGGTGACACCCTTGTGTAAAACAAACAACAAAAAGAAGCCGTAAAACTAGATAAGCACCAATGTTTCATATTAGCAGTTATCAAGATCAGTGTAAGTAATTCTTAAAATAAACTTGTGCAGTATAATTTGACAAAAAAAAAAAAAAAAATGCATTTCAGGTAATAATACTATTACATGTGCACTTCATGTTAAAATTAGTAAGAATTTTAAAAAATACGAAAAATGATTGAATAGAAGATCTGCTAGAACCATTTTTTTTATATAAAGAAAAACATAGACATTAATGATCTGCCATTTTCTATTTTGAAATGGCAGATTTTAATATTTTGTCAAACTGCAGTTACCTCCCCTAGATTTTAAGAACTCTTCAACATTAACAAATACAATAAGACTTTATAATCTGATAATCTTTTTATTTTTACTTGTAATTATTTTTCTTTTTTATAAGTTTTGGAACTTTTACTAATTTTGACATAATCTGTAAGTGTGTAATTGTGATTTTACTTGAAATGCATTTATCTTTCATGAGAGGTAACTTTAGTCTTTGCCAAGTTATCCACGACTTGAACGCTGACCGAAAGTCCACTACACAATCCAATACTACACAAGCACCATAAAGTGTAACATAGAAACATTATAATAGAAAAGAAAACTTTATATGTAAAAGAAGATTTATATTTATTATATTCAATTCGGAGCATAATAAAAAATGACTAGAAAAAAAAACCTCACCTCTTCTGGACCTGATACTTCTGTAATGGTTGATGTTTTCACAATGGACTGGTCAATACCTTCAATCAGAATCCAATTTCCTGCAGGAACTCGATTCACTTCAACCTTGTACCTAAAATAATAAGACGGAAAAATTGAATGGAAATAATCTATGCATTTTTGATAAGAATTTAACATTATTAAATCAAACAGAAGTTTAAGATAAAATACAAATTCAGTTAATGAAAATAAAAAGACTATCTTGATTTTTTTTTTTTTAAACTAGCCTGGGTACCCGGCGTTGCCCGGGTGTTTGGAGGTGTGTGTTGAGAAAAAAAAAAAGGTGGTAGTAGGCAAACAGGCTAAAACCCATACTGCAAAGGAGGAAAAGAATGTGAAAAAGAAAAAAAAAATGTGATGCCTTTGCAGTTGCATTCATAACCAAACTAAAAATGACAAAGGTTTAAATTAAAGCTAGTCAATCGAAAAGAGGGGATGACTTTCAAAAATATCGGTGAAAAAAGTGACCCCTCCTTGTAGAAAAGTGCCCAGTTGTGATGCAGTGGTTAAAGTACCTTGAAAAAATCAATTGTAAAAGTGATATTCTCCTGAAGATTGAAGGTTCAATTCTCAGTGTGGGCGACCGAAAAATACATTTGCAATAACGCAGGACCTCTATACAGTCAATAATTTATGTATTTTATTTTGTATGCAAAGTTTGGATTTCGGATAACAATATAGCAATAATAAAGAAAGTGTTTTCAGTGTTCAGAAATCGTATTCCCTTAATCAAAGAATAACGGGTTCTAACATTAAGGTGTTTGTTCAAGTGCCATTCTGTCATTCTGCTGAACTAAGAATCAAAATAGAGCATTCCATATTATTGGAGTGTTAGGCCAATGTAATGCATTTAATAAGTGGAATAATTAATCGGTGTTTTGCAGGTAAGTATCACTTTGAATAAAAGAACTCGTTATTTACAGTTTTGTAGGACAAAAATTAAAGAGGAGAAAATATTTGCTACTACCATTGTGAGATTACGTTGGTGAGAGAGTGAGTCAAGAAGAATAAAATATAATTTTCATGGAAAGGTGAAAAAAGTGCGTATTCTTGTATGAAAACACGCTGCAGTATGAGTTTGGAATGGTGAGTGCGGAAGATATGATTATACAATAACTATAAATTCCATTTGCACACGATCCACCTTTTTTTCCCCAATCCAATAATTGTGTCACAATCACGAATAATGGAATCATTAAATAACTGCAGATTAAATTGAATTGTTTTATGTTAAACATAACTAAAAACTGAAGCCACACAAAAATTCTTAGAGTGATTATCACATTACAAATTATCCATATTTTCTTTTCAATGCAAATCTTCTTCTTCTTCTTCTGGCCTCAGCCGAAATAGAATGCATTACACCCTTCCAGTATTCCCTATCTGTCATAGCACCAAAAAGATCTTCCTTGGAGATAAATGTATCTCGTTGTATCTTATCTGGAAAAGTTAACTTTTGTGATCGATTGCGAGATGATGGCAGGCCCCTCCACAGTACAAATGATGAAATAAGTTCATCTGTGGCACGTGCACAAAGCCCAGCAAACTGAACACGTGTCTTACAAACTGAGGTTGATACTCTTGTTAAGTGTTCATATATCATTTCTAGAGTTGGTTTATTTCGCCATGAGAGATTAAGTACTCTTCTCAAAAGACGTGTGTAACATCCATCCAAACGATGCTGTTGTTTTGCTGAAAGAGTCCAAGTTTCAGATCCATAGAGTAAGATTGACTCAATAAGTACGCAGAAAACTTGGATTTGGAATTTGTGAGCAAAATTGGATTTCCACATCTTATCCATTTTGTTACAAACAGTCCATACCATGCCCTTCCTAATGTTAAAGTCTTTCCCAGAGTTCCTGATGTGTGATCCTAGATACTTGTTGTCTTCAACACATTTGAGGATGTTATTTGTGAAGGTTTTAATTTCGTGGTTGTTGCAAATGTTAATTAGCATACACTCAGTCTTAGTAGCATTCAGGTGAAACCCTGTACAGTTTGCTGCTGGTTCAAGAGAAGATGAGCACTAATGAGGCTGTCACACAACAGCGCAATGTCATCAACAAAATCAGCATTGGTGATGTAAAGTGCACGATTACGTGAACTTCTCGGTTAATACATCAGTCCATTGTCATTGATTGTATCCACAGAAATATGCATGATGTTACATATTACAATGATGAAAAAGAAAGGTGCAAGTGTATCACTTTGGGGAATACCAGCCAGAATGTTGAAAGGTTCTGTTTCACCATCTGGGGGCAGGACAGTGGCCTGTGTGTTTAAATACAATACTTTTGTTGCTTCAATAATTTCTACTAGTATGCCATAGACTTAAAGAATTTAGAATGCAAAAATATGTCATTATTTTAAAGAGAACCAATCGTAACAAATGAAACCGGTCATATTGTATTCATTTCTTTCTCATCAAATTGTCCGAGATACAATGAAACTTACCTGGCTTCTGCAATCCACAAACGCCCGATGGTTCCAAAACGAGAATCTTCCTCATCCTGCAGGGAATAATTTTCTCCAAGAATTCTAACCTCTTGGTTTGCATGCAGGGTGCCGCTCATAACACGGCCGAATACATGAAAACTTGTGGCATCAGGAGTTGGATATAACTTAGTGGTGTGAATCATTAAAGGACCCTGGAATAAAGAATTTAAAAAAAAAACATGAATCAATTGAATAACATAAACTTAAATGTACATTTTGTTCACGATATTAATGGATTTTTATCAGGGACAATATAGAAAGAAAAAAATTGTCCCAAACAACCAAGAACAGCCTCCAGCGACATCAGATGTATATAGTGGGATGAGGTTATATTTAGACAATGAAGAAAAGAAAAAAAGGAAAATGTCTACATCTCATTGAAAAGGCTTATTCTGGCTGAAATATTGAAAAAAAAAAAAAAAAAAAATGTTGGTTTCTGATTTGCCATATTTTCAATATATATATATATTGAAAATATAAAATTCACAGGTCTCCCTGCTCATATATATATATATATATATATATATGAATTTGAATTGAAATTGAAAAATTCAATATGGCGTAATGGAAAATATAAAGGTAACTGCAGCTTCTCTTTCAATTTTCGGATTTTTACCATGTCAAATCACATTTCAATTCCTTTTGATGGATTGATCGTTGCTATTTCTTCTGATGAGTTAAGGGCATAATAGATTCACTGATTGATATAATAATTAAGATTGATTTTGAGCTACAAAACAGATACTGTCAAGAATTGTATAAGTCAACTGAATTAAAGGAATAAATTATAAGATGGTCAACATCATGAGTTTTGGAATATAACTTTTTGTCATTTATTCTCTATATTGCTTTGTAATTACATTGAGCTTCTTATATAAGGATTGATATATAATAAGAAAATATATTTTTACAGAAATATATTTTATATATATATGGCATAATCACATTGTGTTGACGTGATTATACCATATATATATATATATATATATATAATAATAAAAATTACAATAAGTTTACCAAGGTAATCAAAATGGTAAACTTAAAATATATTATAAATATTAAAGAGTTAATATTTACAAGTAAAATAAACTCAGCCAGATGTAAAAGCTCAATAAAACCGAAAAGGAAATAGAGCTTATAATGTTCCCCTTACCTCTCCCCCTTTTTTTTTTAACCAAGTAAGATCTGTGACTTACTTGTAGTTTCATTAAATACTTTTATATGCAAAATCCGATCCTGCATTTTGCTAATTCCTGTCCTCTGATGAGAAGGAGAGTATTTCTTCAAAACTCCGCGGATTAAGGACTATCCACTTATCTTGTGCTTCCTTTTTTAAAATTAAATGTTTTTAACTCTTTTTCAAGATGTCTTTTAACATGTTTTATTAATCATTTGTTCATATATATATATATATATATATATATATATATATATATGGCATAATCACATCAATTGACCTATTTCTGACTACAGTTCCTGAGGATTGTGTAACAAATGCCCATTACCCTCTTGAGAATGTTGATCATGCTGTAATAATGATAGACATCACCCTAAAGTCTCAACCCCAAATTAAAGAGCCATTTCTCAAAATGGCAAGGTTTTACAATAAAGCTGACTGGGATGCTATCAGGGATCACATCAGAGATGCTCCATGAGGAAATATCTTTTCTCTTCCTGCTGAACAGTGCGCAAATGAGACCACTGAATGGTTCAAAGTGACAACTGAAGCACATGCTCCCACAACTAAGTTCTATAGCAAACCCCACTCGCCCCAATAGTTTACTTCTACTTGCACAGCTACCATTGCTCAAAGGCAACTACAGATTAATCCGACATAAATTCAGTACAAATAGACAAAATTTTATAGAAGCTTGAAGTAATTGTAAGAAGGAAATAACGACAACCAAAAGAGAATATACTGAAACCACCATTGAAGTGCCGAAATTAGGGACTCGTGATTTCTGAAAAATCTCTAACAGTGTAGTAAATAATGGGCAACAACAATTCCCCCACTGTCCAACAATTTTGAAGATATTTGCACGGCAACTGAGAAGGCCGTTGGTTTGCCATAGGTATTAAACATAACGTTAAATTCCTTTAAAAAAAAAAATGAAGTAAAAAAAAATAAAAAAAAAAAAAAAACAGAAAGAAACTGAGACATGTGCATGTGAGTATTATGTTATTTTCTAAACAAATCACGACTCAAGCTGAGATCAAAACCAAAACCTAAAGATAGTTAATCAAGTACGATAACCATTACACCAGCTTTATGACTTTTAATTAGTGTTTTCAAACCAACTCATACTTAACATAAGTTGTCATATTTCACGACTGCACATGCGCAGTCATGAAGCAGTTGGAAACAAAAAAAAAATCTGGTGGTCTCCCATGTACCAATTTTTAAATTTTGATCCCTTAGCAGCCCTTTTTCCCAGATGAAAAGTTTTCTACATGTCTGAATACTCTATATACCAAATTTCAAGTCTGTAGATAAAAAATTCATAGAGTATATAGGTTGAGAAGAGTCCTCTCTCTCACACACATTCTCACTTTCATAGAATATAAGATTCGTTTTTTGTTTTTCTCACCCTTTTCCTGTTGACTATTGTAAACAATGGCTGATAAATAAAATTCATTAGTTAAAAACATAGTTGTTGTCCAGAGTTCAACCTAATTTTAAAAAATTCTTTTAAATACAGAAAAATCTTTATGATGTATATATCCATTACAGAACAAAAATATCATATTCCAAAAATTATATAGATTGATCAAAGTTTTTTATACATAAAATCATTTTTTTAACGATTTTTAGAGATTAATAGTAATTCATAGGCATTACAAAGCTGATTTTAATCTCTATTTCTTAGTTGTTAGAATTGAGTTGTCTCCCTTTATTTTTTTTTTTTAAATATGGCAGACTGAGATACACCATCTTTGCTTCCTCATAAAATTTGATTTTCTGTATGTATATATATATATATATATATATATATATATATATATATATATATATATATATATATATATATATAAAAAATTACTTCATCAATTTACATGATTTGGTGCAACTTTACTTTAGTGTGTTTTAGAAAAAATGCATTTCAGAGAAAAACATTATCACACACTTCTGTGTCATGCTAAAATTAGTATAAATTCCAAAAATTACGAAAAATGGTTGAGTAGAAAAATAAAAAAGTAAAAACATAATTTTCCCAAGTTGCGATTTTTCACTGTAAATTAACTGTTTAGAAGATCGAACACAGGGGGAGATAACTGCCTTCAATTGTTGAAGTTGTTTTGCACAGAATCCGATGACACTATCTTTCAGGTCGGCCATCGCGACTTTCCTCAATCTACTGCATGCCTTTTTATGAAAATCAGCTCTGGCACATCTTCTACTGCACCATTTTTTGTAATTTTTGGAGTTTATACTAATTTGGACATAACATTTAAGTACGTCATAATGTTTTCTCCGGAAATACCTTTGTTCGAAAATACACAATTGGGTCCGACAACATACTATAGTAAAGTTACAGCTGTAATTTTTGGAATATGAGATTTTTGTTCTGTGACAGATACGTACATCATAAAGATTTTTCTGTGTATATACATTTTTAAATTAGGTTGAATTCTGGATAAGATCCAAAAATATTGAATCAAAAAGGCATAAACTTACATCTGCATCACACTGAACCATCGCCTCAGCTAACTCCGTTTCCATTGACCCCGTGTAGACATGTTCAATCTTGGTGTGAGCATTCAGAGCGGGAGAAGGAACGTGCTCTACACACATATCGACAAAACCTGAAGAAAACACACATTACAGCTAAATATACATATGAAAAGAGTTTTATTTTTATTGTATATAAAATAGTTAAGTTTTAGTCGCGTCGATCTGTCGGTCGGTCTGTCCGTAAAACTTTTGTGCTTGGCCTTTTTTGGGATCAAAGGTCTGTTGTTAATAAATGCTGTTCTTCGCTTTTTAAGCTTTTCTTGGGCTTTTGGCCAAGATCAAAGTGTAGTATTTGTTCTTACTACATGCTGTACTTACGTTTGTAACTTTGTGATATAAAGTGGGGATCACTTTTCTGCATTAATTTAATGTAAAATGATCACCCACTTTACAACCAGTCAGTCTCAAAGCCATTCAAGTCATTCTCTAGATCATTCAAGTTGTTTTTGAAGGATTCCAGTTATTTTTTAAGCATTCAAGTCATTCTTAAGGTCATTCAATTCATCCTTAAGTTCATTAAAGTCATTCTAAGTCATTTACTTTTTATTTAAGTCATTTCAGGTCATTTTAGTTTATCTTTAAGAATTTCATGTCAATCCTACATTCATGCATTCATTCATTACACAAGAGCACACGACTAATGGCTATCGGCCTTGTTAATAAGAGCAGCGTTTACTTTCTTTGTCCTTTATGCTAATTGTCTTTTCAAAAATATAAAATTTTTACAAGTCCTTTATAAGAAATTTTACAACAACTTTAATAGAATGTGCTCTGATGAACTCATAGCACTTGTGCTCCTCGATATCGATACACGACTACACGATAAGCAGCAAAATCTCACCCCTTCACTGTTGTGGTTCCAAGATGCCAAAAAAAGCTTTCTACTCTAATAGTTTCTTTCTTCGAATAGCTAGACTTAGGACCCCCCCCCCAATTTTCCTGCTTCCCTGACTGTACTAACCTGCAGAAGTTTATATGTAATGCAAACAGACATCTTGCTGCTCAACTCCCCAAAATCGCCTGTTAGACACAATCCCAAATAGCTGCTTACAGTCCAAGTGGCAATATGTCTTGTTTTGGGTAAAAAACAAAATGAGTTAAAACAAGCAAAAAACTTCCTATGAACTAAAATAAACTAAAATTTAAACAGACAGGTTAGATTTATATTATAGCTTTCAAATAAAATAAAAAAACTTTTCTTTTTTAATTTTGTTATTAAAAGTGTAAATAAAGACTAATTGTGATATGTGTATAATTTTGTTAATTTTTATTGTATATTTTTTTACAAAGTATGTTAGCTGACTATAGCCGCTCATATTTAGTTTTAAACATTCCAGCATTTTTTGTCAGCACAGTTTGTAAACCATTATTAACAGATCTTTATTGGTTCACAAAAGTGGATACTTAATTTTGGTTAAAAAAAACCCAACAAATTTATACCAGAAAAAACAATTTTTTCTTGAGTCATTCCATGCTATGTTACACTGATGCAGTAGGTTTATTTATCTATTGTCAATACTATTATTATCTTTTTTTCTTTTTCATGTATTTATTGATTGATTTAATGAATGAGAAGATCAGTTAGTGTTTTAATTCTACCACAAGTGATTTTAAGGTGGGGGATCACTTTCCCAAATTTAATGAATAATAAACAACATACCAGAAAATGCCCCGAAAAATCGCTTCATGACCAGTCGCAATAAAGGGCGTACATTAATCTTTTTTTCTTCTTTTGTGAGGCTGATCCCTAACTCATCACAAACACGAGGCAGATTCTCATCCACATCACCAACAATCTGAAAAGCAACAAAAAGGTCCATAAAAATCCAGTTTTTACATAACTGAGTTTATACATTTTTAAGCTAATATATTTACCTAAAAGTAAATGTTTTGTTTTTGAAATAAAATTTGACAAATTGTTTGTTTGTAGTTAATAATTATTAAATAACAAAATATAATGCATGAAAGCCAGATTCAACTGCTCGAAGATATATGAAATAAAGTATTACATGGTGATTTAACTTTTTCCATTTGTAATTATTGATCTGTAAGTATATTGAGCTCTATAATAAAAAAAAAATAAATACTTGCATTCAAGAACTTACCTGGGAAAATATTTTATACATGGGTTCTAAAATAAATTCCACAAAACTCCTCTGTGAGGTACTGTGAGGTGGTTTCTTGGTAAAACGCCGCCTGTAAAATGGGTCACATAACAAATTTTATAAAAATACACAATAATGAAATGGAAAAAAAAAACAACAAAAAAAAACAACACATAAAAACTTGAGACATTTTTCAAATTAATATTTTACTTAAATACTATTTTACCTGTATATTTTATTTCATAAATCAAATAATGTCAAACAATAATTTAAAATAAAAATAATTCAGAAAACTTTATGTAAATAAAATCTGTCAAATTCAGTAATGATTCCATTTGTCTTCTGCAATAAAATGATCATGAAATACACTCACCAGGAATATGTGTGGCAATGACATGAATTTCCCAATCTTTGGCATAGCCTCCCTCTACCAATTTCCTAGCACCACCATTCAACTAAAACCCTTTGCAAGAATGTAATTCATTCATCTTCTCAGTGCATTCATTGCGGCTTTAAGAGGTTGGAATTTGAATAAAGTCGCAGCTGAAACTTATATGCACATATGTAGCCAATAATGTTTGTATGGATAAAAATTTCTATATTATATTTCTCTTAACCTGTCTGTCTGTCCCACTTTTTCTCAGAATCTACTGGGCCGATCTGGATGAAATTTTGTATGGATCATGGTTATGATATGGTGCAGCAAACTAAATAATATGATATAACCGTCTGATGCACAGTTAGAGATTAAGAAGGATTAGTCAGCACAATACCACATTTACTCTAGGTGTTTGTCATAAAGCTCTCATTCTAAATCAACAGGCTATAGTTTTGCCTGTTTTTAACAAGTTAAAAAGTCTAGTATATTAATAATACATCTCTATTTATTATTGAACACTATCTTATAAACACTGTAGTTGAGCACTATCTTATAAACACTGTAGTTGAGCACTATCTTATAAACACTACAGTTGAACACTATCTTATAAACACTGTAGTTGAACACTATCTTATAAACACTGTAGTTGAACACTATCTTATAAACACTACAGTTGAACACTATCTTATAAACACTGTAGTTGAGCACTATCTTATAAACACTGCAGTTGCATTAGATTAACATCCACAAAACAACTACGCAATTACAAAACATATACTGGGTGACGCAAAAAAAATAAAAGCTAAATGGAGGCCATCTAGAACATATGCTGTAGAACGGAGAAAAAAAGGCCAAAGACCCTCGTGTTTTGATGTGATGTTTTGAACATAATAAACTAGTTATGACCAAAGTTCCATTTCATTCGGACAAAACACTAAGAAACGGGGCCTAATTAGAGTTTGGCCCGTTTTTTGGGGGATCACCCCGTATATATATATTAGTATTCATATATATTTTTTTTTCAGATTACTTTTGGAAACAAATAACATCTTGTTTCAGGTCTGGAAAATTGAGATTCAAAATTCTGGGATGCTTGAGAACTTTGATGAATAGTTATTGAATTTTGTTTCTGCAAATATTAAAAATCAATATAAATTTGCTGATTAACACAATATAAATTTGCTGATTGACACAAATATTAATTTCTCAAATCACTTACGTTTTGCTGTTAAAGTAAATGTCTCCCCACAGACGTCTGGAAAATTCCCTGGTGTTTATTCCTCCTGCAAAATAATTTTTTCTAATTAATAAAACATTTATATTGCAAATTTTAAATATACAAAATAATTACATTGTTCTATTTTTTCTTTCCTAAAAGAAAAAGAAAAAAATTATAAACAAAAGAATAAAAAAATTGAAAACAAAATTTTTTTTAACTCATTATATTTGCATGATGATCTCTATTCTCTCTCTTTTTATTTTTCATTATATTTACATGATGATCTCTATTCTCTCTCTTTTTATATATATATATATATATATATATATATATATATATGTATGTATATATATATATATATGTATGTATATATATATATATATATGTATATGTATATATGTATATATGTATATATATATATATATGTATATATATATATATATGTATATGTATATATATATATGTATATATATATATATGTATATGCATATGTATAATCTCTGAAACAGCTACATGGTAGGCAGCTGATGATTCCTGTTTTTCTATGTAACAATTTTACTTAAGGTTTTCTTTTTTTCATCCTCATATAGTTGAATTCTCTTTTGTAATTGTAAACTTTTAAGAAGTTGGCTTATACAAGTGCTAAGTCTGCGATAGGTTAAATTTAGTTTTTTTTGGGGGGGGGAATTTAAACTGTATTCTTTATTTTAATTTTTACTTTAGACTATATATATAATAGAATAGGAACAATTATTCCCCTATATAAAACAACAGTATAGCTTTGAAAATGCAGATGCCACATAAAAATTCAATATGGTCTCACTACTAGCCATTACCGGTTATAGGTTTTGAGCTTACTACCAGTCGCTTTCATTTGTTATCACAAACTATTATATTAATTCCTAGGAGAGTAAATTTCATTCACACGTCATCTTTATGTGGTGGCAGTACGATCATTACTCTCTCATTATTTACAACTATTCCTCTCCTCAAAGCGATCGGGAACATTATTACATTTGCCACATCTCCTTCTAACATTGCCGTTCGGGTTTGTTTCTTCAACAAATACGTTTAATATCAGTTTTTCTGTTTTCACTTCTTAAAATAATTATCACTCCCTCCTTAGTCAGATCATTTCCCATTGGCTGTCCACTTGCGTTTCTCCGAATAAGTCTAAAGTATTTTTTGAACGATTAGACACTAAACAAGATGTTGTGAGTCACTGCTCAAGACAAATTTGGCTATTCCTTTTCTGCGGAAAACCCAATTCAACATTTTTGCCAAATTTACCTACACTGATCCAAGCCCATTCACACAGAGGTAAACACTTGATAACTTACTGTTTTATATGCTTTACTCCTCTGCATAGCCTTTGGTTGTACGCATATCAATTGAGCCACAAATACTAATCAACCATTCGTGGTTTCTTTTTTCTGACTGTACTCTTATTTCTTCTTCTAGTAGCAAACAAACCTACACATTATTCATTCAGCTTACACAACAAAAAGATGTACTTCGTATTATTCAAGCAAGATATTTTCGCCCATCTAGTGTTCCGATTAGCAATTCATGCATTTGCACATATGAAAGCCAAGAAAAGCATAAATATACGTTGTTAGCGTCACAGATTTTCCTCATCTGACACATATACACAAGTTTTTATGGTTCCCTGCTCTCCAATGTTAATACAGTTATTATTTTTATTGGTATTATGGCTTATACTGTCAGTATTACAGTTACTGCTTTAATTATTACTATTGACACTTGTATTGTTTACTGTTATTGGTAGGATTCTTATTTTTTAAGCTAACGAGAAGAATGAACATGGCTTCTTACCGGTCAGAAAAAAAAAACAAAGCTCACACTGCGTAACTATTATTACAACACTTATTGGTATTAGTAATACTACTGCTAATACTTGGGAGGGCGTTATTGCGTTTCTTATTACTATTAATGCTTATATTATTTATTGTTTTTATATCAGTATTATTTTTCTTATCCGCATTCTTATTCTTATAGCTCATGATAAAGGGGAAGCTGACACTAATTTTTTTTTATTGTTATGATCTTTCACCCAACTTTATAAACATTATCGTATCTTCGCTTTTTCTCTTTTGTTATAAAAAAAACAATACAAGTTAAGTTACTTACTTGGACACACACCTCTGATTTCTATGAATCTCCAGTACTTTCACCTAACAAGTTTACATACAGATACAGTAGCGTTACTATTCTTCTTATTATTGTTACTTTTACTTTTTTAAATTATTGTTGATGTTACATATTTTTAATAGCCACATACAATACTGTCAAAAGTTCCTACATTGCCTAAATACTTTTACTGCTATTACTTTGATTATTATTGTTGTTGTTGTTATTTTATTATTATCATGATTATTGTCGTTGTTATAGTTATTATGGTTATATTTCATTATAATTGTTGTTATTATTATCATTATTGTTATATTATCATCATTATTATTGTTTTATTATCATCATCATTATTATTATTACTATTATTATTGTTGTTATTTTTGTTATTATTATATTATCATTATTATTTTTGTGATTATTGTTATTATTTTTATCATCATTATTATTGCTATATTATTATTATTATTAGTATTATTATTGTTATATTATAGTTATATGATTATCATTGTTGTTATTATTATCAGTATTATTGTTGTTGCTATGATTGTTATTATTCTTATATTATTTTCATTATTGTTATTGTTTTATCATTATTATTATGTTATTATCATCATTGCTATTAATATTTTTATATCATTATCATTATTGTTGTTTTTATTATTATTATTATATCATTATCTGTGTTATTATTATTATGTCGTTATTATTGTTGTATTATTATTATTATTATTGTGGTATTACTATCATTATTGTTATTATTATTGCTGTATTATTATCATTATTGTTAGTATAATTATTGTTTTATTATTATTGTTGTTATTATGATTACTGTCATGTTATTATTATTTTTGTATTATTGTTGTTATTATTGTTATATTATTATTGTTGTTGTTATTACTTGTGTTACTATTTATGCTACCACATCTACTATTTATTGTTTTCATAAGTATTCGGCAAATAAAAAGCATAGGCCACCCAGTCAGGACCATGTTTATTGTGTTTTCATTATATTTAAGCCAATGATTTTTTGGGGGATTTTAATATTTTTACACAAACAAAAAGGGTTTACAGTAAATTTGCTTTATAATAATAAAATGAAATAATGAAACAGATTTTTTATAAACAAAAAATTTTAACCGTACAAAAGTTTCAGATATTTTCTTTCATGCTAATTTGATTTTGCAGTTTCCGGTTTGGTAATCAAACAATTTTTAAATCAACCCCAGGTTTTCACTGGACATTGGTGCTTTTGTATTTTGAGTCACCTATGCTTCTGCTTCGCTTGTTCTTTCACCTAACAATTTACAAAAGAGCATATTTGCATTTTTACATTTTTTTTTAATAATAATAATAATAATAATAATAATAAAAAAAATAAAAAAGCTTGATTTTATTCCAAATCTGCTTATGTGGAATATGGACAATGATTTTTACATTAATATTATTATGATGATTATTATTTATTTATTTTTTTTGTTTATTTACTTTCCTCCCCATGAAAGAGAGTTAGACATGAAGTTGGTTTTTAATGTGGACGGAAATCAGCTTCCCAAAAGGGGCACTCTGGTTAGTAACCTCATTAATATTATTATTATAACGTTTAAAGTTACATTTAATTGGTACACCATAGCATGGTACATAAAGTAGTAACAGCCTGTAACCTCCCATGCCATGAAGTGACAGTAACCACCTTAAAAGAGCAATGACCACCACGGATGAAAGTGTCTGCTACTGAATGACAGTGACTGACATTTGAAGACAAGCGATTTGCTTGCCACTATCATGAAGTGACAGTAACCACAATCAATTTCATTTCAGAGCATTCCAATGGGGGCCAGACATTGATCATGATCAATAATTGCAGAGGAACCTAGTGCCTGCCAGTAAACATAATTAACTGCTTTTTTTTTTTTTTTTTTTTTTTTTACATGGAGTTCACCACTTATCAAGGCCCAATGGCCACTCAGGGATAAGGGTTTCATTTCGCAGCAGTCCAATGGTGGCCAATACTGCTCAGGAGTAGGGATGGTGTTATATTCTTTAAATTTTCGAGATAAACCTCCTTTCTGAATTTTTGAGATGAGGATTGGTTATTTGTATTATTTAGACTCATCGGACTATTGTTCTCATCTTGAGTGTAATTTTCACAACATTTCGATCGATGTAATCTCCAACCTTCCTCAGGTGTATCTTGTTGGACTTGGGAATTTGGATGGAATTTTGAATGGAACCCTTTATTTACTTCACTTGTTCCATCGGCCATGACTGGATAGAGGTCCTAACTAATTTGCAATTGTATTTTTCGGTCGGCCACACTGAGGATTGAACCTTCAACCTTCAGGAGAATATCAGTTTTTACAATTGATTTTTCCAAGTACTCTAACCACTGAACTACAAGTCCTTGTCATGGCTGACGGAACATGTGAAGTAAATAAAGGGTTCTGCACGAAATTCTGTCCACATTCCCAAGTTTAACAGAAACATTCTGAGTTCAACAAGATACACCTGAAGAAGGTTGGATGGTTTATCAACTGAAACGTTGTAAAAATTACACTCAAGATGAGAACAGTAGTCCGATAAATCCAAATAATACGATAAACCTCCTTTTCAAAAAGAAATAATCACTCGATTAGAGTGTATTTTCACATGGAAGTTGGGAAATAATGGCATGTCTGTTGCAACAGTTTCACAGAAATTAGTTCTTGAATATTTATAATGAAAATATTAAATTAAGCCAGATATTTCCAGACTAACTTGCAGCGATCATGCAATGATATGATAGATATGACCCTCAGAGCTTGCTGATAGAACCTTTCTCAATGAACTGAGATCCAGACTTGACCTCAATTCAGAAGATGAGGCCCTACGCTGGAATAGATTGAAATGATTTGACCACGTCCAAAGCATGGTAGTCGACAAGTGGCCAAGAAGAATCATTAACTTTGATGTCCCTGGAGCCTGCCCGAGAGGTTGACTCAAGAAGAAGTGGAGTGATAATGGGGATATACATGCGACTGGGTACCACTTGTAAATTTCATACTCCCATTAAACTTCCTCCTTTGGAGGAAGTCAGTTAAACTTGCCTAGTTTCATTTTTCATTCTGTTCCAGGTATTTATATACAACGACATAAGTTGTGATAACATTAAAATGAGAGAGGGATAAGAAGTAACGAAAGGCAAGAGACTTACCATAAGTATCAGAATAGATTTTGGCAAAGGATTTCAGAGTAAAACAATAGCGAAAGTAGGAGCTGGCAAAACAAACATTACCCAAAATGGGTGACACCATATGGTTTTCTTCGTCATCTGTATACATGCTGAAATATTGAGAAACATTGATATATTAAAATTGCTTTTGTCAAAAAAAAAAAAAAAATCAAGTAGAAATAAAATTGAATATAACCTTAAAAACTATAAGCAGGTCAATGTATGATAAAGTTATAACAGTTAAAACGAAAATAAAATAGATTATTAAGAGATGCACTAAATACTTAGTATGATCATTTGATCTATTGTCGAAATATGGAGTAATGTTGATATATTAGAATTGCTTTTGCTCAAAAATAGAAATAAAATTCAAAAGTATGAGTATATTACAAGGTAGCTGAACCAATAAACCATAAAATCGGGTCCAAACCCTATAAAAAATGTGATACTATTTAAAAAGAAACTATAAAAAAAATCAGCTGAGTAAACATAATCCAATTTTAACTCTATAAAAAAAAATTCATTATGAAATTTATAAAAGTTAATTTGAAAATTTTAGAAAACCAAATGTTATAAAATATTTTATTAAATGATGAAAATAATTTTTTTCTGAAACTTTTGGCATTAAGAAATCTTTTTCAAAAAGACTTGGTTTTTGTTTCTCTCCATTTTTCTGATGGTAATACTAGGGCTAGGACAACGGAATATTCTTTTTCCTGTTTTGATTCTCGAGTATATATCTGACACAGTTGATCAACCAAGAACCACATCACTCTATATAAAAACATATAAGATATCAACAGACATATACTCAAGTATCAAAACAAAAGAATATTCTGTTGTCCTAGCCTTATGATATTATTTATTATTATTATTGTTTTATTATTATTATTGTTATTATTTATAATTATTATTATCCTAGACCTATTTTTTTTTTTTTACATAGGCGTCACCACTTATCAAGGCCGATAAGCCACTCAAGGATAAGGGTTAAAGAGTGTAGAGTAGTCAAAAGGACAATATAGTAATCGATAGTAATGGAAGTTCGGTAAATTTGTTAACTTAAGTGGAACGGCTCATCAGAAACTTGTTCACGTTGGACTTGAAGACAACCATATTATAGACAGCTGGAAAGCAGGAAAATGGAAGACAATTCCACAGGCGTGCAGTTCTAAGAAAGAAGCTTTGATCATGGAATCTATGTTTAGGTTTAGGCACAGATAAAATGTGTGGAAAATTATTGATAATGTTTTCAGCTAGTCTAGTTGTCCTAGCCCTATGATATTATTTATTATTATTATTATTATTATTATTATTATTATTATTGTCCTAGACCTATGATGTTATTATTATTATTATTATTATTATTGTTTTATTATTATTATTTATTATTATTATTGTCCTAGACCTAGTTGTCCTAGCCCTATGATATTGTTATTATTATTATTATTGTCCTAGACCTATGATATTATTATTATTATTGTAATTATTTATTATTATTATTGTCCTAGACCTATTTGTCCTAGCCCTATGATATTATTTATTATTATTGTTATTATTATTATTATTATTGTCCTAGACCTAGTTGTCCTAACCCTATGATGTTAAAGCTATCTGAATTGGATCAGCAAATACATTAATTTTTTTCTAACTTTCTGTCTTTAGATCTCTCCTTAAATGATTCTGATTTCCATTTTGTTTTTTCTGTAGATAAAGGATCTGTTGTTTTCTGAGCAGAATGATACAGTGGCCATGTAATGCAAGTCTTTAAGACACGTTCAGATCTAATGATAAGATCTAATTTATTAGATCTAATTTATTAGATCTTATGATCTAATAAGATAGATGCCCCTTTCTCTTTCCTGCAATCGCTTTCCCACAGAAGAGACGTTGCGAGCCTGTCTCTGCTTTATCGTTATTTTCATGGCAAGTGCTCATCTGAGCTCCAATCTTTGGTCCTCCCTGGCCTGACTTTCACAAAAACCATTCATCTAGTAGAAATCACTATCAATAATTTCCCCCACTAAATGTAGATTCCATGAACAAAGTTTCTTTCTAAGAACTGCATACATGTAGAACTACCCTGCTTCCCAACTGACTACAATATGGTTGTCTTCAAGTCCAACGCAAACAAATTCTTGGTGAGTCATCCCCTTATGTAATCTGATTTACCAAATTTCCACTACTAACAATTACTACAACACGTTCCCTTTGACCACTGTATACTCATTAACCCTTATCTTTGAGTGGCCTCCGAGCCTTGATAAGTGGTGACTCCTTTGTATAAAAAAAAAAACCTGGGAGGAAAAATTAAATCTTAACAGGATAGAGAAAAGTGTGGAGAACAGGAGGTTTCAATTGTATGGCTAAATTGAAAAATAAAAAAAAAATGGATGAGAGTTCTTGGGTCAATAGATGTAGAGGAGTTCATATAGGAAAACATATGAGGAAGATGGACTTGATAGAAAGAGATAAATAAAGACCTGGTCAGAGATAGGTTAACTTGAAAGTCAATTATTAAAAGTCATTCAACATATGCCGGCATGTAAAAATGACGTTAACTCGGACATGATAATGATGAGACCTTGTAGATAGTGGAGAAAATTTTTTTTTTTTTTTTTCATTGATTACTATTAGGCCAGTACTTTCTTTGTCAGCATTCATTATCTGGGGCCAAAAATAAAACAAAGTTATTAACCAATGTTAAATACATGCACTGTTATCTATTAAGCCAATAAACTGAGCATGCGTGGAAATGCACAAGTGTATGAGTCGGGCCTACCTGCGGTGAAAAGCGAACTTGGGACCTTTCGATTACCAATCAAGTCTAACAATGAGTTACACCCATCTTACCCAAAAGCGACGAGTTAGTTTCGCCCAACGGCTATAAAAAAAAAACAAGCCGGTAAGTGATTGAGCATTGAAATACACTGTTTGGATAAAGTGTCTCGCAGATTGCATTTCACATCATGGCATGTCGATTTGGCGAGATTGTTCGGTGCTGCTTGGGAACGTGTGTGTCGATTCAATATTATTCATGGTGTGGCATGTCGATTTAGCGATGGCGTTCGGAATTGCGTGGACGAATTTGTTAAGGACCATGCCGTCACTTGTGAAAAAAAATATACACACATATATATATATATATATATTTTTTTTTTTACTGGCATCCTCTCTCTCTCTCCTTCGTGTAGCGACTGTTTACCCAATGTTACACTTTTTTCGGATAACCAGCTAAAAGAGAATAAGGGATTTTTTTTTTTTAACTAATGAGTCATAATTTACTAAAGCCTAAAGGCCACTGGAGGATAAGAGTTAATGGATTGATGCCTAATACTATGAAAGGACTAGAAATAATGAGTAAAAAAGGCAAGAGTTAATTACTTAAGAGGATTGTAGTTAGCAAGGAAGTAGTAACTGTTATCTATTAAGCCAATAAACCGAGCATGCGTGGAAGTGCATAAGCGTATGAGTCGGGCCTACCTGCGGTGAAAAGCGAACCCGGGACCTTTCGATTGTGTATTGTGTTCCACAAATAAAAGTTCTTAAAAACAAACTTTGTTTATGGAAGTACCATATAGCTTTAGGTACACAGAGGAAGAAAGTTCTTTACTTTGATAAAAGTTAGGGTCTTGCTGTAAATGTTTTACAGAGAATAACCAAAGATTCTAGCTCAGTTAAACACCTACCATGAAAATAAAGATAGAGTAGAGAAAGACTAGTAATGTCTCTTCTATGAGAAAGGAACTGTAGAGAATAGATGAGATCATCCCCCCCACTAGATTATAAAGTCAATTTTGTACTCTGCCATGGCAGGAAAGATTGTTCAGAGTAGCACAACTCCAGATGTGGCAAGAGTACTTTATATTAGGCAGAGGATCGCATCAGAAGTCAAATCCTTTCTGAAGTGGTAGAATGATCAAACCAGTTTCTTAGTGACCTTAGCAACAGATTTGAGACTTCCATTCCAGGTTTGAAGTGAAAGTCAGTCCTAGCTTATCAAGGTAAGCAACTTCCTCCAGGAGAGAGCAATTTATTTCAACTGAGGCAAAACAAGGATCCAAGAGTTAGTGGTGAAAAAAGAGAAGCCTAGTTTTAGGAATTGACAAGACCCTTTCCAGCATTGTTCCACGTTGAAAATGCAATCATATTGCATTAACATGACAAATGGATATAGCCGAATATGTTACACAACATCTCTAAATTAAAAATAAAACAACACCAAGAATAAATCTCACCTGATGATGGTATTGACCTCATCAAGAATATGTCGGAGTTTATAGTACGCATCTGTTGGCGGCAATTTCAGCTCTTGCATCAAGCGGTCCACTTTGTTAATACACACGCAAACCGCAAGACGTTCTTGAACTGCATACTTAATCAATCTTTCAGTATTCAACATTACCTGAATGAGAGAAAGAAACAAAACAATTCATCATGAAAAATACCTTCATACAAAATTCTTGATAATACTTATAACACTATCTCTAACTATATAGATTATGAAATGTTGTTACAAAAGTCAGAGATGAGTCCTAAATAAAAGTAATTACAGAGGCTCAAAGTTGATGGATCAGGTTCCAAAAGTGGTTGGGAGAAGAACTGAGCAGCAAATCAGTCAGATAAGCAAAGATGAAATGCAGTTTGATTTTATGCAAGAAAGAAGACATAGAGTAATTTACATGTGTTGGTATATCGGAAACAATACAAAAAAAAAAAGTATGCTATAACTAGCAATACACATGAAAAAATTGAAATAGCTTAAAATATTTCAATATTGCCATCTTTAGAAAGAGCTTGATGAGCTAAGAAAGAATCTTTTTAAATTTTTAAAATCCAATTAAAATTAATGACTATTTTTCTGCCTCACACGTTTGGATATTTTTCCCTCTTTAAGACCATATGCGCTTTGTCACATTTTTTACACAACTTTTTCAGCAAAAATGCTATATAAAGATTATTAAAGATATTAAAACAGAAGATTAAGCAATTAAATTTACCATATAAGTGTATTTTTGTGCTAGGAATTAGAATATGCTACTGAAAATATCCAAAAATTAATGGTTTCCAAATAATCTGCAGTAAATGCACATAAATATGCTGCAATTCATTAAAAATGCCATGTATCCATTAAAAGAAAAGAAGTTAAACAACTCAAAGCTGAATTGTAACGCATTATATGTTCAAATAACTGAAATCGAAATCTAGGAGTGTTTAAAAATGAATATATTGCAATATTTCATTGGTATTATTGTAGAGTAATACCTTCCGTTAACCCCCCCCTCCATCTGGCCACCTCTCCAAAATATGCGATTTTACCTTTGTAGGCATACAATCACATTTACATGTGAATACCTTAAAAAACTTTAATGAAAGATAAAGGAGAATTATTTTAGAATTTAATGTAAAATGATTCCTTATTTTGAGCCATTCTAGAGTTTTAGGGCAGTTAACCATTTTTTTTCTATCGGAGATAAATCCTGTGCGCCTTTTTTTTTTTTTCTAAAGACGATTATGTGTGGTTTTAAAAGGGACTTTGTATCATTATGAGAGGGTGGGGAAGTTGCCAGTCTGACTTTCGGTTAATGATAGAGCTAAGGAAAATTATGTGTGAACACCCTGAAGACCTGATAGAATCAAAACAAAAACAATTTTAGAATTTAGAATGGGGGTTGGTTTCACATAAATTTAATGTAAAATAATTCACCATTTTGAGACCATTCTAGTGTTTTAGGACAGTTTATTTTTTTATGGGCGATAAATGGTGCACTTTTCTTTAAGAAAGGATTTTTTTTAGACACTTATATGTAGCTTACCAAGGAACTTTGTTTGGTAAGGAGCTTGCCACTTAGACTTAGCGTTATTGTTAGGGCTAAAAAAGATTTTAAGAGGAGGAGGCTTGCCACTCGTACCTAGGGTTAGAGGTAGGATTAAGGGAGTTTTTTTTTTAAGGCGTTTGACCCCCATATTTACAGTTAAGGGGTCATAATTATTGGCCTTTGAAAATGTTATGCCTTAGATTTTGGACATCAAATTATTTTTAAATATGAAATTTATTTTTATTTGTTTGTCGTAATTCTTAAGGGGTGTGAAACTTAACAAGTATTACGACAAATAGACAAAAATAAATTTTGGTACTCATGCAGCGTGATCCGTGCTGCAATAATAACGTTATTATTTAAAAAGCCATTCTTAACATGAGGAGGGTAGGATGTTTTGTACTTATTCTGTACAATCGAATAAAAAAACTTATCATAAAACTTTAATTCGAAAATATCGACGAAAAAAGCGACTCCTCCCTGTAGAAAAGTGCCCAGTTGAGGGTGAAGAAATTAATGTTTTTAGCCAATTTTTCAGTATTTGTTGTCTAATGGTCGAGCTTCAAAACGATACTGATCTTGTGAAAATTCGTTGCCTCTGTCAAAAGTTTTAGGCAGACATGCAAACATACATACATTTATATATTAGTAGCTCAAATTTCCGACCCAAACCAATTAAAAAGCTTGCCCTATCTCTGAATACCCTTTATGTAAAATTTAAAATGTTTAGACGAGAAATTCTCTGAGTAATTTGGTAGAGACCGCAGGTCAATTTATTTTTTAACTTTGACCCCTATAATGACCCCTTAACATCTATTGTTTTGGGCTCAAATCAAGTTATTAAGTTAGATCCATATTCAAGAAACCTATATCTAAAATTTCAAGTGTTTAGACCCAAAATTGGCAGAGGTGTTTGTTTAGTAGAGTTCTCAAAGATCAAATCGTTGAACTTTGACCCCTTAACAGCCAAATTTCTGTCCGAAAACCTATTACAAAGATTTTCCCAAATCTCAGTACCCTGTATATCAAATTTCGAGTCTGTAGATTGAAAATTGACAGAGTTATTGTGTAGGAAAATATACACAGACAGACAGACAGACACTTTCATATATATACTAGCAAATGGGTTCAAAAACAGCCTACAGAAAATGGACTCTGATTTATGAAAGTATGATAGGTTATGAAAAGGAAGGGTTGTAAAGAGATAGCTTCGTTTTTGAGGGTATCAAAACCAAAGCAAAATATGATGAAAGTAAAAATAAAATGGATAAACCCATAATTTATTATACCATACCTGTTCACACTGAAACACTTATCACAATATTCTGTGGATCTATATTAAAAAACCTTGTTAAACTTTGTGACATATTTCCATTCTATGGAGGACAGGTGCGAACGAACACCCCATAATTTTATTATACCATATGTCTTCAAACTGAAACATAATTATCAAAGTATACTTACGCAGATAGATATGAAAAGCCTTTATTAAAGTTTGTGCCTATATTTCCATTCCATGGAGGCCAGGCACGAACGCAGACCCCACAATTTTATTATACCGTCCTTATTTAAGTTAAAACATACTTATCAAAGTATTCTTATGTACATCTATATCAAAAACACTTGTAAACGTTTTTTTTTTTAATTTTTTATTTCCATACTTTGTGGACCAGGCACGAACGCAGACCCCCACAATTTTAATGAACCACCGTTCTCCCAGATCAAACATACCCATTCCTGTGTCTCGATACATCTTCTATCATTATATGTAATCAGATTTTTAAAATAGTCAACCATATAGGAGCCTATTCATGACCAGACACACACACACACACACATTCAGCTTTATATTATATATATATATATATATATATATATATATATATATACACACACACACACACATACACATGAGATACACACAAATATCATCCATTTGTGAGTGAAAACAAAGGAATTGTGTTTACATTCACAGAAAAAAGGAATGGTGCTTAAAATTGTGCTGAAAGTAAGAAAAAAATAAAACGTTTGTTCTATTTAGGGAAAAGTAAAAAAAAAGTTATTTTTGTGTTAAAATGTGGTTTCATTGTAATATGAATTATAAAAGAGAGAAAGCGAAAAGAAGAGAATCTCATGTATTCTCCATGGTCAGGTATTTGTAACCCACAGAGGCCCATGAGCAGCTCCTGTTTGCATCTTTTTTTTTTCATATGGAAAATCCACTTCTCCAAGTTTCAGCTAAAACTGGTCTACTTTTGCCATAGCAAATGCAAACACCGGATTTCTCGGCAATCATCAGTGGCCGAAGAAAATCACAAAACAAAACATAAAAAAACATGCAAATCACTTCCGAAATAATAAAAATAAATCATGATTGTAATGCAACATTCAACCTATCAATCTAAACCCATGTTGACTCCTGCATCTCAATTAGCCATCTCATAATTACGTTTTTTTCTTTATAATTATTTATATATTCCTCACCATTTGCTTAACATCAACTCAACCGATTTAGGGTGTGACGGCCTCCCAAGGTAAATGTTACAACCAATATTACAATCACATGAACGGTTTTCAATCACAACCAAATCAATTTTACACAAAGTTCAACAAATCAACAAATTGTCCTCAAACACAACAAAAATCCACAATAAACTGCATAAAATTGTAAAAGCAGTAAAAAGTACAACAGTTTAATTCGTAAGATGTTCAGAAACACAAAAACATTTTTTTTTTTTGCTTTGCAGTTCTTTCCAGCTCAATTTACAGCTCACTTGCAATAAAACAAACTCATTCTCTGGTAATACCGGTTTATAACAATGAAAAATCACTTCATTCACTCTTTTTTTTTTTTTTTTTTGATTAGCGTGTTACATATGCCGGCCTTTTTTTTATTTTATGCACCCTTCATTTCTCGTCACGTGAACACCTTCAAACATTTCTGAAACGGATAGATCAGTCTACCCCATAGCAAAGTGATAAAAATAAAAATAGAAAATACTTACTCCTTCAGCTGCATCAACAAAGATGATGGCACCATCACTCAATCGGAATGCGGATGACACTTCATCTGAGAAGTTCACATGTCCTATTAACAGAAAATACAAATGATGATCGTACATATGATGTTAATTTCAACAAATTTATTTCAATCGTGTAGCATCTATGTCTGTAATATATAATTATGTATTTACTAGTGCTTTTTTTTTTTTTTTTTTTTTACACGGTGGTCACCACTTATCAAGGCCGGAAGCCACTCAGGGATAAGGGTTATTGCAAGTACAGTACGTTAGTGTGGAGATTTAATGAAGTGTCTACTTAAGGGGGCGGTTCATCAGGAATTTGTTTAT
Source organism: Euprymna scolopes (assembly GCF_053919585.1). NCBI lineage: Eukaryota > Metazoa > Mollusca > Cephalopoda > Sepiida > Sepiolidae > Euprymna > Euprymna scolopes. The sequence goes on along the minus strand of NC_136493.1, from coordinate 32,654,378 downwards.
GTTGGACTTGAAGACATCCAGGTTGTAGTCAGGTGGGAAGCAGGAAGACCGAACAGAGTTCCACAGAAGCTTTGGGACGATTAATCGGAATTGGAAAAATTGGAATATTTTAAGGTATCGGAATCGAAATTGTAAAAATTTTTCCCGATTTTCTGATGCCAAAACGATTCTTTTAATTGTCTTTTTTATTTATTTATTTTTTTTAAAGCAAAATCTTTCATTGCTGGAAATAATGATAAAATAATAAATATTTATTGATTTTAAAATACCAGTTAAAAAGCTAAAATCAATAAATCGTCCTGCACAAGTATATTTTTACATTTAGGAAAATATCTGCATGTTTAACATGTGTATTCTTACGGTAATTGGAGAAAATCACAACTATATAGTTAAATATTTAGAGATTTATAAAGAATCGGTAATTGTATCAGAATTGGGAAAAATATTGGAATCGTCCCATCATTAGTATTTATATCTATATGTATTTATGTCTTATAATATATAATTATGTACTTGTCTATAATATATAATTCAATTTGAAGATCTTAAATAATTAAATATGCAAAAAAAAAAAAAAAAATGAAAATGTTCCCCAAATTTGTCATTTTTTTCCTAATAAATTTGAAATCTTCAAAAAACAAAAACTGGTAAATTTCTCGGTTTTTATGATTACTTCTTGTGTTTAATTTGTTTTACTTTTGTTTTTCATACATCCTGATTAGAAACTGAAAATAAACTAAGATGAATGTACAAAATGTATAACGATTTTTTCAATTTTGACCCCTTTAAAAACTATTTTAACCAACTAAAGACCCATAAAAGAAGGTCCGTAAAAAATCCAATCATTTGAGGTCCCTAGCGCCGCTCTGTGATTTTTAGTTATGGAGGAGATAGAGTTTGAAAATATGGAGACAGACAGACAGGCATATAGCCATTTATATATTATATTTAAAGTTAAAATCCAATTAATATTACACATATAACTCAAGAAAAACACACATGAAATGAGTCAACCATATAGAATAAGCAAAATCAACACAACATCGGGTCAAATTCGGTCGCCATTTTGTTTATTCAGACAATGTTGACACATTTTAAGTATGCGTTTCTTAAGTTACATGCGTAATACTAAATTAATTTTAACTCTAAATGGTTCAGCGTTTATAGATATCGAACAAAAAACAACAGCATAAAACCATTTTTACTGTCTATACAGAAGTTTTTCTGACATTTTGCTCTGGCTGCGATCTTTAACACTTAGCAAAAACATGTTTACCTTTTGAATTTCCCTAAACTATACAATAAAAGAAATCTAATAAGCTATCAAGATCTTACCTGGCGTGTCGAACACATTCAGTAAATACGATTTGTTTCTCGTATCTTGCATGACAAGTGTAACAGGAGTACTTTTTATGCTGACACCACGCTGTAAATATAAAAACAGTTTTAGTAAGAGAGTTTCACCTGTACAATATACGCAGATCTTGTTATCTTGCTGGTCAGCATGCACACCTTCCTAATTGTATACAAACATGGTGGAAGAACGGGCAAGTAATAGTGAGGGAAGGCGAATGATGTAAATAAAGAAATTTAAAAAAAAAAGGAGGATTAAAAAAAAAATATCGGTAAATGTTTACTTTAACTACAACAGAACACAGACCAATAAAATTTGTTTTTTAATAGGTTTTCGGGGTCGTTAACAACGAATTTGATATTCAAACCCGTCACAAATTTACCGTTTGCATGGTATTAACCCCTGAACCCTCGCACTATTTTGCACCAACTCACCGCCATCGTTTATGCTATTCTTACATGATGCGTTCGCGCATGGACGCGCGTAGTAAGGTGACTTGTCACACCGCGAAAGAATTTTTTAGCAGACATTTGAAATAAGAAAGTTTTCACAAACAAAATAAAATATGGTTCATTTTATTGTGTTACATAGTTTTTGATGCTTTTTAATTGACCTAAAAAAATTAAGGCGGTGAGTTGGTACAAAATAGTGCGAGGGTTTAGGGGTTAATACCATGCAAACGGTAAATTTGCGACAGGTTTGAATATCAGATTCGTTGTCAGCGACCCCGAAAACCTATAAATAACAAATTTTATTGGTCGGTGTTCTGTTGTAGTTAAAGTAAACATTTACCAAAATATCAAATGATAATTTCAGTGATTTTCAACCTTTTTGAAGGCATGGATCGTCTGAGGAGCTTAATTTTTCTTGTGGCTCCCATGTACTTGAATGTATATAAGGAATTTTTCTTAATAAAATAAAAGGTTTACATTCTCAAAAAACACAATACTATCTAAATTTGTTTCTTCCAAGAGAATTACAAATTCATGTGAAATTTGATCTTGATGATTTTTCGAACAGAACTAGAAAGTTTGGCTTTGTTTTAGTAAGACGTGCACCCATCTGTTCTTCAAGTGCTACTAATTTTTTATCTTTTCTTACTTTTAATATTTGTCATGGTGAAGAATCCTAAGTATGACGTAGAAAACAGCAAGAGAATACACACACTTTTTTTTTTAGATTGATGGATATTCTTTTGCAGTTAAAATCCAAAATAAGTCCGAATCAAGTTCAACGTGATTCATCTTAAGTATCCGGTCATTTGAAATACCTGCCAACTCTTCCTCTTTGGTCAAACTGAAATCCATGTCCATAAATACAATGAATGGGTTTCTAATACAATTAGATTTCTTCAAGCAATATAGAAGGAAATTATTTATCAAATCGTTTAATTAAAGATCTCAAATCCTTAATTATCAGTTGCAAAATTAGCATTACAAGCGTATGTCGTATTTTTGTGGGCATCAGCAATATTACATACCTAATGTGCTTCAACAAGTCATATCTTTTTTATTTGTGGGTCAATATTTAAAAGAATTACATTGCTGGAAAGAGAATAGATTATTCTATTCTCTTTCCAGCAATGTAATTCTTCCAATGATGTTAATTTATTTTGCTTTTATGCGTTCAATGCTTTTATTTTTCAAGTTAAAAAATGAAAAAAGATGGTAAAAAAATAATGCCAACAAAAAGGGAAACTGTTTTTCAATGTTTACATATACGTTATGTTTGGATAAACATGCGCGGGGTCAAATTTAATATGGCTGAAATTTTTCAGGCTATATAAGCATAGAAGTCCATCTCTACTTAACTTTGGTTTATATTTTTACGACCACAGGAAGCAAAGTTATAACCTAGCAAAGTTGACGAAGAATATTTCAAAATTGATAAGATAAATCGGCATATTTCATCCATTTTCATATAGATAATAGTTTCAGATTTTCATGTATAATATGTCAATATTTGATAATTATTAATTGTGCGGAAATTACTTAAAAATGTTATCTTTCAAAAAAATTCAAATCCATTTAATGAGGAAAACGGCTTGCTATGCGCTAATACATTGACCAGCTGGTCAGCGCATTAACGAGTTTTGCTTGTATTCTCTTAAAAATAAAAAAAATGTTTATTCTGCTTTCAAAACGAAAGCAAAAAAATCAGTTTCATTTTTTATTCTGACTTTGTCAATTTAAAAAAATTATTTTCAAGTTTTTCAAATTTGATTTCCAAACAATACTATTTTGTTGTTTTTAATGCTTTGTCATTTGTCATGGCACTAAGTGCACATGTACTAAAAACGTTAAAAACACAACAAGATGTACTAAGTACATGCATTTCTGTTACCATTGTATTTATAACTTCTGACTAGTACTTAAGGTAGAATTATGTTTTTTAGTGGTAACAAAAAAATATATAACAAATAAAAGGTACTTGTGCACTTATGCTACCATGTTGAAATAATAACATTATTATTTAGAAACCCATTCTTAACATGGGGAAGGAAAGGTGTTTTGTTAATTATTCTGTGCTTTCACCTAACAATTAAATAAAAAAGATATTGTGAAACTTGAATTTATTTTTAACTCATTGTCAAGACCATTTTTTCGAATCTGTAAAACAAAACCGTTTTTTTTTTTTTAAATTTAAGATATCTGAATAATAACAATCTATTATATATATATAAAAGTGAACGTGTCTGTGTGTCTGTCTGTCTGTGTACATTTTCCCATGCAATAATTCTTTCAATTTTCAGTCTATTTGATATACAAGGTACTGAGATTTGGAAAAATCTTTGTAATCCATTTTCAGCCAGAAATTTGGCTGTTAAGGGGTCAAAGTTCAACGATTTACCTTTGAGAACTCTACCAAACTCCTCCGCCAATTTTGGGTCTAAACACTTGAAATTTTAGATATAGGTTCCTTGGACATGGATCTAACTTGATTTGAGCCCAAAACAATAAATGTTAAGGAGTCATAATAGGGGTCAAAGTTAAAAAAATTGACGTTTTTTTTTTTTTGCTCCGCATACACCTCCAAACAACCGGGCAACGCCGGGCTGAAATAATAATAATTAGACAGTTCGATAAAGAATTTGATTGTGATGCATTCTGTAAATTTTTACCTTTTAAGGTTTTCGGCTATGCTGAAAATGAATATCACATTTAAATTCTCAGTAAATAAGTAGCTTTCCGGATATTAAGCAATGTCATTTTTTACATTATTACTGGTGGTCATCTTGGTACACGCGTTTGCGATAATTTAAAAAAAATTAATATTTGTACATCTGATTTTATAATTTATGGTTTATGGTAAAGAGATACATCAGATTTGACTGCATAATCAGAAAGAGCACACAATTTTTACATAAGAGTGCCAAGTTTCATGAGAATAGCTTGAAAAATAAATAAATAAATAGTGGCGAAATTACCCAATTTCTTGAAATGTTGAGGTCCGTAATTTAGCCTACTTTTTCTAAAGAAAAATGTCCACGGAATAGCCTAAATTTTGGCACTTAAAATTCTCATAACTTTTGAACTGCTGATGGTATTTGCATAATTCAAACGGTTTAAAACATCTTTTACATAGCTCTTTTCATGAAAGTTGATAAAATAACAATTATCTAAAAAGAAAAAGTCAAAATGTCAAACAAATTCGTCCTTTGAATTAAAATGGGAAACATTTCACAATTGCTTTGTGAAACATGCTTTTTCCAAATAATCCATGTCCTTTTAAACGCATTAATCTTGTCAACTCAAGTTAGATTCTTCTTTTTTTCGTTGCATACTCATATTTAAATCATTCAAGTGCTGGAAGATAAGTAGGACAATTTTGAACACCAACTTTCACCATTCAGAAATTTCACTTATTCAAACTTATTGTAAAGAAAATCAACAATTCTTCACCAAGTTCATAAAATCGAGATAACACCCACCCTCAAGAGAGCCATCTGACTTCTGTATGAAGTAGAAAAGTGGCGTGTTCAGCATCCATGCTTTTGTAAAGTTTAGTGAACTGCCAACATTTCTTGATTTTAAGTAGTTGATTATTTTGACCATCATATCAAGTACATCTTTTAACTATCGGCCAATAGTTTTGGCAAATAGGGATTCACAATGCAGAAAGCAGTGTGCTGTGAAAATATTTGGTTGACACATTGCTTAACCAATGTAATAAAACCTTTCATCCTTGCAATCATTGATGGACAATCATCCTTGCATATTCCAACATACTTCTGCCATGTTATGTGTCAGGGATTCAAATACGAGGGGAATAGACCTTTTGTCCTTTTGTTGTTTCAGGCTGTAAAATGTTTTTGACTCCTAATGGGGGTATGAGACGAATGGATTCGCCAATCATTTTTATAACCACCGGCTGTGCTAAACAACCAATGAAAACGTTTCAAAATTATTATAAGAATTCTCGAATTTTGGATTCAATCAGTTCGCCGTTAAGTACGCCACGGACCGCATTTGATTCTTGGCCGCCATCTTGTTTACTGACCTGAACTACGCCGCCATCTTTGTTCAACACAATGTCTCAAAACTGAACAGGTTAACTACGCCACGGACCACATTTGATTCTTGGCCGCCATCTTGCTTACTGATCTGAATTACGCCGCCATCTTTGTTCAACACAATGTCTCAAAACTTAACACGGGCAATTCTCTGCAACATAAAATGTCTTCGACAACTGCATCTTTTTCAATAAACCTAATAAAAGCTGTGATTTCCTACTTATATCAGTGCTTTCATCCACTTCAATCATAAGAAAATTGGCAGCTTTCAATTTTAAAATAACTCTTTTTGATACTGACTGACATGTCAGTAATCTGCCTGTCGTAGAGTTGAATGTAATAAGCAAAGAAGAAAGCACCCACGTGTGTGTGGATTATGTGGCTATACGATTTACCTTCAGATGAGAGAGAGAGAGAGATAGATTAAAGATAGCGGGTGTGGCTTTATAAGGTGTAGTCTTGTGAAATCGCATGAGATCACACTGCCCACTGCACACATATGCAAATAAAATGGAGTCAGTTTTTTTAATAAAATGCCTGTTGGCAGAGGTGAGCGGAGATGCGTGCTTGAAGTTGAGAGAGAAAGTTGTGATGAAGTTTACAGTGAAAAATTCTATCTAAACTTTTTGTTTATTTTATTTATCCTTTTTCTGTTTCTGTTTACCAGCCCATTTAACTGCACCTGCAACACAATAAGTGTTGTCAGACTTAATTTCAGCAGCAGCATCTCCCCCAAAAAATCTTTGTCATTGTAATGCATGCGGGTAATATTAATTACTAGCATTTCAGCCCGGTGTTGCCCAGGTGTATGTTAAGAAAAAAAAAAAAAAAAAAAAAAAAAAAAGCGGTGAATTTTTTAAACTTTGACCCCTATTATGACCCCTTAACATTTATTGTTTTGGGCTTAAATCAAGTTATTAAGTTAGATCCATGTCCAAGGAACCTATATCTAAAATTTCAAGTGTTTAGACCCAAAATTGGCGGAGGAGTTTAGTGGAGTTCTCAAAAGTCAAATCGTTGAACTTTGACCCCTTAACAGCCAAATTTCTGGCTGAAAACGGATTACAAAAATTTTCCCAAATCTCAGTACCCTGTATATCAAATTTCAAGTCTGTAGACTGAAAATTGACAGAGTTATTGCATAGGAAAATGTACACAGACACGTTCACTTTTATATATATAATAGATTAGCACATTCTTTCGACGCAGAGATAAGGGAGAGATAGAACAACAAACAACATGTCATATACAACTAATGTTTTTCATTCACGATTCCTAGTACATTTGCAACTACTTGCGGGTAATATCACTAAATACTGTATTGATAGTGAGAAAATAATAGTGTCACATTAAAAATGTTTTTTCTTTTGTTAAATATTGTTGCATTAGGAGTCATTTTGAGTTAAAATTTTGAAAAATACATATTTTTAATATGTGAACTTAAAGTAAAAAATAATTTTTTTTTTTTTCACTCATGTTCACCCCCTACAAAGCATATCGCCACTTGGACGTAAAGGGCTACTATTTGGGGCCATGTCTAGGAAAGATTAACAAGACATTTGTTTATGTTACATTTAAACTTCTGCATATCAGTACAGCCAGGGAAGCAGGCAACAGGAAGAGAATTCCAAAGTCTAGCTGTTCGAGGGAAGAAACTATTAGAATAGAAAGCTTTCTGGCATTTAGGGACAACAACAGTGAAGGGGTGATATCTTATTGCTAAGCGGGTTTGTCAAGGATATGTACATCGAGGGGGTACAAGTGAAACGAGTTCATCAGAACACATTTCATTAAAATATTTGTAAAACAGGCACAGTGATGCAACATTGTGGCGATGAGACAGGGTCTGGAGCTTAGTTGATAAAGTGGGACCGATTAGATTGACAACTCTTTTTTTAACTTTATCTAAGAGGAAGAGACCAGTGGTAGATGCACCAGCCCAGATGTGGCAACAATACTCCATGCATGGGCGAATGGTGGCCTTGTAAAGGTACAGGATACTCTCAGGCGTGAGTAGTCTTCTAGCTCGATAAAGGGTACCCACCTTCTTTGCAGCAGCCTTTGCAATGTCCTCTATACATTTGTTCCAGTTCATATTGCCTGCAAATGTTAGGCCGAAGAGTTTGAAGGTAAAATTATCAGGTAGGGTGCTATTTGTCATGGATATAGGTGGCTGGAGAGGCGTCTTGCAATTGTTAAAGGAGAGCAGCTTAGTTTTACTAGCATTAAATGTTACCATCCATTTGTGGCCCCATTCCACTATAGTCTGGAGGTCGTTTTTTAACGATTTTGCCATTGTTTTAGATTTATGTACATCTGTTCTTCCCTCATGCATATCATAGAGCATTATATCATCAGCAAATATACCCATTTCAGACACAATATTATTAGGGAGGTTGTTTATGAATATCAGGAATAATAATGGTCCAAGGATCGACTCCCGAGACACTCCTACATTAATGTTATGCTGCTTGGATGTACGTCCGTCAATGACAACCTGTATGCTTCTATTGTCTAAGAAAGATCTAATTATATTAGTATACGTCCAGTTATACCATACGATTTCATTTTCATTAACAGCCCTTTATGCCAGACTTTAAAGGTCTTGGACATATCAAGGGCTACAGCCCTGGCTCCACCCGCCTCATCCAGTACATGGTAAATACGTTTAGAAATGACTGTTAAAATATGTGCAGTAGAATGACATTGACAAACAGTATGGATTCAGGCAGAGAGAAGATTCGTTTTTGCTTATAATATTACGAATATGAACAGTTTTGCTCACCTCCTCATCACATTAGAATATTGGCTCTACTTTTAAAAAATTAATTTAATTTGGTTGGTTAGTTGATTGTTTTTGTTTTACGGCATATCAACCCTTTTCAGGTTATCTAATGCCGAAGCCAAAGATTTTGAAGAAAACATTTTTAATACACTATATTTGTTGTTTTCCAGTCAGTTTCTATTTAACCTATAGTTGGGACCCTACTACCACTCTGGGTCAGAGTGGACCTGGGAGCAATGGCAATTAAAGGGTGGCTCCACACTCCCCAAAGCCCACAAGCTGGAGCCTCACCACTGGATATAGTTTAAGGTCATATCCAGGACCTTGTTTAATTTGGAAGCATTAAGCATAGAAAGAGAACACAAAGAAAAGAATATATAAAAACAACAATAAATTGTTGCACTTACTTCAATTTCTGTCAGCAACGTGTCTGTGTAACGTAACTGTAAGTAAAAAAAGAAGACAGAATGCACATAAAAATTAAAAAAAAACATGTTGATAATAATGCTATCAAGGTTGTTGAAATGCCTTGTTACCTTGGTGATACAACAGGAGCATCTGGGCAGCAACATAGTTTCCACAGAGAGAGATATCGGAATTCGCATCTCAAAAGCATGGACCACATTGGATGGGCTACATTCAGTATGGACTTCGGGACTGGCTGACAAACTGAAAAGGCAATTCTTCAGGGCAGTGGTAGAGTCTGTCCTTGTTTACGGTGCTACAACCTGGACACTCATCAAAAGATTGGAAAGAAAACTAGACGGCACATACACCTGTATGCTAAGAATAATATTAAATATATCTTGGCAAAATCATCCCACGAACCAGCAACTTTATGGCAACCTACCTGCCATATCTAATACCATCAGAAAAAGACGCCTACAATTTGCCGATCATTGTCTGAGGAGCAAGCATGAATTGGTGAATGATGTATTGCTATGGACTCCACAACACGAACGCGCAAGCAGAGGATGACCTAGATCCACATACATCCAACAAATAGCACACGACGCCAACTGTGAACCTGAAGATCTGAGGCAACTGATGGAAGACAGGAAACTCTGGAGAGGAAGAGTCACATTGGTCCGGGCAAGGAGCCCGTCATGATGATGATGATGACAACAGGAGCAGAAGACGGAACAAATGTTAGTGTGATTATGAGTTAGAAATGAATAGACTAAGTTATAGGAACTTCTGCCACCACAACTTCTGAAATGACATTACCCAGAGTACTTGGATAAGTAAATTTAGTGCTTCTTCATTATCATATTGAAATTTGAAATATTTTATTTCAAGTAAAATCAATGGTATCTACAGTAGAACCTCGGGATATGACATTAATCCGTTCCGGGGTAGGTGAAATCGTCGTATGGGGGGCCTAAGCAAAATTTTATACAATACATATTAAAAATTAGTAACAAAATACAGAACAGTATATAACACACATGTATATAATCAAATAACATTATAAATAACACCGTAAGGCAGGGGCAAATGCCATAACCAGGGGCTAGAAAAACATTGTATTTCACATCATAACCTAAAAAAAGTATCCCGGGGTCACCTGTACTTAATTATCATGTCACAGTAATGAACATATCCCAAAATTATGAAAAATGATCAAGTAGAAAATCAATTATTAATGAAAACAGTTTTCAAAGATAATTAGCAAAAATTTAGTTTTGCTAAATTAGGTTAAGATTTACTAAGTTTTCAGAAAATAATTATCTTGCTTGCTATAATTTGAATTCTCCTGTTTATTTATTCTTTTTTTTACTATTTTCATTAATAATTAATTTTCTACCTATCGTTTTTTCAAAATTGTGGGATATGTTCATTACTGCAACATGACAATTAAGAAGATACTGTAGGTTTTACTTAGAATTCCATATTTCAATTTTTGAATTTTGTCCTAATAACGAAGAAGCACCATACATTTTATTTTGATCAAATAGGGATCAGCATTTACACTGGACATTCACATACAGAAAACATGACTTTTTACTTCATTTTAGTTATAACTTGAAAATTTAGAAATTAAAAAAAAAAAAAAAAAAGTAAAAATGCTAATAAGAGGTTCGTATAGAGGTCAACATTAAAGACGATAAATTTATAGATATGTCAATTTTCTTGCATTCACCTACAATTCCACCAATACAGAATACATCTTTCGGTTCCACTTTAAAAATTAAATAGGTACTTGTACAGTTTAATCAAAACATTAAAAAAATGAAAATCTTGAAAAAAAGTTATATTGTATTTTATGCAATTAAGTTCTCTGAAAAAAAAAAATTTCACCTAATTTGATCAATTTTTTTTTTTTTTTTTACAGCAGAAAAACGATTTGTTATGACAACAAGCAAAAGGTAGACATGTTTTGATATTTAGACCACAAGGAAAGAAGAAAAGCTATTATTTAACATGGGGAGAGGAGGAGTGTTGGCACTCTAGACCAAGTGCACCCCCCTCCTTTCCTCGTAGTCCAAAAATTAAAATACCACCATATTAATTTATTTTTATTTCAGACTACTAGTCTCATCTTTATTAGTTGTTTTTCATCTTTTATTGGATTGTTTATTCACAACGTTTCGGCCAACTAATTCCTCTGGCCTTCGTCAGGTGGTAACTGCAACGGATAGGAACTTCGAATCTCCTAACTGCATTCTCAGCCATCATTAAAAATCGTTTCATAAGAAGGAACATAACAAAGTTAATAAATTGTACGATCGTTTCGGAAACGATGTTTTTATTGAGATAGACATTAAGTCATGGACAATAATTTTAACATATATTTTTTTGAAACAAAGTCTCCTCATCAGCAAAAATATTGGGTGGGTTTTTTTTTAAAGTCACAAAAAATAAACCTAACATTTTTTAAGTAAGGCAGATGTATCGTATAATGGTTCGCTTTTTAAAAATCGTAAGTATCATGGTCAGAGCATTCATTTTAATGTTAAATGTAGCTTATGTATATATATATATATATATATATATATATATATATATATATGTGTGTGTGTATGTGTACATATATGTGTGTATTTACCTACATTTACCTACACATTAATTTCATTCAAATATTTAAAAAATCTGTTTAACCCTTTGAACCCATCAATTACCACTAATTGTTATCTGGCTTCAAATATTAAAATCTTAATTTCATAGACGTAGGATAAGGTGGAGTCTTTTCATTCCTTGAAAATATTTCCACCAAGCACGAATCAGTATTACCCATTTCCTCCAAAAATATAGCAATATGAATTCAAATGAAATGTTCAAAACTTACATCATTGTCATCGTTTCTTTCAAGTCCTGGATGAGTCTGTTCCATTAAACAATCAATAAAGGAAGTCTACGCAAAACAAGAAACGTAAACATGTTAAATGCACACAAAACAATTTAATACTTTGTCAAAAATCCTATCTTATTTCAATGAACAAACAAAAAAATGACAAAAACAAAAATCTTTATCATTAACTTTGAATTGTTTTGCAATTTTTGAGATGAGGATTGATATTTTGTATAGAGTGGGGCAGAGTATTTAAATTTGGTGCCCTAAAGCAATGGTTGTTCCAAGCAACAATCAAATGAGTGCGCTATTAATTTATATATAAATTATTTCTAATTACAAAAATTTGTATTATTTGGATTATCCAGACTACTGTTCTCATCTTTAGTGCTATTTTCACAATGTGTTGTTCGATGTAATCTTCAACCTTCTTCAGGTGTATTGTGTTGAATTTGGGAATCTGCATAGATTTCAAAATGGAATCCATTATTTAATCCACAAAGGTAGCAGGTATTTATGTAGAGGATAAAGTATTTGGTAAAATTCAGTTGTAAGTTACACTCTTCTAGAGGTTGAAGATTCCATTCTTAACGCGGACGACACTCAAAATACAACTGCGAATGATTTAGGACTTCTAACCAGTCATGACTCATGGAATGAGAGCATGCTGCACCCATGGATTAAATAAATAGTTCTGTTCAAAATTCCGCGTTGATTCCCCAAGTTCAATAGAAAGATTCCTGAGGTCAACAAGATAAACTAAAATATTGTAAAAATGACCTGTAAGATGAGAACAGTAATCCAAAGAATCCAAATTATTAATCCTCATCTAAAAAATTCAGAAACAATTCCAAAACTTTGGCTTTATATGAGAACAATTTTTCCAATTTTATTTTGTTAAGTATATAATTAAATTATTGCAAAAGTTAAAAATGTCAAATTAAAAAAAACGAACAATGCATTTAACAACTTCAGTGATTGCTTAAAATATGATTACTTTTATTGAAAATCTGTGTTCATTTTTTTCAATGTCGTCTGCCAGTTAACCAATGTGTATAATACTTTTGAAATGTTCCCAATAAACAGGACAGTGTAACTCCCATTTACAAGCATTTTAAAAAGTGTCCAATATAATGGACCAGGGAACTGAAGTTACAAAATAAAGTAAAGTAAAAAAAAAAAAAAAAATATTAAAGTTACAAAATAAACAAAAATTTTTTTTTTTTTTATCATTTTTCAGTTATAAAATGGAAAATCTTTTTTAAAAGTATTTCAGTTACAAAACAGAAAAATTTTTGAAAATATATTTCAGTTAATTTTTTTTTTAAACATATTAAAGTTACAAAATAAGAAAAAAAAAGTGGAAAAATATATTTCACTTAGAAAATAGTGAAATACAATGATTGTTAATGGCTCACCTTTCCATGATGCAAATGACCACACAGGGTCACATTACGAATAAGATCCGGAGTATCCATGAGATCCGCCAAAAATCTAAACAAAAAAATATCAAAACATGAATTTATTCATTAATGCAATAAATAAAAATGACAGAAAAATTTAATTATTTCTATGTTTTTGTAAATTCCAGCACTGTTGAGTCGGAACACAAAACTCCTTCACTTCAACTCCTCTATTTTTTGCATCACTTACTCCTCTTTCTATAATTAAGTGATTATGATTGTTATATTACGAATAAGTGCATCCATCCATCCATCCATAGCCTTGAACCCCTAAGGGGCATAGGCCATCTACAACTTTGGTAGATGCTTTTGTAGTGACTGAGTTCTTTTTACGGAGTAAGGGTGCTGGCCTCACGTCCAATCTTCCCAGAAGGTACATACAGCGCCTAGCCTTCCTAAATGGTCACCCATCTGGTACTGGTTAGGCTCAACGTTGCTTAACTTTGGTGATCTGGCGAGAACCGGTGTGTCAACGTGATTGTGCCGTACGAATAAGTGTATGGTGCCATGAAAGACAAAACAAGACAAAGACGGGATGGACAATTTAACTGATTAATATACAATCATTTACTTTAGGAATAAGTTGGGAGAAAAGTAAAAGATTTGTTAGTACAATGGCAGAAAGTCCTGGCGTGATAATAGTAGTAGTAAGAGTAATAATTCCTGTTGAAAAAGTAGTGACAATGGTGGCCGTGCTTTGTTTTGAGAATAAAATTGAAGGAAAAAGTTTGTCAGTTCAATAACAGAGATTTAATTGAAGGAAGTTATCCCAACTAACATCATGTAGCATGTAGCATCATATGCTTGCTGCTCTGTTTTGAGAAGATGATGACGTCACAGCTGTGTAGAAATTATCATGTGAGTCATCAAGAACCCTTAGAGTTTACTAACAAGGGTTCATTTGGCAATGTTTCTCTTCCTCTGAGTCTCTGTGAATGGGCATGTGCCCTACTTTATATAAAGAAATCTCGCAGGTGCCTGGCTCCCATGGAAAACTGTGTTCTGATTGGTTAAAGTTAGGTTACACAACCAATCAAACTCTAGGTTTTTTTTTTTTTTTTTTTTTACACAGTGATCACCACTTATCAAGGCCCGGAAGCCACTCAGGGATAAGGGTTATTGCAAGTACATCACGTTAGTGAGGAGATTTTATGAAGTGTTTAATTAGGGGGATGGTTCATTAGGAATTTGTTAACATTAGACTTGAAGACATCCAAGTTGTAGTCCGGAGGGAAGCAGGCAGACGGAACAGAGTTCCACAGGCGTGCAGTTCTAAGAAAGAAGCTTTGCTCATGAAATCCGCGTTTTGATTTAGGCACAGATATAGAGTGGGGGAAATTTTTCACAGTGGATTCAGCTAGACGGGTGTTTTTCGTGAAAGTTTGGCGAGGGGGGACCAGGGATTGGAGTTCAGACGAGCATCTGCCATGAAAATAACGATAAAACAAGGATAGGCTCGCAACGTCTCTTCTGTGGGAGAGAGGTTGCAGGGTAGAGAAAAGGGCATCCCCCACTAAACCACGAAGTCTATTTTGTACTCTGTCAAGGCATGATAGGCTGTTTTTGGCAGCTCCTGCCCAGATATGGCAACAGTATTCCATCCTTGGCCGTACTTGGCTTTTATATAGATAGAGAATTGCATCAGTAGTGAGATATCTTCTGGAGCGGTAGAAGGATCCCACCATCTTTCCTGCGACCTTGGCAACAGACTTGATGTACGTGTTCCATTTCAGATCAGGAGTAAAGGTCAAACCCAAAAGCTTGTCAAAACACGGGGCCTCACCCAGACGAGAGCCATCCATCACAATTGATGCCAGCTGGGGATCAGAGCGTTGATGATGTAAGGATAGGAGTTTGGTTTTAGATGCATTAAAGGTAACTAGCCACATCTTCCCCCACTGAACCACGCGCTCGAGATCAGAGGAGAGAGAATCCGAGAGAACTTCGTCATTTACAGCCTTTGATGTGTTGCCGTAGATGGTCGTGTCATCAGCATAGATGTCAACGAATGATTTAAGTATGTGTTTAGGGAGGTCATTGATGTAGATCAGGAAGAGAGTTGGGCCGAGGATTGACCCCTGAGGGACTCCAGCATTTATATTGCAGGCCTCCGATTTTAGTCCATCTACCACTACTCTTATGAGCCTATCGGAGAGAAATGATTTAATGATTGAGAAAACATTTCCAGTTATACCGTAGCTGGAAATCTTGTGAAGTAGACCCTTATGCCATACTTTGTCAAAGGCCTTTGATATGTCAAGAGCTATTGCCCTAGAAAGGAAGCCTTTGTCAAGAGATTCACTAATCCTGTGGGATATAACCGTCAGCACATCTGCGGTAGATCTTGCAGAGCGGAAACCATATTGTGTGTCACTAAGAAGGTTGTTTCTGCTGAGGTGGTTGACTATTTCTCTATTTAATATTGATTCCAGTAACTTACTCATAACACAGAGAAGACTTATTGGTCTGTATTGAGAGGGAGATGACTTATCACCTGAATTCTTAAATACAGGGCAAACTGATGAGGTCTTCCAGGGGGTCGGAAAGCACTTCTCCTTAAGGCAGCGCTTAAATAGTTTCGTAAGTATGGGAGCAAGTTCTGGTTGAAGCTTTTTTAACACTATAATTGGGATGCCATCAGGGCCAGTTGCTTTACTGGAATCTAGGTTTTTTATTAGCTTGGCGACCTCATGCACGGATATTTGTATATTACCTAGCTTGTTCTGTTATAGGAGGAAATATGGGGAGTTGATGGCCTTCGTCGCATAGGGTAGAATTAGCTGCAAAATTCTTTGCAAATAGTTTGGCCTTGTCTGACGCTGACGAGATAACCTCTGGTCCATTGATAATGGTTGGGATAGAACGCACACTTCTGTTCAGGATCCTATTTGTTATTTGCCAAAACTGGTGGGAACCAAGCCGTTGATCAGCTACCTTGGATTTAACAGACTGGGCATATAGCTCTCTTGCATTTTTTATTACTCTTTTACAGTGGTTGCTGGCAGTCCTGAAAGCAGCTTTAGTCTCAGTGCATCTATTACGTTGGTAGTTATGGAAAAGGTTTCTAACCAATCAGAATTGATTATTTCTGCCTTTGTTAATATTTGTTGCTGCTCCTGCTGCCAATTTTGTTGCTGCTACTGCTACTGTTATTTTAATAACTTTGAGAGGGCTTCATCAATTTTGCGTTATGTCAGGTTAGGACAAAACTTAATAAATTGGAATAACATGATATGCATATCTCATAAAGCTGAGACAAACATGTTTTTTTACATGACTAACTTGAGAATCAGCCTATATCATTATAATTGGTATATATTAAAGAGTAAATAAACTAGGGGCATATAAAGCAGAAATACAAGTGTCAGAATCGGCTAATTTTTACTTGCTTTCAACTCAGACCACAGGACCAAAAATCTACAGCCTTGGTAAATTCATAAAAATGGGCCCTTGTCCAAAATTCCCCTCATATAAAAAAAAAAGTAAAGAAATGATGTACATACTTGTGATTAAATGAAAATATCATATTCCAAAACTAACGTAAATTGATCAAGTAATTTTTCACAAGAAAACCATTTTTAAGCAATTAATGGGAATTTTGAGGCATTACAACATAAATCTAGTAAGTTGAGCTATCTCTCCTGATTTTTTAAATGTTTTTCAAAATGGTAGACAAGACAGTAACTGTTCGGAGAGTCAGAAAATTTGGTTTTCTTATTTAAAAATGAAAGTACTTGATAAATTTATGTGAATTTTGGAATATGATATTTTTGTTTCATTACATGTGCATACATCATACAGATTTTTCTTTATTTTTGTTTTTTAGGGGGAATTTTGGAAAAGAACTTAAAAATAAAATTATTTCCTGCAAGTTTTCAAATCGACGACTATCTTAAAGGAAGTGCTTCTGCATTTATCGAGTTGTGATTTCCACTAAGATACTCAGGTGTGTCCGGTAGATGACGGGAATAACCAGAAATGACTGGACGAACCTTATTACAAAAAGCACAAATTGCTCTCCCCTCCTCATATTAAGAATGGCGACAACCACTGAAAATACATTAAGTAATACATTGAAAAAAAATGTTTTAATATCCAGAAAACTACTTGTCAACCGTTTCTGGTTCTTGCCGTCATCTGCCGGGCACACCCAAGTAAGTTTGTGGAAATCACGGGTTGATAAATGCAGAAATACCTAAAAGAATAACTTTGATTTTAAAAACTAAGGTAAATGAGGCTTCAGAGCTCAATCTATGACAAAGGACGAAGACTACAGGATCTAGAATCCACAATCCAAATCTGTTTGTCAGACCAATAACTCTGTTAATGAATTATCATAAATATATACAAAATCTTCAGTCCTTTTAGAAATAAAACATGTTATACATTAATTTAGCAAGAACATTTCAAAATACTGATTAAATTTGGTTCAACTGATTTATTTAAAAAAAATGTAAAAGTTACATTATTTTATGGATCGTTTTCATATTTATTTCTAGTTTTAGAAACGTTTTCAGAACAAGATTGTTTCAGTAAATTTTTCTTCATGTCAGACCATGTAACGTTAGAAATGGGTTGGTAACTGCTTTCCTATCCAAAAGTAACTACTACATTTAAAAGCCTAATCATTTACTTAATTCATGTTTTTTTTTTTTACATGGGGGTCACCACTTATCAAGGCCCGAAGGTCACTCAAGGTAAGGGTTATTGCGTGTACAGTAATCAATGAGATAGTATTGTAGTAATCATTAGTATTGGGGGTTTTGATAGAGTGTCTTACTTAAGGGGCGGTTTGACAGGAGTTTGCTTATGTTGGACTTGAACACGTCCAAGTTGTAGTCAGGTGGGAAACAGGCAAGCGGCAGAGAGTTCCACTGGCGTGCAGTTCTAAGAAAGAAGCTTTGCTCATGGAATCTACGTTTGGATTTAGGCACAGATAAAGAGTGGGGAAAATTACTGACAGTAGTTTCAGCCAGACGGGTGTTTCTCGTGAAAGATTGGTGAGGGGGGACGAGGGATTGGAGCTCAGATGAGCACCTGCCATGGAAATAACGATAAAACAAAGACAGGCTCGCAACGTCTCTTCTGTGGGAGAGAGGTTGCAGGGAAGAGAAAAGGGCATCCCCCATTAAACCACGAAGTCTATTTTGTACTCTGTCAAGGCAGGATAGGCTGTTTTTAGCAGCTCCTGCCCAGATGTGGCAGCAGTACTCGATCTTTGGACGTACGTGTCAGACGTTAGCCCTGATAAATTCATAAAAATTAAATTATTTCTCACAAGTTTTCAAATCAATGACTGCCTGAAAAGGATCATTTTGATTAAAAAAAAATAAAAATAAAAAGAGTAAATAGGGCTTTACATCCAGGTTTATAACAACCCTCAAGGAAAAGGAAACCGATGTAAAAAAACTTGTAGCCAAAGTGATTACTGGTCATTTTGTCTCGGCATATTACCTGGTTTGATTTGGTTGTTTTATTTTATGGCATATCAACTCTTTTTGAGTCATTTAATGCCAAATCTGATCATTTTGGTAAAAGTTTTATGCTTCAAGTTCTTTATTTAATCAAATATTTATTCAAACGTTTGGTTTGGTTGTTTTGTTTTACAGCATATCAACCTTTTCTTGGTTCATTCATTTTGGCAAAAAATTTTATGCTTCAAGTATTTTATATCTTAAAATATTTATTTAAATGATGTTTAATTTGATTGTTTTGTTTTATGGCATATCAATCCTTTCTGGATTCAGTCATTTTGGTAAAAATTATTATACTTCACGTTCTTTATATCTTCAAATATTTATTGATGGTGCTTGGTTTGGTAGTTTGTTGAGGAAAATTATTGTTTTTAGTTTTTTGCTCTGCAGAACATTACTGAGTTTTGTAAAGGAAAGGGATAAAAAAAAATAACATCAATGTTTAGTTTAGTTTAGGTCAGGAAGCTGGTATCTTTAGACAGCTTGATCTGGTAGCACAAGTCATGTCACTTAGTTATAATCATGGGGGCTCAGAGAATGATACTTGTATTGCATAAGCATTTGTCCCTATAATTTAAAGATGTACAAATATATCTATGATCTCGTCTACCACTCAAACATGTTGTGGAAAGCTTAAGGTATGTAGTTCCACTTGTGGCAGAAGCCATACAGAAACACAATTTAGTTCAATACATTTCTAGCATAATTTTCCAAAAATTATTACAATGTTAGTTCATAAGCCCTCCGGTTCCTAAAAAAAAAAAAAAAAACCCACAAAAGTAAAGAAAATCTTTATGATATAAGTACCTGTGGTGGAAAGAAAATACTGTTGACCAAAAATTATGTAAATTGATGAAGTAGTTTTATTTTTATAAAAGAATTTTTTAACAAATTTGATTTACCTCTCTCCCCACGTTAACAATGACTTTCTAAAATATCGCAAATGTTAGAATCATTTGGAATCAGCTCCCTTGCCCTGCAAAATGGCGTTGAGAGATCATCAATCGACTTTAGCCATAAAATTCTATCTTTTTTTAAAAATTTATTCAATTTTTGTTTCTCAATTTATTTGATTTTTGTTTCTTTTTTTGTCACACATACATACATCATAAAAATGTTTCATTATTTCTGTTTTCAGGGGGTGGGGGTGGGCTTACAGAGTTGAACCATTATTACTTGTTAATTCACATCTTTTAGTGAGAAACAAGCTTCATATGAAAGAGAGTTGCATGTAAAGACAGGCTGAGACAATTCACAACTGCGTGCATGGATTTTTTTCACTAAATGTTTTCAAAATTTCTACATGAATTATTCTGATGATTCTCATTTCAGGCAAATGTACAACAGGCAATTTCTTGTTACAGCAATTTTATTGAAATAAAATTGCTGTAAAAATAAATTTCACGTGATAGACATCATCTTCTTGTTAATATGCTTACCTCCTACTTTTGCACAATGCTGTCATTTTCTTTCTTACAACTTTGGCCATTCTTCCCTCCTTGCTGTTTGTCCTTCCATCTACCTCAGCTTATAAGTATCGTCTTAGCTCTCATACATGCATACATACATACACACACATATATATATATATCCATCATAAAATACATTCTTATAAATGGCTCAAGGGAAATCTTCTCAGACAGGAACCTCGATATGACAGATCATCTCCTTGAAAAATATCAGCTACATATGCTAACATTGCAAAAAAAATATCTTTGGTCTTTCTTTCTTGTAAACAACAGGTAAGCAGGCATTAGTCAATATGCCTACATGAATGTGTAGCTTTAAAGTATACAAAAGACAAAGTCAAAATTACTTTTGACTTTGTCTTTCATCCTTTTTTCTACCAAATCATTTTCAAAGCTCTTATTTTTTTTTTTCAATCAAATTTATTTGAACACAGCTAACACTTTTTTTTATTTCTTTTAAAGTACAAGTTATATATATATATAGATAGGTATTTAATTATTATAGTAAAAAAATAATTATATATATATATATATATATATATATATATATATATATATATATACTAGCAGAAGTATCCGTTGTTGACTGGGTTCAAAAACAGCCTACAGAAAATGGACTGTGATTGATGAAAGTATGATAGGTTATGAAAAGGAGAGGGTTGTAAAGAGATAGGTTTTGATACTCAAAAATTTTACCCCAAGCAAAATATGATGAAAGTAAAGATAATTTTTGCGAAAATATATAAAATATATTTTTTTATATCAACTTTGTTTCCGTTCTTAGCCAAGAGTGACCAACAAAATGATGTTTTCTTACAAAGAGAAAAGTTATATATATAATATTATAAATATACAAGAAATAAATGTTACCATAGTCAATAAAAGTTACTTTTATGGTAGAAAAGTTCATTGGTTTGTATTTTTAAGTAGTTTGTAAAAAAAAATTTTTTTTTTTTTTAATTCACGAACCGGTTTAAAAAAAAAATCAAAATGGCAGCGACTTTGAAATGGAGAGCTCCATTTTCAATTTGAAGGAGGGGCACCTGAGCATTCTGTGTTAACAATTTAAGAGAGTTCCGTCAACGTAAGGAATATTTATAAACATATTTTAATGTTTTCCATTATTTTGTGCTTGAGGAATATTCAATTATGGCATGTGTAGTTTATATAAAAATTCATTTAAGTAGTTATCGCCTCAAATTTCGTTTTAATTTCAGTTCGCTGAAATTGTTTTGAGTAAAGAGCATTAAAAACTATTTCAAAACAAAAAAAAAAACATGAACTGAACTTTTATTGACTATGGTAACATTTATTTCTTGTATATTTATTTTTTCAAGTAGTCGTTTGCTGGCTTTTCTGCTAAACACTCTTACTAAATAATATTGACGAAATATCGAAAAACAAAGAAACAAAAGCAGTTTTGAAAAATAATGAAGCTTTACTTACTTTAGTAAAATAATCCGAAACAACAAAATGGGATATTAAAAAAGTAAACATGTAATTACTTTAGTTTTTTAAAGCAAAGAATCGATATAAATATGAATAAGAAGAAAATAGTGCCCTTTTCAAGCAGAACAGCTTCGTTTCAGTTTTACAGTATCCAACGGTGTAGTATTGCGCCGTCGGATCCAGGGTTGTACTATTATAATGTAAAGAACACGCAGAAAGGGTTGTAATCAACTGAATTCCTTCTAGTGCACTGATGAAAAAAAGCTTAAACAGATATATAAATAAAAATAAAAAGGTTATGTAAATGTTTTTAAAAAGACACATAATCACGTGAGCAGGATTTTTTCCTTCTTTTGACATGATAACAAGTAACGTTCTTATTTTTTATTATTTATCTATTTTCGAAAGAGTGCCACGTGCAAGTGAAGAAGAAAAAAAACAGAGTTATGCAGAATTTGTGTCGAGAATTGTAAGTTCCAACTTTTTTTTTGGCTTTCACTTTAACGTGAATTTATGAGGTGAATTTATTCGACACAATATGATTCAACTCAAAAAAATAAATAAAAGCTAACATGAATTAAGGTTAAAGTTAAAGTGTTATTGTGGACCGTCACCCCTTTTAAAAAACCTTGTTAAACTTTGTGGCATATTTATATTCTATGGAGGTCAGGCGCGAACGAACACCCAATAATTTTATTATACTGTATTTCTTAAAACTGAAACATAACTATCAAAGTATACTTACGCAATTAGATATGAAAAGTCTTTGTTAAAGTTTGTGCCATATTTCCATGGAGTACAGGTGCGAACATAGACCCCACAATTTTATTATACCATCCCTATTTAAGTTAAAACATACTTATCTAAGTAGTCTTATGTACATCTATAACAAAAACCCTTGTAATCGTTTTTTTTCTTCATTTTTTATTTCCATACTTTGGGGGCCAGGCACGAACGCAGACCCCAGAATTTTTATGAACCACCGTTCTGCCAGATCAAACATACCCATTCCTGTGTCTCGATACATCTTCTATCATTATATGTAATCAGTTTTTTTAAAATAGTCAACCATATAGGAGCCTATTCATGACCACACACACACAGACAGACGTTCAGCTTTATATTATACTAGCAAAGTACCCGTCGTTGACTGGGTTCAAAAACAGCCTACAGAAAATGGACTCTGATTTATGAAAGTATGATAGGTTATGAAAAGGAAGGGTTGTAAATTTGGGTTGGATTTGGGGGTATCAAAACCAAAGCAAAATATGATAAAAGTAAAAATAAAATAGATAAACCCCAGAATTTATTATACCATACCTGTTCACACTGAAACACTTATCACAATATTCTGTGGATCTATATTAAAAAAACCTTGTTAAACTTTATCACATATTTCCATTCTATGGAGGTCAGATGCGAACGAACACCCCATAATTTTATTGTACTATATTTCTTCAAACTGAAACATAATTATCAAAGTATACTTACACAGATAGATATGAAAAGTCTTTATTAAAGTTTGTGCCTATTTCCATTCTATGGAGGCCAGGCGCGAATGCAGATCCAACAATTTTATTATACCATCCCTATTTAAGTTAAAACATACTTATCAAAGTATTCTTATGTACATTTATATCAAAAACACTTGTAAACGTTTTTTTTTTTAATTTTTTAATTTTTTATTTCCATACTTTGTGGACCAGGCGCGAACGCAGACCCCACAATTTTAATGAACCACTGTTCTGCAAGATCAAACATACTCATTCCTGTGTCTCGATACATCTTCTATCATTATATGTAATCAGTTTTTTTAAAATAGTCAAACATATAGGAGCCTATTCATGACCAGACACACACACAGATATTCAGCTTTATATATATATATATATAGAAAAAAATTAAACAATCATGATCACAAGAAAAGTAAAACTTACTCCATGTCATAAACTGTTTCTGGAAGGTCTTGCTCAGCAATAGAGAATTTTTTCCTTTTTACTGGTGCAATAATTGGTTCTGAAATATTTCAAAAGATTGTGAAAGAAAAAATGAAAACATTCAAACTATTAACAAAATTTCAACATTTTCAGAAGATAGCTTCAAATAAAAAAATAATTAGTTCTTTTCCCTCCATATTAAAAACAAAGAAAATATCTGTATAATGTATATACCCATAACAAAATGAAACTTTCACATTACAAAATTCTCATAAATTAATCAAGTAAATATATTTTTATGAAGAAAATAATTGCTGAGCATTTAATAGGAATTCGTAGGCATTACAACAAAAATCTCACAAGTTTGAATTATTGTTGAACTATCTCTTTATTTCTTGAGGTTCTTTAAAAATGATGACGCAACGCAGTCAATTCTCATTTACTCATAAAATTAGATTTCTTTCATTAAAAATAAAACTGTTTGATCAATTGACGTAATTTTTGGAAAATGATATTTTCATTCTGTCACAGGTACATGTGTGTGTGTGTGTGTGTGTGTGTGTGTGTGCAGTCAGCACCAACCCTATTCAGGATTTAACCGGCTTCCTCCGAAGGAGGAAATTTCATGGGAATATGAAATTCACAAGCGGTCCCCAGTCGCATGTATATCCCCGTTAGGGGAGATGACGACGTTAGGTTTTTGCAACTTTTTGCAGGGAGGTGTTGACGTCCTCCTACATACAGCACCTGGAGTTCTCAAATTGGTCACCCATTTTAGTAACGACCAAGCTCAACGTTGCTTAACTTCGGTGATCTGACGGGAACCGGTCTGTCAACGTGATTATGCCGTATATCACAGGTACATACATCATACAGACTTTTTATTTTATTTTTGTTTTTTAATATAGGGAGAACTCTGAACAAAAGCTAATTTAACCTCTTCTGTGATTATTCCAAGGATTCACAGGATAGGAAATCAAAACATTTTTTTTTTACAATCCTGTATATTTGCATTCAATCAATTAAACTAAATTAATTAAACCAAGATAAACTAGCATATAAAAGAGGTGTTAAACCGAATATGATGATGATGATGATGACGACTTCATTTGATGCAAATTTCTATGTCCTAAGTACTTTTAGTTCTTTGTGCAGTGTGGTAAGCTTTACTTTTTTTTTCTGTTTATTTCTAAATCCAAGCAACAATATGTTACATTCATTATTCTACCAAAACGGAAAGATGTGACACAAGGTCAGGAAAGCAGGATTCGAAAAAACAGCACCCTAGAGGAAGTGCACTCTGGCCTGCAAAAAATGTATTGGCAACCTCGTTGCTATTCCTCGGTAGGAATGCCTCAAATGATTAGCTAGAGATTAATCCTTTCTCAAAGGGTAAGGAGGCAAAGACTGTGAGGGAGGATTTCCTAGAACAGCACAGGAACATATGGACCATGACAGAAAGCAAGGAATCCCAACAATGGCCTAGACCAGTGGTTCCCAAACTTTTTTTTTTACATGGCAGCACACTATTGAGTTTATTTAAAAATTTTCATAGCAAACCTATCATAAAAAATTAGTATTTTCTACTCATAAAGCCTTTTTGCAATAAAATAATAAAAATCATAAATTACTACATAAGGAGAAATTTTATTCACATAAATCAACGTATCCTGTATTTAATATCTGGTATAGAATAATAATAGTGAATGTCAGTGGGACAATTGTGCCTGGTGTTTTTTTAAACTACTGCTGCAATATATGAGCGAAAGTGTGACACACAATCTGAATTCTTTTTCAATATTTTAAAGTTTTTCACTTTTTTTTTTTTGTTTATTTTTAAATACTCATATAACAAAATCACAGTTTACATAAGTATAAATAAAGATGAGAATTGCAGTAAGATTTTGATGGCTTTTTTACTTAGGAGTTAAAATTGAGTTGTATCATAATGATTAAGAAATGGTTTTATTCATTTCTTTATTTGCAAACTGTTATTCTCATCTTCATAGTTGTTTTCGTTCTACAACATTTCGGCCAACTATTTTTCTGGCCTTCTTCAGGTAGTTAACCGCGACGGGATAGAAATGCTAAGTCTCTTAACTGTATCCTCAGTAATTACTGCCTTCCATAGTTGTTGTTGTCTCACCATATTTTGACCAACAAATTCTCCAACCTGCTTTGGGTAGGATTGAAACCGCTATCTTCAGACGATGCTCACCTGGTACCGTAGAGATTCAATGTCTCTATCCAGTGTGCCATGGGTCCCGAAGGGCAGTCAAGATTGGATTTTTTAGTTTTATAAATCCAAGTATTCGTTCTTATCTGGTCTCCCATTGTCAGGTCGGTACTGAATGGTATCATATATTTTATTTTATTGGAATCCTTTGAGATGAGTAATTTGTGTATTTATTTATTTCTTTGCAGACTGTTATCCTTATCTTCAAAATTGTTGTTTCACAACGTTTCCCCTTTGGCCTCCTTCAGGTGGTTAGCGGAATAAGAATGCTGAGTCTCTTAATTGTATCCTCAGCAATTACTGGCTTCCATAGTTGTGAAACAACAACATCTATGAAGATGAAGATAACAGTCCGCAAATAAATATACAAATTACTCATCTCAAAAGATTCCAATTACAAAAAAATAATATAATTAAATGGTTTTATTAAACAAAATGAAATTAGATGGCTTCTAGCTATCATCTCTTTGCAGCACACCAGTAATCGTGCCACGGTACAGTGGAGAACCATTGGTCTAGATTCTGGTGACTTTTGGGCTGGAACCCTCCTTCTCCCTCTCAGTTGGAATGAACTTATTATGAATTATGGGATAAGCATTCTAGACAACACGGTGAACAATGTGGGCACACCATATTTTTCTTTTGTACCCATTACCATTTATGGGGTGAGCCCCTCCTTCCCATCCAATTAAAAACTAATGCTATAAATATTGTTTTTACTGGTCCTGAAATATTCTGCTAGTATAAATATAAGAACATAACTCACACACTATCTATATCCCTCCTCCATCAAACTTCCACAAGTACTCATCTATCTACAACCATTACCAACAATTTCCTCATCTCTCTCTGTCAATCTATCCATCCATCCATAATCTTGAGCCCCTGGAGGGGCATAGATCATCTACAACTTTGTAGATGCTTTTTGTAGCGAGGAGTTCTTTTTTTAGGGTAAGGGTGCTGGTCCCACGCCCAATCTTCCCGGAAGGTACATACAGCGCCTAGCCTTCTCAAATAGTCATCCATCTGGTACTGGCCAGGCTCAACATTGCTTAACTTTGGTGATCTGGCAAGAACTGGTGTGTCAACATGACTGTGCCATACATCATCTCTATCTGTGCTTAAATCTAAACGCAAAATCCATGAACAAAATTTCTTTCCTAAAATTATCTGCCTGTAGAACTCTGTTCTACTGGTCTGCTTTCCAGCTGAATGCAATAGTTTTATTTTTCATTTTCAAGAGAACTCAACCAAATACTCCCCAATGGTTATGATCAATATTCTCAGCTACCCACCAATATACTTGCGCTACCCATATGTCAATTTTGACCCGTGACCCTAGTGACAGTCACTTTAAATTCTGTTTAGTCATATTCCACAATTGTCGTATCATCATCAAATTTAAGTTTAAGCCTTGCTCAAGACACTTTTATAAAAAACAAACATGCTTTGGTCAATAGCAAAACGTTTGTTTCTTTGTGTAATGTTATTACACAAAAAAAAAAAAGTTTTGGTAGTGACAAAAACATGCTTGTTTTTTTTTGTTTTTTTTTAAACAATATCTGAGCATTTTTTTGTTAAAATAAACTTTATTTTACCTTTTTTTAATTCAATCATGATAAATGAAAAATATATTCTTACCTGTCAAAGGTTGTGTATCTTCCTCTTGAACTATTGTCTGAAAAAGTTAGAGAAACATTCAATTTATTATTCATTTAAGTAACAAAAATGAATTTTCTATGTATAAAGTTGTGAGATTCCTCGCGCTTACATTTACATAAACGAATTCTCTTCGTTTCAGATAGACAAATACAGAAACATACATCGCAATTTGTTGAAAATCAAGTTGTTTTGTTTTTATAAAGGAGTCGCCTCTTATCAAGGCCCAGAGGTTACTCGAGGATCAGAGTTAATGAGTGTATGATAGTCATTGGGACAATAGCATAGTAATCGTTAATAATAGAAATTTGGTTCCCCTGAAGCAGCGATTTTTTTCCATTGTGGAACAATTCCTAAGGAACAAGAAGAAAGTGATACCACAAGGAACCATTACATAAAATATTTTACAAAATATTTCTCCTTCATAATGCAAGCAATATTTTTCTTTTCATAACTAAAAATTGTCTTCCTTAAATTTAGTGATAGTTAAAAAAAATCAACATTTTTCTGACTAGTTTCAACACATAACTGAATCCTTTTCAAGTTCAGCCCGGCTTTCCTTAGTAGGCCCTATGTACTGTTCATAACTTGCCCTATGTATGAATACCTTTCAACTGAATCCTTTTCCAGTTTATTTATAGTTTAAAAATAACTGAAATAATTTATTAAAGAGGCAATAGCAATCAAAATAATATGAACAAAAGTATATTGGCCCAGAATGAAATGTGCCTTTTCAACGTGACACTCCTATTTATTAAAACAAGTAGCCCCGTTGCAGCTAGATGGCTGCATATTGTGAAAGAAAAGCGAGTAAGTACAGTGTATTTACACAACCAATATTTACGAAACTAAAGTTAGCAATTACTGTGATAGTTTTTTGAAATGGGATGTTTCTGTATAGTTTCATGTTTTGTTTCAGGCTTAGTTTCCGTTCCATATTTGCATCAACTGTATCTATTTCCACCAGGTTTGCTTTGGGAGGGCAATTATTGGAGATTGCCCTTGAAGTAACACTAGTCAAGCTTTTATGGAACCCTGAAACCCAGGGTAGAAAACCCTCCTTTAAAGGAAGGCACATTTGAACACTGATACTAAATATTTGTCCAGGAAATCAAACAATATTGTGAAACAGAAATATTTATTATATTATAAAATCCAAATAATGATGTATTAAAAAACAATAACAAATAATAGTTAATTAATAAAATGTCCCTTTTTAAAGCCAATATGCAAATTAATTAATCTTACAATTGATATTGGACATAAATAAGGACTATATATGCTATAACAAAGATGGTGTATTTTGTGTAAAAATTGAATAAATCTTAAAAAGTGTTTTGCCTTTATCATTAGTGCAAAAAAACATACCCAACTTATGCATTATTTAGGTAATTCCTGAATTAATCATTGTACAGATTTAATATTTAATTGTTTGGTACTTGTACAGTTTAGTCAAGACATTAAAAAGTGAAAATACCGTAAAAAGTTTAAATTGTATGTATCCGTTATAGAACAAAGTTCTCCGAAAAAAAATTTCACTTAATTTCATCAAGTAGTTTTTTTACAGCGGAAAAACATGTTTTTATGAGAGCATTTTGAAGGCGGCCATCTTGGATTCAAAAAAAAAAATTTGTTTGAATTTTAGAAATGCCAAAGGGAGATAACTCCAGTTAAAGCGCTAACGTCCCTTCCCATCTTTAATACTAGCTTTTCTTCCTAAAAATCGAACATTTTGCTCGATATCATAACAAATTATTTTTTCGTTGTAAAAAAAAAAAAAAAAAACTACTTGATGAAATTAAGTGAAATTTTTTTTCGGAGAACTTCGTTCCATAACAGATACATACAATTTAAACTTTTTTCGATATTTTCATTTTTTAATGTCTTGACTAAACTTTACAAGTACCGATTTTTTATACCTAAAACAATAGTACTCTTGTTGAATTAATTATACACATTTAATATTTTTATTCTATGGATAAAGGGAGAGAACTTTTGTTCATCAATCCATAAATTTACCCCCTTTTATATTAGTGAATTAAATCTTACAAACTTGTTTGTAAGAACATAAAAATTAAATTTAATTAGTCTAAAGAGAACAAATCTAGAAGTGTAAGCCATGTTTAGTTTCAGAACAGTTTCTGATGATTCGTTGTTCTACAAAAGTCCTGAGAGGTGACGGGTTTGCAGTAGACAGTTCTCAAAAGAGCAAAAGATTCTTCCGATGCTGACACAAACAAAACACATGCAAAATTGCTACAGAAAGGTTTAATATTTATGGAGCAATTCTGGTTTCTGATTGGTTGGTAGTAGGACGTGAATTAATTTGATTCGTCAGTTCCTAGCAGCATCGTTTATAAATAGAATCTCCCGACTATGAGAGATCATACCTCATTATAGTAAAAAATATTGTAACAATAAATATAACTATAAATTAATTAAAAATACATGTCATTTACATGTTGCAACAATTTGACTTTGACTATCTGAAATAACAATTTTCTGTGATGCTTAAAAGTAGTGATTGCAATTTAAACAAATAAGTCCTGAAACAGACAAATGAGTGATATCACTGAAATAGCATGAAATCCCAACATCCCACAAGACCCTATGCTAGAGGAGAACTGGAAACAAGTAATATTTATTTTGAACAACAAAAAAAAAAAAGAATAAATAAAAAGAAACATTTTGTTTAGAGTTTTCTTTCCTTACATCACATTTTGGTAATAGTAAGCTAACACACTTCCTAATTTACATTGCATCTGCTACCGGAAACAGTGACAAGGCAAATCAATTCCTTCACTTTTTTCTTTCACGCCTGTAAATTGGAATTGGGAATTAGAACCTTAATGGTATAAAAATTGGTATTGGAAAAGATTGTGGCAACTTTCTGATGTCAAAAGATTATTTTAATTTTTTTTTTTTTTTTTTAATTTAATTTTCCATTGTTGTTACTAATGAAAAAAAGTTTATTGATTTTAAATTACCAATAAAACTAAAATCTATGGAACCCCCTCCACCCACAAGTCTATTTGCGAAAAGATATGCACATATTAGATGGATTTTTATGGTAATCCAAAAACTAAATGAAAACAACAATTCTATAATTTGCATTATTGGACTACTGCTTTCATCCTGAGTATTATTCTGACAAAGTTTTGGACAATATAACCTACAACTATCTTCAGGTGTATCTTTTCAATCCCAGAAGTCATCCTGACAAACTCAGGAATCCGTACAGAATTTTGAACAGAACCCTTTATTTAATCCACAGAGGTAGCATGCACTCATTTTGTCAGTCGTAACCGAGTAGAACTCTCAAGTAATTTGCCTATAATGGTGTAAATTCGAGCCAAGATCACAGCATAGTATCTGTTCTGATGCTACACTTAATTTTTTTCTGTCATCGATCAGTTGAGGAGAAATCCTTCATGACTAAGACAATTCTTATTTTTGTTCCTATCCAGAGTGCCCCTTTTTGAGGAGCTGGATTTTCCCCACATTAAAAACCGACCTTGTGTCTAACTTTGCCATCGTGGGGA
Organism: Euprymna scolopes; assembly: GCF_053919585.1. NCBI lineage: Eukaryota > Metazoa > Mollusca > Cephalopoda > Sepiida > Sepiolidae > Euprymna > Euprymna scolopes. The sequence goes on along the minus strand of NC_136493.1, from coordinate 32,623,205 downwards.
GGCAAGTAAATAGGAACACTAAAGATGAGAACATTAGTCCGAATGATCCAAATACTGCAAATTATTAATCCGGATCTAAAAAAATTCAGAAACATAACAATTCTATAGTTAAATATTTAGAAATTTAAAGACTCCGAAATCAGGAATTTAGAACAGAATCTGTAATTGCACGGGAATCGTCCTCTCACTAGTCTTTATATTTAGAATTGTGTAAGAAGATAAACTGAAATTGTGATGCAACTCTTAAAATAATTGTATTTGTTTAAAGAACTGTTTTTATTTTTGTTTGTTTACCTCCACTTCCGGACCATAAATTTCTTCTGCCGTCGGATAATACTTTTTATCTTCATGGAGCACCACCTGCATCTCATGGGTATCATCAGCATCATTCTGATCTAAATCATCATCATCATCCTGAAAAGAAAGAAAATAACATTTTATACATATCAATAATGAATTTCAATTAAAAATAATATATATATATACCATTCAGTACGGACCCGACCATGAAAGATCAGATAATAATAAACATGAATTTATAAGATCAAAAAATTCAACTTTGATCGCCCTTCGGGGCCTGTGACGCAGTTGATAGAGACGTTGAATCTCTACGGTTCCAGATGAGAATTGTTTGAAGATAGCGGTTTCAATCCTACCCAAAGCCGGCCAGAGGCTTACTTGGCCAAAAACGTGGAGATTCGAAGTTCCTATCCGTCGCGGTTAGCACTTGACGAAGGTCAGAGGAATAGTTGACCGAAACGTCATGAAACAACAACCAATAAAGATGAGAATAATAGTCCGCAATAAATAAATATAAATAAGACTCATCTCAATAATGAATTCCAATTAAAATAACATTTTATACGTTTTCAGATGCAAGCATAAAAAAAGTACTTTGTTTTAATTTTTAAAAAATTTAGTGAACCCTTGGACTCACAAATCTGATTTTAATGACCCCCTTGGAAATTTTATGATACCCCCCCCCCTGAAAAAGTTTTCTATTGTAATAATTTCTTCCCTTAAACTGCTAAACTTTGGAATTCTTTCCCTCTTTTCTGACTGTACTAATACGCAGTGTGTAAACATGATTGTGCCGGATCACCAAAGTTAAGCAATGTTGAGCCTGGCCAGTATCAGATGGGTGACCATTTGGGAAGGCGAGGCGCTGTATGTATCATGAGGTAAAATACCAGGTTGAGAAATTGGGCCGGTCTATCCTTCTCTCGAGGGTAGATGGGATTCTCTTAAGCTGTGGTAGGCATCTATGCTTAAATATATTTTAATTTGTCCAGATTTCGTATATATTATTATAGAGTCAGGATTTCAAAAGTAAAAAAAAAGTATTTGGGTGCCATCAGCTCGAATTGAAACAGAAAGCATTCTAAGCTGTACCAACGTGACACGCACATGAACTGATTAAAAATTAAAAATCAAAAATAAATTAAGGTGAATGTACAAAATGTCTAACGATTTTTTCAATTTTGACCCCTTATAGATTATTTTAACTGCCTAAAGACCCATAGAAAAATGGCCCATAAAAAATGCAATCATTTGAGGCCCCTAGCACCATTGTGTGACCTTCAGTTTCGGAAGAGATAAAGTTTGAAAATATGGAGACAGACAGACAGACATTGTCAGTTTTATAAATTAGATTATATAATGATTTTGCTTCCTTTCACAAATTTCTTTTTTCATTAATAATTATTTTTCTACCTTATCGTTTTTTGTCATTTTTTTATATATTACTATTTGAGACCTGACAATGATGTAGGTACCATTTGTTTCACTTGAAATTCAATATTTTTTTTCATTCATTTGTAGAATAATAGAAGCACCAAAAGATCTTGTATTTTTATGTTTTCTCATACATAAATCCAATAATAATATAAATCTTATATGTCCACCACCTGAAAGGAATCAGAATACCAGAATTTAAGGATGCACATTCCAAACAACAGTTGACCCATAATGTACCAGTGAAAAGTGAGAATGAAGTTCTGAGCTGATAAATCTTTACAGTCAATTGTATGTGCAGCCAAGAAATGTATTTCACTGATCCTTTTAAAAAAATTAAATTGTTTAGTTAAAAAAAAAAAAACAGTTGAGTAGTTAGCTTAAAATAGAGGGGGGGGGGAATAAATAAATAAACAATGGGAAGTAGAAGAACTCACCTAACTGATGTGTTTTCTGCCCACATTGCAATATATTGTGTGTTTTTCAAATTTATTTAACAAATGAATAAAATATTACTTTATATTATTTTATTTACCTTTTAAAAATTGTAAAAAGGTTTAAAACCTATTTTTCAATTGTTAAAAGTAGGTTCAAAGTTTGCTGATTGTAAACAATGCCTTTTAGAAACAAAAGATGTTATTTTTATTAGATATTTTGTTCAAGAAAATTGAAAAAAATATTTTCATGGTTGAAGACACAATACAAAATAATATTAATATTCAATAATAAAAAAAATAGTCCATATTTGATTTATGTATGAAAAGACATAAATATAAATGTAAATTAACCCCCTCCCTGAAACGGATCACTTCACCATAATTCAAGAATGGTATTTGAATATACAGCATAATCATGTTGACACACCGGTTCTGGGTCAATCACCAAAGTTAAGCAACATTGAGCCTGGTCAGTACTAAATGGGTGACTATTTCTGAATACCAGGTGCTATATGTAGAACGACATCTACATCTCCTTGCAAGAACTAAAACCTAATGTTGTCATCTCCCCGGACAGAGATATATCAGGTTGACAAGAAAGTTGCTGCAGTTTTTAACTTTTAAATTCACATGAACAAATCTCGGCTCAAACAAAAATTTATTGATCGAAATAAACACCATCAGAATCAACACACTTTTGCCAACGCAAAACAAGTGTATTTGTGCCAGTAACGTAAAAATCTTGTGTTCAAGTGGTGATAAAGTCGCTGAACGTGTTTTTGATATCGCTTTGATTTTTTAAGCATTTCTCATGCAGAAAGGTGTTGAGATGCTTGAAAAAGTGGTGGTCGGTAGGTGAGAGGTCTGAAGAGTATGGCGGATGAGAAAGAGTTTTGTAGCCCAATTCATTCAACTTCTGCAGGATCAGTTTAGTAACGTGTGGTCGGGTATCATCATGGAGGAGAATTAGTTTTTTTTCTGTTGACTAATGCTGGGTGTTGTTGTCAAAGTTTCTGATGCATATCATCCATTTGTTGACAGTACTTCTTTGCCTACACTAAAAAAAACTGTAACGGATGAGACCAGTCGGTTGAGACCACCAAACAGTCAGCATGACCTTTTGGTGCAACTCTGGCTTCGGGAAGTGTCGTGGAGCTTCGTCGACGTCTAACCACTGAGCTCAGTGTCACCAGTTGGGAAACGGATCGTTCTTGTGTAAAAGAAGGGAAGATGACACTTCATAACGGCTTTTCATTTGATTATCATTTATTTGTGAGGTACCCATTTATCAAATTTTTTTGTCTTATCAATCACTCTCAAGTGGTTGGAAATCATATATGTTACGTCTAATTTAGAAACAAGTTCTCGAACAGTTGTGCATGGATTGGCTTCAACTAGGGTTCTTAATTAATCCTTGTCAACATCCAATGACCCTCCATTACACTCATTATCTTCAAGACTCTCGTCGCCGCCACAAAATTTCTTAAACCACCATTGTGCTGTGCGTTCAGTAGAGATTCCTGGGCCAAACGCTTCATTGATATTGCAAGCTGTTTCAGCAGCTTTTCAGCCTAATTTAAACTGAAATAAGAAAATTGTGCGAATTTGTGTTTATTCCATCTTGTATTCAATGTTCTGAAAAGAAGACATAATTGTTTTAAAACAATTGTCATTTAAACGATTAGATAGAATGAAAAACACTCTTTAAAATGGTATATAAAGTAAAGATATTATGATGAAAATTTATTTGAAAATACATCATTTGAAATCAAAATTAAAAATTTCGCAAGACCTTTCTTATCAACCTAATACATGCGACTGTGGACCACATGTGAATTTAATATTCCCATGACACTTCTTCCGGTTCAACTCGTCAACGGTGAATACCATGTCTTATAATGATGTTCTAATGAGAGGTGAGAATGAGGTTCTGAGCTGAGAACCCTTCTCTTATCCTTGTCTCTGCAAAGAAGGTGGGCCTTCTCTACCATGCTAGAAAGTTACTTATGCCTGAGCATATCATGTACCTCTATAAGGCCACCATTCGACCATGCATGGAGTATTGTTGCCACATTTGGGCTGGTGCATCTGCTACTAGTCTCTCATTCTTAGACAGGGTTTAAAAGAGAGTCACCAACCTATTAGGTCCTGCACTGTTAGCCAGGCTTCAACCTCTGTCCCATCAATGAATTGTTGCATCCCTCTGCTTGTTTTACAAATATTTTAATGGTAGGTGCTCTGACGAATTCCAAGCCTTAGTTCCCCTTCGAGATAAATACCCTCAACAAGCAACAAAATCCCACCCCTGCACAGTAGAGATCCCTAGATGCCAGAAAATCTTCTACTCTTAATAGTTTCTTCCTTCCGACTACTAGACTATGGAATTCCCTTCCAGGTCCCTGCTTCCTGGTACTTTCGGTTGAATTCAAATTTCAAATCAGTCAGTTTCCTTTGGGACACCCTGTAAAAATAACAAGAATAATAATAATAATAAAAAAAAGCATAAAGACGTACATCAAGATTTCCACGTTCATCAATATCATCATCATCATCGTCGTCTTCATCTTCATCTTCACTTTCAAGATCTGGTCCGATGTAGTTTCCAAATTCATCATAAAGATCAGCATCCATGGTTTTGTTAATTTAACGTTCTGAGAACAAAAAAAAGAAGTCAAGTTAATGTAAATATATTCTGGCATCTAAAAGTAAGACGTGTGGGGTAAACTGTGAAACTAGCAGATTATTATACACTAGCGGGGGTACCCGGCGTTGCCCGAGTGTTTGTTTCCGGGACGGGGGGGGGGGGAGTTTTAAAAAATGTTATGGTAGGTAAGTAGGAAGGATCAAACCCGGAGTCATGAGTAAAAGTAGGAAAATAAAGTGTGAAAAAAAAAAAAACATCTGCAACGTTAACAGTTCGGCCACCAAGAAAAGTCCATTCCAGTTGTTTAGGAAAAAAAAAAAAAAAAAAAAAAAAACGACTACGGTAGGTCGGCGCGAACATGAAAATATAATGTGAATTGTCCAGCACGCTAATCACTACGCCACAGAGCACTGCAGCTTAGTTTAGTGATTTTAAATAACTTCACATGAAAGAACTACGAAGCCAAACCGGTGTTCTCTTCTCAACTGTTCCTTGTGAACGATCCCCAAACGGTGTTAAGTGGTGACAGGGGGAGGAGGAATTTATTAGAGAGAAAATATTTTACCACTTCCATTGATCTTAACCGATTTTAGCCGTGACTTCTCAGCAGAAAAAGTATAGAAATCTAAGATTATCGAGGAATTTGAGAAATAATAAGCCTATAACACACCTCAGACATTGTTCTGCTGTTTGTGCATATTATATTTGCATGAAATATCTTGATTTTTAATCCTATTAATGCCAAAATCAGACGGGAAAAAATGAGTTCATTTTATTTATATAGAGATTTATGAACACTGATGGAGAAATGAACTGATGGTAACTGACTGACACTGCCTTGACAGAACATACACGTGGACTAGCATTTAGAGGGGCGATGATGATGTGATTCAACATGGCCCCACTGACAATTTTCCGACTCCAAATGCTGTGGATTTTTTGTTCATCTTCTTATGACTGTATCATCATTTTCTTACGAGTGACCGTCAATGGGATCACACACGGGTCCATAAGTAGAAAAATAAAACAAAACACAATGCAAGAAAAACACAGATGTCGATGCTTCACATATATGTTGGTTGAAATCTGGATGTATGTGAAACTGTCTTCTACACGCTGAGGTCCACATTTATATCTACTGTCGAGGCTGTTTCCATCAGTTAATTGATTAATTCATCTCTGTCTGTTGATAGACTCTCAATCTGGTCCAAACTATGATCCATCTTCAGTGATGTTCAAACTCCAACTATCCACCTCGAAATTCAAACCTCAACTGACCAAGCATCCAAATAACCTGCCTCATCAAGTGTTGTTGCTATTGTTCAATCCTTACTTCCTTGTTCAGTCGTTTTGCTATCGCCATTCATCACATCCTAATTTAAATCTACCTTTATTTCTCTTTGTCTGCGTTAAGAACAATTTCCTATCCATTGTCTATTGATAAGTTCTTTTATTACTCGCTAAACCTACTTCATTTTCTTTTGTCATCTATCTTTTGTTATTTTCCAACAACCCACCCAGCACTCTATGAATATAAAAGAAAGAGTTCAACCGACATGTACGTAAAGCATTGGAATCTGTGTTTTCTTTTGTTTCACTTGTTTGATTTTATTTTTACTCGTGTGCTTATTTTGGCGGTTGCCCATGAATATAAGATGACAACATGGCCACAAGAACAGAAGATATAGCAGAAACCCGCAGTACATAATGTTGGAGTCGGTAACTTTTCGGTAGGGCCATGGGGTGTCACAATTATTGCCGTGCACCAGGATCAACCATGAAAGCAAAAAAAAAAAATAAGTTAAAAAAAAAGAAAGAGAGACACAAAAATCTTGCACAATTGATATCCACGACCATCAGATTGGGACCCTGGAAGATGCAGGATGTTTGATCAAAATCGACTTCAACGGAGAAAACTAGAGAAATTAAAAGGGCAGTGTAGTTCACATGCACCCGGAAAAGAAAAATGAAAAACTGAGCAGAAAGAAAAAGAAGGAACTACAAATTTTCACAGGCAAAAAAGCAGAAAGAAAAAGAAGGAACTACAAATTTTCACAGGCAAAAAAGCAGAAAGAAAAAGAAGGAACTACAAATTTTCACAGGCAAAAAAGCAGAAAGAAAAAGGAACTACAAATTTTCACAGGCAAAAAAGCAGAAAGAAAAAGAAGGAACTACAAATTTTCACAGGCAAAAAAGCAGAAAGACAAAGGGTGATCATTAGAGAGAGAAAAAACAACAGAATGAAGTAACAAAGAAAAAAAAAAACTGAAAGGAAAAATATACAAAGATAAGTCAGAGTGATTGTGATGTAATCAATCATTGAGGAGCTTTAGATTCCCCCAGGGGCCGAGTAACTATGCTAGATATCTAATCGTTCCCGGATGACAGCAGATAACCCGAGGATTTAAAATAGAGAATATAAATATATATATTTTATTTCATGTCAAAATAGATATTGTTTGAAACCAGAGAAATATATTTTGCAGTTAAAATTGATGACAGGAAACTTGGAGCATAATATTGTCTGGCCATGTCGGACATGATGACCTTAAGGTCATGGGAATTAATATGTCTGTAGATCTCAGATCCCAGATTCGGGAATTGCACACACGCAAAATTTTGGGGTTTTCCGATTTTGTGGCGAAATCTGATTAGCTAGGGAAATTTCCACCCCATCCACATACTTAACTATATATATTTTTTTTTTTTTTTTTACAAAGGCATCACCACATTATCAAGGCCCAGAGGCCACTCAAGGATAAGGGTTAAAGAGTGTACAGTAGAAATTGGTCAATATAGTAATCATTAGTAATGAAAATTTGGTAAATTTAATAACTTATATGGAACGGCTCATCAAGAACTTATTTACTTTAGACTTGAACACAACCATATTGTAGTCAGCCGGAAAGCAGGAAAACGGAAGACAATTCCACAGGCGTGCAGTTCTAAGAAAGAAGCTTTGTTCATGGAATCTACGTTTAGGTTTAGGCACAGATAAAGAGTGGGGGAAATTATTGATAGTGTTTACAGCTAGACGAGTGTTTCTTGTGAAAGTTTGGCGAGGGGGGACCATAGATTGAAGCTCAGTTGAACACTTTCCATGAAAATAACGATACATCAGAGAAACTCGCAACATCTCTTCTGTGAGATAGAGGTTGCAAGGAGGAGAAAAGGACATCTTCTACGAGGCTACGAAGTCTATTTTGAAATCTATCTGTCGCGTGAAAATTAGTCAGTTTCGAAGAGTTTCCGAAAGAGTTGTGCGCGAAACTCAAGGTAACCTGCTGTCCCCTGAAGACATGACTCCTGTCTGTGAAGAGAGTTTTGAAACTTTGAAAACTTATTAAGAACTGAATGATATTCGTAAAAATATTTGTACATAAGTTTGTGTAATTAATTCTGTAGAATAGAATTTCACGAATCTATTTTTCTTCCTGTCTGCTGCTTCGATATTCGCTTTCAGCATACAGGATTCAATGTAACAACCCTAGAGAAGGACCAGACGATCCGAGCCAAAGTTCCAGACAAAAAGGGGTCCTAGCTGAGCTTCATAAATGTGGGGTTACAGTGATTTTCTCTCTTTTTTTTAAAACTGTGCAAGAAAAAAATTGGCAAACATTTTTTCCCCATTTTGATGTAATATTTTTTTTTATTTTTGCTTCTTAAAAAAATTGATTACATGTGGGATTCACTGAGAGAGAGTGAGAGAGAGAGAGAGAGATTTACGGTAATAGTCGTGTTTTCAAGTATTGGCAACGATGGAGAGAAAAGGGGGAAGCCTCGTCTTATAGGAGAAAGAAAGATGGAGAGTAGGAGTGGAGCCACACACATCTGGGTAAACAAAAACTTGATTTTCATTTTTGTTGCAGTTTTATCTTCATTTTCACATTTAGTTATGCTTAAAAAGATATGGGAAATGAAGGCAGGATTTTGCTGTTTTTGTTTTTAAATGAAGGCAGAAGTTATCCTTTTTGTATATGTGTTTTTATTGATGATTTTCCTTTCGCTGTGGAAATCGATTTTGTCTCAAGTGGAGTGACTCCCCAACAGGCAGAGAGAAGAGCAGGGATAGGGTGTAACAGGTTAGTGCAGAGACCTTCACCAGGGCATCGTGCCCTGGAGGAGAGAAAGGGGCTCCAAAGGTAAGAATTAATTTGACAAATTTTGATGTCAGATAGAGTGATTTGTTTTAAAAGGATTGAGAAGTGATGGAGGCAGATTTTATGAAAGAGATATTCTGTGATGTAAGGAATCTCGTGAGGTCTCCATCTGTTGTAGGACCAAAGATTTGTCCTGCATCACATACTAAGGATAGGAGGCGGTAGTTAAGAAACATATTTGTCATGGTGATTTGACTAGGTCAAGGAAATTCAGCACCTTACAGATGCTAAACTTCTGACCGACCAACAATATGGATTTAGACAAGCCCGTTCCACAGCAGACATCCTCACTGTAATCTCTGAACGCATATACCATTCACTGGACAAAGCGGGAGAGGGCAGAGCGGTAGCTCTAGATATATCTAAGGCTTTTGACAGGGTATGGCATGTGGGTCTCCTCAGGAAGATTAGATCATACGGTATCACTGGTAGAATACTTAACATAATTAAATCCTTCTTAGATAAGAGAAAAATCCAGGTTGTCCTCGACGGTCATACATCTAAACAATATGATATAAATGCGGGCGTGCTCCAGGGATCTATCCTTGGACCTCTACTGTTCCTGATATTCATAAATGACCTCCCTGACAAAATTGCCTCTGAGATGGGTATATATGCTGATGACACCACACTCTATAACAGGCACGACATGAAAACAAATGAACATATATCTAAAGTAATGGCAGAAACACTAGAGAATGACCTCGAATCAGTAGTGGAATGTGGACAAAATTGGCCTTTTGGTCAAGATCAAAGTGTAGTATCTGTTCTTCAGATGCTGCACTTCTATTTCTTGTTCTCTTTCGGTGGAGGAGAAATCCTTCACGATTGAGACAATTTTTATTTTTGTACCTTTTCTCCACGTTAAAAAACGACCCTGGTGTCTAACTCTGTCCCGTGGGGAGGCATAGTAAATAGGTACATTCAATGCTGCCTAGACTAAACTGGTTTCATTCAATAATTACAAGAAACCTTCTCTACCACCTATAGCAATGGCCAACCACTCTTTATCTGAGAGTACGTCTTTCAAGCTCCTTGGCCTAACGTTCACAAGAAACATGAGTTGGAACAATTACATCGAGGGCTGCTGCAAGGAAGGTGGGCTCTCTCTACCGTGCTAGAAAACTACTAACACCCGAAAGTATCCTGTACCTCTATAAGGCCACCATTCGCCCATGTATGGAGTATTGTTGTCATATTTGGGCTGGTGTATCGGCTACTAGTCTCTCGCTCCTTGACAGGGTTCAAAAGCGAGTCGCAAATCTGATAGGCCCTAAACTGGCATCTAAGCTTCAGCCTTTGTCCCATCGACGAAACGTTGCATCCCTCTGCCTGTTCTACAAGTATTTTAATGGTGAATGCTCTGATGAACTGCAAGCACTTGTGCCCCCACGACGTGAACACCCTCGACAGACCCGACAAGCTGCAAAATCCCACCCCCACACTGTAGAGATCCCTAGATGTAAAAGATCTTTCTACTCCAGTAGTTTCTTCCCCAAAACCGCTAGACTTTGGAATTCCATTCCAGATCACTGCTTCCCCAACTGTACTGACATGCAGAAGTTCAAATGCAATGTGAACCAACATCTTGCTGCCCAAATCCCTACATAGTACCCCAGTAGTTATTTCCCCTGATAGTAGCCCCCTACACCAAAGTGGCAATGTGCCTTGTTTGGGGTGAAAATGTAATAAAAAAAAAAAGAAAAAAATTTAGCAGAAAATAAGGAGTTCTTGTGAGAGGCGGCAATAGAGGCATTCAGGATTGGTTGGTTATTTTTGTTTTACGGCATATCAACCCTTTTCAGGTTATTTAATGCTGAATCCAAACATTTTGAAGAAAATTCTTTTAATAGAATATATTTGTTGTTTTCAAATCAGTTTCTATTTAACCCATAGTTGGGACCCTAACAGGTACTACCACTCCGGGTCAGAGTGGATCTGGGAGCAATGGTAATTAAAGGATGGCTCCACACTCCCCAAAGCCCGCAAGCTGGGGCCTCACCACTGGATATAGTTTAAGGTCATATCCAGGACCGGCATTCAGGAAGTAGGATAGTCAGATAGTGATAGTGAAACTCTGCGAATAGGGTCTGTGTCCCCCACCTGGCATGGGATGTGCGATTGATTCTACAACCTAAGGGCAGATGAGGAATAACTAAGAAGGATGCCTTTAGATATATAGAGTATCGATGTGTGAGATGCATCCGAAACATGGATAAATGCAGAGCAGATTGGGTGAAATTTTAATGTTTGGAGACTGTGTAACTGGTGAGAAATAAGGTTGACTCAATGGGGTGATTGTGTTGAGGTAAGTCACGAACTTTAAGATTTTAATGTGCTTTTTTTTTTTTTTTTAAACGATAGACGTGGGAGGAAAAGTAAGATTCAGAGAAGCAGGTCGATGATTTGTGCGAAGGAAGAGAGGACTCTCATAAAAAGGACAATCATATTGAAAAAGAAAAGAAACTTGTAAGGAAAAAAAACTTATTAAATATTGTAATTCATGCATTGGTTGCTGTGAAGACTGCTTCAGTTTTTCTGTGTTAAACTGCGCAAGGACGATTGTCAAAAAAAAAAAAAAAGAAGACAATCAGAAAGAAAGAGCAGAGAGTAATAATTGTTATATGTTGTGATTGTATTTTTCACGGTGTGGGTCTTATTGTGTTCATTTATATGGTTGTTTTGGTGTTGCTAAAAAATGTGGGATGTGGTTAAAATTTCTATTTTTTTTGTTTGATGTGGGGTGGGGGTACAGAAATAACGGAATGCCTGTTTATATAGAAGGTGGTTGAAAATCCTTCTGTGGGAAGGGAATTAAAATTACACTTTTTTTTTGGGGGGGGGGGGTATAAAATGGCAGAATGCCCGTTTAAATAGAAGGTGTTTGAAAGTCCTGCGGGAGGTGGTTAAAATTCCTTATTTTGTTTTGTTTTTCTTCTACCTTGATGGAGGGGCAAGGTTTATTTCTGATATGAGAAATATTAACCAGTTGGCAGGGGGTTTTGCTTTGTTGTTCTTGCTTTTACATTGACTGTCATGTCTATGTACATAATTAATGTTGATATGACTTTTGTTTTTGTAATTTATGTAATAAATGACAAGTTGGGCATGGGAGGTGTGTGATACAATAAGTACCCCCACCCTTAAGTGTAAGGATGTAAAAAAAGAAATAGGAAATAGAATTTATTACTAGACAATAGACAGAAAGTATATGGTTCATTATGTATGATACCGAAATAGCGTTTCTTTCCTGAATATTGATTTAAAAGGGTTGGTTACTCTGCCTCCAACACTATTACCTGTGTCTCTTTTGCATGACAAACATAAATCCTTACAAACCTGAATCCTACCCTAATTCCTGTATATCCTAATGTATACTAATACGATATTCTTGTAGGTAAGATCATCTCTTTTGATCCAACTGGTCAAAACCCATTGCCCTTCTTCCCAAGCAGCTAAAAAATCATATACATCACACTTTGCACGTCCCATGGGAGAGGGAATTTCTCTTTCGGTTCTTAACCATAGAAGGCAGAAATTTCAAAATCGATACTAAACATCTATACTAATCTATATTAGTAGACATGCATTATCCACAATATATACCTATACTCCATAGATTATCTATAATATATACCTATACTCCATAGATTATCTATAATATATACCTATACTCCATAGATTATCTATAATATATACCTATACTCCATAGATTATCTATAATGTATACCTATACTCCATAGATTATCCATAATATATACCTATATTCCATAGATTATCTATAATATATACCTATACTCCATAGATTATCGATAATATATACCTATACTCCATAGATTATCTATAATATATACCTATACTCCATAGATTAACCATAAGATGAATACTTATTAGCCATAGTTTTGAACTTATACCTAAAGTAGAAATTCTATATTTTTCTTCCCCTTAGATAGGCAAAAATACTGGTAATTGTCTCTACATGAAAACTAAAATCTGAAGTTTGAAGCTCATTTTGAATCGTACCCCAACTCCTTATACTTTTTCCAATGTATTTATTAATCCACAAACCATATTTAAATCCTTGTTTAACTTCAGTAGATGCTAACCTACACACCCTACTCATACATACTCCCAAACCTCATAACATGTGAATAACCACATCTTCAAATCTTAATCTTATTCTGAGGAGTGTAACTTCATAGCAGGTACTGTCTTTGATACTAACTCGATTAATCCTAGCTACCCTTGCGAGGGGTAGAAATACCTGGCCTTGAAACCAAGTGCGGGGCTAACCTTCTCAGTGCTGATGGACCCGTAGATCTTGACAGGTCATCCATCTAGAAGAAGGAAAACTCTGATGTAAAATCTGTGCCACTGACCTTATACACCTTGGCACCAAACGGAGAGGGAGGCCTGCTCAGTGCTGGTTGATAACCTCCCTAGATCTAATTACTGGTTTGCAAACCTAAACTGCTTAAGGAGTAGGTAGGCTCTGCCTATTGCACAGTTTCCATAGTCTTTCTTTGCCTATTAGCCAGGAGCAGAAGTGCGATAACAGGGACTCATTAGAGATGCTCAATGCTTGGCCTTGTTTCCTGACTAGGGCAATAAACGCTGTCCCCCACAACTGCCTCATTCTCTCTCCCTAAAACTGGGCATCTTAGGAGTACTTGTTTATCATATATGCTAACATGATTGGACTAGGCCACTCTTGTCTGACAGGCTTGAGGGTACTGATTTGACAAGTTTCTCTAGCTGTTGGATTCCGACTGACAGTACAGGACCCTAATACTTTAGTAGTGCTTAAAGTGACTGCTCAATCATTAGTTGTATGATATTGAAATGGTTGTAGTGCCATGTTGTGCATAGAAAGGAACCCTGCACTCATCTCCGGTGGATATCCCCGAGGTTACATTTCTGTGGACGAGGAGTCGGTTGATGGTCTACTTGTATTGCATGATAGTGGCAATGCACATCTACTTTGCCTAGCATCTCACCTGTTTAAACTATAAAAATGACAGTTCAATCCAAAATAACGATCAAACCAGACACACAAACAACAATTTGACTCCTCCTTGAGGCTGACATTCATAATTATCCGTCGACTTAGAACTAACCTAAACGATGTAGAATCATTTCTCCTAGCAAACTCCCTGGATATCTTAGCACTAAGTGAAACTAACTTACCTGCTTCCATCCCTTCTAACATCTTTAACATGTCTGTTTATCTCTCACTTTGTTGTAAGGACTCTGATACACACATGCAGGACTTGGAGTCTATATTCGTGACATACTCCCTATATAGGGAATCTAAACTAAAATCAGACGACCAGGCCTTCATGTGCTTTAGACTAGTTTTACAACATAGCGTTAGCTACTTATATTTTCTTTATCACTCTCCCTCAACTCAAGACTGTACCCTAATCAATCATGTTTCTTACAGTATAGATGTAGGCACTCTCCCTAGACACTAGCACCCAAATACATGTATTTGGTGACTTTACTTCTCTAACTACAATGACACAGTTGGTAGCATCACACAGAACTTTTCTATATCCCATTCCTTGACACAGACAGTAACATTCCTTACCCATCTCCCAGATCGTCAGTACTATCAAGCCTCACTTCTGGACCTATTTCTGACTACAGTTCCTGAGGATTGCATAAGAAATGCCCATTGCCCTATTGAGAATTCTGATCATGCTGTGATAATGATAGACATCACACTAAACTCTCAACTGCAAGTTACAGAGTCACTTTTCAAAGCGACAAGGTATACAATAAGACTGACTGGGATGCCATCAAGGATCACATTAGAGATGCTCCACAGGGAAATATCCGTTGTCCCCCTGCTGAAAAGTGCGCGAATGAGACCACTGAATGGTTCAAAGCAGCAATTGAAGCACACGTTCCCACACCTAAGTTCTATAGCAAACTCCACTCTCCCCAGTGGTTTACTTCTACTTGCACAGCTGCCATTACTCAAAGGCAGCATGCATACCACAGATTTATCCAACATAAATTCAGTACAAATAGACAAGCTAGAAGTAATTGTAAGAAAGAAATAGCCACAGTCAAGAGAGCTCCGAACCCACCAGAAAATGCACTGAAGCACAGAAATTAGGAACTTGTGACTTCTGAAAAATCTATAACAGTGTAGTAAATAATGGGAAATCAACAATTCCTCCACTATCTGACAATCTTGAAGTTGTTTGCATGGCAACCAAGAAGGCTAGTCTACTTGCCTGTCAGTTTGCATTCAACTCTAGCTAGGACCCAGCAAACCATTCCCTCCCTGATTTTCCTCTGCAGACAGAAACCACACCAGATGGTCTGAAACCACCCCTTATCAAGTACTACCTCCGGTTGGAAATAGTTGGTGCACAAAAATTTTCAGTTTGGTCGGAAATACTTGGTGCATACAAGTTTCAAGTTTTATAAGGCAGTACTTTTGAAAGGAAATACAAGTTAACTAAATAATTATACTTAATTAAATTGACAATTGATTGTACGTACTTTCTTACAATGTATGATTTAATAAATATACAAAAAATAATGCAAAAAGCTAAAACATATAACTATTTATTTGTGTTAATTTACTTTTCAATTCTTCTGATATCAAAATTGAAGTGGAAAGTTTTCTTTTTCTTTCTAGCTGTGCTTTTGACATATACTGAAGCCTGTAATTGTTGCCACCATCAGCCAAAATTATTTGTTCCATTGTCTCCTGCAATGTCAGGAAAATGTTGTTCAACTTTGATTTTTCTAATTCTTGAAAACTGGTTTCAACTGTTTCAATTAATTCATCAATATTCTTTGGAGCCTTTTGGTGTTGAATGGATTGGATTGGATTGTATTGAAGTAACCTAGGTCAAGCACATTCAGATCCGGACTGTTTGCAGGCTGGTTAACCAGTTCAATGTTCAGCCCTAATCTCTCCGATTCTTGTTTGAACACCGAGTCCATTGGATGTACGCGTGGCTTAGCATTGTCTTGTTGAATTATGATTCGTTGTGCAATGGATCCACTTGGCCATTTGTTCCGTGTGGAAACAAGGACCTTTTCAACAAGGAATTCACAAATCTGAATTTTTGATTGTATCCATGACTTTAGTTACCATTGTTGAGCAAGCCTGTTTCTGCTGTTATGTTTAGCCGCCTCTTGTTTGTCAAAGTAACATTTGCGATGTGGATTCCAATGGGGTCAAGCCACGGTAGCAAGAAACATTACCTTTGTAATGAAACGCTTGTTTTTAGTGGTTCTTGAAGAGTCATGTTTGTCTTTGCCTAAATAAAATTTCCTTGCATTTTACGTCATATCTCATCAATATGTATGACATCAAACATTTCTCTAAAAGTTCCTCGATTTAAATCCAACTGCGAACGGCAAAAATCAATGCTACATTTCATCTTTTCTATCGTGAGAAGCGGTTTTATAGCATTTGAATGTGCCCGAATTTCACCATCTTTCATCCTTGTAATTAACGTTGTCTTAGGTATTTCACATGCTTGAGCAGTAGACCTCAAAGTGGTTCTTTTTCTCAAGGGAATGGTGTTGATTTCTGCTAACTGTGAACTATAGTCTTTCTTTTTTTCGGCCACAGAGAAAGTTACGGCTCAAAGAATCTATTGGCACCGATATATCGGACGAACTGTCTAGTGCTCGTGACCAAATTCTGCCTACAGTATTTCTTCCTATACCGAATTTTGTGGTAACGTCTTTAATTGCACCTCGTTCTAGGATGCGCCCTTTAGACCTTTGTAGCAACGCTTGCAGAACTGCTGTTTGTCTTGAATTTCTCAATTCTCTCTTATCACTTCTGTTTTTACCTTCCACATTGACATCAACTACATTTTCCATATTTATATAGCCACTGCGGTATTTTTAAAAATAGATAATATAACAGTCAACAAAGTAATGTGCATAGATTAAACTTTAAATAACTTTTACAACGAAAACTGTTCTTTTTCAATTAAGCACGCTCTAAAGTACTACCAGTTACCCCCTAAAACATTGAAATGGTGCGCGACAAAACCTAAACGTGGACAGTTTTAATTCTGCACCAACTATCTATTTCAGACCGGAGGTAGTACATAATATCATAAAACACCTAGACACCTCAAAAGCATGTGGACTTGATCATATCCTAGCTGTACTATTAAAAAAATGCTCTGCCGAAGTTGCTCCAATTCTCTCTAAACTTTTTAACAAATGCCTTAATGAATCTTGCTTTCCTGACTGTAGGAAAACCGCTTCTATGGTACCAGTTTGCAAGAATTGTAGCAAAAGAACTGATCTATTAAATTATCACTCCATTAGTCTTCTCCCTCTTTTCTCCAAAATATTTGAGTCCATAATTAGTAAAGCTCTAGTCCACCACCTCACAGCTGCTAAACTTCTGTCTGACCAACTGTATGGATTTAGACAAGCCCATCCTACTACAGATATTCTAACTGTAATCTCTGAACGTATATACAATGCACCCGATAAAGCAGGAGAGGCTAGAGCAATAGCCCTAGATATATCTAAGGCCTTTGACAGGGTATGGCACGATGGTTTTCTCATGAAAATCAGATTCTATGGTATTACTGGACGAATACTTAACATAATTAAATCCTTCTTAAGTAAGAAAAGAATCCAAGTTGTCCTTGATGATTGTACATCAAAACAATATGATATAAATGCCGCGGGTCGATCCTTGAACCTTTATTATTCCTGATATTCATAAATGATCTCCCTGATAAAATTGTCACTGAGATGGGTATATTTGCTAACGATACTACGCTCTATAACAGATACAAGGGGAACACTAATGAACACATATCCAAGGCAATGGCAAAAACCTTAGAGGAAGTACTCTGGTCTATGGTGGAATAGAGGACAAAAATGGATGGTCACATTTAATGCTGCCAAAACTAAGCTTCTTTCCTTTAATAACTACAAGAAACTTCTCAACCACTAACAGCCATAACTAATGATACATTACCTGAAAGTAGTTCCTTCAAATTCCTTGGCTTAACATTCATGAGGCACATGAGTTGAAACAGATACATTGAGTGCATTGCCAAGGCTGCTGCAAAGGAGATGGGTTCTCTCTACCATGCTAGAAAGTTACTTATGCCTGAAAGTATCCTGTACCTTTACAAGGCCACCATTCGCCCATGTATGGAGTATTGTTGTCATATTTGGGCTGGTGCATCTGCTACTAGTCTCTTCCTCTTAGACAGGATTCAAAAGAGAGTTGCCAACCTAATAGGTTCTTCACTATCAGCTCAGCTTCAACCGCTGTCCCATCGATGAAATGTTGCATCCCTCTACCTGTTTTACAAGTACTTTAATAGTAGATGCTCCGACGAACTACAGGCCCTAAGACATAAATACCCCCGACAAGCAGCAAAATCCCACCCCTACAGGGGCCCTACACAGTAGAGATCTCTAGATGTAAGAAAGCCTTCTACTCTAACAGTTCTTTCCCTAGGACTGCTAGACTTTGGAATCCCCTTCCGGGTTCCTGTTTCCCGTCTGTACTGATATGCAGAAATTTAAATGTAATGTAAACAGACATCTTGCTGCTCAGCTCCCTCACATAGTACACCTACAAATTATGTCCCAGGAGTACATCAAAGTAGCACTATGTAATGCAATTTATAAAAAAAAATAAATAAATAAAAGAGAAGCTATTCTTTACATGAGAGGGGTCATTGGAAAAACCTCAAATTCACTTAAATTTTTTTATTATTATCATTATTTTTGAAAATAAAACGCGATTTTTGGTGTAAGGTATTTTCTTTCAGTCACTGGTGGTGGTGTGGTGTACGTACATCATAAAGATGCTACGATTTTTTTTATAGTGGGGGTGGGGGTCTGGACAAACACCCAAACTAAAGTGAGTTTATAGTTTGAAGACGGGAATGATTCTATAAAAATACCAATATAATTACCTGTTTATATAAAGGAAACAATTTGAAAATTAAACTCTATCCTTAGTAAAATATTACACACAGATTTATATATATTGAAAACAAAAGGTTGCTTCCAAAAGATCAAACAATTTAAGTAAAAAAAAAGCACTTTAAAAGGAGTTTAAAAAGTAAACACAGAAAAGGTTAAATAAGAGTAACACGCGGCCACGCACAAAACAATGGCGGCTAGGAATGATCAGGCCATGTGAGTTTAAAGATGTTACTTTTAGATTTAAAAAAAAAAAAAAAAAAAAAAACGTTATATCAGCTTTTAAGTGTTCACGAGGGGAAATAATTAGTTTATGTAAATATACAAAAATTAAATGAATGATAAGATTTGAACAAACCTTTCTAAAGAGAATAAACCGGTTATTTGCAACGTTCACCGGACGATATCGGCTAGATTTCGCTATAATGATAGATTCGTAACTAGTACTCTGGTAAACTTAAAATACGAATAACCAACAAAATACATCAAATAAATTATGTTAAAATTTTTAATACGAATTTATGTAATCAAATAACTAATAAAACATAGAATATTAACATTATCACTTATAATATTTAATTTTACTGAGTTTTCGTATTCTTGGGTTGATGCAAAATCTTAACGAATCCCATGTACATTTATATAATACATTTCAACATATTTCAGTTTTATTGCTAAGGAAATAAAGATTTTTTACCGGAAAAATTATAAATAGATTTTTTTATATATTGGTTTATTTTCTTCTGTTTTAACTGTTAATTAATTTTCTATATCTTTACTTTGCTTTCCTTTGGTGGTATTTTAAAGGTGGCGGCAATTTCCACTTTTATATCCACCATAACATGGCCGCTTTAAGGTTTGTATTCATTCATTTTGTGGTTTTGTGTTATTTCTTATATTTTGCGTTTTTGTTTACCTTCAAAAAAGTTAAACACATTTAATTTTATATAAAGAAAAAAAAAAGGTGCTTATGCACTTATGTTACCGTGCTATTTTTAAAAAATAGATTTCAAGTTTTACAATATCTTTTTTATTAAATTGTTAGGTGGAAGTAAATACAGAATAATTACAAAACACCCTCCCCTCCCATGTTAAGAATGGCTTTCTAAATAATAACGTTATTATATCAGTACGATAATATAAGTGCATAAGTACCATAAAAACATATTTATACATCTTCAAAAAAAAAAAAAAAAAAATGACCCCATATCGTCTGTAATTAAATGGAAATTGTTAGAACTGTACGGACACAAAAAGAATGAATCTTTTCATATGACATATTTTGGTGAACGGACAACTTCAGTTAAAAATGAACGACCTTTTCCCCCAACGTACCCTTTTGGCCTTGTGTCACATTTTATGTATATTTAATTAGATGTAAACAAATATGACAAAAGATCAACAGTTGTCAGTTGGTGAAACAAATTATGTTTAGAACAAATGGGGAAAGCCTGGGATGTAAAAAAAAATTAAAAAAAACAAACAAACAAAAAACCCCTACTAATATGAGGTTACTGAAAACGTTAACAGTTTATTCAGAGACGGAAACTGTTGTAAAGATCGTTCTGCAACGTATGAAGAAGAATTTTTGGGTGCTTATTCAGATTGGCACTTATAGCAATAAACAAAAATTGAGCTTGTTTACATATAGACTTGACAGATCGATTATATTTTTTTACTATATGGTTATAAGTAGGTACGGGCAAAATTGGCGGAAAAAATTGGGGGGGGGGGCGTAGTTTTGTAAGCGGGTTTATCATAATTTTTTTTGTAGGCTTCCGACTATTTTTTTTTTTTTTTTTTTTTTTGTATTTGAAAGATTAAAGCCTAAAGTTAATTTCCAAAAGGAAAAAAATATTTATACTCGTGAAAAAGAAAAAGAAAAAAAGTTATAGTGAAAAATGTTTTCACGGCGATGTTCGGAAACTGACAAATTCAGATAAATTTTCAAATTAAATAAAATTCATTGTAAAAATCCCTCCGCTAAGTAAGTGAGAAAAAGAACAGTTTTCTTCTTTACATGAAAAACACATTTAATTACCTCAGTCACCGTTTCACAAAGAAAACAACCCTTTCTGTTCATTTATTTACCTTTGTGTAATTACCTTATTGTTGTTGTTTAAAAAATAAATGCGATGCATTTAAATCAGAAGGAGGTGTCATTCGTTTCATTCTTTTTTTTATTATTTGTTTAGGGCGGGGAAATTTAATCTCACTTAAATTTCTGACCCCCCACTACAAAACTCAAACTGGCTTCTGTGGCCAAAAAGTACGGAATCAGTTATTCAACAGCAGCAAAATTCTCAAGAAAGAAGACGATCTCAGGCAAATGAATGGAAACATTAATCGTAAACAAAAGCACCAATTTGTGCACAAGAACATTAATGAAGCGCTTACACAATGGTTTATGCAAACATGTGCTCATGTAGCTACCGTCACCAATCACATTATCAGGCAGAAAGCATCACAACTGGTTGATTTTGAACCGAGCAATGGTTGGCTCATGCGCTGGAAGCAGGCCAACAATGTTTCATTCAAAAAATTGTACAGTGAATCAACTTTAGCAGATCACAGTTCTTCCAATGAATGGGTGACAAACGTTTTGCCGCAACTTTTTCGTGGATATGATCCAAAAGATGTTTGGAACTGTGATAAAACGGGACTTTTCTACATAGCCATGCCATCTGGATCTTTGCGATTTGCCAGCGACGAACAGTCAAGTGGGACAAAAGTTCCCAAAGACTGATTCACGATGCTTCAGTTCACAAACATGGGCAGCAGTGAAAAGCAAGCTGTAGTTGTTGGTAAGTCGGCAAAACTATGCTGCATTAAAAATGTTAAAATTCTGCCGTTTTCTTACTTGTACATGTACGGCATAATATTGATGGCAAGTTGAGGGATCTGTTACTTAGTTTGCTTATGTTATGCATGCAAATCTGAGATACATAAAACTGAATTAGCACATTTTAACAAAGTGATATTTTCAATTTTCTGTTTTTTTTTGTTTTTGTTTTTTTAACTTGGAAGGTAACTGTATATCAAGGACTGGAGGTCACTTAAAGATAAGGGTCAAATATTAGGCAGATGACGAGACAACAAGATCAGTCACGGTGGAACATGGGTAGGGCTAAATTATTTAAATGGATGACTCAATAGGAGTTTATTCACATTAGACTTGAAGACAACCATGTTATAGTCAGCCGGGAAGCAGACAAAGAAAATGCTGATGTGTATTACATTTACTTTCATTATTAATGCAACACGTATCAGAATCGCATATAATTTCTCTTATTATATATTAACAGGGCAAAAGTGTAACATATTTCGGTACTCATGCATTTATGTTACTGTGCTGAAATATTATTTTTTTAAGCCTTTCTTAACATGGGGAGGGTGTTATGTGGCTATTCTGTACTTCCCCTAACAATTTAATAAAAAAAAAAGATCTTGTGAAACTTGAATTTAATCTGAAAATGCTATTTAAAAAAATAACACGGTAACATAAGTGCATAAGCACACATATTTCTATTAAAACTTCTATCTACCTCTCTCTATCTCTCTTTCCCTTTCCTCCATTTATTCCCCCCTCTTTTTCCTTTATCCAGTTCATTTCCTCTCTGTACGTACATGCACGCAGACAACTCTTTGTTTATATAATAGATTCCGCGGAGAATGAACCAGTATTTTATTTCCAAATTATTACATAAAATGGCTAAAAAACCGCCGTCTCCTCAGCAGAACCTGGCCCAGTTGACCCTCAAAGAATAAATTTTTTTTTTTTGATTTTTAGATGTTATTCATCCGAACCAACGCTGATCAAGAATATGTCAACTTTGAGGGTGTTTGTTTTGTAGTTCTTTTTGATTTTAGCTGAACATGAAAACCTGTACAAGTGACCTTTTATATAATAGATTTTATTTTTTTTCCTTTTTTAAAGGTGCTTGAAAAATATCACTTGAATCCACCAAAGCCTATCATGAATTTATCTGTGAAGAAGAGTATAGACCAACTTCAGAAGTCAGTTCAAGAACTATTGACCAATTTTGAAACTGCTTCTGAAAAACATCTTCAAAGTGTTTGTCAGAATAAACATCTTCCTGAACTTTTACAGGATTCATTAATTTGCGTCAATGATCTGAACAAGCTGTTTAAAATTTCTAAAAAACATACAGAAGAACAAAATAAAGTAAATGAGCGGACGAAGACGATTCTCCCGAAATCCGTGGCCGTAGAAGACGCAGAACTTGATTCTGTGATTGATTTGGTTGATTACCCACCAGACATTCCTGACGAGATGGAAAATGATATGAGCTTTGATTTGGATCTCGAAGAAGAATTACAACACGAGGTAAGATGGAATTGTAAAATACAAAATAAATAAAACAAAAAAAATGTTTGTATTATTTGGCTTATTGAAACTACTATTCTCATCTTCAGTGTGATTTTTACAACATTTCAGCCGACGTAACCTCTGACCTTCTTCAAGTGTATCTTGTCGAATTTGAGAATCTGCATGGAATCTCAAACAGAACCCTTTATTTAATCCATGGAGTTAACTTGCTCTCGTTCCATCAGCCATGACAGAGTAGAAGTCCTAAGTAATTTGCAATTGTATTTTAATTATCGCTTACACAGAGGGTTGAGCCTTCTACCTCCAGAAGAGTGTAATTTATAACTGAATTGCACTAAGCACTTTATCCAATGCATTAAGAGTCCTTGTCTGACAGAGTGAAAGCAAGGGTTTTATTCAAAATTCTATGCAGATTGCTGAATTTGACAAAGATTCTCGAGTTTGACAAGATACTTTTGAAGAAGGTCGGAGGTTTCATCAGCCGAAACTTTGTGAAATTAACACTCAAAATGAGGATAGTAATCCAAATAATAAAAATTATCAATCCTCATCTAAAAAATTCAGGAATATAATATCAAATCTGTAGAAACTTGAATTAATAAAAAAAAAAATGTTAGTAATTTAGGAGAATTTCATCTGTATATTGATATTATTTCTATCAAATTAATCTCTGCCTTCATTAACCTCTTCCAAGTCTGGAAGTAAGAAACAATTTTTCATTCCCGCTTTTATTACAAACTAGCCTGGGTGCTCGGCGTTGTCCGGGTGCTTGGAGGTGTGTGTGTTGAGCAAAAAAGAAAAAGTGGTAGTAGGCAGGCTCAAACCCGTACTGCGAAGGAAGAAAAGAATGTGAAAAAAAAACTTGGCGTCTTAGCTATTGCGTCCATCGCCAAACAGGAAGTGGCAAAGGTTTAAATTAAGGCTTGTCAATCGAAAAGAGGGGATAACTTTCGGAATATCGGTTAAAAAATCGACCCCTTCTTGTAGAAAACTGCCCAGTTGAGAGTGAAGGAATTAATGTTTTTGGCTAATTTTTTTATATTTGTCGTCCGAGATGTCAAGCTCCAAAATAATACTGATCTCGTGAAAATCTGTCACCTCTGTTAAAAGTTTTAGGCAGACATACATGCATACAAACATACATACATACATACATACATTTTAAACAGACAGGTGAGATTTATATTATAGACTAGCGCGGGTACCCGGCGTTGCCCGGGTGTTTGTAGAATACCTGTTTACTTAGAAATTAGCGGAAACCGTGTTTAATAAAAAAACCTTTTCGAATATAGTTGTAAGTAAAAAAAAAAAAAAAGGAATCAATGACTTGATTATAATTGGTAAAAACTATGTATAAAGCATTTATAATAAAAATAACTAAATTATTCAAAATAAAACATACTTATTACCTGTTTACTTGGTCTTTTGGCTAAGATGAAAGTGTAGTATCTTAGAATTCTCTCTCTCTGTCTCTCCATCTCTCTCTCTTTTCGTCTTACAAAAATAAATTCTTGAAACTAAAAATTTATTACCTGTTTACATGGTCTTTTGGCTAAGATCAAAGTGTTGTATATGTTCCTAGAATTCCAGCGGTGTCATCTTTCGTAGAAACAAACGTTACTCGAAAAACAAATACAATCACTCTTATTAGTTTACATTTTAAAACACAGTTCTTGTCTAGACATCTCTCTCTCTTTCTCTATCTGTTGTTGTTGTGTGTGTGTGTGTCTCTCTCTCTCTATCTCCCTCTCCCTCTCTATCTGTCTGTCTCTTCATCTTCCTTACTCTAAAGAGTGATAAAAAAAAAAGAATATGAAGTAATGCTAAAAACATTGATCGTTCATAATTTTTTAAGCGTATTATTTTTTGCTTTACTTCACATTTTTTATGATTCAGCATGTAGCGTTTATTAAATTACGTATTTCGTTTCCTGTCTAGACATCTCTATATGTCTGTCTCTCTCTCTCTCTTTCTGTTTGTGTATGTGTCTCTCTCTCTCTCTCTCTCCCTTCGTCTTCCTTACTCTAAAGAGTGTTACTAAAAAAGAAAATGGTGTCTGGCTGTTTTTTATTTTTTGTAAAAACTTTGATTGTTAATATTTTTTGTAAGCGTTTTTTTTTTTTTTTTACTTCACATTTTTGGCTTGTTATTTTTCGTTTAACTATCGTATCTAACTATTTTTAACGTGTAATAACTTTGGTAATGTTGTCATAGCGTAGAAGTTCATAGTTTAGCTTGTGTGAGGGTTAAAAAAGTTTTTACCGATAACAACAATGTTTTTAAATTCAGACTGCCATTACAGCTTGCTGACGTCAAGATCACGTGACCTGACTCAGCGGGTTTTAAATACAAGTTGACCCAAAATAAACGGCCCCCGTGTACACTTTATGTAGAAGAGTTGGCGCCCGTATTTTTTGGGGCAGTTATAAATCGATTTAAAAATATGTAATGTTTAACATTAAAATGTCACTTTTTTGGGCCCCCCCCCCTGCAGAAAATCGATCAGTTGACTCACTTCTGATGGTCCTTTTGGGCCAATTTTTCGATATTTATCGTTCGGAGGGTGGGGACTTTCATATGAGACCAAGTTTGTGAATTTTTGTTCCATCAGTCAAAAGTTTTTAGCAGACACACAAACATACATACATACACACATTTTCGCTTTTATATATATAGACTAGCGAAGGATACCCGGCGTTGCCCGGGTGTTTTTCGGGGTATGTGAAAAAACCCCGAAAATGTAAAAAAAAAAAACAGGTGCCCGTGAAAAAAAAAACAAAGCCTTCACGACACGCAGTTGGAAAATAGTAAAGTGTTAAAAAAAAAACAGGTGCGCGTTTTTGATTAACGTGACGGTGATAGGTATTCAGCTGTAAGCATTTTGAATAAATCGGTTTGTTTGTTTTTAAAAACTCGCTCCCTCTTTATTAGGAGGAGCGAAATGAAAGCTACAGTCTGATATGACCAAGTGTCGACATTAAACAAACGTTACTTGTCTCTCTTGAGACAACTGGCTTTCGGCCTGTGATTAGAGTCGAGTTTCGCTTTTTTTTATACCGAAAACCGAATGTAACGCATGCTGATGCGGGAAATGTCGAATAATTAACGTTTGAAAGTCAATAAAATTAAATAGACAGGCGAGCTCCGTGGATAACTCTGAGATATTACAATTTATAGATGATATAAAAAGTTTTAAGAAGTTGTGAACCGAGCAAGCGCTTCTCTGAAAGAAGCCTTTTGTGGACATCGAGGAAAAGCGTACATGATGATTGCAACGTCTTGTCAGACGAGTGCCACTCCCTCAGACATTTAAAATCCATGAGCCCAAATGTCTGAGGGAGTATCTATACAAATATGATGTTACAGAGTCTTAGCTTTGTACGACAGCTAAGTCTCTCTCTCGGTTCAAAATGTTGAAATCCAGCAACAAGCAAGAGCAAGATAGCCAGCAACAAATTAAACTGCAGACCAGCTTAATGCGGGTAATGGTCTTCCGCTTTATGGTTTTTTAAATCAGAGATTTGCTTCTCCTAGAAAGGCTGCCTTCACCACGGCTTACGGGAGCCCTCTCCACCCCAATACACATATACACACACACAAATATACATGGTGCTAGTTGGCCGTTGACCCAGAAAAAGAGTTCATTCGCCCTTTGGAAGGTCTTGTTTTTAATCCTTCAGGGAGACTAGCCGCCCTCCTCACCAAACAAGTCTGGTGGGGGAACCAGTTTAGTCGCCGGTGACCCGACCATGAGGCAGGTAGTACTGGGTTACATGGTACCAGTAGCACATGACATGACCTGACACATACATGATGAGTGCAACGTCTTGTCAGACGAGTGCCACTCCCTCAGACATTTAAAATCCATGAGCCCAAATGTCTGAGGGTGTATCTATACAAATATGATGTTACAGAGTCTTAGCTTTGTACGGCAGCTAAGTCTCTCTCTCGGTTCAAAATGTTGAGATCCAGCTACAAGCAAGAGCAAGATAGCCAGCA
This sequence comes from Euprymna scolopes, assembly GCF_053919585.1. Taxonomy (NCBI): domain Eukaryota; kingdom Metazoa; phylum Mollusca; class Cephalopoda; order Sepiida; family Sepiolidae; genus Euprymna; species Euprymna scolopes. Next base: position 32,595,929 of record NC_136493.1, on the reverse strand, counting down.
ACAAATTAAACTGCAGACCAGCTTAATGCGGGTACTGGTCTTCCGCTTTGGTTTTTTAAATCAGAGATTTGCTTCTCCTAGAAAGGTTGCCTTCACCACGGCTTACATGACACATACATACATACATTTTCGCTTTTATATATATAGATTAACAGGACTACCTGGCATTAGCTGGGTCTATAAAAACTTACTAAATAAAACTTAGTGTGTAACATCTTGATATTAGAAATTCTATCTCTCTTTCTAGCCATCTTTTTATCTTTCTCTCTGTCTTCCTTTCCCATTTTTCCATCTTTCTCACCAACCTTCTCTATCGTCCACTCAACTCATTCCTCTTGGTTGAAAATGTAAAAAAAAAATGTATTTCATTTACTGCCTTTATTAGCCTCTTTTTCTTTTGGAATAAGGAAGACAATTTTTCATTCACTTTTCTATTACAAATGATCAGAAACTACTTGTCACTAGTTACTTGTGTCAACAGAGCTCAGTAGCTATCAAAGGGTATATCTATTGGACTAGTGCAAATGCTCCTTCTCTATAGTTGTGAAATGTGATCAATGAAAGCAGTTGATCTGTAGGGGCTGCAAGTCTTTGACAATAACTGCATTGTGCATTATTGATATTTGGATTAACTTTTGTCGTCTTTCTCTTTTCAACACTGTTTGTGATAGTTCTGGCATACTGCTTGGTGCCTGCAGACAGAGCTTATCTATAAAACTTTTCTGTTCCCTTTTCTATCTGGTTGGTGAAAACCTACTGGTGGGCAGTGACACTCACATGCAACCTGGCTTATCAGTAGTTGGTTTTCGACTATGGAATCAGGATTGGCTAGCCATATTGTGTAATCTAGCTCAAGGTTGGTGAACGTGAACTGCAATAGTCAGAGATACTGTTACGTAGTTGGGACCCTTTGCTAGTAAGTAGCGATTGTTAGCTAGTGTTAATTTTTGACAAGGGTTACTCATAGTGCATGTCAGGATAACCCAGATCTGTAAAACAGAGCTGTTTTCAGAGTTGAATGAAAGGTGGGTGACAATTCAGAAACAAGAAGTTAAACTCTGTCGACAAAACAAGAGTTGATGTCACATTTTTGAGCAAGAGAAATAGGGTTTCAGATCAGTTGTCTCTTAGGAAGCTATACGAACGAGATGTCCAAATGATGTAGAAAACTAATAATCTCAGTGAATGCCTGTCCGTTTACATATCTCATTTCTCAAGTTAGAAAGCTAAGTTAAGAAGAGAGTAATTATTTGGTTATTTAGTCTCTCTCTCTCTCTCACTTTAGGTCATTCTCTCTAATAAAAAAACTTTGAAGAAACTCTGCGAAGTCTCCTTATGTCTTTTCTGCATGAGAAGCTTTATTTGTCTTAATTTAGCAGACAAGATGATCAAGAACATCTAGGCGGAGTGGCAACCCATGAAACTGTGACAACGAGAAACCACTATAAAAAAGAGGCCCTATGATTTTTTTATTATCGATTTTTGATACAAAACCTACTTAAGAATAATTTTAGACACATAAAATACACATATCTTTAAAGAACTTTTATTTAGTTTATTGATTGCTTGTTGATGAAAATGTAATAAGTCGATTTGCTTTGGAGGAAGCTGACTCCACCCAACCATCTTGATAGCCATTAGAGGTATAATTAAAAACACATTTATCAGAGAACTAAAATGATTCTTTATTATAATTGTGAAATTTGAAAACTGAAATATTGAATTTCAAGTAAAACCAGCAGTATCTATTTAATTGCCATGTCACAGTAATGAACATATCCCAAACTTATGAAAAATAATAAGGTAGAAAATTAATTATTAAAGAAAATATTTTTTAAAGAAATTTGGAAGTTTTGTTTACATAAGCTAAATAGCATGCATAATAGCAGAGGATGTAATTAAGCCAATTCCGAGGAAATGAGTTATGTCCCTTGGGTTTAACATCACGCACGTCAAACAGTATAAACAAACATGGCAAAATCGTTTTTTTTGTTTAATCATGGAAATACTTGTTTTATGTAGTATTCCAGTAATATTAAACTAATTGCGATATTATCGTTAAGTAGATAACATTGATTTTAGTTGAAAGTGACATAAGAAGTGAGTAGTTATCATTGTTTTTTTAACGAAAATTCAATTTTTCGACTGTCAGATTTCACTATTATAACGAAGAAGAACCCAATAAAACTGCAAGATTAACTCTTTCTTTTTTCTTACCATATCCAACAAAAGTTTGACACAAAAAATATATATAAGAAGTAGATGCTTTGCCTATTTTTAACTGTTGACTTAGAATGATTTGTTTTTATACAAAATTGATGGTTAAATTGTGGTTAAATTTCTGTTCATTTTTGCATTAAATACTAATCGCTATTAATCCTTAACTGAGCCTTGAACAAATATGCTAATACTTAGTTCGCTGCACCTTATGATAGGAAAGGGCCATACTACATAATATTCCCTTGACACTTCCTCCTTTGAACGAAGTTGGTTCAACCCGCTTAGGGTGAATGCCGTAAGACACACACAGACACATCCATACAAAATTTCAGCCAGATTAATCCAATAGTTTCTGAGAAAAAGTGAAATGAACAAAGAAAAATTTAATAAAGAAATCTCTCTATGTCTGTGTGTCTATTTATCTCCATATTTTTTTCAAACTATATCTCCACCGAGACAAGAAGTTGTAGAGCAGTATGATAGAGAGTATACTCTGTTTAAGTCTTGTAAGTATGTTGTCTCGATCGAGGTTGTTCAGAGGGAGATGTTGGGGGGCAGTCTATCTGGTATGTAGGAAATGCGGTGGTAGTTGTGTTAGTGGTGTTGGTGTTGTGCATATTTTGCGAGTTCTGGTTGAAGGCATGTAACCATTTAATGCAGAATTGTGCCTTGATATCAATTTTGATGTCATTTAGTTTCTGTGTTATGAACTTGGGACCTAGGATAAGGAGGTCTATTTTATTTAGTGTGAATGTATTTGTTAGGTCTGTAATGAGGGGATGAGTTATGGATTGTGTGCTATTGTTGTTGGTGAGTTCATTCTTGGTAGAAATAGGGTTGTGTTTGTGAAGGAGCCAAGTGAACGTATGTTTTAATCTTTCTTTTGTTGTACGCACATTGTTCTGATTAGCATTGGTTGACAGCCGATGATATTTTCGTGGTGGCGGTTAATTCTGACAGCATCTTATTTAGTACTTTGATGCACTTGTGAAAGAGGTAATGTTAGTGTTGGATAACTTTTTTGATACAGAATTTTTGTAGAAAATTTTGTTGCGATTTTAGTTTTGTATGGTGGAAGCATTTAGGAAGTTTTATGTTTTGGATAGCGTTATTTTTTTGTGCTGCGTTTTCAGAAGTTTTTGCCTTGTTTTTCTGATTGTTAAAGTATCTTTTTAATTGTTGCAAACTGTGTCTGGCTCTGTATGAGAAGGATATTCAAGTATTGTGCATAGTTTGAAAAGAGTTGTTTGAAGGCTATTTTTTTTTTTTTTTTCTTACATAGGAATCACCACTTATCAAGGCCCGGAGGCCTCTCGAGGATAAGGGTTAATGGGTATACATTAGTCAATGTGATTATAGCGTAGTAAACATAAGTAGTGGGAATTTTGTAAATTTGATTACTTAGGGGGGCGGTTCATCAAGAACTTTGTTGGACTTGAAGACAATCAGATTGTAGTATATCAGTGCGGTTCTTAGGAAACGTCATAAGAATAATGACAATATTAGAAGGAATTTTCAATAATTTTCAATTATATTATGTTTATTTACCAACATAATGTGTTGTACAAGATAGTAGGTGTTGATGTCCCTAATTTTTGAGTTGACAGCCTGATTGCGATACTGACTTCTGAAAATAAAGAAATAAAAATAAAACAGATAAAGTAAAACCTTGTCAAACAGTTGCATATGTTTCTTTTTTTTTTCTTCCCTGAGAAAGAGATACTACTCTTGAAAATTAGGGACGTCAGCACCTACTATATTGTATGTTGGTAAATAAGTGTGATATAATAATAATAAAATATTTAAAGCAAAACGCATGTATTTTGTAATTCTCTAATCTTTTTTGGTGTTGTATTGTTTTGATTTTAGCTTGAATGCAATTCTGAAATGAAACCAACAACAGATGAAAAATCAAATGACAATGAAACCAGTGACAAAACAGAAATTACGTCAGATTTTGAAGATGACGATTCAAACTTGTTTAATGAAGAATTTTTCAAGGTAACGCACAATAACGTTGGCTTTCATGCTTTTTTGTTTTCATTTTCTTCAAGCAAAATAAACTGCAAAAAAACAACAAAAAAAAACAAATACTTGCTTTCACACAATCTTATACAAAAATCCTTTCCACTGCAGAATTTGTCTTAGAATTTCATAATCATACTTTTTATAAAATTTCAAAGAAAATAAAAACTTATTTTTTAATTTTGCTATTAAAAGTCCAAAAAAAGACTGTTATTTTTATCTGTATAATTTTGTTAATCTTTAGTTTTTTATTTAATGTAATTTTCTTATTTTTTATTTCAATAAATCGCTTTACAATAGAAATAATGAAGAAGGATGTGAAGGAACTAATTTGCCTTGTCATTGCTTCCAGTAGCAGCCATGCCGGAAGATAGGAAGTATATTAGCTGACTGTAACCGAAAAAAAGTTATCATTTTCTCAGTATTTGTTTCGATTTGGTATTTTGAAAACAGTACGAAAATAAACTAATGGAAAAGTATTTGCTTACATCTTGAAAATAGTAATAAACATTACAATTGTTAAAAAAAATAAACATAAAAACAAAAGATTTAACACACTATACAAAGAAATAAAAGACTCAGAAAATGAGGAAGTTATCGTCTTGAATTAGTAAATTTAGTTTCATTTATAGAACACAAAAACTTTGGACTGTACGGAAATGTTCTGAATGACTATCCTGTAAATATTCAGAATAATTAGAAAAGATGTTAAAATTGCTGTAATATAAAAACCATTTTAATAATAAACTGGATAAATTAAGAAATAGTTGCAAAAAAAATGAATTTACAATTTTGAGGAATCTATCTAATGACATACAGGGGTACCTCCTAAGTTTCCAGATTTTTTTTTTGTACAGGCATTTAAAATTATCGTAGACCCTTAAAAATTCAGTATGTTATGGCTATATATCTTATGAGATGACTGACCAATTTTTATGATTTCAGGTTCAAATGAACAGCTACAGCAGCAATTGGAATACACCCTACTAAAGTCTTATCGTCACAGGTGGTAAACCTAAAAAATGTAATATGGATGTGAGGACATGATATGCAATTAAATTCTGTTTTAAACTTAGAAGAAAAAAAAATGCCACAGAAACGTATGAAATGCTTCAGACTGCTTTTGGACCATCTTGCCTGAATTGAGCATCAGCTTTTGAGTGGCATAAGAGATTCAAGGAAGGTAGGGAATCTGTGAGGGATGATAAGAGGAGTAAGGAAGTTAGAACACCAGAGTTGATTGGCCAAATAAAGAATTTCATGGATAAGGACTGTTGTGTGTCTATAGAGACAATAAGTGCACAGTATGATATCAGTGTGGAAACTGTACATAAATTATTCACGAGGAACTGAAGATGTGGAAGATTTGTGCAGTTTGTCCCAAAGATGCTCAGAGAAAATCAGAAAGAAAAACGTCATGTGCATCAAAACAGTTAATCACCCTCCCAATAGTCCAGAGCTTGCTCCCTGTGACTTTTGGTTATTCTTAAAACTCAGGTTGTCGTTATGAGATAATTGAGGAGATGAAAGAGGCTGTGACGAAGGTCACTAACATGTTCACATGGGGCCTTCCAGAAGTTGTTGGAACGGTATAACAAGTGCATTGTAGCCGGAGGAGATTACTTCAAAGGATACGAGAGTTTCATGTGTAATAAAAGTGCCCATATGAAAAAAGTCTGGAAACTTATTGAAGGCACCCTGTATTTAGAATTTGATTTGCATATCCATATTATATGTTGTGTGATTATTTTTGTTTCAAAAGATTATTATTGAGGACAAGAAATCTCCAAATACATGAATGAATTATATTGATTCATGTTGAATAAGTTAAAAAAAAAAAAAAAATTTTATCCACAAGGACTTATGGCATAACAGATAAAGTACTAGGTAAAATCAGTTTTAAGTGACACTCTTCTGGGGGTTGAAGATTCAATTCTCAGTGTGGACAATAATAATAACTAGCGGGACTTATGGAAATTCCACAGCAGACTCCTTCATATGTTGATGTTGGCATTCTGTGGATGTTCAGCGTAAATGGAGACGCCCTGATATTATTGTAGCTCTTTTGTTAAAACTACAAAGGTATTTATCTAAGCTAGCAGGCACACCCGGTCGTAAAATACGCTTAAATATGCTTGTATATATTATTAGTCAATTCGATTCTTATAAAGTTGTGATTTCAAAAATAAAAAAAAATATATCTTTATAACTGGGGTGCATCAGCTTGAATTGAATCCGAAACCAAAACTTATGAAGAAATATATATACATATATATATATATATTGATTTTCTTAACCTATAATCGAAACCGAACCAAAACTTATGAAAAATTCTTAGTAAAATTATTTATGAAAAAAAAAATAGATGACTTCAGTGCCATCAACTATAATCGAAACCGAAACCAAAACTTACAAAGAATTCTTGGTAAAATTATTTATTACAAGAAATTGAAGGTCATAACAATGAAACGACAATCACTCAGAAGGAGAAAGATGTGTGGCACACAAAAGAACATACACGCTATCGTATTAATATATAGATAATACAATTGCGAATTACTTAAAACTTCTACTCGATCATGGGTGACGGTATGAGAGCCTGCTATTCTTGTGGATTAATTGAATAAAGAGTTTCATTCAAAATTCTGTGCAGATTTCCAAGTTTTGACGAGATAAACGTGAAGAAGGTCGGAAATTACAATGGCCAAAACGTGGGAGTAACACGTAAGATGAGAACAGTAATATAAATAATACTAATTATATATCTATTTATTTTATTTTATTTTTTTTTAAGAATATAATAAGAAATGCATAAATATGACTTTGATACATGAATATAATAAGAATATAATAAGAAATGCATAAATATGACTTTGATACATGAATTTTGTATTTTCCTTTTTTATTTTAGGAACTGGATGAAAAAGAAAAAAGTTTTCAGAAATTGGAAGACATCAATAAAGAAAATGAAGATGGTTTGTAATCTTTGTTTAACAGCATTCATTTTGGTGCAAGTTAATACCCCCCCTCACCTCCATGAAAAAAACAAAATGATAAAGAAACATCTTTTTGGTGTACATACCTGTGATGGAAAAAATATTGTACACCAAAAGTCACATAAATTGATAAAGTACTTTTCTTTTTTAAAAAAAAAAAAAAAAGAAAATCAAGTTTTATGGTCAAAGTACAACTAGCGATCTCTCAACGCCATTTTTGCAGGACAAGCGAGATAATTCCAAATGATTTAAACTTTTGTAAGATTTTGGAAAGCCATTCTTAACATGGGGAGGGGAACATTGGTAAAGCTCAAATTTGATTAAAAATTTTTTTTTGTGTGTATATCTTCTTTCAGAAGGGTACATACATTATACAGTTTTGTTAATTTTTGTTTTTCTTTTATAGAGTGGGGGATTATAGACTAGCACCATTAATTTTTATATTCTGAACATTTCATTAAACATCCTGTAAGATTACATAACTAAAATGAATGTATGTGTGTTTGGCTCACTTCAATAATTACCTAAGCAGATTTATTTTTGTAAGCAAAGGGAGACAACTGATAATAATAAAGGAAGAAAAAATTAATCACATATGCAAATTTAATTTGGTGTTTTTAAGGTACTCGACAAATCGAGTTTTTTTTTTTTTTTTTTTTTTTTCAATACATTATTTTTTTGTTTTATTTTTTTACAAAGGAATCACCACTTATCAAGGCTCAGAGACCGCTCAAGGATAAGGGTTAAAGAGTGTATAGTAGTCAAAGGGACAATATCATAGTAATCATTAGTAGTGGAAATTTGGTAAATTGGATTACTTGTTTATGTTGGACTTGAAGACGACCATATTGTAGTCAGCTGGAAAGCAGGTGAACGGAAAAGAGTTCCACAGGTGTGCAGTTCTAAGAAAGAAGCTTTGTTCATGGAATCTACCTTTAGGTTTAGGCACAGATAAAGAGTAGGGAAATTATTGATAGTGGTTTTAGCTAGACGAGTGTTCCTCGTGAATGTTTGGTGAGGGGGGACCATAGATTGGAGCTCAGGCAAGCACTTGCCATGAAAATAACGATAAAGCAGAGACAGGTTCGCAACATCTCTTCTGTGCGAAAGAGGTTGCAGAGAAGAGAAAAGGGTATCTTCCACTAGGCTACGCAGTCTATTTTGAACTCTGTCAAGGCAGGATAAAGCCTTTCTAGCAGCTCCTGCCCAGATGTGGCAACAATGCTCCATCCTTGGACGTACCTGGCTCCTATATAAATAGAGCATTGCATCAGCAGGTAGATATCTACTGGATCGATAGAAGGATCCCACCATTTTTTCCAGTAACCTTTAAGCAAAAACAACAGTAGTTACTTGTCGAAAATAGTAATATATCCAAAAATTACGAAAATTCATCAAGTAGAAAATTATAGTTAAAAGTTTAAGAATTATGTATGTAAATATGTTTGGAAGGCTACAAAACAATGCATATTTTTTTCTTTTTTTTTATAAACAAATTTATTGTTTAATTCAGATATTTCGATGAATACATCCTTGTCAATGAAAGTCTGTTTTTTTTTTTCTTCTCTTTTTTTCTTGTCTGCATGATGTAATCTGCGAGATAGTATGTTAGTTCGTAGGTCTTATAACGATATGATTTTCAAAAACAATAATCAGTGGGGTGTTGCGCTAGTTATGCAAAATGAATTAAAGAATTTTTTTTTTTGCCTGCATTTGAAGCCTTATGTATATTTTTATATATTTAAAATAAATATTTTATATTCATTCATTTTGTGCGGCTAACGCAACACCCCGCTGATTGTTTTTGAAAATCGTATTGTTATAAAACCTACAAACTAACTCACAGATTACATCATGCAGAAAAGAAAAAAAGCAGACTTTCATTGTCAAAGATGTATTCATCAAAATATCTGAATTAAACAATACATTTGTTTATAAAAAAAAAAAATTGGTGTTGTTTTCTAGCCCTCCAAACACATTTATATACGTAATTCTTAAATTTCAAAATATACGCAACGTTTCAAATGCAAACAAGAAAAAAAATATTTAATGTATAGTTAAAAGAAATTTTACAAAAAATTGGGGGAAATTCACATTTTTCTTAAATGTGAACACCTTGAAGATGACGAATACAGGGGAATACTTATCTCCTTTTTTGCCACTTTAATGGCTTTTGACATTCGTATTCTATAGCGATAGACTTTTCTTTTTTTCCTTTTTTACTAAAAACACAATAGCAATTTTTCTGCATGATGAATTTTCGCAATTTTTGGATATATTACTATTTTCGACATGACAATTAAGTACTGTTGTTTTTGCTCAAAAGCACATACTTAAAAAATTGATCTGTTGACTCTATCTTAACAAGCACCTTTGATTTTTTTATGAGCAAAGAAGAGGAGGCTTAATAACTAAAAATAATAATAAATTTCTTTCACTTTCAATGGACATAAAAAATATTTAGATTTTTTTGTGACTTATGGGCCCTACTCTTTTCCTAATCTTCATCGATGATCTCCCAAATCACATTCTAAGTTCATCCGTCGACATATATGCAGCTGACACTACGATCTATGGCAACACTTCAAAGGCCAACAGCGACCAAGATCTCTCTGAGTCTCTCACCACAGACCTTGAGCATGTGGTGCAATTGGATAAAAAGTGGCTGGTTAGTTTTAACGCATCCAAAACCAGGTTTTTATCTTTTCACCATAAACGCTCTGATCCCTACTTGACCCTAATTAATATGAATGGCTCTCGTCAAAAAGAGGCTCCCTATTTTGACAAACTTCTGGGTCTGACCTTTACTCCTGACCTGAAATAAATGACTTGTATCAAATCTGTTGCGAAGGTTGCTGGGAAAATGGTTGCATCATTTTATCGCTTCAGAACATTTCTGTTTCCTGGTGCAATCCTCTACCTGTATAATTGCCAGATACATTTTAAAATGAATATTGTTACCATACCAGAGCGGGAGCTGCTCAGAGCATGCTATCCTACTATTGATAAAATTCAAAATCGGTTGTGAAACCTAGTAGGCGATGCCTTTTTCTCTTCCCTGCAATTAGGATTCTCCACCTGTGGAACTCTTTTTTGCTGACCTGTTTCCTAGTTGACTTACGATATGGTTACCTTTAAGTTTAATGTAAACAACTTGTTGAGCTGCCTTCTTCCTACTAAATAATCCATTTCTACTTCATTTCCACTACTAACTATTGGCATGCTGTTGTCTCAGTGACTACCATGTCTGAATGGCTTTCGGGCCTAGATAAGTGGTGACTCCCATATATATAAAAAAAAAAAAAAAAAAAGGAATGTACGAGCAAACAGATGTTTCATTTTTGTTTTTAAATAAAACTTGGATACTTTTTTATTTGAGTTTTTGAAAAACTTTACTTGCCTATTTTTTGTTTAAGTAACTTGCATATTTATTTATTATTTATTTGAAAGTTTACTGTAAAGTAAGAATTACTTTTAGTGTAATAACAGTAGGAAATCAATTGCTTTTTATAAAAATAAAAGGTACTTTTACAGTATGGTACACTGATAAAAATTGCTTTCAAACTAAAAACTCTTTGATATATTTACGTATCATGCAAAAATATGCATCCTCACAAAAAATTAGGAAAACTTATTCAGCAGAATTTTAATTGGAGATAAAAATCAGTTTTTGTGTTTTGCTGACCTGTAATTCATTATTACTTGGGTAAATGACACTGATTTATCTCCCCCTGCTTTACTGAATTTCTCTTTTTGATGGCAGATTGGCAAATTACAACAAAACTAGTTTTTAGTTTTAATTAAAATTCTACTCCATAATTTTTACTAATTGTGAGCTTCTTACCATTTTATCCTGTTTGTTTTTTTTTTTACTCAGGATTGAGTTTACAATAGTTTAAATGTCCATAGTGCCATGTTACATTCAAGTGATTGCTGAGAACCCACTAACTTTGTCTTTCTTACATGCAAGATCAAACTTTATTTTTTGTTTGTTTCACAGCATTTGACTCGTTGGTCTAATGGTCTCCATTAATTTGCTGTTTTGATATCACATTGTAAATAGTTTACTATTCCAGTAGATTCTTTCTAAAAACTGAAGGCTTGTAGAACTGGTTTCCTGCTGACTATTTTCTTCTTATCAATAGGCATCTTCTATCTTTTGTTCTTATCTCCTTACATCAAGTGGCTTCACATCTTGTTTGGAGCGATTTTCATAAAAAAAAAAAAAGAAAAAATTTAGCACTAACTCAGATCATATCACCAAGATAGCAAAATTATTGATAAATTTCAAAATGACAAATATAGAACTATGTAACGCCTTTGTGTACCCTCATCTTCTCTCTAACTCTCCGCCTTCATGTTGCAGAGAAATACGCACAACAAAATCTTTATTGAATAATTTGAAATTTTGAATAAACAGAAAAAATGCCTTTGAAACTACATTCGACATGCAGTTATTTATTAAAAATCGTTAGATTTTTTTTTTTTAAACATTAACTTTTTAAAATTATTAATTTCGAATAGTTAAAATATCTATCGTCAGAAAAGATGTTTTAAAAAAAAAAAAACGGGTGCTTCTATATTATAGAAACGAAAAAAATATTCAATTTCAAGTGAAAGAAATGAAACCTATGTAATTGGCAGGTCTCACATATCCGAAAATTACGAAATGGTAGAAAAATGATTATTAATGTGGAAAGAAATTTGGGAAGGGAATCAAAATCACTATATTACACTTATTAAAACAAAAAGATAAAAGTTGACAGGGGAGATAATTTAAGTTTTGTTGCTTACATCATGTGACGAACGTAATTCAAAAATGTTGGACAAAATTTATTCCCCTCATGAACTTTATTGAAAACAGTTTTTCATTAATAACTATTTTTTTACCTTTCCGTAATTTTTAGATATGTTACGATTTGCATCATGACAATTACGTAGGTACCATTTGTTTCAATTAAAATTCAATATTTTGGTACTTGTTTAGTTTAGTCAAGACATCAAAAACATGAATTTATTGAAAAAAATTATATTGTATGTACTCGTTATGGAATAAAGTTCTCATACAAAAAAAAAAAAAATCACTTAATTTGATCAAGTGTTTTTTTTTTTTTTTTTTTTTTTTTTTTTACAGAGGAAAATCAAATTTTAACGAGATCGATTGTGTCATGGTCATCTTGCTTATTTCGCTAACAAGGAGGGAGTGCCTGTAAACGAAAATGTGATTAACAAAGGACAAAATTTAAAAAAAAAAGATTAAAAAAGGACATAAAAACTCTGTAAAATAAGTGAAAAAAACTAAAATATTTATCTAGGTATTTTTTCTGCCCATGTTTCAAAATAATCTCAACAAATTTTGACAAACTTTAAGCGGTGATAGGAGTTATCTCCCTTGGCGGCCTCTCCTCATCCTCGAAAAAACAAGATGGCTATGACACGATTGATCTCATTAAAGTTTTTTTTTTCTCTGTAAGAAAAAAAACTTAATCAAATTAAGCAATTTTTTTTTTTTTTTTTTTTTTTTTTAGAAAAGTTTTTTTTATTATAATTTTATTCCACAGCGATTATGTACAATATAGATATTTTTTTCAATGTTTAATGTCTTGATTAAACTGAACAAGTACCATGTTTTTTTTGTTTGTATATGGAAGCAGCAAAAAATATTTATCATAATTAGAAATCTCCTTGCTTCATGCTTAGGCAGTCGTCAGCTCTTATTAAACAATGTAAGATGGAGAACATTTCTTCATATGAACTTTTTTTTAGGCATGTGGATGCTGTAGTGTAAGAAAAATTCGCAAAAGTTCTTGAAAGCATTCATGTATTGAATAATACTCCTACAAATTTCTAGTTCATCTCGTGTTTTAGATTTAATTTAGCTGTTAAATGAGTTGTAATTTTAAACTGATTTCCAATTTATCAGAATGCATTTGATTTTTTTTTAAAGAAATATCTAACAGGAATTTTTGTATTTTTAAATTCCAAACTAGATATTGAACAACCAGCAGATCCGAAGGTGCTAAAAGTATTAAAAAAATACTTTGGTTATTCCAAGTTCCGACAGTAAGTCTTCATTTTTTTTAAATTTAATATTGAAATAAAATTATTCTTTCCAAAAAAAATTATTTAATACCATTTATTCTGTATCAATAGATAGCAAATGTTTGTTCACATTTCATTTAGTTTTCTGCATGTTGGTTCAGACAGGAAAACGGAGCAGGAAGGGAATTACCACAGACTTTTAGCCTTTGGAATTTCCTTTTTGCTCTGTTTCTTCATCTGCTAAGCAGAAATTTAAATCTGTCAGCAAATATTTTCTTACCCAAATCCATGTTAATGTTACCCACTATAAATCCAGTCCCCTATTACAGTAGCTGCTTATGTTCCAGTGGCAATGTGATTCTATGACCCCCCCCCCCCAAGCTGGAATCTCAGATAATGTTAAATTAGGAAACAATTAATATTATGAAATAATAAGGAAATAAGATAAGTAAGAAACACTAAAAAGGCTGGCAAATCTATTGAACTTTCCGGACAAAATTGTGCCCTGAAAATTAACTGTTGGCTTCTAGTTTTCCAGCTAAGAGTGGCTGAGAAAACAGGCAGATGTAGCCAGTTCTGGTGATAAACTTGAGGTGACAGAAAGCAAGACTAGACATCTAGAATTTCCGGTTGAAATTATATATATTAGGAGGCTTGTAGATTGAACAAATTAGATTGGAGTATATCGAGATTGATATGCGTAGGCATTTTTATTGTCATCAAAATCGGTGAAATCACCCCTTTTTTAATCAAATCAATTAATTACCTGCTCTAGTTTGTGACCCATCACAGTACATTGGGAAAAAGATTCACATGCCTCCTTGCAGTGACTTAAGAATACATTGTAGTCTACATTGCACTGTACTGTTGATTTTATAAAATTATTTTTTATATATAATGGCTTCATCATCATCATCATCATGACGGGCTCCTTGCCCGGACCAATATGATTCTTCCTCTCCAGAGTTTCCTGTCTTCCACCAGCCACCCCAGATCCCCAGGCTCACAGCTGGCGCTGCGTGCTACCTGCTGGGTGCACGCGGATCCAGGTTGTCCCCTGTCCGCGCGTCTGTGTCGTGGAGTCCATAGCAACACACCACACACCAACCCACGCTTGCTCCTTAGACAATGACTGGCAAATCGTAGGCGTCCTTCCCCGGTGGCATCAGACATGGCAGGCAGGTTGTCACAAAGTCGCTGCCTCGAGGGATGATTTTGCCAAGATATATTTAATATTGCTCCCAGCACATGGGTGTATGTGCCGTCTAGTTTTCCCTCCAATCCCCCGGCGAGCGCCCAGGCTGCAGCACCGCAAACAAGGACAGACTCCACCACTGCCCTGAAGAACCGCCCTTTCCCCCCCATGGCTTGAATTAAAGTGTAAAATGCAAAAGTCAGGTATCAGTCTTGAATTGTGCTCTAAACAGAAACATTCATTTCGAATGCACCCCTGTCATATCAAAGAACCTACTGTTGATTTTATATGTCACACTTTTCAGCTTGTGTGGTTATAAAACTTCTCAAATGCACTTGTGATGTTAAGCTGTGTAAGGTCTTAACTTTGGTCAAAATCGTGTGTTCTTTCTTTCATCAGATTATTTTTGATTATCGATACTTATCAAAGACATTCCAAAGCAAAACCTATCTAAGAATACTGCGAGGCACATAAAAGTACCTTTGTTAAATTTTAGAAAAATCTCAGCTATTTTCAAATCCATAGGAAACAAACTCGCAATTCCTTTTACATAATAATAAACATAGAGATTGCTTTGTATTTAATGAAACAATGTATAATTATTTTCTAAAACTTCTAGTTACTAGTATATATAATGTAAGTGTTGAGTTTGCTGATGGACAGCTAATTGTGGAAATTTTGATACAAATTATTCTTTGGATTATTCAGGAGGTAAATAAAATGATTACCGGGTTCTGAAGTTTTTAGATGAGGATTGATATGTATTTGCATTAGTCGGACTATTGTTCTCGTGTTGACTGTTATTTTCACAACGTTTTGGGGAAAAAAAAAAACATCAAATAATATAGGGTGAAACAATAAATTTGTTGCCCTAAAGAAAACCACGCTATCGCTTTATTTTAAAACTTTTATTGAAAAAAATCAATTCAGGTAACTTGATTATGTAGTAGAGCTGATATCTATTCAATGTAACCGCCTTCAGCCTCAATCATGTCTGTTACTGGGAGCATGTCTTTTCCACAAGTGCTGATGGGAGCTCAGCAAATACTTGGCAGATGGCAGTGATCAGGCTGATTTTGATGTTGTGGGAGGTCATGTTGGTGATGTTCTCTATGTATGACTAAACGAAATAGTCCAGATGGTTCAGGTCGGAGGAGGGCCAGTGAGGGAAGGGTACAAAGTAGCACTCCTTCTGAAGCCAAGCCTGGGTCTTTTTGGACTTGAGGGCTAGCGCTAAGTCCTGCTGCCACACGCAGGATCTACCAGCAGCCACCTGATTGCACCAGAGGATCGCCACATTCTTCAGCACCTGCAGGTACACTTTGATACTTTCAAGCCGACTTCGAAAATGTGAGGCAGCATGATGTGACCCTCACTTGAAACCACACCAAAGCCCTTAAACGTGGCGGAAACTTTGTTGAGCTGTGCCCTCAGGCGTTGAACTGTCCAGATTTGCATTTTGAGGGTGCTGGCAATGGTCCTGTTGTCATAATTTGGATTGGTAGAGAGCATGAGTTGTACATCAGTGCATCTCCGATCTCACTCGTTAAACATTGTGGCACTTTCAGACATGATAGAAAACTTCTATTACTTTTGGAATTTGTACACAACTGGCCAATTAGTAGGTGATTTGAAGCAAAAAAAAAAAAAAAAGAAAATTGGTTTCCATCAAATGGAAATGGAATCATGTTGTCTTTTCTAGGGCGACAATTTTATCTTTCCACTCTGTACAAATTAATCAATCCTTATCTCAAAAATAAAAAAAAAAACTGTAATCAGCTTTTGTTTTCACTTTTGTTTGAATTCTATCAATTTATGATTTTAAGTCATTTTTCGAAACATGAATTCGAACATAAGTGAAAAAAAAAAAAACTCACGCCAAAGTTATAATTATTTTAAGGTAATCTTTTAAAGCTCTGTAAAAAGTACAAATAGGTTCGTTGGTAGAATCTCAGAGTGGAGATCTCAAGGTTTTAGTTTTGATTTCAGATCATGGCATGTTTTGTTGGGAATTTTTTATTTACTATTAATGCAATATTCTTTATCCGTTTTATTTGAGTGAACTCGCTATTCAACATTGTGAACATTAAAATCTCCACAGATGTGAATATGTAATCAGTTTGTTTAGTGATACTCTCACAAGGTAGCTACTATATCATTGTGAGGATGGCAGAGGGTAAATATAAATGCTGTGCTGTGAATAAGTGCTACTCTAAAGAAAATGTATGGATGTTTGGGGTCTTCTTTGCAGATGTCCATGTCATGTATTTTGCTTTATTGGGAATTTATTTACTATTAATGCAATATTCTCCATTTCTAAAAATAGTCAAGATCTCTAATATTTCAAAATAAGGCAAATTCTGTTTAATGTATATGTTAAAAAAAAAAAAAAAAAAGTTTAACTGATGGATACACACAATCTCTATTTATGAGATTGTAATAAGACTAATTCATCGAAATATTTTTGTGTTTTCTTCTTGCAGTAAGCAATGGTATATCATTAATTCTGTTCTTAACTTGAAAAAAGATAACTGCGTTGTTATGGCCACAGGTGAGTAAAATTTTTAAAAAAATTCATTTATTTTTATAAATTATATAAGCGAGCATTTTGATTTTTTTGCGCTTCTATATTATACAAACGAAAAAATATTGAATTTCAAGTGGAACAAATGATACCTGCGTAATCATCATGTCTCAAATAGTAACATATCCAAAAGTTATGGAAAGCGATAAGGTAGAAAAATAATTAAATTTTGCTCGACATTTTTAATTACATTCATCACATGACGTAAGTAACAGAACTTAATTATCTCCCCTGTCAACTTATCTCTTTTTTTAGTAAATGTAATATAGTGATTTTGATTCCTTTCACAAATTTCTTCTTTCATTTTTCATTAATAATTATTTTTCTGCCATATTGTTTTTCGTAATTATTGGATATTTTACTATTTGAGACCTGAGGTTGGTGCAAAAGCAATGTCGTTTTTTCTGACATGAAGTTGGACATCAAAAAACATTATTTTTGCATCAGCCTAATATATTAATTTTACTGTTTTTATTTTGAATTTTGATTTGTTGTTTACAAATAGAAGTAAGGCATTCTTTTATTTATTTATTTTTTTTTTAAACTTTGCTTTTCTTCAAAGTTATTTTGTAAATAGAATCTGAAACAAAATGTAAATAAAAATGGCAAAGGTATCCCAACACCTGATCATTAAACAGTAGTTTTTTTTTGTTTTGTTTTTTAATTATGATTGTAAGATTTGTTGTCCAACCTCCTTCTTTTCATTTTCTTGTTAATTATCAGTCCAAAACAAAGATGTGAATTGGAGAAAATATTTTGATAAAATTATCAATATTTTGAAAGTTAATAGCCATTTCAAAAGTAAAGCCTCCTATCTTTTTTTTTTAACTTAAAAAGTTGAACAGCTACGAAGGTAGGAGTGGCACCATTAAAACAAGCAATCTTTCATGCACCAGAATTTATGTTTCTACATAATCACCACCATTCTCAATGCACTTTTCCAAGGAATTCAATGACACATCTCTGCTTCTGATGCACGTCCATGACAGGTTGCTTTCTAGTGTCTCACAAAGTCAATATTTGCAACAAAGAGATGAAGCCTTCAGATCATGAATGCATAAGTTCAGTCATCACAACAGTGCAATTTGCTATCTCCTCTAACCTATTTGAGCCGAATAAAAAAAAAAAATAGGAGGAATTACTCATAGTTTGAGAAATAATTTGTACAATTTAATTTGATTTTTGTTGATTTGTAGGTCATGGTAAAAGTTTGTGTTATCAATTTCCATCAGTTTATACTGGAAGAACAAGTGTGGTTATAACGCCACTCATTTCTTTAATGCAGGATCAAGTTATGGCACTTAGGTGAGTCTTGATTGAAAACTGGAAACACACCATATTTAAGTAACTTATGACTTTAGTGTAATTTGCAAATTAGTATTTTTTTATGATTCTCCTGTCTGACAACTGTTGAAAGTTATCCCTATATATTAGTGATGGGATGATTCCAATATTTTTACTGATTCCGCACTAAATTACCAATTCTAATTTTTCATAACTCCCTAAATATTTAACTATTTTTTCCCAATTACTGTAAAACATGTTAAATGTGCATATATTTTCTTAAACGTAAAAATAGACTTGTGTGGGGGTGGGGGTGTCATCTATAGATTTTAGCGTTTCTGGTAATTTAAAATTAATAAATATTTATTATTTTATCATTATTACCAGCAGTGGAAGGTTTTGTTTTAGACAGAATCAAATAAAAAAGAAGATAATTAAATCGTTTTGGCATCGGAAAACATGCACAAACACAAACTTTTCCGATACCTTTAAAACGTCTGATTTTTCCGATTCCGATTAATCGTCCCAACACTACCATGTATATGAAATTAACTATGTGTATATGTTTATTTCTCTCTCTCTCTCTCATTAAATCCCAATGTATGAGGTTCAGGCAACTAAATTGTCTGAAATCCACAAAGATGATTTGTTTCTTTGTGTAGAACCAATCACACTTTCTGAAACCACTGCTAACCTCAATCAAAACAAATTATTTCCATGAACAGAGCAAACAGTAGACTTCAGAGTTTTCCTTCTCCTCTTAATGGAGATTGAGTAATTTTTTAGACGAGCCCCTAAATACTAAACTGAAAATTTCTACATTCTGGCGCTATACATACAGCACTTAATATTCCTAAAGGGTCACCCATCTGGAACTAACTAGGTTCATCGTTGCTTAGCTTCAGTGATCTGATGAGAACGAGCATGATTATGCCATATGTTTTTATATATATTAGGGATGGGACGATTCCAATATTTTTCATGGTTCCGATACAATTACCGATTCCGTACTAAATTCCAAATTCCGATACAATTCCCGATTCCGATTCTTTATAAATCTTCAAATATTTAACTATAAAAGTGTTATTTTGTCCTGATTACTGTAAAAACGCATCTTAAATGTGCATGTATTTTCTCAAACATAAAAACACACTTGTGAGGGGATGATCTAGAGATTTTAGTCTTACTGAAAGTTTAAAATCAATAAATATTTATTTCATTATTACTACAAGCAGTGGATGATGTTTTTAAATCAAATAAAAAAGATAATTAAAGGAATCAGTTTTGGCATTGGAAAATAGGCTCAAATTTTTCTGATTCCAATACTGATGCCGATACCCGAAAAAGCTCTGATTTTTCCGATTCTGATTAATCGTCTCAACATTATATATATATATATATATATATATATATATATATATATATATATATAATTATTAAATACCTACAAACACTAGTGTTTCATCCATTCGGGAATCATCAGTGTAGGGTGTCACGATTAACACCACTCGATAGATTTGAATCCGCCAACAGAAGTCATCTCTGACTCCATTAGCAAAGACATAATCCATTCTGCCACTATTATCCACAAGAAATACTGTTGAAATTTAAACATTTATTTTTAATGATTTTTTAACGTGTGTCAGAATGATCTAATCATTATATAATGATCTGCGCATAAGAGCTAAATTGACCGATTTTTATTTCAATTGAAAGTACTCAACGATAAGGAACAAGTTTCTGTGAATCCTATATATATATATATCTATATTTTTATAAAGTAATAGGGTTCGTGTGTTTCTGTCTGTGTGTACAGCTCTCCATCATCAACGAAATATAAAGGAGGTAAGAGGGTAGATCTCTCCTGGTAGAGAAACATTAGAACCCATTTTAGGATGTTTCTGTTTTAGGAGACATAAGAATCTATGCCTAATTTCTTTATATACTAGTCTACAAACCACTCCCATATCGAATGACTTATGCTCATTTGCATATCACATTATATTAAATCTCTTTAACTAATTACCTCGACCTTATTACATATTGGAAATATTCTAATTATTTCAACTGTACTATTTACAAAATCTATTTAACATTTAATTATTTAATATATTTTCATTTAATTTTATATTCGATTTATTTCACTTTACGTATATTATCAAAACAATTCATTGGCGAGCAAAGCTTTATGTTTTGGGATTGTATTGAAAATGTAATGGAAATTTCAATTTCGTTCCGTTTTAATCTTTTATATTTTACTTGCCAATATAATTGAAAGAATACAATTCAACTATCGTAATTTTATATAAATAAACAAAAACAAATATTTTAAAATAAAACTTTATTAAAAAAGAAATAATTTTATTTTTAAATGAAAAAAATCAATTTAGTAAAATAATTGTATTAAACACCCCCAGCCTTGTCAGCAAACCTGTAAACCTATAAAAGTTAACATTTCGAATGTAAACAGTGATTTTTCGATTTTGTTAGCGCTTGCCGCAATTAAAGACAATTAAAACGGAACTAACTTTATTTCCATTCTATTTTTTAAACAACCCCCAAAACATAACGCTCTCTTCCAGTTATAGCCAATGTTTTATTAAGGCCGTTGATATTCGCAGCCGGTCGCATCAGCTGACCGGAAGTGACGTCAGACAAATCTTAAGTAAATTCTTGGCTAGAATTGTAAAAATAATTTGTTTTCTTTTGTAATAGAATTTAACAATTTCTTTCATTTTGAGCTGCTTTTTTCTCCCGTTTATTTTTGTTTTCTACAATTAATAAACCAGTTTACAAGTAAAAAATAAGTTGTTTTAATTTTTAATTACCAACACAGTGGCGAATTTAATTTTTCTCTCTCCCATTTTTTATTTTGAGCGGAGAATTTAACATGTCTTTTCATTTTAATTATTTGTTTTAGTTTTTCATTACTAACACAGCGGAGAATTTGGGGTACTCATGCAGAGAACGGCATGGGCGTGGCTTATCACTTGCTCAGTTGCGAAATATTTTTGTTTTTAGTAAATAATTTGTGTTTTTTGGCAAAGTTTATTTTTAATAAAATTAGCGTATTTACTGATATTTTTGAACCTCGATATTACCATTCTTTCATAACACCGATCACTTTAGTCCTGCCTTCTTACACAGGTTTTCGGGTCGCTGACAACGAATCTGATAATCAACCCCACAGCAAATTTACCGTTTAGATGGTATTAACCCCTGGAGACTGGCTCTACCTGTCGCCATTTTACAGGCTTCGTTGCCCGCCCGCTAGGTGTATCAGAATTTTAGGCGGAATTTTTGACACCCCCAACAAAAAAAACTGCGAATAAAATATATAAAACTCGTAATTTCTGTTTTTAAAGTGGGTTGTTTATTTTCCTTATGAAATATACTTCCAAAATAAACTATTACAGTCGTTTAAAACATAATAGAAGTATTATTTTTTATTTTTTAAAAACAATGTTTACAAAATGTCTAAGCGCGTTTCTCCGATGTTACAAGCAGCCATTTTTTTACGTATACAAATACATTGATTTTTACGAGTTCACTTTTTTTTAACTTTAAAAATCGATCTAAATTTTTCTATTAGTTCAATTTTTACGTAATTTTCAGGTTCAATGTGAAATTTTATGCTCTTTTCAATAAAGTGAATATAAATTTCTGGTAAGTTTTTTTTTTATAATTTTGAGATAAATACCGTCGACTCGACAACTTCCGGTTTCGCCGCCGGCCGGCTGCGAATAGCATTTTAGAATAGCCGCAGCCGGCTGCGAATAGTCACTTCGTTTTTTAATTAAATAAAACAGGTCAAAATAAACAGATAAGCGCATTTTCTTTTACATTTTTCTTACAACCATTGTCATTTAACCAACTGCAGGATACCGTTACTTTTGTGGGGTTGTTTTGAAAATGGCACGGAGATTATAATTTCGTTCCAATTTAATCTTTCTGGTCGAGCCTATTTCGAAAGCCTGTCTTATCATAGATTTGAACTACAAATAATTTATTACATTTTGATTATTACTATCTTAAGACTTAAAGCTTATATTTATTTCATTTTTCTATTTATATATTGAATTAGTTATTTCCAGTCTTATTTAAACTTAGCGCTTTCTTTAAACCGGATGAACCTTTTATAAAAAGGTGAGTTTAACGTAAAGAACACGAACAAGGTTTTATTCAACTGAATTTCTTCCAGTTTACTAACAAAATATATAAATTTAAAAGAGATATAATTAATAAAATAAAAAGGTTATGTAATTTAAAAGAAATACACGTACTCACAAAAGCAGAACTTTTTTTACACATTTTTTTCTTTAAAACCATAACAATGAGACTAACAATTACCTAGATCTTAGTAATTATTTGTTTTAATAGAACTGTTTTAATTGTACTGTTTACTTAGTTAACCTAAGTTGGTATTACATTTATTTTACATTTACTTTTTTTTTTTAATTATTACTTTTAGATTGTGACGTTTACACCCGGAAGTAATGAGTCACACGTAGGTCGCTTTTATTCATTCCTTTTGGTCAAGATCAAAGTGTAGTATCTGTTCTTCAGATGCTGCACTTCATTTTCTTGTTCTCTTTCGGTGGAGGAGAAATCCTTCACGACTGAGACAATTTTTATTTTTGTACCTTTTCTCCACGTTAAAAAACGACCCTGGTGTCTAACTCTGTCCCGTGGGGAGGCATAGTAAATAGGTACAATATAATTGTTTATAATTGTACTATTCAGAAATATTATTTATAGTTCGTCCATTTCAGTTAGTATACATTTCCTTTACGCTTAATTAATTTACAATCATTAATATCGTTAAACAATTCCGTTTAAAACCGAAATTATGCCACCCAAACGAAGTAGAAACGAAAGTGAGGAAGAAAGAATGGAAAGATTGGAAGCTAATAGACTAAGAGTTGCTGCAATTCGCTCCAATGAAAACAATTCAGATAGAGAAAGACGTCTAGAACTTAACAGG
The DNA here is from genome assembly GCF_053919585.1 of Euprymna scolopes. Classification (NCBI taxonomy): domain Eukaryota; kingdom Metazoa; phylum Mollusca; class Cephalopoda; order Sepiida; family Sepiolidae; genus Euprymna; species Euprymna scolopes. The sequence continues at coordinate 32,572,599 of NC_136493.1, read as the reverse complement.
ATACGTCAAAGAGAAAGGAGAGCAAGACTGTCAGATTTGGAAAGAGAAACCCAACGTGAAGCTGACAGAACTAGACATGCTGTAAGGCGGTTAAATTCATCACAAGATGAAATTCAAGAAAGGCAAAGATATGCACTGGAAAGAGAAGCAATATTACGATCGAATGAATTATATGAGGTAAGTAGACGTACACAAGGTGAGTTGAGAGTGGCTCAACGACATCAGAATGAATCGGAAACCCAACGAAGCTTTCGCCTATACCAAGGGCAACAACGAGAGGCTGCATGGAGAGAGAGTATGACTTTGCCCCAGCAATTGACAGAAAACGAGGCAGCTAGACAACGAATGACTGCTTTGAGACACCATGAAATAGAACACTGCAATAGAAAAGGATTGCTCTACAACAAAAATGACTCTCTCACTACAGCTGATATAGGAAAAATGGACAAAGTATGTCAACATTGCTCAGCTGTAAAATTTAAAGGAGAAACCCCTGGTTGTTGTTGTTCTTCTGGCAAAGTTGTGCTTGATAGCTTTCCACCACTGCCTCAGTTGCTTCAAGATTTGCTCTCCGGCAATGGTCCCATCTCTAAAGATTTTCTGCAAAATCTACGCTGTTATAACAATTGTTTTGCAATGACATCATTTGGTCACAAAATTGCGGCAGTACATGGGTGGAATCCTTCTTTTAGAATTCGAGGCCAGGTTTGCCACCAGATTGGGAGTCTTTTACCACCTGAAGATGAAACAGCAAAGTTTATTCAAGTCTACTTCTTGGATAGTCTGGAAGAGGAACTACATAATCGGGGACGTGACAGTAGACTCAATAGAGACATTCTCCAAAGTCTGACTGAATTTTTACATGAGAACAACAGCTTTATTTGTCAGCTGAAAACAACAAAGGAGAGGATTGAAGAAGAACACTTGGTAGAACATAAAGTTGTCATAAGGGAAGACCGAAGGCCGCAAGAAGAGCATCCACGGCGATTCAATGCTCCAACAACAACGTATGAGATTGGAATATTAATGGAGAATGAACCAACAGCTAACCGGGATATTGTCTTGCGTTTTAGAAATGATACATTAAAATGGATCTCCGAACTACATCCCCTCTACGATACTTTAATGTACCCGTTAATGTACCCCTATGGTTCTCCATCTTACAACATCTACATGAAGGCATCCAATGGGCGAAAAGTTACCCAACAGCAATTTTATTCGTACCATTTAATGACTCGGCCTGGAAACTATTTTCTCTGGTACCGAAGGCTATTTCAACAATGGCTGGTGGATGTGTACTGCAAGATTGAAACAGAACGTTTACAGTTCCTGAGGCGTGAGCAACAGACCCTGAGAGCTGACAATTATAGCAACTTGAGAGATTCAATTCTTAGGGAGGATGGGAATCCAGAACAGTTTGGTCAACGAGTTGTACTTCCGGCAACTTATACAGGAGGCCCTCGATACATGTTTGAGCGTCAAAGTGATGCCATGGCATATGTTCGGCGAATGGGCCGAGCCGACCTCTTCATCACGTTCACAACAAATCCAAAGTGGACAGAAATTACAGAAAATTGTCTTCAAGGGCAAGACCCTCAGGATCGTCCAGATATTGTTGCCAGGGTTTTCAGGCAGAAGCTAAAAAAGTTACTTGAATTTATTAAAAAGGGAGGATTTGGCAGGCTGAGGGCTTTCCTGTACAGTATTGAATATCAAAAAAGAGGACTGCCGCATGCACACATCCTCACCTGGCAGGCCCCAGAGGACAAACTTCTACCAGAAAAAATGGATCTCTGCATATCTGCAGAGATCCCTGACAAAGAGGAAGATCCTGATCTTCATGCTAAAGTGATGGCACATATGGTGCATGGACCTTGTGGACCATTTAATCCAAATTGTCCATGTATGATTGACAACAAATGTTCCAAAAAATACGCAAAAGAATTTCTTCAGTGTACCGAGCAAGGCCAAGACTCTTACCCCAAGTACAGGCGAAGAAAACCAGAAGATGGAGGCCAGACTGGTACAATAAGGATGAAGAGAAATGGTCGGTATGTTAATCAAGAAATAACAAACCAGTGGATTGTTCCGTACAACAAGGTCCTCCTTCAGCAGTTCAACGCTCACATTAACGTAGAAATTTGCAGCTCGATCCAAAGCATCAAATATGTCCTCAAATACGTGAATAAAGGATGTGATCAAGCAGTGTTTGAACTACAAAGAACTGATGGAGCAGCTAACCAACAAGGCCAAGTACAAAGTCACATTGTGGATGAGATCCAGCAGTTCCAGAATGCAAGGTATGTCGGCAGTTCAGAGGCGGCCTGGAGGATATTGGAACATCCCATCTATGAACATTTCCCCCCAATTGTACAACTTTCTGTTCATCTTGAAAATGGGCAGCGTGTCATGTTCTCAGCTGATACTGCTCTGGAACGAGCCCAAGGTCCACCGCCTGCCACAACTTTGACAGCATTTTTTCAACTCTGCCATGAGGATGACTTTGCAAGGGGTCTCAAATACGCAGAAGTCCCTGAGTTTTACACTTGGAACAAATCGACAAAGAAATGGATGAGAAGAATGCGTGGGGTACAAGTTGAAGGTACTGAAAATGATGATGTATGGAAGGCACCATGCATTGGGAGAATCTACACGATTAGTCCAAAAGCAGGGGAGTGTTATTTCTTACGCCTGTTGCTCAATGAGGTTGCTGGTCCAACTTCATTTCAAAATTTGCGAGCATACAATGGTCAGGTGTTTGAAACATACAGAGCAGCGTGCCTTGCTCGAGGCCTTCTAGAAAATGACCATCACTTGCATCAAGCAGTAGGAGAGGCAAGTGCCACTCAATCACCTTCAAATTTGCGAAGCCTATTTGTGATAATTTTAACAGCCTGTGAGCCAAGAAATCCTCTTGAGATCTGGATGGCTTTTCGTGATGTAATATCTGAAGACATTCTTCACAGATACAGGCAAGAAGTTAACAATCCAGAAGCAGATTTTAATGAGGACATCTACAATAAAACTCTTTGTCTAATTGAAGAAAAAGTTCTCCTTATGTGCGGTCAACCATTGGCAAGCTATGGATTACCTGCACCAACGCAAGGGAGAGATGAAAGACTCGCGAGAGAGTATCAACGTGAAGTTACTTATAATCTTGAAGAACTTTCCCTACAAGCAGAAAATATGCAAGAAAAACTGACCGATTCTCAAAGAGAAGTTTACAATTCATTCATGGCAATGTTGGAAGCACAAGGTGAAATGAACAAAAACATGATGTTTCTTGATGCTCCAGGTGGTACGGGCAAGACTTTTGTAATCAATTTGATCCTTGCAAAGATTAGATCCATGAGAAAGATTGTGCTTGCAACAGCATTCAGTGGCATTGCTGCTACTCTACTACAAGGTGGCCGCACTCTTCACAGCACTTTTAAAGTACCCTTGGATACTCATCGAATGGATCAGCCAGTTCGCAAAATTACTGGTAACTCAGCCTTGGCAAATGTAATTAGAGACACCTCTGCAATCATTGTAGACGAAGCCCCAATGACGCACAAGAGTGCTTATGAAGCAATTGACTGAACATTGCAAGACATCACAGGAAACAAGAATCCCATGGGTGGCATTCCAACCTTATTTTGCGGTGATTTCCGTCAAATCCTCCCAGTGGTTAAAAATGGCACAAGGGCTAACATTGTCAATGCAAGTTTGAAACAATCCTATCTCTGGAGGCACGTTATAGTGAAGAGACTGACTACTAATATGAGAGCCTATATCTCTGATAACACAGCTGCAGCAGACTTCTCAAAATTGCTTCTCCAAATCGGTAATGGTCAGTTTCCTATCACTTCTTCACCTGACACAATTAAGATTCCAACTGCGCTTGGTAAATGTGTCGGTAATCAGAAGCAACTGAAAGACAAAGTGTACCCAGACCTGCAAAACAATGGAAAATCACCGGATTGGCTTGCTGAGAGGGCTATTATTTCGCCATTAAACAGCAATGTGAATCATTTGAACAATTCAATAATGGATGAATTTCCAGGAGACACAAAGCAATACAAGTCAGTTGATTCGGCTACTAATGAATATGAAGCTGTTCACTACCCTGTGGAGTTTTTAAACTCTTTGGAGATATCTGGAATGCCTCCACACATTTTAAATCTCAAAATTGGATCGCCAATCATGATTCTTCGATCCTTGGAACCGCCAAAAACAACAAACGGAACCAGATGTGTTATCACCAGATTGCACACCAATGTACTTGAGGCCACCATTTCCTGTGGTCCCTACAAAGGCGAAACCGTTCTACTGCCAAGGATCCCCTTAGTTCCATCGGACTCAGAACTTCCATTTAAATTCCGGAGACTCCAATTTCCTGTGAAGGTGTGTTTTGCAATGAGCATAAACAAAAGTCAAGGTCAGACATTTAACACCATTGGCGTAGACTTGACATCAGACTGCTTCAGTCACGGTATGTTCTACGTCTCCATCAGCCGGACAGGAAGTTCAGAAAAACTCTACATTCTGGCTCCAAATCAAAGCAGCAGAAATGTAGTTTACCCTGAGGCTCTTCAGTGAAAAGTTCGAGAAATGGATATGAGGAAAAACTGACATGATCTGATTGTGGTAAGTTTTTAGTATTGAATGTGCAAGATAAAATTTAAGCAAGAGTTGAAAATTACTTCAATGAAAAATTTACTATGTAACATCAAGTAACCTTCCTTTTTGATGAAAATGTTTTGTGAAGTTCCTGATTGAATTTCAGTCACTACAAGAGGTAGTTAAAATGTTAATCACCTTATGCAATCGTTGCTCTTACAACATCAACTTACTGGAAAGGTGCCCACAGATTTTGGTACCCGAGTGCGCAACAAATCTCCGTGCGAAGCACGGGTATCTTTGCTAGTATATATATAAATAAAGCTGAATGTCAGTGTGTGTGTGTGTCTGCTCACGAATAGGTTCCTATATGGTTGACTATTTTAAAAAACTGATTACATGTAATGATAGATGTATTGAGACACAGGAATGGGTATGTTTGGTCTGGCAGAACGGTGGTTCATTAAAATTGTGGGGTCTGCGTTCGCGCCTGGTCCACAAAGTATAGAAATAAAAAATTTAAAAATTAAAAAAAAAACGTTTACAAGTGTTTTTGATATAGATGTACATAAGAATACTTTAATAAGTATGCTTTAACTTAAATAGGGATGGTATAATAAAATTGTGGGGTCTGCATTCGCGCCTGGCCTCCATAGAATGGAAATAGGCACAAAAAATTTTAATAAAGACTTTTCATATCTATCTGCGTAAATATACTTTGATAATTATGTTTCAGTTTGGAGAAATATGGTATAATAAAATTATGGGGTGTTCGTTTGTACCTGACCTCCATAGAATGTAAATATGTCACAAAGTTTAACAAGGTTTTTTAATATATATCCACAGAATATTGTGATAAGTGTTTCAGTGTAAACAGGTATGGTATAATAAATTATGGGGTTTATGTATTTTATTTTTACTTTCATCATATTTTGCTTTGGTTTTGATACCCACAAATTCAACCCAAATTTACAACCATTCCTTTTCATAACCTATCATACTTTCATAAATCAGAGTCCATTTTCTGTAGGCTGTTTTTGAACCTTGTCAACGACGGGTACTTTTGCTAGTATATATATATATATATATATATATATATATATATATATATATATATATATATATAGGATTCACAGATTATTACGAATAACAGAATATTAAGACTAAATCATGTGTAATGTGGGCACATTTTTTTATTTTAAATCTTTATTTTTTGTAAACTTTACCATTTTAAGAGTGTGTTTCAAAATTTATTATGATCGTTTAGTTTAGGAGTGAATCCTAATATGGAAAAAGGAAAAACCAAATTTATTTACATCATCAACATTTCGTTTAAATTTCAATACTTCTTTGGGATGATTGATTGAAAGAAATAAAACAAATACATTTGAACATATTTTGTATTTTTAATGTGAAAAGGATGCTTTTGTTCATTTTTTGAATGAAACATAGCCGTTAGAATTCAAAATATGTAATGCGTTTATGACATGGAATGAGTTTTTTTTTTTTTAATACACGAGTGGGAGCGCCTGACATTGCTTGGGTGTTTGTCAGTATGTATGTGTAGGGAAAAAAATGTTCTGGTAGGCAGGTAAGCTTGAACCTGAAGCCCTGTGGCAAAGGTGGAAAAGAAAGTGATAACTTGATAACTTACCATGGAGCTAAGAGGGCAGAGGAAGTGAGAATGGTTGAAATTAAACAATTAAAAAGTCAAGTGAATGAGTTCACACAGGTGCGTAAATTTAACGAGGTCAAACATAGGGGAATGAAATCCCGCACTTAACTTTGGCTGCAAGCCAATTTCTGCGTGTTTGTTTGTTTCCCCAAGATGTTAGGGAAAACCAGCTCCCCCATAAAAAGAGGAGTGTCCAAATGAATAGCAATTGCCTTATATGATAAAAGCTCTTTGCTTTCTGTACACCCCTGGCACGAGTGTTAGGTAGACACATTTGCTCCGGATTCAGTTTTTTATACGGAAAAGCCAAACAAATACGCGAGAGTAAGAAATAGCGCGAAAATAGCATGTAAAAATCACTCAAATAAAATCATAAATCTGAGGTATTATAATCTAGGGAGTATATAAAAAGTTGTAAGATGTGGTCCCCCCCCCCCAGCGATCCCCCCCAAAAAAACATCCAAAAAAATGCACATACACATTTTCACTTTTATATAATAGACTAGCGTGGGTGCCCAGCATTACCGGGGTGTTTGTCGGTGTAAAAGAAAAAAAAAATGTTTTGGTAGGCTTAAACCCGGAGCCCTGATGTGAAGGTGGAAAAGAAAGGGGGGAAAAAATACCCTGATGCCTACCATTTGGCCACGACGGTACAGGAACTGAAAAGCATTTTAATTTAACGATTATAAAGTTAAGTGACAGATGCGTGAATTTAATGAGGTCAAGCATCACGCGATAAGGGAAACTTAACTTTGGCTGCAAGCCAGTTTCCCCCAAGATGTTCTTTGGGAAAACGAGATCCCCATAAAAAGAGGAGTGCCTAAATGAATAGCAATTGTCTGATATAACAGGTATTTTCCCAAACAAACACGCAGAGATTTATATATATAACAGGTATCCCCCCCCCCCCCCCGGCATTGCTTTCTGGACGTCTCAACACAAAAGGCTGAGAACACTACTTCGCTTTCACAATTTCACCTATATACGGAAAAGCCAAACAAACACGCGGAGATTTAAAAAAAATAGCATGTAAAAGTCACCCAAATTAAAAATACACACAACCTGGTTTCATGAATCGTAGATATTATAATCTAGGTAGCATATAAAAGGTTCTAAGAAACAATGATACCCTCTAGCACACTGCCAAAAAAGCCTTTGCCAGACATACACAAGAAATGCACACACACATACACATTTTGCCTTTTATATATATAGACTGTTGGAATTCCAAAAAAAATGTGCTTTTGACATGAAAAAAGTTTTTGTTCTTTTTTATTTTATATTTTTTAAATAGACAAAATCATATAGACATACCTTACTGCATGTAGAGATTTAAACATTCATTTCATTAAACAAAGTGAATAGTGATTAATTCAATTCTGTGTTATACAAAGAGTCCAAATGCAATTGAATTATCATAATTGCGTTGGTGATTTTGCTAATGTTAATGTCTTTTTTCTTTTTCCCTTCATAAATAATTTGGATTTATATTATTACTAGCAGGCCACCCGGCATTGGCCTGTTGTAAAATACGCTTAAATATGATAGTCTAATTTATGCAGATATAGTATTTATAAATACAGAGCTAATTCTTTATTGATTATTATATTGTACTCAATATATAGTAGTGATTTCAAAAGTTTTTAAAAAAATATGACTTTGGTGCCATCAGCTAGAATTAAAACCAAAACATCTAACACTCCATTATTCGTTACTATCTGAGCCACCAACAGATTGATGTTAAAACTCCAAAATAAACCATAATGTATAAATTAATGTAGTATTTGCACAGGCTTAGAAATAAGTTTCAGTTTTATAAATTTTAACCTTTTTATAGTAGCTATTTTTACTGACTAAAAACCAAGTCGAATTTGTTCCCAATGGCCGAATTCCCTATATGTTAAGTTTCAAGTCTGTAGACCAAAGATTGACTAAGTAGTTTGGTAGAAACTGTTCCTCACACAGACAGACATGGTCACCTTTTTATATGTGTATATATATATATAAAGAGAGAGAGAGAGAAAGAATTTTTATTAGAAAATAATAAGCCAAATTTGTTTGGATTTCTTTTTTAAAAAAAGTATTAACTCATAAGTAGAAAACCTTCAGATAATTTTCAAATTATTCTTATTTTTATTTGTAACAAAAAAAGTACAGTCAATTTGTACATTTGTACCCTCTGATAGATGAGATTCTTTTTTTTTTTTTTATCTGTAGAAATTTTAGGAAACATGGCAGTAGACAAACAAACAAAAGAAACAATTATTTTAGAAATTACTTGGGGAATCAGTTTTTTTTTTTTTTTTTTTTTTTTTTTTTACAAAGGCATCACCACATTATCAAGGCCCAGAGGCCACTCAAGGATAAGGGTTAAAGAGTGCACAGTAGAAGTTGGTCAATATAGTAATCATTAGTAATGAAAATTTGGTAAATTTAATAACTTATATGGAACGGCTCATCAAGAACTTATTTACCTTAGACTTGAACACAACCATATTGTAGTCAGCCGGAAAGCAGGAAAACGGAAGACAATTCCACAGGCGTGCAGTTCTAAGAAAGAAGCTTTGTTCATGGAATCTATGTTTAGGTTTAGGCACAGATAAAGAGTGGGGGAAATTATTGATAGTGTTTACAGCTAGACGAGTGTTTCTTGTGAAAGTTTGGCGAGGGGGGACCATAGATTGAAGCTCAGTTGAACACTTTCCATGAAAATAACGATACATCAGAGACAAACTCGCAACATCTCTTCTGTGAGATAGAGGTTGTAAGGAGGAGAAAAGGACATCTCCTACGAGGCTACGAAGTCTATTTTGAACTCTATCAAGGCAGGACAAGTCCTTTCTAGCAGCTCCTGCCCAGATGTGGCAACAGTATTCCATCCTTGGACGTACCTGGCTCTTATATAGATAGAGAATAGCATCAGCAGTGAGATATCTACTGGATCGATAGAAAGATCCCACCATTTTTCCAGCGGCCTTGGCAACAGATTTGATATACGTGTTCCATTTAAGATCAGGAGTAATGGTCAAGCCCAGAAGCTTGTCAAAACTTGAGGCCTCCTGAAGACGAGAGCCATTCATTTCAATTGATGACAAATGTGGATTAAAATGTTGATGATGTAAAGAGAGAAGCTTGGTTTTAGATGCATTAAAAGTAACCAGCCACTCCTTTCCCCATTGTACTACATGCTCAAGATCAGAGGAGAGAGAATTGGAGAGTACTTGCTCGTTTACTGTCTTAGATGTGGTACCATAAATGGTAGTGTCGTCAGCATAAATGTCTACAAATGATGTAAGGATATGATTTGGAAGATCATTAATGTAGATCAGGAAAAGAGTTGGGCCCAGGATGGATCCCTGAGGGACACCGGCATTAATACTGTGAGCTTCTGATTTTTGCCCCTCAACTACTACTCTTATGAACCTATCAGAAAGAAATGATTTAATAATTGAGAAGACTTTTCCAGCTATACCATAGCTAGCGATCTTATGAAGTAAACCTTTATGCCATACCCTATCAAAGGCTTTAGATATGTCAAGAGCAATTGCCCTAGAAAGATTGCCACCGTCGAGAGATTTGCTAATCCTATGCGATATAACTGTAAGGACATCTGCTGTAGATCTAGCAGAACGGAAACCATATTGAGTGTCACTAAGAAGGTTATTTTTGTTGAGATGTTTGATTACTTCTGTATTTAACACAGATTCTAGCAACTTACTCATGACGCACAGGAGACTTTTTGGCCTGTACTGAGAGGGGGATGAGCGATCACCTGAATTCTTAAATACAGGGCATACTGATGAGATTTTCCAGGGAGATGGGAAACTATTCTCCTTAAGACAACGTTTAAACAGTTTTGTAAGTATGGGCGCTAGTTCAGGTTGAAGTTTTTTGAGTACTATAATTGGAATACCATCAGGGCCAGTTGCTTTACTGGAATCAAGGTTTTTGATTAGCTTGGCAACATCACGTACAGATATACGTATATCACATAGCGTGTTTTCTGATACAGGAGGAAATATTGGGGGTTGGCGGTTTTGGTCGCAAAGAGTAGAATTAGCTGCAAAGTTCTTGACAAAGAGTTTGGCTTTGTCTGATGCTGACGAGATTACCTCAGGTCCATTGATAATAGTTGGGATGGAGCACACGCTTCTGTTCAGGATTCTGTTTGCTATTTGCCAAAACTGGTGGGAACCAAGCCGCTGCTCAGCTACTTTGGACTTAACAGATTGAGCATACAACTCTCTTGCATTCCTTATTACTTTCTTACAATGGTTGCTGGCAGTCCTGAAAACGGCTTTAGTTTCCATACATCTATTACGTTTGAAGCAGTGGAAAAAGTGATTTCTGTGCGCAATGGCAGCAGCACATTCTGGAGAGAACCATGGCTGGCTGTTAGGTTTTTGCTGAAACTTTTTAGAGGGTATGAAATGGTCAATACCTACAATTAACCATTCAGTTAGGTCTAATACTATAGAGGACACATCCTTTTTAAACATGGAATGCAGAGGTAGATCAGATATAAATGTACGGAAGCTATCCCAGTCAGCCTTAGTGTATCGATATACTGTACGATGAAGTGGTACGTCTGGGGACTTATTACATTTCATTTTTATCTTAATTGATACAACAGAGTGGTCGGAAGATCCAAGAGGCGACAGAACAGAAACTGAACATAGTTCAGGGCAAGTTGTGAGAAAAAGGTCTAGTAGGCTCGCATACTGGCCGTCATTATCGGGCACACGGGTAGGTTCCTAAACAATCTGAGTGAGGTCATAGGCAATGGAGAAATCATGACAGAACCTCCCCTCATCATCGGTCTTGTTTGAGTGGGTCAACCATTCGACGTTGTGAACATTGAAGTCTCCACATACGTGAATGTTAGCTGAAGGATAAGTAGAAAGGACTTGGTCAATTTTCTCAGATATGCTTTGAAAGATAGTAACTCCGCTGTTGTGAGGGCGATAGAGAGTAAATATAAATGCAGTAGTGTGAGCTAAAGCAACCCGGAAGCACATATAGGGTAAGTTAGGATCTTCCCTGGAGATGTCCCTCCCACATGGAAAGCTATCTTTAATATAGGCACATATTCCATGCCCATGGCGATCTTGGGGGTCAGATTTAGAAGTTAAGTTAGAGTATCCTGTAATTGCAAACTCATCTAGGGAAATAGCCTGTCCAATGCCAGTTTCACTTAAAAATAAAAGGTCTGGTTTAGTCTCCTGTAATTGGGTTTCAACCTCTGGAAGGTTAGAACGTAGACCCCTGATGTTGGAGAAGGAGACATGGTAGTAGGGGTCTACGTTGGAAGTTGGAGAACCGGGTTTAATCGTGTATTTTTTCTTGAAACTTGTCATGATGAAATTTTGGAATTTGTGGACTAGGTCGACAGATTTACTTAGAGCAGGACAGAGAGGGGAAACTAAGAGAGAAAAAGAAACGAAGAATTTTTTTTTTTTGTACCACATGATAAGGTAAAGCCGTAACAATTACCCACTAGTATGGCATCGAGAGGCCCCACCAGAAGCTACTGCATGGTCCAGATTCCATTCACCAAATGGCAATACAGCAGCCCCAGTACTTTGCACCTGCTGATAGGACAGCCTCCTTAGTGGTTAATCCAAGGTTCGGGTCCCTGACTATCAGGCGGATAACGTCAGCCCAGACAAAACGTTTACCTCCAGCACCCTTACTAGTGACATGGCTACAAGGATAGACATAGAAACAGAAAATTTCCACCAACTCTGCCAACTGTTCGCGCAAAAATACTGCCAACCTAGAAAACAGCTTTTTCTTCTCCCTTTGTCAGAAAAATCACTCATTTAAAAAATGAGGACTGAGGGACAAATAAGAAGAAGCGAGAGTAACAGGAGCTGCCGATAACGCATCCACAATGCGTTTTCTACTCTCCATTAAAAAAAAAAAAAAATAAATAAATAAAAAATAAATAAATAAATAAATAAATAAAAAATAACTATTAAGTATTGTACTTAATAAAAGTCCAACGGACCTGTTTAAGGGAAAGTATGGTGATAGATTCCCCTCCCACGAACTAAAAATGAGTACAATTAGGTAATCTATTTTTGCAATCAACTCGGTAGATAAATAAACATTTATGGACGAGAGAGAAAAAAAAAAAAAAAAAAAAAAAAAAAAGAAGCTAGCATTTAATACAACAGAAATACATAAATTAAATACTGAAATAAAATGTAGTTATTAATATTTGAATCTTAAAATAAAAAGTGCGAATTAATAGAGAAAAAAATCACTTATCACAACAACGCATTCCGTCTCCAAACTAGTGAAGAATTTAACTTTTAATAGCGTTCAGAAGATTTTTTTTTTTTTTTTTTTTTTTTAAATTAACCGTTAAGAGAAAGCGTGATTTTATTCTGAACTTTAACTAATCACGTTTTAAGCAACTTATGATATAAAACAAAATCGGATGGGGGGGGGGGGTTCTTCCGAAGTTAGTTGGTGACGTTATAAGTAATTGTGAGATAAGATGGGAGCCAGAAATTAGGGGTGGGGGACTGAAAACGATAATATAATGGATTGATTATACAATATTTAAGATCAACTTGGTAGATAAACATTTATGGACGAGAAAAAAAAAAAAAAAAAAAAAAGAAGCTAGCATTTAATACAACAGAAATACATAAATTAAATACTGAAATAAAATGTAGTTATTAATATTTGAATCTTAAAATAAAAAGTGCGAATTAGTAGAGAAAAAAATCACTTATCACAACAACGCATTCCGTCTCCAAACTAGTGAAGAATTTAACTTTTAATAGCGTTCAGAAGATTTTTTTTTTTTTTTTAAATTAACCGTTAAGAGAAAGCGTGATTTTATTCTGAACTAATCACGTTTTAAGCAACTTATGATATAAAACAAAATCGGATGGGGGGGGGGGTTCTTCCGAAGTTAGTTGGTGACGTTATAAGTAATTGTGAGGAAGATGGAAGCCAGAAATTAGGGGTGGGGGACTGAAAATGATAATATAATGGATTGATTATACAATATTTAAGATCAACTTGGTAGATAAACATTTATGGACGAGAAAAAAAAAAAAAAAAAAAAAAAAGAAGCTAGCATTTAATACAACAGAAATACATAAATTAAATACTGAAATAAAATGTAGTTATTAATATTTGAATCTTAAAATAAAAAGTGCGAATTAGTAGAGAAAAAAATCACTTATCACAACAACGCATTCCGTCTCCAAACTAGTTTCCACACATAAATTTAATAAGCAATGATAAAATGATCACTGAGCCAGGAGTTTCTAATCGAATAACATTTTAAAGGCATATAATAATTCATAGAGTGCAATGAAATCGTAATTTCTTGCAATTTTTTTTTTTTTTAATTCAATTTTCACCCCAAACAAGGCACAATGCCACTTTGAAGTAGGGGGTTGCTATCGGGGACATAAGTTGCAGGGATATTATGAAGGGAGATGAGTAGCAAGATGTCTGTTCACATTACACTTGAACTTCTGCATATCAGTACAGTTGGGAAAGCAGAATCTCGGAAGGGAGTTCCAAAATCTAGCAGTTCTGGGGAAGAAACGATTTTAGTAGAAGGCTTTCTGACACCTAGAGGTCTCTACTGTGAAGGGGTGAGATTTAGTTGCTTGTCGGGTGTGCATGACTGATTTCAAATAAATGGTAAGTTCTGGTTCTAAAAATAACCTGACTAACTTGATGATTTAAAAATAAATAAAATTATAATATTTTATTACATGCCTCCTATAACCTTACAACTAATAACCCTAAGTTTGGGTGGCAACAAACCCTCCCTCAACAAAAAAACAAAAAAAAACAAAAACATTTAAGTTTCATATTGTTCAAACACTATCTTATAAGAAAGTGTACTATTCTTTTACATTCAATTTTTATGCTAAACTGATCTCCCACTCTAAAATCTAAAATAATTTTTACAATGTTATTGTCAAGTTTTTCAAAGTGTTTATATGTAATCAATAAAAATATTAGAATCTTATTCATCTTTTTGGATAAACTAGCAATAATGGCAAAAAAAAAAAAAAAAAAAAACTTTATGAACATTGTATTTATGCACTTTGTTATTTTTTTCAGCGTTGCTAATATTCCTGCCTGCTATCTTGGCTCTTCACAATCTGAAAAGGCAAAAATCTGTGAAGAATTATTAAAGTAAGTGACTTATTTATTTTATTTATCTATTTATTGAAATTTTTGGTGTTTCAACAGAATTTGAACCAAATCAAACCAACTTTTTGCTGAAACAACTTTGTATGCAGCTGGAAACCACTAAAGCATTTATCCAATCGGAAGCTAAGAAAAAATATATCATATATAAAATGAAGACATTGTCAAATGTAAATTGATTAAACTGAAAATAAATTTTATGGCACCATGTACAAAAAATTAGTTGACTGTTATTTTTAAAATCTATATCTAATCAAATGTTTTTTATTTTTGTGAAACGAGTTGTGTTTGAAGGTTGTATCAATGCAGTTTTTATGAAACATCATGGACACCAGTTAGCATATAAAAGAATAATGACAATATTGGAAGGAATTTTCAATAATTTTCAATTATATTATGTTTATTTACCAACATAATGTGTCACCCATTTATGGAGTATTGCTGTCATATTTGGGCTGGTGCATTTGCTACTAGTCTCTCGCTCCTAGACAAGGTTCAAAAGAGAGTCGCCAATCTGATAGGCCCTGAACTGGCATCTAAGCTTTGGCCTCTGTCCCATCGACAAAATATTGCATCCCTCTGCCTGTTCTACAAGTATTTTAAGTAGGAACCCATTAAATTTTCTAGGGAATTCATTAAAAGTAGCAATCTGTATCTAGGGTACTGTTCATTAAAATCAATTACCATCACCAGAGTAAGGTATGGATTTGGGCCATTGATATGGTGTATGGACATGATAAAACAGACTTGCTGATGCAGAATTAGTTAACATCTGCAAAAAAACTGAATGTAAACAAACTGACTTCAAAATCAAAACAAGGCAACGTGCCATCAGAAAATGAAAAAATTCTAATGAAACAACATTTAAAGTAAAAAAACACGATATGTTTAGTTTTATAAAAAATATCTTTTAATGAAGAAAATATAATGAAACAACAGTTATAATTTTTGTTTTTCACAAGAAAGTTAAAGTTTGTTTAATTTTATTTATTTCAAAATATTTATTTTTAAATAAATTTTTTTGTGCTTATTTAGAATTACACATATTAAAAAAATACAGAAAAATCTTTATGATGTACATGCTAGTCATGGAACGCAGATGTCATATTCCAAAAATCATGTAAATTGATAAGTAGTCATTTTTAATCAAGAAAATGAAATTTTACAATTTTTAGTAATTAAAACTTTTACTCATTTTGAATACAAACAAAATCTCTCGTCGAATTGAATTGTTGTTCTTGAGTTTTGGCAAAATTTAAATCAACATAGCTTCTCCAAGCCTCCTCTTTTTCTTAATCCTAAAATTTGATTTTCTTAATTTAACAAAAATACTACTTGATCAATTTACATGATTTTTGGAATATGCCATTTTTTTCTGTTATGAGTACATACATCATAAAGATTTTTCTGGATTTTTAAAAAATTTTTTATATAAGTGCAATTCTAAATAAGCACTTTTTTTTTTTTTTTGTACTGGTACAGTTTTTGAATTGGATTGATTAAGATTAGTCAGAGTGAAAGAAATTCTTTCTGCAAGTTTATAGATATTTTTGTATGTTGTGCACATTTCTTTAAAAATTAGACCGGTTCTTCAGGAGACTGAATTGTCTGTCCTAAAATGCTCAAATTCACTATTGCTTTAATCAAGTGTCTTAATTTAATGAATTTTAATGAGTTACTCAATTTGAAGTTCAATCAATTTAAATTGTCTACTTTTTTCAGGACATGATTGGATAAGTGCTTCAGCATTTTCTGTCTGTTAACATACTTCCTAACTTCCGGTGTGGCTGCTATCAGAAGCGGTGACAAGGCAAATCAGTTCCTTTGCTTTTTTTCTCTCACACCTACATCTTCCCTGAATGTTTTTTTTTTTATTACATTTTTCCAATCATTCTCTTTTTTTTTTTTTTATTCAATAATCATTGAAAAGGTTTTGGTATTATTGTACCTATTTACTATGCCTCCCCACGGGACAGAGTTAGACACCAGGGTCGTTTTTTTAACGTGGAGAAAAGGTACAAAAATAAAAATTGTCTCAGTCGTGAAGGATTTCTCCTCCACCGAAAGAGAACAAGAAATAGAAGTGCAGCATCTGAAGAACAGATACTACACTTTGATCTTGTCCCGAAATTATTGAAATTACTTTTTTTTTTAAAGAATTATTGAAAATACTTAAACTATTTTGGGAATATTATGTATTGGATACATTTTTTTATGATCTTTTAAATTTTGTTATTTTGATTTCAATAATTTTATTTGTTATTTTGATTTCAATAATCCAGTTTTTATACCTTTATAGACATGTTTATTAATATGAATTCAAATAAAAAAAAAAACTTATTTTTAAAATTAAAAAAACTTTTTTTAATTTCATAAACATATTTCTTATAAAATTTCAAATAAAAATAAAAACCTATTTTTTAATTTTGTTATTAAAAGTGCAAATAAAGGCTAATTATGTGATTTTTATCTTTTTATTTTTGTTAAATTTTATTGTATACTTATCAATAATGTCCTTTTCTATTTTATTTCAATAAATTGCTTCACAATAGAAATACAAGGCCTGTCTAAAAAGTATCTGACCTTAGGCCAGAAGTGTTTCTAGCAGTGGAACGATCAGTGGGCTAAATGTGTGCAAGCACAAGAGGACTACTTTACAGGGGATTAGGGTTCAAACCCCACCAGGTATTTGAAATATTTTTTCTGGCCTAAGGTCGGGTACTTTTTAGACAGGCCTCGTACTGAAGAATAATAAAAGTGAAGGAACTGATTTGCCTTGTCATTGCTTCTGGTACTAATACCCTGGAAGTTAGAAAGTATGTTAGCTGACTGTAACCGAAAAAAAAAAAAAAAGTTATCTTTTTCTCAGTATTTGTTTCGATTTGGTATTTTGAACACAGTACCAAAATAAACTAAAGGAAAAGTATTTGCTTACATCGTGAAAATAGTAATTAACATTACAATTGTTAAAAAAAAATAAACATAAAAACAAAAGATTTTACACACTATACAAAGAAATAAAAACTCAGAAAATGAGGAAGTTATCGTCAAATGAAACATCTTGAATTAGTAAGTTTAGTTTCACTGATTGAACACAAAAACTCTGGACTGTATGGGGAATGTTCTGAATGACTATCCTGTAAATACTCAAGATAATTAGGAAAGAGGTTAAAATTGTTGTAATATAAAAACCATTTTAATAATAAACTGGATAAATTAAGAAATAGTTGCAAAGAGGTATGTTATTTGACTATAACCCATAAACAACCTGAATTAAGTCGGGTTTTATCATGGTTCACAAACTATACCAATCCTATATTTTGTTCTAAAACAACTTCCGCTTTTTTTCTTTATGTTTTGTAGTGGAAAATATCGGCTTGTTTATGTTACGCCAGAATATGCAACATCAGACAATAGCCTCCTTCAAAACCTTAACAAAAGAGTTGGTAAGTTTTGGTTCTTTATTTTTATTTCGTAATCTTCTGAGGATCTTTGCACACATTCTGGATACGCAATCCTTCCATATTTTTTTTAGTGCTTTGTTGATCTTTCCGCCATTAACAAAAGGAACCTGCAGCGTCGTTCTCACAAAAGAGACATTGCTAGTCTTTGTTCTATCATTATTTTCACAACAGTTGATCGAATGAGCTCTAACCTCTGAACCCCCCTTCCCCACTTCTAAAACATTCACAGCAAAAGCTCATCCGTCTACAACCATTATAATTTTCTTTTCTACCTTTGTGTACCTAAAATTAAAAACTGAACTTCCATGAGCAAAGTTTCTTTTCAAGAATTATCCATCTGTAAAATACGACACCACAAAGCTGCTTCCCAACTGATTACAACAGAGTCGTTTTTAATGTTAACAAACAAATACTTCTCTTAAATAATCAAACTCTGCCCACTATCAACCATTGCTGTGGATGTGATCAGTCCGGTGCTGTTGATGCCTACCACAATGTCTTTTACCCAGAAATTTTTGACTGCTTCAGATATATTTCTTTCAGAACGTCTTCTGATTATGTTGCCAAAACAATCTAGTTTTCTTTAGATAATCTTGATGTCATTTCAAGACTCAAGATTTTCTTTAATTTGGGTTATCTTGCAGTGATCCAAACAGGTTTTACCAATCAGTTCTGTCTACAACTAGTTAATAAAGGTATTTCATTACATAAATATATATCAAGAAATATTTAATCTAGCAAAAGTTTCTCTGTTTTTTTATCTACAATTTCCTTTTCTCTTTGTATTTTTCTTTTTTTGCTGGGAATGGAGCATCCTAGTCGATGCCATACATTCACCCGCTATTTCAGACACATGAATCAAACTAGAATTTTAGGATTTTAACCGTCCACTTATCTATCTGTACCTGTTGCGGCATTCACCTGGAATGGGTTGAGCTGGCCCCAATGATGTTAACCGCATCTTGCGTCAAAGTCATCTATCCTTGTCTGTTGGTAGCAGAGTCGACAGCATGATCCTGCCATTCATGGCTCCAACGACGGACACTAAAAACGTGAGGACTGGACATGATCTCCATATCTGCTTTTACTATTGAGAGCCAAATCTTGTTGGTCACCTTGGCGCTTCTTCCATCTAGTGGGTGCAATGAGCGCCACCAATTGATGGATAAACTCGTTTCCCAACCAGTGCAGCATGTGACCAAACCACCAGAGTTTCCTTTTCAGCAGATTTTCATCTAGGCCAATGATGTTACATCTAGCACGTATGGTCGAGTTGGGGATCCAGTCAGATGCGAATGTGCAAGATACGGCAGAGGCAGTAGTGATCGACGACTTCAAGTTTATGGAGATCTTCTCTGTGCAGAGGTTTCACATCAATAGAGAAGAATTGCTCTAACCATGGCCTCATAGATCTGCAGCTTCGTAGTACATCTTATCTCTTGGCGAGATAACACGTACCATTCACTTATATGCAATTATTTAGATCTTTTAGTTTCACTGAGTATATACTACTTGGGGATACTGACTTTAACAAAGGTTGCAACTCTCTCCATCTTGTTTCATATCATTGTCAGGTTTAACAGCTGTATTTTCTAAGTGTGTAATTTCTTTTTATGTGTAGCAAAATTTATGTTCAGCTCATTAACAATTCGTGAAATCATTATTACAATGACATTTAATATTTTTTTTTTTTTAAATGTTTTAGGAATTGACCTGATTGCAATAGATGAAGCCCATTGCGTATCTCAATGGGGACATGATTTCCGATCGGCATACAGAAACCTTGGCGCATTTAGAAAAAGTTTTTCACAGGTAAACTCTTTCCCTTTCGTATTTAAGGGTCAATGCCTGTTCTGTTATTGATTACATTTAGACGTTTCTGTCTGAATCTTTGTCCAGCATATCTTTATCGTTTAAACTTGTCAGTTAAAACAAATGACAAAATTTTATAATAAGACTAGACTTTTTAGTCTGTTAAAAACTGGCAATGGTTATAGCTTGTTTGTTTAGGATGAGTGCTTTATGCTAATTGATGGTTGAATGTGGTTAAATCTATTGTAATTTTTTGCATTAAATACAAATCCCTATAAATTCTTATGAATCCTTAACTGTGCATTGAATGGTTGTCATAATATTTAATTTACTACATTGTATCATAACAAAAATCCATACAAAATTTCAGGCAGATTGGCCCAGTAGTTTCCGAGAAAGGTGGGATTTGAATACTAATTGGTAAATGTGTATTTCAGGTGCATAAATTATTAGACTTAAAAATACTATTTTTAAATTACAAATTTTTATTGATGATGATGAAGCTTTTTATGATTTTATTTAAGTTTTTGCATCTAATGTGTTTAGCAGAAAAAAAAAATACCTCCTATTGGTTTTATATTTAACTAGCGGAACCTGTGGAAATTCCACAGTGGACACTTTCATATGTAATATATTGATGTTGACATTCTGTAGATGTTCAGTGTAAATGGAGATGCCCTGATATTATTGTAGCTCTTTTGTTAAAACTGCAAAAGTATTTATCTAAGCTAGCAGGGATGCCTGGTGTAGCCCGGTTGTAAAATACGTTTAAATATGATATTTTAATTTATGCAGATTTTGTATATATTATTAAAGAGTTAATTTTCTGTCGATTGTTATATATTCAATATATATACATATTATTCAATATATATACATATTATTCAATATATATACATATTATATATGTTGTGATTTCAAAAATATACCCATATGACTTGAGTGCATAAGCTTGAATCAAAACCAAAACTAAAACTTATGAAGAATTCTTGGTAAAATTATTTATTACAAGAAATGGAAGGTAATAACTATTAAACGACATTCACTCGGATATAAGCGTGATAACATGTTATCGTCTTAATATATAGATAAAAAATGGCTGCCAATGCTTGATAGAATGTTTTAGTGTTAACATTGGGTTTAATAATAAATTAATAATAATAATGAAGCTTCTTATGATTTTATTTAAGTTTAATATTTTCCGCACCTGAAATGCACATTTACCTACTAATCCCTATTAATACATAACTGTGCACTGAACGGATACCATAATACTTAGTTTGCTTCCCCTTATCATAACAAACATCCATACAAAATTTAAGCTTGATTGGCCAAGTAGTTTCTGAGAAAAATTGGAACGGACAGACAGACTAAGAGAAATGTAATATAAATTGTCCGACAACATATCCTCTGTCTCTGTAGCAAATAAGAAGTCAAATAAGCGTAGATGAAATGCAATTTGGTTTTATGCCTGGGTAAAGTATGACTTGCTATATTTATCCTGAAACAAATGAAAGAGAAATATCTTGGTAATAAGAAGAACCTGTATTTTGCTTTTGTGGATCTGGCAAAAACTTTTGACAGAGTGCTAAGGAATGTTGTTTGGTGGATATTGCATAAACTGGATGCAGTAAGATTGTCAAAACGATGTACAAAAATGCTCAAAGTCATCTGTTATATAAAAGGCAAAATATGTGTGTGTGTTTGTATGTTTCGCAAAAAACTTTTGATAGAGGTGACCGATTTTCTCGAAATCGGTATTGTCTAGAAGCTCGATCCTTCGGATGACAAATATCGAAAAATTGGCTAAAAACATTAATTCCTTCACTCTGAACTAGCCACTTTTCTACAGGGAGGGGTTGCTATTTTTGCAGATATTTTCAAAAGTCATCCCCTCTTTTCGACTGACTAGCCTTAATTTAAAACTTTGTCACTTCTGGTTTGGTGATGGGCACAACAGCAAAGACGTCATGCTTTTTTTTTTTTTTTGTTCTTTTCCTCCTTCGCAGTATGTGTCTGCCTGCCTGCCTACTACCTCTTTTTTTTTTTGCTCAACACACACCTCCAAACACCCGGGCAATGCTGGACACCCAGTCTAGTATAAATTATAAAGGAACAGATTTACACATATTTTTTTTATTTTAAAAAAAATCTATAATAAAAAAATAAAAAAAAAAACTTAGTTTCCTCTCAACATGACTTTTTTTTAATTATAAAATAAAATAGCCAATTTTTTTAAAAAGACGGCCAATGTTTATTTTTCTTTTTGGTTTTGAAAATTTGTGGAGAGGAAATAGTTTCAATGAAACAAAGAGTGACCAAAAGGGAGGTAATTCGTTTCTCATTAATTAATGTTTGCAATGATG
Source organism: Euprymna scolopes (assembly GCF_053919585.1). Taxonomy (NCBI): domain Eukaryota; kingdom Metazoa; phylum Mollusca; class Cephalopoda; order Sepiida; family Sepiolidae; genus Euprymna; species Euprymna scolopes. The sequence goes on along the minus strand of NC_136493.1, from coordinate 32,550,487 downwards.
ATGTTTTTTTTTTTTTTTTTGTGACACTGGATGTACAGACAAGCATATTAATATATAGATTGATATTTAATTCTGATTATTCACACTACTAGTCTTATCTTGACCATTATTCTTGCAAGTTTAATCTTCTGCCTTTCTTTATGAACTTGAGAATCTGGATGGAATTTACAACAAAACCTCTGATTTAATTCATAAAGAAGGTTTGAGGTTACATTGGCGAAAATGTTGTGCGATTTACACTCAAGATGAGAACACTAGTCTAAATAATATAAATTATCAATCCTTATCTCAAAAATTCAAAAACCTGGATATTTAATAATTATAGAATTGTCATTCTGCTTATGTTTGTTGCTTATAGGTTCCTGTGATTGCCCTAACAGCTACTGCCACCCCGGAAGTGATGAAAGATATTTGTACCAGTTTAAAATTGATACATCCTGTACTAACTTGCACAGGCTTTGACAGGTAATTTTTCTTCCAAAATTGATATTCCTGCCTAATCTTTTCTATTAGTTTTCAATTTGTTCATGCTTTAATATTTTTTATATGAAATTATTGAAGCATTATTCTATTAGTAGTCATGGATAAGGAAAGTAGAATACTTTTGTTTCATCAATTAATATTTTCCTGTTTCCTTTAAAACCTCTCATTCGATACTTTCACTGTGGAAAAAAAAGTTATTAGAGATTAATACCATTTGCCAAATCACCCCACCCTCTCAAAAAAAAAAAAAAACTGAAATGAGATTCTACTTTTATTTTTTTTTTTTTTTTGACTTTTTGGTTAAGATTAAAGGGTAATATCTGTTCTGATACTACAGTTAATCTTTTCTATTCTCTATCAATAAAGAAATTCTTCTCGCCATGGGCGGTTTAATTTTTTTTTTTTTCTTGTAACTAATTATAAGTGAACATTCTGATCTGTTATGTTGGGAAATTATAACAACCTATTGTAAGCTTCATAAATAAATATTTTATTTTTTGTGTAAATAAATAAAGACTTTTTTAATTTACTGTATTTATTTTTGCATGATTAAAAAGTAAAATACTATTGCATCTTACCGACCATTTTTTTTGTTCTTTTTAGGGGTTTAGAGGTAGATTTTTTTTTTTTTTTTTTTTTTTAAGGTTTGTGCACCTCTAAGTGAAATCATCGCTTATAGAAGCTCCTTTTTTTTGTTGTTTTGAGTTGGAAGCAATGTTTATTTTCAGAATAGTTTCCGATGGTTAGTTGTTCTATACAAGTCCTGGAGGTGACTGGTACTCAGTAGACAGTTGTTTTGTTCAGGTTGCTGATTTTATAATTTTTGTAGCCACAGAGCAAAAGATTCTTCCCGTGTTGACATGAAGAAAACTTAGGCAAAGTTGCTAAAGAAAAGGTTTAATTTTTATGGAGCAATTCTGCTTTCTGATTGGTTGGTAGCAGAATGTGAATTAATTTGATTCGTCAGTTCCTAGCAGCAGCATTTATAAATAGAATCTCCCAACTGTGAGGGACAGTTTTTTACCCAGCACTTCCTGACACATATCCTGCACCTCAATTTCGATAGTATTTATTTGTTTTCTTGACAATATTTTAAGGCTTGCTTCACATTTGTAATATTTTACCTATGCTGGTTAAATTCATTGTCGTGTGTTCTGATTAGATTAAGATTAAAAAGTTTTTCTTTTTTTTTTTTTCTTCTTCCAATTCATCAAAAGTCATCAGCTTTGCTCCTTATTGACTAACCATATTTGTTATTGCTTTTTGCTTTGCTGATCAACTCAATCAGCAATATTCTGGCAGTTTCTAATCGAGCAGAGCAAACATAAGAATCCATAGTCTAAAATCCAACTGTACTAAATGAAGAATCCAAACAAGAACAGTTTTTCATAGCTTACATGTTTTTGGTAGTAAAGTGCTTACATTCTCTTAACATACTCAGCTTTGCATCTAAAATCCTGGCTGGTGGTAGCAACAGATATTCCACCTGCTGCTCTGCTTACCTCAATCTTAAGTTGCATTCTGTTGTTTTTACACCCTGATTATCTCTTGCTCAGTGACCATAATTCGAAAAAAAATTTTTCTTCACTCATTCATCAATCCAACAACTCAAACAAAAAAAATGTTTATATTTCTATTTTCCTCCCAAACTTGAAATTATAAAAATAATCACATCAGCATTCCAAATGCGACCTCTACTCATACACTTCTTATTACCACCTAGATTATAATTCCTATTCACTATCTTGATTCTTCAATCACTCTAGGTGATCTAGTTACTTTTTTGATCTTATTTGAGACTATGCCTACACTAGAAGGGCACTATGTAGGGAGTTCAGCAGCAAGATGTTTATTTGCATTATATTTAAATTTCTGTATGTTAGTACAGGAAAAGAATTTCTAAAGTCTAGCAGTTTGAGGAAATAAATTCTGGGAGTCAAAAGCTTTCTGGCATCTAGGGAGCTATACAGTGAATACTGTGGGATTTTGATACTTGCTAAGTTAGTCTGTTGAGGGAGCACAGCTACTATGAGTTCGTGAAAGCACATTTCATTAAAGTACTTGTAAAACAGGCACAGGAATGCAGTATTATGGTGATGAGACGGGGGCTGGAGCTTGGCTGATAGTGCAGAATCTATTGGAGACTCTTTTTTGGACTCTCGTCCAAGAAAGAGAGACTAGTGGTAGTAGCAATACACACAGACTATAAAATGCTTTGGATAAAGACAGATTTTACGGGGTTCTACTAAAATCATCATAATTTAAAAACCAAAGCACTTGAAGTCCTCAAAATATAACTGTTTTGTTCAGAAATGAATATACTTTTAAATGAATTAATAAATAATAATGTACATTATATATTTTAAGAGTTTTAAGCAAATAAAGTGATAAAAATTTGAACATCATAAAACAGCATTTTCGGTAAAGTTTTGTAAAGACACCCCCGATTTGTAAATGCTCCTACCACATCTGTATTAAGAATTTTGTCATTAAATTTGGAAATTTATCTAGAAGAGATGTTACTTTTAATAGTTTGGAGTATCCGAAATACTTTTGACAGCTTGTTTTTTTGTTGTTAAAAAAATCTTCAACATGACAAGTATTGAAAATTTAAAAAAATTTTCTTTGGAGACTCACTGTTAAATAAAACAATCTTTTTACTTAAAAGTATAATTGTATGTTGTTTTCTCTTGTGGTAGCTAGCAATTTTAAATCATGATACCTGGTAAAACATTGTTTTAATTTGAGTTTGAGTGTAAGTAAGATTGTCTTGTAGTATTAGTAGTATCAGCAGCAGTAAACAAGACTTTTTTTTCTGTTGATTTCTATTCCAGAATGAATTTTTTTTTTAAATTGAAAATATGAATATAAAAAAATCTTCTTGCATGTTTAGTTAGTTGTTATCAACCATATAAATATTTTTAAACTTTGACCAGTGATCAAATTTTAAAATATTTATATGGTTGAAAAGACATGAAAATAAACTTTCTAAATGTATAACTTGTGTGTATTAGTTTTTAACAGCGAATTGAACAACCAAAAATGTGAAATGATTTTTTTGGTTCACATGAGCTGTACTCCAAATCCCCTCTAGACTTTTTTTTAGTTTTTACAATGGTTTCAGTGGATTTTTATCAAATGGAAACTAATCTACCTGATTATCAAAAAAAAAAAAAAATGCTAAATCAATATTTAAATATTTGTAGGAGATGCTCAGTTTTTAGTGAAATTAATAAATAAAAAATGTCTTAAACTGGAAAGTTTATAAACAAAATAATGTCACTCGGTAGAAAAAGACATGAAATGTAATTGAAAATAAAAATCAAATTCATTCAAAATTTGTGAACAATTTGGCAGCTTTAGCAAAGAGATTTTTTTTTTTTTTTTTTTCAATATTTAAATAAGTGGGAAAAATATACTTGATACTTTTCCAAACGTCATGTTTTTTGCTAGAGTTTCGTCACTTGTCAATAAAATTTATTTTTGTCTGTTTGTTGTAATTCTTGTAAAGTTTCACACCCCTCAATATGTAAGTTTACATATTTCAAAGTAATTTGATGTTCAAAATCTAAGCCATAACATTTTCAAAAGCCAATAATTATAAACCACTAACCGTAAATATGGGTGTCAAATACTCCCTTGAAAAAAAAAAAATCTTTTAATCCTGCTTCTAACCCTAGGTATGAGTGACAAGCCTCCTCCTAAAACCTTCTTTAGCCCTAACAATAACACTAAGTCTGAGTGGCAAGCTCCTCACCAAACAGAATTCCTTGGTAAGCTATAGATAAGCATTAAAAAAAAATCTTTTCTTAAAGAAAAGTGCACATAAGTTATCTCCCATAAAAATAAATTGATCAACTGTCCTAAAATGCTAGAATGGTCTGGAAATATTGAATTATTTTACATTAAATTTATGTGAAATGAACTGTCAGTCTAAATTCTAAAATTGTTTTTGTTCTGTTTCTATCAAGTCTTCAGGATGTTCATGCATAATTTCCCTTAGCTCTATCATTAACCCAAAGTCAGAATGGCAACCTCTCCATTCTTCCATAATTGCACAAAGACCTTATTAAAACCACTCATCTTAAAAAAAATAAATTAAAAAAAAAATGGTTAACTGCTCTAAAACACTGAAATAGCTCAAAATGGGAAATCATTTTACATTAAATTCTAAAATAATTTTTGTTTATCTTTTATTAAAGTTTTTCAAGGTGTTCACATGTCTACAAAGATAGAATTTTGGAGAGGTGGTCAGATGTGGGGGAGGGGGGGGTCAACGGAAGGTATTAATCTACAATGATACCAAAGAAATATTGCAATATATTGATTTTTAAACAGTCCTAGATTTAGATTTCAGTTTTTTGTACATAAAATGCATTATAATTCAGCTTTTAGTTCTCTAATTTCTTTTCTTTTAAGAGATACAAGGTATTTTTAAGGAATTGCAGCATATTTATACACATTTACTGCAAATTATTTGTAAAGCATTAATTTCTGGAGATTTTCAATAGCATATTTTGATTCTTTGCACAAAAATATACTTATATGACAAATTTCATTGCTTAATCTTTGTTTTAACAAAGATATAACATTTTTACTGATAAAGTAGTATGAAAAATGTGACAAAACGCATATGGTTTTGAAGAGGGAAAAATATCCAAATGGGCGAGGCACAAAAATAATCATAACTTCCTTAATTTTAATCAGATTTTTAAAATTTAAAAAGATTCTTTCTTAGTTCAAGCTCTTTCTACATATGCCATTATTGAGATATCCAAAGCTATTTAAATTTTTTTTATGTGTATTGCTTATGGTGGATGCATGTCGGAGACCGTTATAACCCACTATATTGAAATGTTTCTTATGACTCCTATAAATTTGAGTTCTTTAAAAATGGTAAAGGGTAAAATGTTCCAAGTTTTAAATCTGCATTCTCTGAAAGGTTAATTCCAATCTCCTTTTTCTTTTCAGACCCAACTTGTATTTGTCCGTGTCCAACAAATCAGGAAATATTGCTGCCGATCTGAAGAAACATATGAAATGTGAAAACAATGTCTACTCTTTTGACAGTTCGACGATCGTTTATTGTCCAACGAAAAAGGCCACAATGGAAGTGGCATCAGTTTTGAGTGGTAAGCTCAATATTTAGGGTGCTTCTTCAGAATAAGAACGAAAATCAAAAATCAAAAAAGTGAATTTTCATTAAAAACGAATGTTATCTATTCGTATTATTTGGAATCCTCAGATTACTGTTCTTATCTTAAGTGTTATTTTCACAACGTTTTTCTTGATGTAACCAATAACCTTCTTCAGCTCTATCTTGTTGAACTCTGGAATCTTTCTCTTTAATTCAGGAATCTGGATGGAATTTCGAACAGAACCCTTTATTTACTTCACAGTGATAGCATGCTCTCATTCTGTCAGCCAGGACTGGATAGGGGTCCTAAGTAATTAGTAGTTGTAGTTTTCGATCGCCCACACTGAGAATTGAACCTTCAACCTTCAGGCGAATGAATATCAGTTTATAATTATTTTCAGGTACTCTAACCACTGCGCCACAAGTCCTAACGACAGAAACATTCCAAAGTTCGACAAGACACAATTGAAGCCGAAACGTTGAGAAAATGATACTCAAGAACTGTAGTCCAAAAATTCCAAATAATATGAATAACCAATCCTTGTCTCAAAAATTCAGAAACACAATTTTATCTACTTACTTTTTTATGTCAATTTCAACTAAAAACAATGTTATCTACTTTATTTTTATGCCACAATTAATAACATATAGCTGCATTATTACATAAAACATGTACTTTCATGATCCAGTGATCAGCCATTATTTTGTTTGAAATGTAACGTAAACAAGGGAAGTAACTAATAGTTTCAAATTCTATTCTTTAATTATAATCTGCAATATTCTTCCAAAACTATTTTCATTAATAATTTATTTTCTACTTCATTGTTATTCATAATTTTTGGATATTTTAACAATTTTGACATAAAAATAAATACCATTGGTTTTAATTGAAATTCAATATTTTAATTTTTGATCTTCAATCTTGTTCTGAAGAGTGTTATTTTGTTAGGAAACTTTTGAAATGAGGATTGATAATTTGGATTTTTTTGAACAACTATTCTCATCTTGCATGTTATTATCTCCATCTTTCAGTCGATATAACCTCTGACCTTTAAATAATCTTCAAAAAAGAGTCTCCAACCTAATAGATTCTGCATTGTCAACCTCTGTTCTATCGATGAAATGTGTGCTTGTTTTACAAGTATTTTAATGGCGAGTGCTCCAATAAGCTCCAAACCCTTGTATTCCCTTAACGTAAATATCTCCGACAAATCAGACAAGCACCAAAATCCCACCCCTACACTGTACATATCCCGAGATGCCAGAAAGCCATCTACTCAAATAGCTTCTTCCCTTGAACTGCTAGACTTTGGTATTCCCTCCTGGGTCCCTGCTTCCCTGACTGTACTGACATACAGAAGTTTAAATGTAATGTGAACAGGCATCTTGCTGCTCAACTTGCTACATTGTGTCCTTGTAGATTTGGTCCCGCTTACATGCAAATTGTGCTGTGCCTTGTTTGGGTTAAAAACGCAGTAAAAAGAATACATCTGGTCCAACTTAAGGGAATCTATAAATAAAATTTCCTGTTTTTTCTTATGTTAATGATCATTGTTTGCCAAATAGTACTGGATGCTGATTTCTTGAGAGGAATGTATCCAAGCCAACTACACATCCTCTTCACAAGGTAGGGTTTACATTTAAGATGAGCATTGATAATTGGAATTATATTATTGTTATTCTCACAACATTTCAGCTGATAAAACCACTGATCTTCTTCGGATGTGCTGTTTCAAACTCTGAGAATCTTTATGAACTCAGAACTCTGTATGAAATTTTGAAATGAATCCTTTATTTAATCCGTAGTGCTATATTGTTCTTGTTCCATCAGCCATGATCAGATACAAGTCTTAAGTAATTTTTAATTATATTCTTAGTATCACCTGTACTGAAAATTGAACCTTCAACCTCCAAGAGGCTGTCACTTAAAACTAATTATTATGTAGCACTTTGTTGTGCCACAGATCCATGTGGATAGATGACCAAATTCCACAAAGGGTACCTGAAGAAAGTTGGAGGTTTCATCTGCTGAAACGTTACGAGAATAATATTCAAGATTAGAACAGTAGTCTGAATAATACATATGCGATACTATAAACTGCATCTCCCCCTTCCACACACGCTCACACACACAGTGAAAATCTTGGTGAATGTTAACTTGGGATATAATTCACAAAATGGAATGTAGTGGGGAATTAAGATAGGTCGGCGACTATGGAAGGGTTGCAAATCTATTGTCATCCTTAGACAGGATGACGCCTTAACAGTTATAATGCTAGTTTTTCTGGTTGGTTCTATAGGGATAAGCTGAGAAGAAAAGTCGCTGTGGTTAGTTTGAATGACCAGCTAAAAGAAACCAGACGTCTAAGATTTTATATTTAAAAGACAAGCAGATTGGACAGTTTTAGATTGAGGTAGACCTGAGGAGTGAGACGAGATGGAGGGCTCGATAAAAAGTAAACCAGCAAACCAGTTTGAAGGGGTCAAATGACAGAGTTAAGCTGAAATTCTGAATTTGAAAGACAGGAATTTAATTCAGAGGTGGCCACTAACGGCCGGGTCCCAACATGTTTACACATGAGCACCAGTTATCAGCAAGTCAATTATACAATGCATATATCTTTTTTTTTATAATTTTACTATGTGTCTATATTGCTTTTGCTTTAAACCACAACTTGTAAACCAATGTACATGATCCTGCCAATTGTCAATGCAAGAAACGCCCCAGTAAGAGCAAGTAGGTAATGAAGAAAACTCAGAAACATTGGGAGCCTGATGGTCGTTTTGGACTTTTCTTTTTACACGGGAATCACCACTTATCAAGGCTCAGAGGCCACTCAAGGATAAGGGTTAAAGAGCGTACAGTGATCAAAAGGACAATATGATAATCATTAGAAGTGTAAATTTGGTAAATTGGATTACTTAAGGAGATTGTTTACGTTGGACTTCAACATGGCCATATTGTAGTCAGCTGGAAAGCAGGTAAATAGAAAGGAGTTCCACAGGTGTGCAGTTCTAAGAAAGAAGCTTTGTTCGTAGAATCTACGTTTAGGTTTTGGCATAGATAAAGAGTGGGAGGAATTTTTGATAGTGTTTTCAGCCAGATGAGTGTTTCTCGTGAATGTTTGGCGAGGGTGGTGAGGGGCCATAGATTGGAGCTCAGACAAGCACTTGCCATGCCGGCATGGTTTTGTACATATAACAGAGCTCAACATTTGTTTTAATTATTTTTTTGGTGTGGAGGTCATAAATAAAAAATGAAATTTAAGATATTCACGTGATGGTATCTGGAATGCAAGAATTATGATCTTTAGAAAAGGAGAATCCAACATGCTTAATCTTTTTTTCCTCATTGTATTTACTCTAGATATCGGTGTGTCATGCATGCCTTACCATGCAGGACTCCCAGACAAAGCCAGAAAAGAAGCACACCATAAATTTATTAATAACCAAGTTCAGGTAAGTTTTTTCTCTTTTTATTTTTTTAAAGTCATTTTTTAACTAATGAGGCTTATAAAAACAACACTAAATAATTTCTAATTTAAAATATATACTAGTACTACTTATATATTATTGCTCATATTTCAACCGATCTTCTTCAGACGCGCTTTATCAAGCTCTAAGAATCTTTGAACTCGGAACTCTGAAATTTTGAAGTGAACCCTTTATTTAATCCATAGTGCTATATTGTTCTTGTTCCATCAGCCATGATCAGATACAAGTCTTAAGTAATTTTTAATTATATTCTCAGTATCACCTTACTGAGGATTGAACCTTCAGCCTCAAGGAGACTGTAACTTAAAAATGATTATGTAGCACTTTATCTGTTGTGCCACAGGTCCATGTGGATAGATTACCAAATTCAACAAAAGGTACCTGAAGAAAGTTGGAGGTTTCTTCTGCTGAAATGTTATGAGAATAACATTCAAGATGCAAACAGTAGTCTGAATAATAAACTGCATCTCCCCTTTCCACACACATGCTCACATACAGTGAAAATCTTGGTGAATGTTGACTTGGGATATAATTCACAAAAAGGAAAGTAATGAGGAATTAAGATAGGTCGATGACAATGGAAGGGTTGCAAATCTGTTGTTGTTGTAGTAGTAGTAGTAGAAGAAGAAGAAGAAGAAGAAATGGATAGACTGGTAGAACTTGTGGGGGACATACTCAGAAGACATTGGGATGGAGTTTGGGATTAGTAAATGTGCGATGCTGGTGGTGAAAAGAGGAGTAAAGGTTCATTCGAATGGAATAGTGCTGCCAAATGGAGAAATCATGAAAGAAATAGAAGATACAGGATATAAGTATTTAGGAGTGCTGGAGGGTGTAGGTGTCATGAACAGAGAAATGAAAGAAAAAGTCAGGAAAGAGTATCTTAGAAGAGTGAAACTAATTGCAAAGTCGAAACTGTATGGAGGAAATCTAATGAAAGCAGTAAATGCATGGGCAATCAGTGTTTTGAGATACAGTGCGAGAATTTTAGAATGGTCTGACAAGGATTTGCATGCCATGGATATCAAAACAAGAAAAGTTTTAGCAATGTTTGGTATATTTCACATTCGAAGTAGCGTAGCAAGGCTGTATCAAAAGAGGAAAGATGGGAGAGGATTGAAAAGTGTAAAAGATTATGTTAGAACCGAGGAGATGTTGTTGAAGGAGCATGTGGTTAGAAGTGGGGAGTGGATGCTTAAGGTTGTGGCCAATGAAGGGGAGGTATGTGACACCAAGGCTGATTATGTGAAACGTATGGATAGAGAAAGGGCAGAGGAACTTGCTAGGAAGAAAATGCATAGAAGGTTCTTCCAGGATATAGCAGAAGTGGCTGATGAAAGATCATGGCAATGGCTTAGAGCTGGGTATCTGGCTAAGAGTACTGAAGCTTTTGTTTGTGCAGCACAAGAGCGGGCATTAGGAACACGATTGTTAAAAAAAGTGGTTCTAGGAGAGGAAATTGCCGCAGAATGCCGGATTTGTGGTAAGACCTCAGAATCAATTGCGCACCTTGCAGCAGGGTGTAGTGGACTGGCCCAAAGAGAATACCGCAAAAGACACGATCGCATGGGACTCCGAATATATTGGGAGGTGTGTAAGAGGGTAGGGGTGACGTGTGCTGCAAAATGGTTTGACGAAGTGCCTGATGAAGTGAGAACAAGTGAGGATGGCAAGGTTGAGGTATGGTGGGACAAAAGTGTCATAACGACCAAGCAAATGGAACATAATCGTCCGGATTTGGTCGTCATTGACAAGGTCTCAAAAAACTGGCAGATTGTAGACTTCTCAGTACCCTGGGACAGGAATGTGAGAGAGAAGGAGAATGAGAAGTGGAACAATTATGCTCCATTGGCCTTGGAGATAAGGCGTATACACGGGGTTAAAACACAAATAATCCCGGTCGTAGTTGGTACACTAGGAGTAGTATCAAGTCGTCTGGAAGGACAATTGAAAAAATTACAAATCCCTGATGTTTTAGGCGGACTTCAAACCTCTACAATTATAGGTACCACCAACATCCTTAGGAAAACCCTTGATCTTTGAAGCTCCTGGTTTGAAGCTGTGATTAAGGGAAATCCTCTGGAAATGAATCCCATCCCTTTCCAGAGAGACATTCATAAGCGAAATCAGAATTATTATTATTTATTTATTTATTACTACTACTACAACTACTACTACTTTGAAGAAAGAATAAAATTCATCTATCTTCACTAATTTCACTGAGAGTTATTGAAACCTCTTAAAAATTTTAGAGAATTGACGAAAATTTTATTTGTTCAATGATGTATGAACTTGTATAAATGAGTCTGGCAATAATAAGTGACTAACTGCTTTGCTTCTTACCATAATGTGTAAATCTGCTATTATATAAAAGTCACTTTGTGTGTGTGCCTTCCTCATAAGTTTCACGCAAAGCTAATTTATGTCTGACAGTGTTCTTAGATATGTTTTGTATAGAAATTCATCCGATCTTAAGAATAGCTTTTCTCTCTTATGGATAAAAAGAAAAATTTTTACAGGGGATTATTTTACGTTACATCATCCAAGGGAGATAATAAAATTACAGCAAACCATTTCTTCTTAAATATACAGATTTATTATAATTTGGAAATATAGCTTAGTGCTAGAACATTTGACTACAGATCAAATGATCCCCTGTTCAAGCCCGGGTGGACCTCACCAGTTTATTTTAATTTTTTATAGATGACTTCAATTTATGATAAAAAAAAAAAAAGGTACCATATCGCCACCAATTATTTCTTCGTTTGCATATTTTCAAACAAAACATTAGTCAGCGCTGCAAAAAAGGTAGGCTCTCTCTACCGTGCAAGAAAACTACTGACACCTGAAAGTATCCTGTATCTCTATAAGGCCACCATTCGCCCATGTATGGAGTATTGTTGTCACATCTGAGCTGGTGCGTCTACTACTAGTCTCTCGCTCCTAGACAAAGTTCAAAAAAGAGTCGCCAATCAGATAGGCCCTGAACTGGCATCTAAGCTTCAGCCTCTGTCCCATCGACGAAACGTTGCACCCCTCTGCTTGTTCTACAAGCATTTTAATGGTGAATGCTCTGACGAACTGCAGACACTTGTGCCCCCACGACGCAGACACCCTTGACAAACCCGACATGTAGCTAAATCCCACCCCCACACAGTAGAGATCCCTAGATGTAAAAGATCTTTCTACTCCAGTAGTTTCTTCCCCAGAACTGCTAGACTCTGGAATTCCATTCCAGGATCCTGCTTCCCTAACTGTACTGACATGCAGAAATTCAAGTGCAACGTGAACCGACATCTTGCATCCCAAATCCCTACATAGTGCCCCAGTAGTTGCTGACCCTGATAGTAGCCCCCTACACCTGAGTGGCAATGTGCCTTGTTTGGGATGAAAATGTAATAAAAAAAAAAAAAAAAGAAGTGACTTTTCCAGACATTCATCGTCAAGCTCAAATATCAGCTGACATGATATTGTAAAGAAACACAGATGGAATTTGATGAACGACATTATCATTATTATTTTTTATTTTATTCATTTAATTAGTTCACCGGGCAAATTATTCCTTGTAATATATAATATTCAATAGAGGATTGATTCTATAAATAATACATATGCAATCTGCATAAATTAAAATAACCTGTTTAAGCATATTGTACAACCAGGCAACACTGGGCTGCCAAATTGTTTCATATATGTGTGTGTGTGTGTGTGTGTGTGTGTGTGTGTATATATATATATATATATATATATATATATATATATATATATATATATATATATATATCTTGTTTTTTAGAGTCGATATTTCGCTTTCTAAATAAAATTAGTAGTTTTTTTCCTCTTAATTTGTCTATTGTAACCCATTTTAAGTCACTACACAGTTTTAACTCCATAGTAAAAAGAATTTAGCTGCCTTGGAACTTGATGGGTTATTGTAAAGCTATTAGACTCCCATCATGATGTTTAGTAAAACCTAATAACGGCATACAATACTTTGTGGGGCTTAAGTTATGTCCCTTGCTATGCTGTACTTTTCTTGCATTAAATTATGAAATATTATCAAAGATTGTACCTGATTATATACTCTCTAAAATCAATAAAACTAAAAATCACATTGTAAATAATATTAAGAAAAATATAAGGAGATAGACGATTTGGTTTAATCCCCCATTGTAAATATGAAGAGGAATATCCCCCAAAGAATTTTATAAAATAGTTCTTAATAACTCTCAGGCGCCACATAAATATAGTAAGTTTTAAATAAAAACACATTCAATGTACATATTTGTCTTATGTGTAATGATTAATTGTTCCCTTGCAGGTAGTGGTGGCAACAATCGCTTTTGGAATGGGTATTGATAAGCCAGATATTCGCAAAGTGATTCATTATGGAGGTAAGCGTATTTATTAAAACACTTGTTAAATATTCCTAACTTCATTATGGATTATCTTTATATACTTTAAAGATTATAGATTTTTAGATTACTTTTTTATCAGAGGTTTTAAAGGAGTTAATTACAGAGTGGTCAAAAAGTCGGACCTGATTTTGAATTTTGAAAGAAGAAAAAATATATTTTATTAGTTTTATGAGTGGTCCTGGATATAACCTTAAACTATATCCAGTGGTGAGGCCTCAGCTTGTGGGCTTTGGGGAGTGTGGAGCCACCCTTTAATTACCATTGCTCCCAGGTCCACTCTGACCTGGAGTGGTAGTACCTGTTAGGGTCCCAACTATGGGTTAAATAGAAACTGACGTGAAAACAACAAATATATTCTATTAAAAAAATTTCTTCAAAATCTTTGGATTTGGCATTAAATAACCTGAAAAGGGTTGATATGCCGTAAAACAAAAACAACCAACCAACATGATTAAAAAATTCACTGATACATTCACATTATTCTATTACATAAAAATATATTGTTCACATTATTTTTTTTTTTTTTTTTTTTTTTTTGTACATGGTAGTCACTACTTATCAAGGCCTGAAGGCCACCTGAGGATAAGGGTTAATGAATGTAAAGTGGTAGTTTAGTAATCGTTAATGATGTAGATTGGGTAGAATTTGGATTATTTAAGGGGCGGCTCAACAAGAACTTGTTTACATTGGACTTGAAGGCTACCATTTTGTAATCAACTGGGAAGCAAGCCAATAGAACAGTGTTCCATATGTGGGCAGTTCTAGGGAAGAAACTTTGTTCATGGAATCTATGTTTACTACTACGCACAGATAGAGAGTCTCAGAAATTGTTGATAATAGTTGGATGTTTTTTTTGGGAAGAGGAGTACCATAGATTGAAGCTCAGATGAGCACTTGCCATGAAAATAACGATAGATCAGAGACAGGTTCGCAACGTCTCTTTCGTGGGGAAAGAGGTTGCAGGAAAGAGAAAAGGGCATCACCTACTAGGTTTCGAAGCCAGTTTTGAACTCTATCAAGGCAAGATAGGGCACGCCGAACAGCTCCTGCCCAGACCAGACTTGTTGACCACTTACATGTTATTGAAATGCTGGTTGTAAAATGAATGATTATCTTCAACATAGGATTGTGCTTGGTTCATACTTATACAGCCAACAATTAGGAATATATATATATTATAGTAGCACACGTTTCTAGTTGTGGGCTCTGTTCAATAATTGAACCACTGAAAGCAAAACTAATTAATCTTTCATACAGAACATTTATTATTGTCTCTTTTCTATGTTCTTGCTTTATGGTGTGTTTTTTTTTTTTATACACTTGTGTCATTCTTACAGTACACGATTACTCATGTAAAAAAATACTCATGTAAAAAATACAATTTAAAGTTCAAAATTAAATTTTATTTTCCAAATTACGAGTTTTTTTTTTTGTTCACAATAATAAAAAAATGCAGTGCTTTATTTTTTTTTATATTTGGCCTTTTGTTTGGCTAGGATCCAAGTGTAATACCTGTTTTGATATTCACTTAATCTCTTTTTTCCTCAGTCAGTGAAGAAATCCTTCTAGACTCGGGTAAATTAAATTTTTGTTCCAATTTAGAGCTGGATTTTTTTGTATAAAAAAAATCGATATATCTAATTGACCTTATGGGAATGCAAGTAAATATCAGGTGTATACAACACTATAGTAAACGTTAAAAAAAACAAAACAAAAAAAATCTATATTTTCTCGCCTCCCCACAAAGGCAGACTCAGATGCAAGGTCATTTTTAATGTAGGTAAATGAAAACAAAAAATGTAGTTATTAATAAATATCAAAGCGTTTTCTATTTTTGAGAAGGGAATGTGACTCTGCCATGCAGGTTTGTTAAATTAAGTTAATGTTATAAAGCTTAATGACTTATTGAATTGAAAACATAAAGTTTTAAAGAAATGGTGTACCATTAAAAATTATCAAACGTTTACATATCAGACATAAAAATAATTCCAAAACTACTAGTGGGACCTCCACAGCAGCATCTTTCATATGTAATATATTGCTGCTGGACATTCTGTAGATGTTCAGCATGAATGGAGACCCCGCGATAGCCCTTTTGTTAAAACTGTAAAAGTATATATCTAAGTAATCTGGTTGATGTAGCGTCAGATTATACTTGGTCATTACAATCTATCTCCACTATCCTTATAGGAGTCTGTGTCATATTTCTATTGTATGGATGCGTACAGAAACTCCACAATATCATTATGCCATCTTTGGACAGAACATATACTATCCTTGGATCATAACCAGAAGACCAAGAAGGTATATTTTAGTTTCACGTACGACCCAAAAGTGACATCATTTTTTTTTTTTTTTTTGTTATTATTTAAATTTTTTTTTTTTTTTTTTGCATTGCGTCTTTGGTGATCAGGGGATCCTATTTATTAAAAAGGAGAGTAGAAGACGATAACATTAAATTAGCACATCTATATACTAATTTTATGTTCGTAGTATTCTATCCTCCTTTTTAATAAATAGGATCCCCCGATTGAATAGTTTATAATCTGGAAACCAAGACACACATACGTACGTTAAAGGTACTATGATACTAATATGCAGATCATCTGTAATAGTGTACATCGACTTATCAATTTCGAAATATTCTTAGTTAAATTTGATTGTTTTTTCTTTATTTCTAAACCTACTCTAAAAACCTACATCACATGACACAAGGAACTGGTCATCTGAGTTTAAATCTCATGAATATCCAATCAAATTTAATTCTGCACATTTTAATCAGAATGTAAAGTATGAAATATAAAAATTTTAAAAAAAAGTTTCCTTTTGTGGTTTGTCAATTTAGGCGTTTTTTTTAATTTTTAATTTAGAATATAAAAATATTTAATGTATAAAAGGTACATGGAATTAGCAACATTAGAATGCTAATTTTTTTTTTGTTTTTTTTTTTAATCTATATAATTGTTTTAAAAATTGGCCTCCAAATAAGAAAGGTATGGTTTATTTAAGCACATTATTATGTGAAATTTTGTTGATGGACAACAAAAGATGCTATCGGCTGTTAGAAAGCAAATGTTACTAAGATCCCCCCACCCCACCCAGGTTTGGAAATTAGTAGTAGACCATTTCCCACCTGCAGATTAAGAAATTCCTCTCAATTTTTTTTTTTTTGTGAGGGGGGGGGGGCATTGACAATTCACATTCTTGTATTACAAATATACTTTTGACACTAAAAAATGTTTTTCCAGTTGAAATTTATGTAAAATTTGAGGCTCAGATATCAGAACCGGCCTTCTATTTAATGTCCAATTCTTTTAGACGAGGTGGGGAGGGGGGGGGGTTCTTCAGATAGTGGTGAGATTATTTTTTCCCCCTATTTCAATACAATTAGATTCTGTTTTAAATTACCAATTCCAAATATTTAGCTATAGGGTTGTTGCTTTTTATTTTAATTTTTTGGATTGTCTTGGAAAATTTTCACACTCATAAACAAGGGTGTGTCGGGGGGGAGTGATCTATAGATTTTATTTTTATAGGTTGTTTAAAATTTATAAAAATTTATCATTTTTTTTTTTTATTAGTATCAGCAACAGAGCATTAAGTTTTATACAAAAGCAAGCAGCCAAATAAAAGAATTGTTTTTGACATAAGAAAATAAACTCATGTTTGGCCGATTCTAATTAATCACCCTAACACTACCCTCAGATGCCCCCCCCCCCTAGTAAGTTTCATACAATCCATCACTTTCATACAATCCACCACTTTCATACAATCACCACTTTCATATTCATACAATCACCACTTTGATACAATCACCACTTTGATATCAACACAAAATAATTTTAGGGTTTTGGGAAATATGTTACTTTCATCTATAGATGTAAATTGAGGTTTGTCATTGGAATGAAGAATTTACTGTTTTTTTTTTTTTAATTATTATTTTATGAGCCAAGGACAGTGGATTTAGAATCTCTCACAGTCTGTAATTTCCGACTATTTTCCTCTTTTATCAACAACAACAACTTTATTACTTTTTGTTTTGCAGCTCCAAAAGATATTGAATCCTATTATCAGGAAGTGGGCAGAGCTGGACGAGATGGACTGCCAAGTTCTTGTCATGTCTTTTTTACTTCCGCAGACTTCAATGTTTACAGGTTTGTAAATTTTTTTTTTCTAATTAGGTCAGTCATAAGTTTTGCAAGATTTGCATACATACGACTTTGTGATGCATATTTCATGTGAATTAAAAATGGAAAAAGGCAGACGTTTCACCCATTGTTTCATGGGCTTTTTCAAGAGCAAGAAAATAACTAAAAGTGGGCACATGAACCACTTTTTGCCATTTTTTTTGCTCTTGAAAAACCTGCGAAACCTATAGTTATTTAGTCTTCCTTTTTCCGTTTTTAATTCATACTGTCGGACTTATTTTATTGTTTTATTATCATATTGTTATGAGCTGAGAATAACTTTGTCCGGGCTAAGTCCCTTGTGCAGAATCCGTAATTCTACAGCATAGAAGTTTCTCTGTATATTGCTTGTAAAACATAAGACAAGAAAATAAAGGGATATGTTGGCCATAAGAGTTACAACCCTTTAGTGACACACTGTGGTTCTGATTAATCATTCTTATGGAATAACCAGTTGAAACACACTATGGGCCTTGTTTCCCGTTCGAGTAATGATCGGATACCTGCTGAATATGGTAGGCTCCTGAAAAGCACATGCAAATTGTCATTCTTTCCATTAGATGCCTAACTTTCAACGACCTGCAAATGCGTTGGTCGTTGGAGCTTTAACCTATTTTTCTTCTGTGTTATTACATATTCATCCAACAAGATGGTTATATCGAGCACAATTTCCTTTTTTTTTTTCATTAGACAGATGTATTATCAGGAACACAATTTTGGAAATATTCGATTAACATGAGTTGTTTCAATCTGTCAAAGCTTCCTTCCATAATCTTGGAATTGCATTACCGATTGAAACGTCCCTCTTTCAATTTGGTTAATTCTACATGTCTGTCCTTCTCTTTTCTTCAAGCTTTCAAACTTCTGTTGGTATGCTAGTTTATATACCTTTAGGATAACTGTTTTACAGTCTCCTAGTCCATACAGTCCTCCGCTGGAAGCACTGTGTACATTTTTTTACCTTCGCCACTTAAAGCTGTCTGCAAAAGCATTCTCTTGGTCATTTCATGTTACGGGCAGTTCTTTCAAAGTGTGCAAACTAATCATCTAATTCCTTCTTTATAAACTTTGGGATCAGCGATGCTTGTTTTCTCATTGAATGCCTGTTTGTCGTGCTGTACTCAATTTGCTCATCCTGATTTCTTGTTCAATCTGAGCTTTCGATCTCCATCTTAGCCATTATCCTAGCTTTTTCAAGTTCTACTTGATCTGCCATCATGGTTTTTTCTAACCTCTAATTCTAGTTTCTTCTGTATTTCCATTAGGTCGTCTTTCCTGAGCTTACACAACCTATCTAGGGATGGGTGTTTTATAAAATCTTCCATGTCCGTCATTTTACCTGGCGTGTTAATGCAAATCACCTGGGTATTTCAACAAGGATTGCTATCCAAGGGGTGAGCCTTCACTCTCGTGGTTGGCAACTGATCTCATGGCAAGTTCCCATATATGTTACGGGCCCGAGACTAACTTTGCTCGGGTGAAGTTCCCTCTGAAAAATCTGTATTTCTACTGCATAACCGCTTCTCTCTACATTTCTTGCAACACATTAATAATAAAAGACAGGAAAATAAATAGATATGTTGTAAGAGTTAAAACCATTTAGTGACATGCAGTTTGTGGTTTTGATCAGTCGTTGTCATGAAATAACAGATGGCAAAAGGCATTAAAAATTGTTGATTTATATATAAGAATATTTGGTAAATTTTTACTTTAGGTCCACCTCCACAATTTTCTTTAAAATGATGACTTTTATAAGTTTTCGACTATGCTGAATACGAAAATCACATTGAAATTTTGCAGTGATTAGTTATGGAGATAAAGAAAACTGTCATATGTACTGTATTCTTTGATGGCCATGTTCTTTTACGAGCGTGCACGCACCATAAACAAATCTACTTCTCTATGACTGACACTGTGCCACCTAGCGGAAACAAAATGCACTTTTTTTTTTTTAGACTCCCCCAACCCACCCCCCGCATATTTGAAAACTTATAAAAGTTGTCATTTAAAGAAATTTGTAAATGAACTAAAAGGCGAGAACATTCAAATTTAACACTCGCCTTTAAAATTACGACTTTTAATGGTTTTCAAGTATGCTGAAAACGAATATCGCATGTAGATGATTGTTTCTCCGTTCGTCGAAGCCTCTTAGAGCGATCACAAAACTTTGTTTGGAACTCCTCTCAATGCCTTCAAAAAGTTATATTTTACTCAAACAATTAAAGTTTTATCGATTTCGACCTCAATACCTTGGTCTACTATTGGGTCTTAGTTTTGTTACAAGTTATTGCAAACTTCCGAGCAGAAAGATGACCAGTCAACAACGAAACAGCTGAAAATGTCTAAAATTTCAATTACCATTTTGTGATCACACAAGTGGCTCAAAAAAAAAGAATATACCGTCCACACCACTGAAGTCAAACCTATTTTTCTGCAACCAACAATCCACAAATTTCTTAAAAATTGTAACTTCAATGGTTTTTGACTATGCTGAAGACGAAAATTTAATTTAAATTTTACAGAAGTAAGTAGTTTTCAAGATAGAAAGATCTGTATTATAGAATTTCTGATGCGCACAAGAATATCTGATACACGTGTGCTGTAAAGAAACCCATGTAAAACAAATTCACACACACCAAATGATTTTTCCGACTGAACAGTTACATCACTTCATTTAAAATATCACTGACACTTTTTCACATTTTTTTTTTTTTTTTTTTTATAAGAATTTAATTGTCTTTTTTTTTTCACTTATATTTCATTAAAAAAATCGCTGACATTTTAGCACGTTTTGTCATAAGAATTTCATATCTGGAGTCTGTGGAAAATTTAAATGTGATATTGGTTTTCAGCTTACCCAAAAACCAATAAAAGTTATTATTTTAAAGGTGAGTTTTGAGTTTGAATATTCTCTCCTTTTATTTATTTAGTAACAAATATCGTGAAAATAAGATAGGGAGCAGTCTTTATATCTTAAACTGACATTTTCTTGTTCAGTATAGTCGAAAACCTATAAAAGTCATCATTTAAAAGAAAATTGCCTAAGTGGACTGAATGTATGAGTGGATTTTTTTCTGCTGGCATAGCAGTTTTTTTTTTTTTTTTTTTTTTTTTTTTACAAAGGCATCACCACATTATCAAGGCCCAGAGGCCACTCAAGGATAAGGGTTAAAGAGTGTACAGTAGAAGTTGGTCAATATAGTAATCATTAGTAATGAAAATTTGGTAAATTTAATAACTTATATGGAACGGCTCATCAAGAACTTATTTACCTTAGACTTGAACACAACCATATTGTAGTCAGCCGGAAAGCAGGAAAACGGAAGACAATTCCACAGGCGTGCAGTTCTAAGAAAGAAGCTTTGTTCATGGAATCTATGTTTAGGTTTAGGCACAGATAAAGAGTGGGGGAAATTATTGATAGTGTTTACAGCTAGACGAGTGTTTCTTGTGAAAGTTTGGCGAGGGGGGGACCATAGATTGAAGCTCAGTTGAACACTTTCCGTGAAAATAACGATACATCAGAGACAAACTCGCAACATCTCTTCTGTGAGATAGAGGTTGTAAGGAGGAGAAAAGGACATCTCCTACGAGGCTACGAAGTCTATTTTGAACTCTATCAAGGCAGGACAAGTCCTTTCTAGCAGCTCCTGCCCAGATGTGGCAACAGTATTCCATCCTTGGACGTACCTGGCTCTTATATAGATAGAGAATAGCATCAGCAGTGAGATATCTACTGGATCGATAGAAAGATCCCACCATTTTTCCAGCGGCCTTGGCAACAGATTTGATATACGTGTTCCATTTAAGATCAGGAGTAATGGTCAAGCCCAGAAGCTTGTCAAAACTTGAGGCCTCCTGAAGACGAGAGCCATTCATTTCAATTGATGACAAATGTGGATTAAAATGTTGATGATGTAAAGAGAGAAGCTTGGTTTTAGATGCATTAAAAGTAACCAGCCACTCCTTTCCCCATTGTACTACATGCTCAAGATCAGAGGAGAGAGAATTGGAGAGTACTTGCTCGTTTACTGTCTTAGATGTGGTACCATAAATGGTAGTGTCGTCAGCATAAATGTCTACAAATGATGTAAGGATATGATTTGGAAGATCATTAATGTAGATCAGGAAAAGAGTTGGGCCCAGGATGGATCCCTGAGGGACACCGGCATTAATACTGTGAGCTTCTGATTTTTGCCCCTCAACTACTACTCTTATGAACCTATCAGAAAGAAATGATTTAATAATTGAGAAGACTTTTCCAGCTATACCATAGCTAGCGATCTTATGAAGTAAACCTTTATGCCATACCCTATCAAAGGCTTTAGATATGTCAAGAGCAATTGCCCTAGAAAGCAGTTGTAGAGAAGTAGATCTTTTTATGGCGTGTGTATGCATGCGCATAAAAAACATGGCTGCCAAAGAATACAGTGCATAAGACAGTTTTTTATATCTCGATAAGTACTTGTCTTTGCAAAATTTTAATGTGATTTTCATATTTAGCATAGTCGAAAACCTATGAAAGTTATTTTAAAGAAAATTGTGGAGGTAGACCTAAAGTTAAAAAAAAAAAAAATGGCGAATATTTTTATTACAAGGTTCGATCTTCCAAAAACAATCGTCATACAATACTCAATGGGCCAAAAGGGAGCGAACACAGAAAAAAAAAAATTTTTTTTTTTCTTTGCTAATATTATGAGAAAGGATTTGTTGTCCAAAAATAGGAAGAACATTTAAATACAAGTGTCATATAAACTTAGGTTGGCTGTCCACCAGGGATGGAGCGGGATTGGGTGAGAAAGGAGGGTGATAGAAAACGACAAAGTACTTAGCTGGTTGATACCTGCAGTATCCAGATAAAATAAAATGTCTAAAAGAAGCAACGTTTCCAATTCCAAAGTTTTCCAAGAATTTGGTGCCAAACAATACATTTTAAGGTATAATCAAATCTTTTACTTCGCATTCCTTCCAATGGGATTGGCATTGTTCCTCTCTGGCAAATATTTCTTCTGTGCGATGCAGCACTATCTTTTGCATCATATTTTGTCATGACGATTTCATAATTCTTCATCATCTATATACATATATGTTTATATGCATCTTCGAAACCAATCATAATTCCTAAGTAACCAGGCATAGTCTTGTTACTATAAACGGATGGTACTGTTAAGAATTTGGTTTACAAGACAAATGCATATAATGCATGATGGTTAACTTTTATAATTAACCATCATGCATTATATGATTAAATAGGATTAAAATTGTAGATGGGAACCGACGTCAACAAAAAAAAAATAACCATGTAAGTATATTTTTGTTCAACACACAGAGACACGTCTGCTTTTGTTTACATTCTCAGATGAAGAGAGAGAAAATACGCATAATCACAACTTAAGTTAAGTAACGAGATAAACAAAGGGAAGTAATTTACTCAAAATTAAGTTACTCAAAATCTTTGTCATTAAAAAATAAGCGGGAATCTGAAGCTGTCAAAAGGGAGACAACTCTTACAAGCCTCAGTATTAAAACATGATCTCAGTCAAAATCTCTGTCAACATTGATAAATTGCAACAATGCATTGTCGTATGGATGAAATAGAGTAACTGATCCAGGGGAAGAAAAACTTGGTTATAGTCAAGATTGTCTGCTCTTCTTTTTAACTTCTGGTTTCTGCTGTCCATTTGACTAGATAATTAGACATGATCAAGCGGTCAAAAAAGCCATTCTTGAAACGGGGAAAATCGAGGCTTTTACATTATCTGAGAGGAAGATAATGATCAATCAAAAGATACCATATCTTGCTTGTCACCGTCATCCCGTCTGCGTAACATAAACCAGAAGTCAAAAGAGCATTGGAATCCTTTGAGATGAGTAATTTGTATATTTATTTATTTATTTGTATATTTATTTATTTATTTGTTTGTTTATTTGTTTGTATATTTATTAATTTGTTTATTTGTATATTTATTTATTCATTTGTTTGTTTATTTGTATATTTATTTATTCATTTGTTTATTTATTTATTTGTATATTTATTTATTTGTTTGTTTATTTGTATATTTATTTATTTGTATGTTTATTTATTTGTTTGTTTGTTTATTTGTTTGTTTATTTGTATGTTTATTTATTTGTATGTATATTTATTTATTTTTTTTTTACATGGGGATAAGGGTTATTTTGTGTACAATAATCAATGGGATAATATTGTAGTAATAGTTG
The DNA here is from genome assembly GCF_053919585.1 of Euprymna scolopes. Lineage (NCBI taxonomy): Eukaryota > Metazoa > Mollusca > Cephalopoda > Sepiida > Sepiolidae > Euprymna > Euprymna scolopes. The sequence continues at coordinate 32,526,548 of NC_136493.1, read as the reverse complement.
GTATTTGAGATTTGATAAAGTGGCTTACTTAAGGGGGCGATTAATCAGGAATTTGTGTATGTTGGACTTGAAGACGTCCAAATTGTAGCCAGGTGGGAAACAGGCAAACGGGATAGAATGCCCCAGGCGTGCACTTCTCAGAAAAAAGCTATGTTCATGGAATCTACCTTTTGATTTAGGCACAGATAAAGTGTGGGGGAAATTACTGACAGTGGTTTTAGCTAGACGGGTGTTTATCATGAAGGATTGGCGAGGGAGGGGACCAGAGATTGGAGTTCGGACGAGCACTTGCTATGGAAATAACGATAAAACAAAGTCAGGCTCGCAACGTCTCTTCTGTGGAAGAGAGGTTGCAGGGAAGAGAAGAGAGTATCCCCCACTAAGCCACGAAGTCTATTTTGTACTTTGTCAAGGCAGGATAGGCTGGTTTTTGAAGCTCCAGACCAGATGTGTTCGACGTCCATCTTTGGACGTACTTGGCTTTTATAGAGATAAAGAATTGCATCAGTAGTGAGATATCTTCTGGAGCGGTAGAAGGATCCCACCATTTTCCCAGCGGCCCGGGCAACAGACTTGATATACGTGTTCCATTTCAGATCAGGAGTAAAGGTGAAACCCTGGAGCTTGTCAAAAGATGAAGCCTCCCCAAGACGAGAGCCATCCATTTCAATTGATGCTAGATGAGGAACAGCGCGTTGATGATGTAAAGTTAGGAGCTTGGTTTTAGATGCAATAAAAGTAACCAGCCATCTCTTCCTCCACTGAACCACGCGCTCAAGATCAGAGGAGAGGGAATCAGGGAGAGCTTTGTCATTTACAGCCTTTGATGTGTTGCCGTAGATGGTTGTGTCATCAGCATAGATGTCAACGAATGATTTAAGTTGTTTTGGGAGATCATTGATGTAGATCAGGAAGAGAATTGGGCCCAGGATAGACCCCTGAAGGACTCCAGCATTAATACTGTGGGCCTCTGATTGCTGCCCATCAATTACTACTCTTATGAACCTATCAGAGAGAAATGATTTAATTATTGAGAAAACATTACCAGTGATACCGTAGCTGGAAATCTTGTGAAGTAGGCCCTTCTGCCAAACCTTATCGAAGGCGTTTGATATGTCAAGAGCAATTGCCCTAGAAAGGAAGACTTTGTCGAGAGATTCACTAATCCTATAGGATATAACTATTAGCCTATCAGCTGTAGATCTAGCAGAACGGAAACCATATTGCATGTCACTAAGGAGGTTATTTCTGCTGAGGTGGTTGACTACTACTTTATTTAATATGGATTCCAGTAACTTACTTATGACACACAAGAGACTTATTGGTCTGTACTGAGAGGGAGATGACTTATCACCTGAGTTCTTAAATACAAGGCATACTGACGAGGTTTTCCAGGGTGTTGGAAAGCACTTCTCCTTATGGCAACGCTTAAACAGTTTTGTAAGTATGAGGGCAAGTTCTGGTCGAAGCTTTTTCAACACTATAATTGGAATGCCGTCTGGGCCAATTCTTGATTAGCTTGGCGACCTCATGCACAGATATTTGTATGTTGGATAGTGTGTTGTCGTCTGTTGTAGGAGGAAATACGGGGAGTTGATGGCCTTCGTCGCAGAGGGTAGAGTTAGTTGCAAAGTTCTTGCCAAATAGTTTGGCCTTGTCTGATGCTGACGAGATGACCTCAGGTCCATTGATGATAGTTGGGATAGAATGCACGCTTCTGTTTAAGATCCTGTTTACTATTTGCCAAAACTGGTGGGAACCAAGCAACTGATCAGCTACTTTGGATTTAACAGACTGAGCATATAGCTCTCTTGCATGTCTTATTACTCTTTTACAGTGGTTTCTGGCAGTCCTGAAGGCAGATTTTGTCTCAGTACATCTATTACGTTGGGAGCTATGGAAAAAGTGATTTCTGTGCGCAATGGCAGCAGCACATTCTGGAGAGAACCATGGCTGGCTATTAGGTTTTTGTTGGAATTTTTTGGAGTGTATGAATCGGTCTATGCCTACAATTAACCATTCGGTCAGGTCTGATAATATGGAGGATACATTCTTTTTAAACATGGAATGCAAAGGTAGATCAGATATGAATGTACGGAAGCCATAGAGTATCGATATACAGTACGGTGGAGAGGTACATCTGAAGACTTATTGTATTTAATTTTTATCTTAACTGATACAACTGTGTGATCGGAGGATCCCAGGAGAGATAGAACGGAACATGAACATAGCTCAGGGGAAGTTGTGAGAAAAAAGTCTAGAAGGCTTGCATACTGACCAGTAGTATCAGGCACATGGGTGGGTTCGTGAACAATCTGAGTGAGGTCATAGGCAATGGCAAAATCATGACAGAACCTCCCCTCATCATCTGTCTTATTTGAGTGGGTCAGCCCTTCCACATTATGGACATTGAAATCACCACAAATGTGAATGGTAGCCGAAGAATGAGCAGACAGGATGGGGTTAATTTTCTCAGATATACTCTTAAGGACAGTAACCCCGCTGGTATGGGGGCGATAGAGGGCAAATATGAATGCGGTGGTGTAAGCAAGTGCAACCCGGAAGCACATATAAGGTAAATTAGGGTCTCCTCTGGAGATATCTCTACAACGGGAAGCCATCTTTAATGTAGGCGCATATTCCATGTCCATGGCGATCTTGGGGGTCAGATTTAGATATTAAGTTAGAGTATCCTTTTATTATGAACTCATCTAGGGAAGTGGTCGACCCTATGCCAGTTTCGCTTAGAAAGAGTAAGTCCGGTTTCATCTCCTGTAGTTGGGTTTCAACCTCTGGAAGGTTGGAACGTAGACCCCTGATGTTGGAGAAGGAGACATGGTAGTAGAGGTCTACGTTGGAGGATGGGGTTCTAGGTTTATTTGCGTGTTTTTTTTAGATATATCATGTTAAGTTTTTGGGGTTTATGGAACAGGTCGACAGACTTGGTTAGAGTAGGACAGAGGGGGAAAGTAAGAGAGAGTGAGAGGAAATTTTTTTTTTTTTTTTTTTTTTGTAGCCATGATAAGTTAAAGCCGTAACAATTACCCACTAGTATGGCATCGAGAGGCCCCACCAGAAACTACTGCATGGTCCAGACTCCATTCACCAAATGGCAATACAGCAGCCCCAGTACTTTACACCTGCTGATAGGACAGCCTCCTTAGTGGTTAACCAAGGTTCGGGTCCTTGACTATCAGGCGGGTAACGTCAGCCCAGATGAAACATTTACCTCCAGCACCCTTACTAGTGACGTGGCCACAAGGATAGAGATAGAAACAGAAAAAATTTTCATCTCAGGCTACTGTTCACGAAGTATTACCGACCTGGAAAGCAGCTTTTTCTTCACCCTTTGTCAGAAAAATCACTCATTGGAAATGAGGACTGAGGGACAAAAAAGGAGAAGCGAGTTACTTGAGCTGCCGATAACACAACCACGGTGTATTATCTACTCTCCATTTTATTTATTTGTATTATCTACTCTCCATCTTATTTCTTTGTTTATTTATTTCTTTGTATATTTTATTTATTTATTGTATATTTATTTTATATAGTTATTTATTTATATATTTATTTGCGGACTTTTATTCTCACCTACATAGTTATTGTTTCACCACGTTTCGACCGACTATTCCTCTGGCCTTCTTCAGGTGGTTAGTGGCGATGGGATAGAAATGCTGAGTTGCTTAACTGTATCCTAAATAATTACTTCCTTCTATAGTTGTTGTTGCCTCACCACGTTAGGGCCAACTTTGGGGCCTGTGGCGCAATGGATAGAGGCATTGAATCTACGGTTCCAGGCGCACATTGTCTGAAGATAGCCATCCTACCCAAAGCAGGCCAGAGGATTAGTTGGCCAAAACATGGTGATACAACAACAATTATGGAAGACAGTAATTACTGAGGATACAGTTAAGACTCAGCATTTCTATCCCATCGCAGTTAACCACTTGAAGAAGGCCAGAGGACTAGTTGGCCAAAATGTTGTGAAATAAAAACAACTATGGAAATAAGGATAATAGTCCACAAATAAATAAATTTTTATTATAATCAAAAACTTTTGAAGTACATTGCAATCAGGTAGCCTTTTGTCCTTGTACAGTCATCGCTAAGTTGTTGAGGAGAGTGTATCATGTTTTTGATGATTCAGTAAAAACCAATAACTCCGGAAGAATGTATGGAAGAACTATTTTTTTATTTATTTTTTTTTTTTTCACAAAATGAAAATTTGATAATGCTTTATAAATTTTTTCTTTTTTCTCTGTTTTTGTAGATTTTTGATTAAAGATATAAAAAATGGCACCTTTCGACAGCATAAACTCATGATGATATCTCGTATGCAAAATTACTTGGGCACTACTTCTTGTCGGCGTAGGTAAGAAAAGTTTGTGCTCAAATTGTTTCATTATTGTGCTTGATGTGCTGTTTAACAAAAAAAAAACGGTCAATCATTATTAAATCTATAATTAAAAATTTCAGTGCTTGTTAAAATGTAGTCAACAAATCGATTTTTTAAATATATCGTTTTAAGCAAAAAATAATATTATGTACTTAATTGTCACGTCGAAAATAGTAATATATCCAAAAATTATGAAAATTCATTGAAAAGTCTATCGCTATAAACAACAAATGTTGCAGCCGTGAACAAGTAATCTAAAATATTCGTTTCGGAGTTATGTCCCCTGCATGTAGACTCCTACTGTCTTAAGAAAAATGCGATTTTTACCCAATTTTCTGTAAAAATTACTTTTAATTATAAATAACTTTTTACTTGATGATTTTTTTTGTAATTTTTGGATATATTACTATTTTCTGCATGAAAAAATAGTAATATTGTTTTTGCTTAAAACGACATATTTTTAAAAAATCGATTTGTTGACTGTATCTTAACAAACACCAAAATTTCTTTCATTAACTTTTTTACATTAATTGAAGTTTTACAGTTCAGACTTATTTTGTATCTTTTTAGTTTTCGTAATTAAATCAAACTTGTGTGCATGACTAATACTTCATCTTTATTTATGAAAAGACTTCATCGGCATGAAATCTGGTTTTAATTGCCAAGTATAAAGATGCATCTCAAATATACGAGTTACATATGTGCATATGTTTATTTATTTGTATGTATAGGATACCTTCCTAAACTAATTAACTGATCATTATGAATTTTGGAACACATCTATGAGTTGTATGGATGCGTAATATGGGTTATATTTAGTTTTATGCAAAGAGGAAGTGGAAGCTCTAAATAGAAGTTCAGACGACTCCAATTTTTATAAAATTTGAACACTAGTTATTAATTAATAAATATTCCACAAATTTAAGGTTCTTTGAGGTATTTTAAAGAGATTTTAACATGTGTAATATGGCACACCCTCCCATTTAAAAATTAAAATATTTCAGATTTGCATGAACTTGATTCATAATCATTAGTTACACATGTGTTAATATGTAGACATTTGAACCCAACATGTTGTAAACTCGGTTGCAAAATAGACAAAAAATAGGACAGAACTTCAACTCCTGTTTCAGGTTATAAGAAAAATACCTTTATTCCTCATTCTCCTGCCACGTGTGACTTCTCGCTATGGCTGTGACATCACCCACATCTTTAACGTGATCGTCTTCTCTAACGTGTTCCTTTTTATAGCCCTTTTCTTTTTCCTTATTGTGATGTCATGTAGCACATGGCTCAGTATTTGTATATAGCCACGGTTTGTGTGTCCGTACTCTGTTATAATTAGACACAAATTAAGAATTAATTTTACCCATCCTGGGACGGGTATTCTTTTAGTATATGTAAACCAGGGTTCACACCGTTTTGAAAAGACCTTGAATTTTGAGCTCTGCCTTGAAAAGGCATTATTTCTAATATTACTTTGAAAATACGAGAAATGTCTGGAAAAGGGTTTGAAAATCGTATTCTGTATATTCAATAAAAATTTGTATCAGAATATTAAAAATAAAATAAAAATAAATATGATTAAAATATTTTTTAAATATTAAAAATAAGATTGAAATATGATTAAAATATTTTTTAAATATTAAAAATAAGATTGAAATATGATTAAAATATTTTTTAAATATTAAAAATGAAATCCAAATAAATATGATTAAAATATTTTTTAAATATTAAAAATGAAATCCAAATAAATATGATTAAAATATTTTTTAAATATTAAAAATAAGATTGAAATAAATATAATTATTATTAAATTGAATTTCTTTTTAAAATTCTTAATGCTGCAATATTTTAAGTCATAAATTTATTATATTTTTTAATAGAATATCTTGTCCTTTTTCTTTTCCAGTTTTAACAACTAGTCCTTTTACTTTTCTAAGCTTAATCTTAACCATATTACTTTTCATGCTCGCATTTTTCTTTGTAATATAGTATATTGTTACAATATTTTTGGTATAACAAATATTTTGATGATTATTTTGTCATTTATTCTTCACAGTTCATCAGCGATGTTTTCCAAAAAAAGGGAAAGAATTGCTGTTTTCTTTGTCAGAATCTATACATATAACATTTATCATTGGTTAGTTTTTAACCTTGAAGTAGTATTTTTTAGTTCCTTACATCAATTAATTTCATGCCTTGAAGTGATTTCCATTAAAAAAAAATGACTTCCATGAATTGCAGATCTACTTCTTAGCTGACTAAGCATTTAAAAAAATATCAGTGCATTTTGAAAGCAATTTGGACTGGTTCATTTACCACTAGATACCACTCCCTCTTAGATAGGGCCCAAAAAGAGTCTCTCCAATCTAATAGATTTCGCACTGTCAACCAAGCTCCAGCTCTTGTCCCATCACTGCAATGTTGCATCTTTGTGCCTGCTTACAAGTACTTTAACAGGTTTGCAAGTACCTGTTCTCTCATGAATTCAAAGCACGAGTACCCTTTTGATATATATATATATATATATATATATATGTATAACTAACTTACGGAGCAAGAAATCCCACCTTTTCGTTGTTGAGGTCCCTAGACACTGGAAAGACTTCTACTTACTAATTTTTTCCCTCGGACTGCTAGACTTTGGAATTCCCTCCCTGTTTCCTGCTTCCTCATCTATACTAACGTGCATGAGTTTAAATGTAATGTGGAGACATGTCGTTGCTCAGTTCTGTACATTGTGTGTGCCCCTATAGACATGGTGTCAAATTGCCCCTTATGTCCAAGTGACAATATGTCTTGTGTTGGGGTGAATAAGAATTTAAAAAAAAAAAAAGAAAAGAATTTACTGTGGAAAAAAAATTAAAACCTCTGCTGTAACTAACTACTACACTCTTCAATTTTTTTTGTGTTTGTGGAATATCTATTTTATCAGGTGCATTTATGTTTTTGTTTTCAGGGTGTTGCTGTCACATTTTGAAAAAGATTTACAACTGATTGGTGGCTCTGAAAACTGCTGCGATAACTGTCGAAAAAAGTTAGTTTTCTTTTTTATCATCTTTCATAATAGATTTTGACCCCAAACTCATCAAAGAGTAGCTGCACAAAAATATAAAAGACAAATAAAACTCATGTGCAGGGCTAATATTTTGTCTTTATTTATCAAGACTTCTTCAGAGTGGGATCTGGTTTAGATTAAAAATACAAAAATTCCTACTATGCTATATATAGTCTTGGAAGTTTTTTAACCTTTAAAACTATATAAAAAAAGCTTATTTAATTTTTATATTTTTTATCAGTAAACTATTTAGTCAGTAAGTCATTTAATCACCTGCAATCAATACATCAACTTGTTCTCTCAAATTCACTATAGTCCTAATGTTAATTTAAGGAATCCTCAGTTGTTTACCATGAAACACTGTTTCGGGGATTTAAAAACAAAATAGTATATTAAATCATGGCTCCTCAGCAGTGTTTATCAAACACCACCTCAAAAAATCTTTTTACAATTTTTTATTTTATATATATATATATATCTTTGCAATGAGAAAATGGCAGTTTGTGAGTTGTATGAATCATGTAAGTTGTTCAAAATGGTGTTTTTTTTTCCTATGTTTTTTAAAGTGACCATCTGATGAGTAAGTGACTAAAAATGCAGCAAAGACATAATTTTGCAGACTTGTTATTTACAAAAAAAACAATATTGTAATGATTAGCCTTTAAAAAGTAATAAATTACCAAATAAGAAAACTTGATCTTTGGAATTTTGAGAGCTATTATATTACACTATATATATACACACATATCTCTCTCTCTCTCTCTCTCTCTCTCTATATATATATATATATATATATATATATATATATATATATATATATATATATTAGTGTTGCAATGATGAATTGGAATCTGAATTGAGAATCAGAAAAATTGAAACTCTTTGGGGTATCGGTATCAGAAAAACTTTTGGGCGAATTTCTGATTCCCAAAACAATTCTTTTACTCATTTGTCTCTCTTTTATTTTGTTTACTAGCGAGGGGTACCCAGCGTGGCCTGGGTGTTTGTACGTGTGTATGTTGGGGGTGGTGGTGATCAAAACAACCCTGTTTTAAAAAAAAACGTTGGCCAGGTGTTTGAAGAAGAAAAAAAAAGTTTTAGTAGGAAAGTAGGCTTGAACCCCGAACCTTTGACGTGGAGGTGGAAACGAAATGGGAAAAAACCATCTCGGCCACAAGAGAAGAGGAATAAAAAGCATCTTAATTTAACGTTTATAAAATGAAATTGACAGGTGTGAGAAACTCAAGCCACGTGATGTTTGACCTTGAAACATGACGCAGCTGCAAGCCACTTTTCGCTTGTTTTATACTGAAAAGCAAAAGAAACACGTGGTGATCGAAATATCTGGAAAAAATAGCGCGTGAAAGTCGGGCAAATTAAATACACACTCGGCCCCCGTTCTTAAGTCGTAGATATTATCATTTAGACGTGATATAAAAAGTTTTAAGAAGAAACGAACCGAGCGAGAAGGCCGACGAAAAAAAGCCTTTTGCAGACATACACAAAAAGTGAACATACATACAAACATTTTTGCTTTTATGTATATAGATTGCTGGTACAAGTGAAAAGTATTTCTGAATTTATCAAGGTTGTGATGCATATAAGAAGTCAAATTAAAAAGAAAGTTATATCAAATATGTCTCATGTTGGATTGTCTTGATAGAGAGACTGAAGACACTCGAGAATGGTGTCTGCTACCAATAAAATCAAACTCTATAGATCATCTCCACAATAGTATATTTACATTTGGGAAAATATATGCACATATTACATGGGCTTAAAGTTTAAAATAAAACAACAACTCTATAACTAAATATTTAGAGTTAAAAAAAATCAGAATCGGGAATTCAAAAGAGAATCAATAATTGTATCGGAATCTGGAAAAAAATATTGTAATTGTCGCATCATTAATTAATCTAGAGAATATATTTTTGATTATGTATTATTTCTGATATATTTATTAATAAATAAAATTTCTTTCTTATGCATTAGAATTGACTCTGCCCGCAGACTCCAAAACAATGATAATGAGATAGAAAATAACATCACAGATGATCAACCTGTGGATTATACGAAAGAAGTTCGTATATTACTGGAAGCAATCCAGGTAAGTATTATGTTATCTGAGTTGGGGGTAGAGGTGTAGTGAAACTTGACAAAAACTTGTTATCTCCCACATACAAAAGATATATATTTTCCAGCAGCTAGGAACAAAGTATCGTCTGTTCTGATATTACATTTCATCTTTTCTATCCTTGGTCAGTGAAGGAGAAATCCTTGTTAATTGAGACAGTTTTAACTTTTGTACTGATCCAGATTGCCCCCCCCCCTTTTTTTTTATTAAGATAGATTTTACCTACATTAAAGATCAACTTTATTCTGAATTTTTGAGATATGGATTGATGATATAATTTGGATTATTTGGACTATTGTTCTCATTTTGGAAATTATGCCTACAATATTTTAGCCAAAGTAACCTCCGACCTTCTTCAGGTGTATCTTATCAAACTCTGGAATCTGTAAGGAATTTTGAATGGAACTCTATTTAATCCATGAGGTAGCATATTATTGTTCCATCAGCCATGACTGGGTAGAAATCTGAAGTGATACTATTCTTAATATTACCTGTACAAAGGATTGAACCTTTAATCCTCAGAAGACTGTCACTTAAAATTGATTATACTTGGCACTTTATTCATTGTGCCATGTCTTTAGTCAAACTGTGGATTCTATATAGAATTTCAAACTGAAAGTTTTGCTTAGAAGTCCGCATAGATTCCTGAATTTGTGTCTGAAGAAGGTCGGGAGTTACATCGGCCGCAAAATTGTGAACATACAACGAAAATGAGAATAGTAAGCAGAATAATACAGATTATTACCCTTATCTAAAAAAAAAAACAATCCAAAACAATCTGTCAGCCATAACCAGGTAGAAGTTTTAAGCAATTCGCAATTGTATTCTTAGTATTGCCTGCACTATGCATTGAAACTTAAAACTGAATATTATTTGATACTTTATCCATTAAGGTAAGAGTCCTTGCAGAGTAAAGTCGGAAGTTTCATTGGTCGAAATGTGAGAATAGCACTTTAGATGAGAACAGTAGTCCAAAAAATACAATTTTGTAATGTTTTTATTTTCTCTCTTACTCCAGTCACTTCACGGCGGTTTTGGTCTACGGAATTACACTCTCTTCCTCATGGGTTCATCGGACAAGAAAATCCAACAGTTCTCTTCTCTTGATGGTTATGGATCTGGCAAGTAAGTCAAGTTTTAATTTCTGATTTTGTTAGCAATCCTTTTTAAAACATTTATGATCGTAGACATTTATGCTGATAACACTACTATATATGGGAGCACATCTAAGATCGTAAACGACCAAGTTCTCTCCGATTCTCTCTCCTCTGATCTTGAGCACGTGGTACAATGGGGAAAGGAGTGGTTGGTTACTTTTAATGCATCTAAAACTAAACTTCTAGCTTTACACCATCAACGTTCTGATCCCCATCTGGCATCAATTAAAATGAATGGTTCTCGCCTTGGTAAGGCCTCATGTTTTGACAAGCTTCTGAGCTTGATCTTTACTCCTGATCTGAAATGGAACACGTACATTAAATCTGTTGCCAAGGCTGCTGGAAAAATAGTAGGATCCTTCTATCGATCCAGTAGATATCTTACTGCTGATGCAATTCTCTATCTATATAAGAGCCAGGTATGTCCAAGGATGGAGTACTGTTGCCACATTTGGGCAGGAGCTGCTAGAAAGGACTTGTCCTGCCTTGATAGAGTTCAAAATAGACTTTGTAGCCTTGTGGGAGATGTCCTTTTCTCTTCTCTGCAACTTCTGTCTCACAGAAGAGATGTTGCGAGTTTGTCTCTGCTTTATCGTTATTTTCATGGCAAGTGCTCGACTGAGCTTCAATCTATGGTCCCCCCTCGCCAAACTTTCACAAGAAACACTCGTTTAGCTGAAGACACTATCAATAATTCCCCCCACTTGTTATCTGTGCCTAAACATAAACGTAGAACTGCACGCCTGTAGAACTGTCTTCCGTTCTCCTGCTTTCCAGCTGACTACTATCTTGTTGTCTTCAAGTCCAACATAAACAAGTTCTTGATGAGCTGTTCCATTTAGTTAACAAATTTACCTAATTTCTATTACTAACAATTACTATATTGTTCAATTGACTACTGTACACTCTTAACCCTTATCCTCGAGTGGTCTCTGGGTCTTGATAAGTGGTGATGCCTATGTAAAAAAAAAAAAAAAAACTTATTCGCATATTCATTATTTTCATTATTTTCTTGAATTAATACAATTATCAAAACTAAGGTTCCAATCATAACTTCTCCAGGACATAATATAACATTTTTATAACGCAAGTTTAAACAAACAAACAAATAAACCATTAAATGAACTGTTCGCATACTTTATTTCCAACAAACATGTGCTTGTGGTGTTTTTGCAAGTGAGTGATCCGAAAACAAATCAAATAAGTCTTTTTTACATACATGCACGGTTGCTGGTCTTTCATTCCTTTTTATCATCGCCTTTTCTATATGTGGACCATTGATCCTCTTGTAGTTGTGATCTTCTTTTCAGCCCAAGATGAATCCATTCATGCATTCAAATGTTTTATTTAGAATTTTCTCTTTAGGAGAGAGACATCATGTAAATTACTTCTAAACTAATTTTTCGATTTGGGATTAAGAGACACAAACGGCATGACATATTGGATGACATATGTTTGGTTTCTTTTTACATTTTAGGGGTGAATGTCATTTCGCTCGCTTCCCGAGCCTGATTAGTGCTACCAGATCAGGCTGTCTGAAGATATTGGCTCCCTGAGACGAAATGCACCTAAGATTGATGCTTTTTGCTTTTCTACTTCCTTTTGCAAAACCAAAAACAAACACCCCTTTCCCCCTTTCCCTTTTCTCCATTCCCTTTTTCTCTTTCTATACTCCCCCCCCCCCAACTTCCTGACTGGTCTCTTTATTTAAAATGTACCAAACATTAATACTGTAACCCTTTTCCCTCTCCCATTGCAAAACTCGTTCATGTTCTGCTGGGCAGGGAACCAAAACAACAAAATCCACTATAAAACAACCAAACCAAACACTACAAACTAGCAATTGAAGATACGGTCATCATCAGGATGACATTCATTTGGTTTCTTTTTTTTTTTTTTTTTTTTTTTTACAAAGGTATCACCACACATTATCAAGGCCCAGAGGCCACTCAAGGATAAGGGTTAAAGAGTGTACAGTAGAAATTGGTCAATATAGTAATCATTAGTAATGAAAATTTGGTAAATTTGATAACTTATATGGAACGGCTCATCAAGAACTTATTTACTTTAGACTTGAACACAACCATATTGTAGTCAGCCGGAAAGCAGGAAAACAGAAGACAATTCCACAGGCGTGCAGTTCTAAGAAAGAAGCTTTGTTCATGGAATCTACGTTTAGGTTTAGGCACAGATAAAGAGTGGGGGAAATTATTGATAGTGTTTACAGCTAGACGAGTGTTTCTTGTGAAAGTTTGGCGAGGGGGGACCATAGATTGAAGCTCAGTTGAACACTTTCCATGAAAATAACGTACATCAGAGACAAACTCGCAACATCTCTTCTGTGAGATAGAGGTTGCAAGGAGGAGAAAAGGACATCTCCTACGAGGCTACGAAGTCTATTTTGAACTCTATCAAGGCAGGACAAGTCCTTTCTAGCAGCTCCTGCCCAGATGTGGCAACAGTATTCCATCCTTGGACGTACCTGGCTCTTATATAGATAGAGAATTGCATCAGCAGTGAGATATCTACCGGATCGATAGAAAGATCCCACCATTTTACCAGCGGCCTTGGCAACAGATTTGATATACGTGTTCCATTTAAGATCAGGAGTAATGGTCAAGCCCAGAAGCTTGTCAAAACTTGAGGCCTCCTGAAGACGAGAGCCATTCATTTCAATTGATGACAAATGTGGATTAGAATGTTGATGATGTAAAGAGAGAAGCTTGGTTTTAGATGCATTAAAAGTAACCAGCCACTCCTTTCCCCATTGTACTATATGCTCAAGATCAGAGGAGAGAGAATTGGAGAGAACTTGGTCGTTTACTGTCTTAGATGTGGTACCATAAATGGTAGTGTCGTCAGCATAAATGTCTACAAATGATGTAAGGATATGATTTGGAAGATCATTAATGTAGATCAGGAAAAGAGTTGGGCCCAGGATGGATCCCTGAGGGACACCGGCATTAATACTGTGAGCTTCTGATTTTTGCCCCTCAACTACTACTCTTATGAACCTATCAGAAAGAAATGATTTAATAATTGAGAAGACTTTTCCAGCTATACCATAGCTAGCGATCTTATGAAGTAAACCTTTATGCCATACCCTATCAAAGGCTTTAGATATGTCAAGAGCAATTGCCCTAGAAAGATTGCCACCGTCGAGAGATTTGCTAATCCTATGCGATATAACTGTAAGGACATCTGCTGTAGATCTAGCAGAACGGAAACCATATTGAGTGTCACTAAGAAGGTTATTTTTGTTGAGATGGTTGATTACTTCTGTATTTAACACAGATTCTAGCAACTTACTCATGACGCACAGGAGACTTATTGGCCTGTACTGAGAGGGGGATGAGCGATCACCTGAATACAGGGCATACTGATGAGATTTTCCAGGGAGATGGGAAACTATTCTCCTTAAGACAACGTTTAAACAGTTTTGTAAGTATGGGCGCTAGTTCAGGTTGAAGTTTTTTGAGTACTATAATTGGAATACCATCAGGGCCAGTTGCTTTACTCGAATCAAGGTTTTTGATTAGCTTGGCAACATCACGTACAGATATATGTATATCACATAGCGTGTTTTCTGATACAGGAGGAAATATTGGGGGTTGGCGGTCTTGGTCGCAAAGGGTAGAATTAGCTGCAAAGTTCATGACAAAGAGTTTGGCTTTGTCTGATGCTGACGAGATTACCTCAGGTCCATTGATAATAGTTGGGATGGAGCACACGCTTCTGTTCAGGATTCTGTTTGCTATTTGCCAAAACTGGTGGGAACCAAGCCGCTGCTCAGCTACTTTGGACTTAACAGATTGAGCATACAACTCTCTTGCGTTCCTTATTACTTTCTTACAATGGTTGCTGGCAGTCCTGAAAATGGCTTTAGTTTCCATACATCTATTACGTTTGAAGCAGTGGAAAAAGTGATTTCTGTGCGCAATGGCAGCAGCACATTCTGGAGAGAACCATGGCTGGCTGTTAGGTTTTTGCTGAAACTTTTTAGAGGGTATGAAATGGTCAATACCTACAATTAACCATTCAGTCAGGTCTAATACTATAGAGGACACATCCTTTTTAAACATGGAATGCAGAGGTAGATCAGATATAAATGTACGGAAGCTATCCCAGTCAGCCTTAGTGTATCGATATACTGTACGATGAAGAGGTACGTCTGGGGACTTATTACATTTCATTTTTATCTTAATTGATACAACAGAGTGGTCGGAAGATCCAAGAGGCGACAGAACAGAAACTGAACATAGTTCAGGGCAAGTTGTGAGAAAAAGGTCTAGTAGGCTCGCATACTGGCCGTCATTATCGGGCACACGGGTAGCTTCCTGAACAATCTGAGTGAGGTCATAGGCAATGGAGAAATCATGACAGAACCTCCCCTCATCATCGGTCTTGTTTGAGTGGGTCAACCATTCGACGTTGTGAACATTGAAGTCACCACATACGTGAATGTTAGCTGAAGGATAAGTAGAAAGGACTTGGTCAATTTTCTCAGATATGCTTTGAAAGATAGTAACTCCGCTGTTGTGGGGGCGATAGAGAGTAAATATAAATGCAGTAGTGTGAGCTAAAGCAACCCGGAAGCACATATAGGGTAAGTTAGGATCTTCCCTGGAGATGTCCCTCCCACATGGAAAGCTATCTTTAATATAGGCACATATTCCATGTCCATGGCGATCTTGGGGGTCAGATTTAGAAGTTAAGTTAGAGTATCCTGTAATTGCAAACTCATCTAGGGAAATAGCCTGTCCAATGCCAGTTTCACTTAAAAATAAAAGGTCTGGTTTAGTCTCCTGTAATTGGGTTTCAACCTCTGGAAGGTTAGAACGAAGACCCCTGATGTTGGAGAAGGAGACATGGTAGTAGGGGTCTACGTTGGAAGTTGGAGAACCGGGTTTAATCGTGTATTTTTTCTTGAAACTTGTCATGATGAAATTTTGGAATTTGTGGACTAGGTCGTCAGATTTACTTAGAGCAGGACAGAGAGGGGAAACTAAGAGAGAAAAAGAAACAAAGAATTTTTTTTTATTTGTAGCTAATGATAAGGTAAAGCCGTAACAATTACCCACTAGTATGGCATCGAGAGGCCCCACCAGAAGCTACTGCATGGTCCAGATTCCATTCACCAAATGGCAATACAGCAGCCCCAGTACTTTGCACCTGCTGATAGGACAGCCTCCTTAGTGGTTAATCCAAGGTTCGGGTCCCTGACTATCAGGCGGATAACGTCAGCCCAGACAAAACGTTTACCTCCAGCACCCTTACTAGTGACATGGCTACAAGGATAGACATAGGAACAGAAAATTTCGACCAACTCTGCCAACTGTTCGCGCAAAATACTGCCAACCTCTTTACATTTTAGGAATGCATGTTATTTCACTTACTTCCTAAGTTTGACTGCTTAAAAACTCTGTTTTGCGTCTCCAAACACGTGAGTATTTTTACCTGGTCATTACATACCTGCATTTCTAGCATGTTTTGTCTAGGTTTAAAACAAAAATTTTTTTTTTTTTTTTTTTTCAGAATTATTTCTCTAATGCCGACTTCTTGGTGTGTGTGTGTGGAGGGGGGAGTGATCAGAAAGAAGAATGGGATAGGCCAAAAAAAAAAAAGGGAAGAGCGAAGGATAAATTCAATCCCGAGCAACGTTAGATCTTCCTATTAGGATTTATATATTTATCTATGCCTGCGTTCTGTTTTAAGTTAACACAGTTATCATTTTGAATTTTTTCTCCTTTTCTTTTTTTTTGTTTTCTAGATATAAATCTTCAAAATTCTGGATTGCCTTGGGTAAGTTATTTTTTGTGTTACAGGGTGATCACTAGAAAAGTGGGAAATTTGACATTTTAAACTATAGTGTTCAAATTTTTACTGCGTCTGACTTATTTATTTCTTCGATTTGCATGTACAAGATTCTCAGCATCTGTGAGGGTATTATGATATTAGTCTTTGAAAAATTTTATAAAAGTTATTCTTTGGTATTATTGTTTCTGAATTTTCTCAATACAAGCGATACTAAGAATACATTTGCAAATTATTAAGCTTCAGTGTGATCATGGTTCATGGAACGAGAGTATGCTACTCCCATGGATTAAATGATAGGTTGTGTTTGAAATTTCATACAGATTCCTGAGTTTGACAGAAAAATTCCAGAGTTCGACAAGACACACCTGAAGGTCAGAGGTTACATTGGCCAAAATATGAGAATTAAAATCAAGATGAGAACAGTCGTCTGAAGAATTCAAATAATACAAATTATTCTTTATAGAAATAAATTAGCATTTGATAAATTTTCCACTTTTCTAGCGACTCTCCTCTATTTACTGTTTGGTTAGATAAAATTTACATCAAGTAAGTAAGTTTTCAATGTTAGTAAAAATCTGAGGGGGTGTTCCAAAAGTAACGCCTCCTATTTTTTTTTTTTTTTACTCTGTTTGAAGGAATCAGGAGGGATTTCAAATTGCATTGTTATGATGATTGAACTTATGCATTCATGACCTGAAAGTTTCTGTTGCAGATATTGACGACGTGAGGCTCTAAGAAAGCAGCCCCTGTGATGGGCGTGCATCAGAAACAGATTCGTCATTGAATTCCTTGCTAAAGTGCATTGAGAATGGTGGTGACTATGTATAAAAATAAATTTTGGAGCACAAAAGGGTGCTCATTTTAATGGTAGTATTTCCATCTTCATAGCTCTTAAACTTTTTGAGTTAAAGAAATGGGAGGTTTTACCTTTGGAATGATCTTCATAATAAGAACTAGTGATACCCTGTGGAAATTCCATAGTGTTATCTACACTAGACTATAATTTACTGTTAATAATAAAATTCCGTTTGAAATAGTCAATCAGGGTAAATATTATTCCTTAGATAAATTTTTACTTTCTTTCCAACTTAACACTCAACTTTAAAATGACGACTTTATAGGTTTTCGAGTATGCTGAAAACGAATATCACATTGAAACTTGGGGTAGACAAATAGTTTTCTGGATATTAAGACATTTTTCCAGTGTATTAATAAATGTCAGTGGTGTTCGCCATTCTTAAAGGGAAGAGGGTAGTGCTTTGTAAAATGCATGCACATTAGTATTTTTCAGTTAGGGGGAAAAAAAATGGTTGCCAGTAAAAGCATGATGGATTACGTTGGATAATAAAGGTCTTAATATCCAGAAAACTACTTGTCTGCCCCAAATTTAAATATAATATTCGTTTTCAGCATACTCAAAAAACTATAAAAGTCATTGATTTAATGGTGAGTTTTAAGTTGCAATTAAATTTTAAAAAATAGCATTCCTTAAAAAAACAAATTGTGATTGTCAGCTGAATATTCTTAAAATAAAACAATAAAATGAGTAAATAAAATTTTAAAAATATTAACGTCTATTATATAAACGTCACCTGTCTTTTTAAATGTATGTTTGTATGTCTCACAAAAACTTTCGACAGAGGCGACGGATTCTCACAAGATCAGTATCGTTTTGAAGAACGGTCCTTCGGACGACAAATATAAAAAAATTGGCTAAAAACATTAATTCCTTCACCTTCAACTGAACACTTTTCTACAGAGAGAGGTCGCTTTTTTTGCCGATATTTTTTAAAGTTACCCCTTCTTTTCGATTGACTAGCCTTAATTTAAACCTTCGCCACTTCCAGTTTGGCAATGGATGCAATGGCAAAGACATCACTTTTTTTTTTTTTTCACATTCTTTTCCTCCTTCGCAATATAGGTTCGAGCCTGCCTGCCTACTATCTCTCTTTTTTTTTTTTTTTGCTCAACACACACCTCCAAACACCCTGCAATGCTGAGCACCCAGGCTAGTCTATTATATAAAGGGCAGCTGTCTGTCTATGTTTTTATATCCAGCTAAAAGTCCAAAACTATAAAACCAAATACACACAAGGTTTATAGTTTCTTGATCAGCTTCCCAAGGCCACTCAAGGCTAAAGGTCAGTGTGTGTACGGTGATAGAAATTAGATAGAAGTTGACTATTTAAGGAGATGGCTCAACAGGAATTTGTTTACATTGGACTTCCAACCAACTACAATCATGTTCTAGTTAGTTGGAAAGCAGGTTAGCGAAACGGAGTTCCACAGGCAGGCAGTTCTAGGAAAGAAGCTTTGTTCATGGAACTTACATTTAGATTTAGGCACAGATAGATATTAGGGGAAATTGTTGATAGTGTTTGTAGCTAGGTGAGTGCTTTTTGTGAAAGTTTGGCATGGGGCAACCATAGATTGAAGCTCCGATGAGCACATGCCATGAAAATAGCGATAGAGCAGAGCCAGGCTTGCAATATCTCTTTTGTGGTAAAGAGGTTGCAGAGAGGAGAAAAGGGCATCACCTATCAAATTTGGAACTCTGTCAAGGCACGATAGAGTGCTTCGAGCGGCTCTTGCTCATATATGGTAACAGTATTCCATTTTAGGATATCCCTTTACCCCAGATGTATGATACCTAAGATTAAAAAGTTTTTTCATTATTTAGGCATCAAATGGCATTTAATGTTATTGTACATGCATTTGTAATTATGTAAAGGGAATTAACTCTGACTTTTTTTATTTTACAATTAATTCCCTTTCGTTGACTTGTTAAGTGTGTGTGTGTCCTGAGAGAGGAATGGGCTGAGGAGGGAGGAAAAAGAGACAGAGAGAGAGGTAGAAGTTATTTGGATTCATCGAACTACTGTCCTCATCTTCAGTGTGATTTTCACAACGTTTCGGTTGAAGTAACCTCCAAACTTCAAGTGTATCTTGTTGAACTCGTAATGTTTCTGTCAAACTCGTCCATAAGGTTCAATCCTCAGTGTGGGCGACCGAAAAATACATTTGTGAATTACTTAGGACCTCTATCCAATCATGGCTGATGGCACAAGAGCACGCTACCCCCATGAAGTAAATAAAGGGTTCTGCTCAAAATTCCGTCCAAATTCCTAAGTTCGACAGAAACATTCCCGAGTTCAACAAGATAAGAAGGTTCGAGGTTACATCGACCGAAACATTGTTGAAATGACACGCAAGATGAGAAAATAGTAGTCTGATGAATTCAAATACGAATAATCAATCCTCAACTCAAAAATTCAGAAAAATAAAAATTATGTTGATTGAACTTTTGGCCAAGGTAACCCTGCTAGTTTATATATATAATTCTTGATTGTTTTTTTGATATCGTTTCCAATTTTTTTTGTTTCTTATTTTCTTTTTTTCTCTTTTTACAGGAAGGGCATTAATTTATAAAGAGATTTTGAAGGAAGAGCCAATTCTTCATGGATTTGGGATGACGATTTCATTATCCAAGCATGCATATAAATGGCTTCATAAGTCCACGCTGGACAGTAATCTCAAGTTTGAGTTGGTTCCTTCACAAGAGATGCTTGCTCAAGAAAAAGGTCGTATAATCCCTGTTGTTAGAAGGTATGAGAAAACAAAAATGCTCATCTTTTTATAATGTTGTCTGTTTGTATCTCTGTACGTGTCCAACTAAAAGTTAAAAACTATACAAGCCACACTCACAAAACCAATATATTCTATTTGAGCATTGCTTTTGAGAGAATATTGAAACTCAAACTGAAATACATTTTCTTTGGTTAGGGTCAAAATGTACTATTTGGTATGTCCTCTGTCTGAATAGAGGGGAAATTTTCCTTTACTTCTGGGAAGGGAGTGATAGATGGAGGTTTTAAAAGTAAGATGCTACACCTATTTTTTAACATCTCTTCAATCAGTAATCTATAAATATAAAAGCGAAAATGTATGTATGTATGTACGCTTTTCCTTGATGTCCACAAAAGGCTTCTTTCAGAGAAGCGCTTGCTTGGTTCACAACTTCTTAAAACTTTTTATATCATCTATAAATTGTAATATCTCACACTTAACCACGGAGCTTGCCTGTCTATTTAATTTTATTGACTTTCAGACGTTAATTATTCCACATTTCTCGCATCGGCACGCGTTACATTCGGTTTTCGGTATAAAAAAAAAGAAGCAAAACTCGACTCTAATCACAGGCCCAGTGCCAGTGCGTTTGGTCAATGTCGACTTCGTCATATCAGACGGTAGCTTTCATTTCGAGATGAGGGAGCGGGTTTTTAAAAACAAACAAACCGATTTATTGACCTCATTAAAAACTGTCCCGCACAAAATGTTAACTGCTGAATAGCTATCGCCGTCACGTCAATCAAAAACGCGCACCTGTTTTTTTTTGTTTTTTTTTTTCACACTTTACTATTTTCCAACTGCGCGTCGTCAAGGCTTCTTTTTTACGGGCACCTGTTTTTTTTTTTTTTCACACACACCTACAAACACCCGGGCAACGCCGGGTACCCCTCGCTAGTACCATACAAACAACATTACGAATCCAGATGAGTTTAAGGAGATTGAAAGTTACATCTTTTGATAAAGAAGTTTTACCTTGAAATATCACACACATTAGATCACTGTAAAAATTGTGACTAAACAAGTAAGATTTATCATAAAAAAAATTTAAATAAAAGGATTGATGGGTTTCATGCTTGTATGCGTATGGCACATGTTTTAATGCTTGTGAATATATCGATTGATTAGGTGGCAGAAAAGAAGCAATTTAAATTAAAGATTGACCCAGTATCAAAATCTTTGAGTAATCAATATTTTTTTCCTTCTTCCAGTGCTTCTACATCAAATACAGTCGAAAGTTTGACTAAGTTCATCAACCCCAAAAGCAAAGTCAATAACATGGCACCAAGACCAGAAAAACCTAAAGTTGATGAGCGTGTTGAAGCTTTGCAGGTCAGTTTTAAGTTTGCGCAACAGCTGAACTATTTTTGCTATGAATTGTTAAAAATCATTGACACCATTAATGTAGTATTAAGTATGTGAAATGGATTCAGAGTTGTATCTATCTTCATTTCAGAATACGCTGTATCATAAATTATTAAAGGCAAGAGATGATTATGCCCAGGAATATGGTTACCTGCCTCATGCCATTGCCAGTAACAAGATTCTTTTGAACATGGTCATAATAAGGTAATTGATTTGCTGTTTTTTTTTTTTACATAGAAGTCACCACTTATCAAGGCCCTGAGGCCACTCGAGGATAAGGGTTATTGAGTGTACAGTAATCAATGGGACAATATCACAGTAGTCGTTATTAATGGAAATTTGGTAGATTGGATTACTTAAGGGGGCGGTTCATCAAGAATTTGTTTATGTTGGACTTGAAGACAACCAAGTTGTAGTCAGCTGGGAAGCAGGCAAACAGAAGAGAGTTCCACAGGCATGCAGTTCTAAGAAAGAAGCATTGTTCGTGGAATCTACGTTTTGATTTAGGCACAGTTAAAGAGTGGGGAAAGTTATTGACAGTGGTTTCAGCTAGATGGGTGTTTTTCGAAAAAGATTAGCGAATTCAACTAGAAAATAATACTTTTTAGACTTTAAAGAGAAGTAATTCTTCACAGCTCGTACTTATACCATGATGAAATAGATATACGCTAAGTAATCATATCGTTGATAGAAAATATATTAAACTAATTTGTCCCAACAATCATCAGAATCTCTGCTTATATATAAAAGGCATTTTGTGTGTGTGTGTGTGTGTGTGTGTGAGAGTTTCCTATAGATTCTGAAATGGCTGGGCTGATTTTTAAAGAAAATTCACATAGATGTACTTGATGTGTCTGGGAGTGTTCTAAGATAGGTTTTGTATCAGAAGGTTTCTGATAAGTATTGATAATTGAAAAGAATCCAATTAAAGAAGGAACAGTCCAATTTTGACCAAAACTTATTATAAAGTGCATTTGAGAAATTTTATCGTATCAGAATGTTTCTGTTTAGAGTACAATTGAACCATGATACTTGACTTTTACATGTTAAACTTTAATTCCAGCCATTATATAAAATGATTTTATAAAATCAACAGTAGGTTCTCTACAGTGCAATGTAGACTACAATGTACTGTGGACTAAATACTGGGTGGGGGGGGAGATGTGAAGCTTTTTCTCAGTGTATTGCTGTGGGTCTCTTACTATTGCAAGCAATGAATCAATTTGATTGAAAAATGGACAATTTCACTGATTTCAATGACAATGAGAGTAGAACATTTATTGAATCCCAGGCAACATCGAGTCTCCTAGCTAGTCAATATATAAAAATAAGTTTAGAATAACAAACTTATTTTCTCTGTTTATTATTCCAGACCTAAAACAAAGGAATCCATGTTGAAGATGGAAGAATTTGCTGAAGCCAAAGTTGAAAAGTATGGCCAATTGTTCCTTGACATTCTGATGCCATTCTGTTCCGAGAATAAACTTGATATGGACAATTTCCCTTCTCTGGAATTAGAACAGGTAAAAAAAAAAAAAAAAAAAAAATTTTAATCTGGGTGCAAGTTCAGAATTCGAGCTAATTAAAAATTAAAAAAAAATACAGAAATATCTTTTATGATGTATGTACCCATCATGCAACGAAAATGCCACATTCCACAAATTATGTAAATTGATCAAGTAGTTTTTTTTATTTTTAATTTAGTAAATCAAATTTTATGAGGAAGCACAAATGGTGTGTCATATTTAATAAATAAAGGAAATCAACTTAATTCGAACTACAGGATTTTAAAATAGCTATGATATACTATTAATTGCTTGAAATTATAAAAGATTTCTATGTGAAAAAACTACTTGATTAATTTATATAATTTTTGGAATATGACATGTTTGTTCTGTTATAGATATGCACATTATAAAGATTTTTTTTGTATTTTTTTTTTTTTTTAATTCTAAATAAGAACGAAAATGTGTATTTTATGTTATTTTTATTTCTCAAAGGATTAAAATATAAAATAATATCATTCAGTACAGATCCGACAATGGAAAACCAGATAAGAAGACAAAATTGGAGTTAAAAGACCATAAAATCCAACCTTGATCGCCCTTCTGGGTCCGTGGTACAGTGGATAGATGTGTTGAGTCTCTACAGTTCTAGATGAGCATTGTCTGAAGATAGCGGTTTCAATTCTACCCAAGCCGGCCAGATGATTAGTTAGTCAAAATATAATAAAGCGACAACTATGGAAAGCAGTAATTACTGGCGATACACTTACAAGACTCAGCATTCCTATCAAATTGTGGTTAATGACTCGAAGAAGGCCAACCGAGAACCACATCATTCTATATATAAGTATATAGGATATCAACAGATACACACTTGAGTCAAAATAATGAAAAGAATATGCTGTTGTCCTAGCCCTAGTAATTACTAAGGATACAGTTGCAAGACTCAGCAATCCTATCCGTCGCTGTTAATCACATGAACAAGGCCAGAGGATGAGTTGGCCGAAATGTTATGAAACAGAAACAACAATGAACAATCCGCAAAAGAATGAATACACAAAGTTAACAGCTTGTTTACTATGGCTAACCTCCTGGTGGGATGAGCGGTTGATCCTTAGCACCAGCACTGATCAAATTTATCACAGCCTTTGATCTTTTTAAAATTCAACAGCACACAAAAAAAAAACATTGATCAAATAGTCATTATCTTTTGAAGTGATAACGGTCCGCTAAAAAAATGAATGTATAAAATGTAATTATTTTTTATTTTTTATCTTGTGTTTTTACTATTGTTTATGTTGTGCCATTTTGAAATGAATCTGTTTTTCTTTTTCTTTCAGTCAATAAATAAAATACCAGAAGCAATCCAATCTTTAACTGAGACTCAACAGTCTTCATTTAGCATGTTCATACTTGAAAAGAAAAGCCTCGTAAGTAAATCGTTTTTTTTTTTTTGTTTTTTTTTATGCGAAATTCTCTCTTTGTGCATTCTTTTTGTTCATCCTGCTAAAACCAAATTCAAATAACAATAATTGAGATTAGAATTTTCTGTTTTATAATTATTTTTTTTTCAATTAGAAAATTTCATTTTATTGATTTTTTTTCCCCTAGTTTCACTCAATGTTCAAAATTAAAATTACAAAAACTTTATTCTGTACTTAACTGTTAGAGTAAAAAAAACAATGCTGTACACCAAAGTTTACGCAAATTCATCCAGTTTTTTTTTGTTTTTAAAAAATCAAATTAAATTTTGGGTGCTTTTCCATCATTAGAGCAAATTCTGAAGATCAAAATCTTGAATTTCTAAGTAAAACCAATGATGTCTATTTAATTGTCATATTGCAGTAATTAACATATCCAAAAATTATGAAAAATAAAAAAGAAAATTAATTATTAATGAAAACAGTTTTCAAATACAATTAGCTAAAATCGAGTTTTGCTAAATTGGCCAAAGATTTTCAGTTTTCAAAAAATAATTACTTCCCCTGCTATAATAAAAACTTTTACAAAGAAGTCACCACTTATTAAGGCCCGGAGGCCACTCGAGGACAAGGGTTATTATTGATTTTTATTTATTTGCGGACTGTTGTCCTTATCTTCATAGTTGTTGTTTCACAACATTTCGGCCAACTATTCCTCTGGCCTTCATCAGGTGGTTAACTGTGACGGGATAGACATGCTGATGCAGTCGATAGAGGCTTTGAATCTCTACAGTTCCAAGTGACCATTGTCTGAAGATAGCGGTTTCAATCCTACCCAAAACCAGCCAGAGGATTAGTTGGCCAAAACATGAACCAATCAAAGACCGTCTAGCAAGTCATGTTAGGTGGGCAAACAAAAATGGCATTGTTTATGGAATTTCTCACAATAGTTAAGAGACTCAGCATTCCTATCCCGTTGCGGTTAGCAACCTGACAAAGGTCAGAAGAATAGTTGACCTAAACATCGTGAAACAACAACTATAAAGATGGGAATAACAGTCTGCAAATAATAAAATATACAAATTACTCAAGGATTCCAATAATAAAATAACTATTGGTTTTACTAAAAATTTAATACTTTGAATTTTGCTCTAATAACATAGAAGCACCAAACTTGTAGGAGCCATTCTTAACATGAGGAGGGTTATTGATGCTTTCCTTGCTTGAATTAAAGTTTGAGTTATGTCCTTTGACCTTAATAGGATCGAAAATGCCCATGGAGACATTTCACTGATAAAATTTTTTTTAAGCAAAAATACTGGATGAAATTGCATAATTTTTGGTCTGCTATCATTTTTTTTTTTTTTTTTACCTAACACATAAGTATATAATAAACTTTTTGTACCATTTTGTTTGTTTCCTTTCTACAAGCAGTTTTAAATATTAGAATGAACTGGGAAAATTACTAGTTTTCTTTTTCTTCAAATCCTGCATCTAATGTAGACCACATGTGACCTATTGAATCAGTATTTTCGGCGCTTGTTCAAAGAGAGGCGACAGATCAATGTTTTATTTTTATTTTTTAAATATGTCCCTTTAAGCAAAAACAATATTACTTAATTGTCATGTCAAAAATAGCAATATATCCATAAATTATGAAAGTTTATTAAGTAGAAAGTTATTTATAGTTAAAAGTAATTTTGGGAGAAAATTGCGTTTTTCGTAGATGTTTTAAAGTGGATGGTGAGGATTTCAGAAACAGGGGACATAACTCAGAAAGCATATTTTAGATTACAACGTAATGGTGTCCAACATGTGTAGCCGGTATTGAAAGACTTTTTTTTTTTTTAATAAAAACACAGTAGCAATCATTCTACTCAAATTTTCATAATTTTTTGATACGAGGTGCCTTAAATAAGTTTCTAGACTTTTTTGCATGGACACTTTTATTGATACACATGAAACTCTAGTCCCTTTTGAAGTAATCTCTTCCAACTGCAATGCACCTGTTGTACCATTCCAACAACTTCAGGAAGGTTCCATGGAACTCCTCTTGCGTGAGCGTGTCAATAATCCTTGTCACAACCTCTTTCATCTCTTCAATTGTCTCCTAACGACAGCTTTTAAGGTTTTTGTTGAGTGTAGGGAATAACCAAAAGTCACAGGGACTATAGGAAGGGCGAGGTTTTGATGCTCATCTTGGTGAAATAGTTTGATCTTCTCCAAGCCCTTGGGACAAAC
The DNA here is from genome assembly GCF_053919585.1 of Euprymna scolopes. Lineage (NCBI taxonomy): Eukaryota > Metazoa > Mollusca > Cephalopoda > Sepiida > Sepiolidae > Euprymna > Euprymna scolopes. Next base: position 32,499,824 of record NC_136493.1, on the reverse strand, counting down.
TTAGCGCAAATCTTCCGCATCTTCAGTTCCTTGCGAAAAAGTGTGTGTATAGTTCTCACACTAACATCAAACTATGCACTTATTGTCTCTATAGACACACAGCAGCCCTTATCCATGAAATTCTTTATTTGGCCAATCAACTCTGGTATTTTGACTTTTTTACTACTCCCACACCTTTCATCATCCTTCAGACACCCTAACTTCCTTGAATCTCTTATGCCACTCAAAAATCGTCAAAATGGTCAAATAGTCTGTGACAAAGATGGAGCACCTTTGAAACAAACTTTGTGCAAATCTTTCGCATCTTCAGTTTCTTGCGAAAAAATGCATGTACAGTTCCCACACTGACATCAAACTGTGCACTTATTGTCTCTATAGACACACAACAGTCCTTATACATGAAATTCTTTATTTGGTGAATCAACTTTGGTGTTCTGACTTCCTTACTCCTCCCACACCTTTCATCTTCCCTTATAGAATCCTTGCCTTTCTTGAATCTCTTATGCCACTCAAAAACTGATTCATGTAAGATAGCCCAAAAGCAGTTTGAAGCATTCCATACATTTCTATGGTATTTTTTCCAAGTTTAGAAGAATCATATGCAATAAAATTCTGTTTTAAAGTGTCTTCAGGTCCAGATTTCATTTTTGAAATTCATTGTCACAATCAGGCTTTAGTCGGGTGTATTCCAATTCCTGCTGTAGCTGTTCATTTGAACCTGAAATCATAAAAGTTGGTCAGTCATCTCATAAGATGTATAGCAATAACATACTGCATTTTCAAGAGTCTGTGACAATTTTAAATGCCTGTACAAAAAAAGTTTGGAAACTTATTTAAGGCACCTCATATTCTAAGTAGAGATAGTACAGTCTGTAATTTAGAAAAGATTTGTTAGGGACAATTCTATAAATGTTTTAAGATATTTGTAAATTTTACCAATATAATTTCAAGATTAATGAAACTTGGGAATGAACCAGGAACCTTTAGATGTGTTTGGTTAATTCCATTCACCAACAAAAGTGAATACATCGAATAGAGATAGCAGAATTTGTCGTTTGGAAAAGTTTTATTACAGACAATACTATAAATGCTTTATTTAAAAACAAATTTTCTTCTCATTCTACAGGAGGAAATTGCTTCTTTACGTGGCCTGAAAACGTCAACTATAATTACGCATCTGTGCACTGCTATCGAAGCGGGAGTGAGTATGGACACACAACGTTTAGGACTTTCACCGTCCATCCAGAAACAAATAACAGACGTCATTCGTGGACCCAAGATCAAAAATGGTGAATTATTTGATTTTCATTTCACCTTTAGAAATTCATCATTTCATTTCGACAATTCTTTTCATTTTTTGATGTTATTCTCATAATGTTTCAGATGATATAATCTCTGACTTTCAGATGTATTTTCACAAATTTGTCATAGGACCATGGTGCAACAGAGAAAGTGCTAAGTTACAATCTTATGGAGATCAATGGTTCAATCCTCAATATGACGATACTGAGAATATAAAATGCTAGTCTAGAATTTCCTTATACAAGGTGACCCCCCCCCCAAAAAAAAAAACAAAGCTAAATGGAGGCCATTTTGAACATATGCTGTAGAACGGAGAAAAAAGGCCAAAGACCCTAGTGTTTTGATGTGATGTTTTGAATATAATAAACTAGTTATGACCAAAATTTCATTTCATTCGGACAAAACACTAAGAAACGGGGCCTAATTAGAGTTGGGGCCCGTTTTTGGGGTCACCCTGTATTAAAAAAACAAAAATAAAGAAAAATCTGCATGACGAAACGAAAATATTGTATCCCAAAAATCACAAGTAGTTTTAATCTAAATAAGAAAATAAAATTTTATGGCTAACCAAAGAGCGACCGTCTTGCAACACAATTTTGAAAACAGCCTGAAAGAAAAAGGGAAATAACACTAAATATTTCAAACTTACGAGATTTTAGAAAACCATTCTTAACATGGAGTAGGGAGACGTTGGAAAAACTCAGATTCGCTTAAAAATGATTTTCTTTATAAAAATCAAACTATTTGATCTATTTACATGATTTTTGGAATAAAATGTTTTCTTTTCTTCACGGGCACGTACATCATGCAGATTTTTCTTTATTTTTGGTTTTAAATATAGAAGGAATTCTGAACAAACACCAAATATAATTAAGAATTGCTTAACACTTCTACTTAGTCATAGCTGACAAAACAAGAACAAATTACCTCAGTGGATTGAATAAAGGGTTTAGTTCGAAAGTCTATACAGATTCATTGATTTGCCTAGAGAAAATTGGAGATTACATAGGCTGAAACATCATGAGAATAACGCTCAAGATTAGAACGGTAGTCCGAATAATCCAAATTATCAATCCTCATCTCAAAAATTCCAAAACTGAATTTAAGTATTTTTAAAAGGTACAACATTGCATTTGAAAATTTGAATGTATCAGATTTGCATTGAATCCATAATCATTGGGCAAAAATGAAGCAAGATTCTCTGAATGTTTTCTTTTCCTCAAGACCCTCTAAATTTTGAACATTTTCTTAGATTAAAAATCATGTAATGGATTTTGATGAAAATTGGAATAAGTGTCCTAGACATAATGTTTAGTAGCATATATATATATATATCTTGAGTCTAATTTTTGTAAGGGGACAAAACTCTTCTGTTTGGTTGGTTGGTTGTTTTATTTTACAGCATATCAACCCTTTTCAGGTTATTTAATGCCGAATCTGGTGATTTTGAAGAACAATTTTTTAATATAGTATATTTGTTTTTTAAGTTGTAATCTATTTAACCCATAGTTGGGACCCTAACAGGTGCTACCACTCCGGGTCAGAGTGGACCTGGGAGCAATGGCAATTAAAGGGTGGCTCCACACTCCCTAAGGCCTGCAAGCTGGGGCCCTCACCATCGGATATAGTTTTAGGTCATATCCTGTTTGGGGAATTTTATCTGTTCTGGAATGGTTATTTTCTAGTTACTTATATATAAGCATGTATACATGCATAACTTTATTAACGTACAAATTAATTAGCTTTACCATAAGCAATGTTTATCTCTAGCTTTTCACATCTGATCTCAACTTTGAATCAAATTGAAGAATAATATTTACAATTGGTCTTTATTTTGGATTTGAATGTAATTCATTCAAATGTGTGATTTTATTGTGTAATTGCATTAGAATGATTAGTTTTTAGTATGAAAATGTTGGCAATCATGCAATATAGTTAACATATATACAGGGTGGGCCAAAATAAGGGTCCTATCTTTAAATTTGAATAACTTCCACAAAATAAAAGTTAAACTCACCAAACTTTATGTGTGTGTAGACTGACCCTTCCGAGATTTTTTGAAATAAACAAAACAAATTTTGGCCGAAAAACACTTCTTAAAACTTACATGAATTTATGAATTTTTAAAAATAGGACCCTTATTTTGGCCCACCCTGTATAAGTGATTTTGTTTGTATGTGTGAAACGTTTCTACTGAACTCCTATCTTAATATTTGATCTACAGACTTGAAACTGGATATATAGGGAATTTTGACGTGGAAACAGTAAAAATAACTGCTAAGGGGTCAAAATGAAATAAAAGAAAAAGTGATCTTGGCAGAAGTCAAATAAAGCTGTTACTCCTGCACATGCACCAAAAAACAAAAAAAAAATAAATAAATAAAGCTAAAAGTCACTTTGTAACATTTCTTATCAATCTGCCGATAGCTCAAACAGTAACAACCCTGAAGCGCTAACTTTTTTTTTATAACTTTGGAAGTCATTACTATACATTGGGTACAATATAATAATTGATTAAGAACTCTTTAACAATAAATATGTAATCTGCATGAATTAAAATATCTTTTTTTTAATACAAAGGAGTCACCATATATCAAAGTCTGGAGGCCACTCAAAGATAAGGATTAATGAGTGTACGGTAGTTCAATGGTACAATATCGTCGTAATCGTTAATAGCGGAAATTTTATAAAGTTTAATTTCCTTTTGATTGCATCAGAATAAACATGACCTACCACAGCAGAAGCAAAACATCAAAACAATAGATCTGAATTGATAGGTTATAGTTATTACAAACTTTAATTAGACATTTGGTTAGTAAACATGAAATACGGAGAGGGGAGGGGGGGGCAGCACATGTAAGCGTATTTTACGACCGGGCAATGCCGGACGACATGCTCATATCAAATAAATGTTAGATATTTTAGTTTTCTTGAAGGTAAAACTAAATCATTGCGAGTTTTGTTATTTTATTTCCTTTGAATTTACAGATATCAGTCGAATGACACGAATCAAAGATTTGCTTCCAGATTATGTCGAGTTCAACCACATCAAAATCACAATGTCCATCCTCAAACAACAATATGGCTACACAATTACTGCAGAAGGAGAAACCATCCTTAACAAAGAAGATAACAATACTGACACAAATGATACACAGGTATTTATAAACTTTCTCAAAACATTTTCGAGTCTTTATCAAGAAAAGGTCTTTAACCCTACATTAGTCCCAAGATGATAGAATACAGAGTTGAAACTTTAGACACAAAACTGAACATATAATAAAGCAGTTGTTTTGTTATGCGTTAATGCTGTATTTGTGAAATGGATTATGAGAACATTCTTTTTGCTGAGCTGCCCTTCCTAAAATTGTTGCTTGTTTTGTCCATCACAGGAAGTTGATTAAGTGTAAAGAGATTTCACTCAATGACGAATGCATGACATGCAGGTTTAGGAAATGGGTTCTTTCAAATCTGAAAAGACGTCATATAAACCCATTAAGATTAATGTCATCCTTAACCCTGCGTTAGTCCCATGGGGAGTTTTGTCGTCACCCCAATTTTGCACAAGTGCTCATAATTCCTAGTTGTCAACTTATTCCTTTTCCTTTGACTCAATGAGGGTATATCCCACATGGTATGGCGATTGTATCTCAGATTTCTTTGGCAGCGAGTAATGTAATGAACTCCTATTCATTTTTATTGCTATTTTAATTTATGAAAACAATTTGTGTTTACATTTAAAAGCACACATTCATTTTTCTTGCTATTTCAATTATATATGGAAACAATTTGTGTTCATCATAGATATTAAAAAATAACACAAACTGGTGTATCCTATGGGTATTTTTAAATACAAGATTTCTTAATTTTTCCCATATTTTATTGCATTATTTTATATTAATATGAAAAAGCTACAAATGATTCAAACTATTCAACAGGGCTGTAGATATATTCTTAATCAATAGACTAACTGTATTTTACAAAATGACAAACATTTTTCAATTGGGGCATATAAACACCCTATGGGACTAACAATGTTTGGAACACTCAGGTTACTAACGCAGGGTTAAATAAAATTCTTCTTTTTCATCATTGGTTGATTTTTTTATCACTAGGTTGGCGATAGGAAGAGCATCTGTTCAGCATCACAAAAAAAAAAAAAATGTTTGTTCATAATAAGGCTTTAGTCTTTAAAAGACTATGATATAGGAGGAAAACAATCAGTAGGAAAAGAGTTCCACAAGCTTGCAGCTTTTGGAAACTGAGAATGCCTTCTACTCTAATAGCTTCTTCTCTCAGAGCTAGATTTTGGAACTCCCTTCTTGCTTCTCTAACATATAGAAGTTTAAATGTGATGTGAGCAAACATCTTGCGCATCTCCTTGCATAGTCCCCAGTAGACATGGTCCCAAATAGTAGCGCCTTACACCCAAGTAGGAATATACCTTGCTTGGGTTGAACAAGAGTTTAAAAATAAAACAGTGAATGATAGAGATCATGAGACAGTCAATTGAGCTGGAAAAAAAAAAAAAAAAGGAAAATGGATCAGACAATTCTGAAGAACACCTGCCATAATGGTATTTATAGAAAAGATTGAAGAAAAAAAAAAAGTATGAAAATATTTTCAATGCTTTGATTTGTTTGAAAAATATAACTTGTTTTTGGCATATTCAGTACTGATTTGTTAATATTATTTCTGTCTATTTTTTAGGAAAATAGCTCTCAGTCAGATGAAACTTCAAGCAAAAGAAAATTGCCTTCCAGTTTGTTTGCAGATAATAAAGCTTTGAAGTCAAAGAAAAGTAAATCAAATTTTTTACTCCGGTGAAGTTGGTGAGCTGTCAACATATTACCATCGCGGGGAACATATTCATTTGCTGTATTCGTTTTTTTATGTTAAAGATTTTACTTTATTTGTGAATAAAATGTATCAATAGTTTTTGTAGCATTGTATTTTGTCTGTTATATAAAAGGCTATATGTCTATCTGTTTCCATATTTTCAAACTCTATCTCCTCCAAAACTAAAAGTCGCAGAACGGCACTAGGGGCCTCAAATGATTAGATTTTTTATGGACCGTTTTTTCGTGGGTCTTTAGTTAAAATAGTTTTTAAGGGCTTAACAACGGGTCAAATTTGAAAAAAAATCGTTATACATTTTGTACATTCATCTTAGTTTATTTTTCATTTTTAATCCGTTTATATCTGTGTCATGTAGGTACAGTGTTAATGTCACCAGCTTTGCTTTCGGTTTCGAATCTAGCTGATGGCACCCAAATACATTTTTTTTTACTTTTGAAATCACGACTCTATAATAATATATACGAAATCTGGAAAAATTAAAATATCATGTTTTAAGTGTATTTTACGACCAGGCAAAGTCCCCCTCTGCTAGTCTATTATATAAATGTCTGTGGGAGTCTGGCTAAAACTAAAAAAAAAAAATTACAAAATAAACACCTGCAAAGTTGAAATATTTTTTTACTCATTTTGTGTAAAAAAGATTGTCCAAACCTTATTTAGAAAAAATATAAAAAATTTTTTTAAAAATACTGTTGTTAGCAAGAGAAAAACTGCAATAATGCCTCCTTGTGTTTGTTTTACAAATACTTGCATGGAAGCTGCATTTGTGCCATCAGTAAAATCCAACATTTTCATTGTAGAGGCTCCCAAATGACGGAAAGATTTTTGATTTAATAGTTTCTTCCCTCAAACTGTTTGCCTTTAAAATTTCCTCTCTGCTCCCAGTATGAGATACTGCTTACCATAATAGATGTATAAATATTAAACACCCATGCATCTTCCTAAAGTTAGTCTCTATTTCAGTTATGTTTTGTACAGAGCCAATCTAGGCTATAATATTCGGTTATAGTCAGCTAATGTACTTCCTAACTTCTGGCATAGCGCTATTGGAAGCGATGACAAGGCAAATCAGTTTCTTCATTTTTATTGTTCTTTAATATTTTGATTGTGAAGTGATTTATGGAAATTAAATAGAAGAAAAGGATATTATTAAAAAATATACAATCAAAATTAACAAAATTATAAAAAGATAATAAAACAATTAATCTTTATTTGCACTTTTAATAACAAAATTCAAGTTTTTATTTTATTCGAATTTTATAAGAAATATGCTTATGAAATTATAAAATTAAAAAAAATTCTGAATTTCTGGCATTGTTTCATAAACTAAATAGTTCATTACTTATTAAATAAAAAAAGAACAATCAGAAAAACATTTAAAAAAAAGATTATATGCACAGGGGAAATATAGGCGTGAGAGAAAAAAAGCGAAGGAATTGATTTACTTTGTCACTGCTTCCGGTAGCAAACACATTGAAATTTAGGAAGTACGTTAGCTGATTATTACCTAATTTTTTAAATGAGGGACGGTTTATATGCTACAAAACATAGAAATTAGATCTTTATACAGAAAATAATTTTGATGGATTAAAAAAAAAAAGTACAAACATTAAAAATAAATGATCATTTATTTAAAATAATTAAATGTATAAATCTAAAAAAAAAAAAAGAAGTTTATTGAAAATATATACACAGATGTAAATTTTGATCATTTTATTTTCCATTTTTTTTTTTTTTTTCTTTGTTATTTAACCCTTTCAACCCAACACGGCCAATATATCAACCACAGCAACATCGTCTATTGTCTTTTTGCCCAATTATTGCTTAATTGTGTCAGGGTCTAAACAGTTAAATAAATCTTGAAGAATTAACAATTTTAGCAAAATTTAACTTTTTTCCAATTGACTTATTTTCTATGAAAATTAATTCATTTTAATTCTGTTTATAGACGTTCGCAAAAATATTTGTATGATATTGCAAAACTATATTTTTTTTTTTTTTTTTTTTTTTTTTAAAGAAAAATGAAGCTATTGTGCTGTGAATATAAATAATTACTTTGATTTTATTTCTTTTTTCTTCTTTTAAATATTTGTACATGATACTTTACAGTTTGTTCATTGAAATGCAAACCGAACTTTCGAAAGTATTTAAATGTGTAATGTTATTAGTTTTGTATTTTGCCAAATTTGAGATACAATATTTATTCTCAAAATTTTTGAATAAAAGAAAATATTATACAAATTGATTTAAAATGTTCAACGTACCCGATATTACCCAACTGCCAAAGAGTCAAAGTAACCAGCATGTGGTTAGAGATTCCGACCACATTACCTTAGACTCGCTCGCCGCATTGGAACCTAACCCAAAGCCACCACCTAATGCTCAACGGCGGACTTATCACAAGGTTCACTTCCTGCATGCATGTACAAATGTTTGAATTGCCTAATGTAGAAGAGTCTTATGGTCGGATAGCCAGACGCTTGAGGAAAGCCAAGAGTCCTGTTGCAAGCGCCATGATGTGCAGTAGCCCAAGGGCAATAACATGCAAGAAAATACTACACCGCAAATTAATACAGCTACTCTTGGCACTAAAGGCAATGGTATACTCAAGAGGCAATGCAAAGGTCTGATAGAAGAACTGTGATTATAGATGAAATAGAAACGGAAATATAATACCTAATACAGGAGGAGAATACAATATTAACAAAAAGGAGCCATTTACTTGCCCAGTTTGAGAAGAATATCTATGTGAGTATAATCTCTTGTTACCTAAACAAACAGAAGCTTATGGTAAAAAAAAAAACGACCCAGATCATACCGGCAGAAAGGAACGCTGAGCGGACAAAGAAGCTGAGGTTTCAATACGCCCGGGAGTTGGGAGATATAACCCATACGCACCCAGGCACCCAATTAATATACTTGGACAAATCGGTTCAATCTGCATTTGATGCGATAAACAAGTAAAGCACGACCAGGAATAAGCCCAGTGAGAACAGTGCCTGCAGGTAAAGGTTGCTATTCGACGACGTGTATGCTGGTACTATAAATGCTGGAATATTCAGGTGGTATGTTACCTGGCCCCCAGCCATAGTAATCATAGATAATGCATGTAATACACCATGTCAACCTAATAAAAGATTGGCTGGCCGAATGTAGCATACCCCCACCTATTCCTGCTTCCATATTCGCTGTTCTTAGAGCCCGTAGAATTGAGTTTCACAAAGATAAAAAGGAAAGTAAGATTGTCGCTGGTTAGTTGATGCAAGCGATGACTGAAAGTATCCACAATATAACTGGAAAAGATTTGAGTGGGTTTTACAGACACACTGAAGGATATATTGAGCTTTGCCTGGATTGCAGATATTGGATATTAACTAATCTATACTATCAACAGAATTCTAAATGTTTATTTATGTGTGTCTACCTATATACCAATAAAACTTTTGAACGGATGCATCGAATTGAAAAATTATTTTTTTCTCTAAAAGGTGTGATTGTCCTTTTCTATATATGGCTCATAACGAACAATTCTGAGTCATACAAAAAGCCCAAAATAAGGGTTTTTGAGCTATTCGTAAACTTGTCGAAAAAGTTATCTGCCCATGTCAACGCATTTAGCACTGTTCATATAGTTGTGCTAACATCTTTCGACATACGGACAGGACTTGTAGCGCAATGGATAACACGTCTTACTACGGATCAGAAGATTCCAGGTTCGAATCCTGGCAAGTTCGTAATGATCATTTTATCGAACGTTTATTCATTATTCTTACCCTTAGGGTATTTTTGTTTTTTCAGTGATTTTTATTTTGTGCATATGAGAATTTCCCATACTCTGAGTTCACAAGGTAAGGGTTGATGGTAAGACGATGTTGAGTGTACTTGTTTTTGTGTTTGACAGCTGCTAGTAATTAATATAATCTCTTTTTAATCTGCAAGTTTATTTTTTTCTACCATTAATGCTTAACTATTTATCTGAAATCCATCATTTAAAAAAAAAAAAAAGAAACTTATATTGTGTACTAGCGGGGGTACCTGGCGTTGCCCGAGTGTTTGTTTCCGGGACGGGGGGGGGAAGTTTTAAAAAATGTTATGGTAGGTAAGTAGGAAGGATCAAACCCGGAGTCATGAGTAAAAGTAGGAAAATAAAGTGTGAAAAAATAAAACAAAAAAACATCTGCAACGTTAACAGTTCGGCCACCAAGAAAAGTCCATTCCAGTTGTTTAGGGAAAAAAAAAAAAAAAAAAACGACTACGGTAGGTCGGCGCGAACGTGAAAATATAATGTGAATTGTCCAGCACGCTAACCACTACGCCACAGAGCACTGCAGCTTAGTTTAGTGATTTTAAATAACTTGACATGAAAGAACTACGAAGCCAAACCAGTGTTCTCTTCTCAACTGTTCCTTGTGAACGATCCCCAAACGGTGTTAAGTGGTGGCAGGGGGAGGAGGAATTTATTAGAGAGAAAATATTTTACCACTTCCATTGATCTTAACCGATTTTGGCCGTGACTTCTCAGCAGAAAAAGTATAGAAATCTAAGATTATCGAGGAATTTGAGAAATAATAAGCCTATAACACACCTCAGATATTGTTCTGCCGTTTGTGCATATTATATTTGCATGAAATATCTTGATTTTTGATCCTATTAAGGTCAAAATCAGACTGGAAAAAATGAGTTCATTTTATTTATATAGAGATAAGTCGATATGCATTTTAAGACCAAAAATTGTGTCATTTTAAGTATTACTTGTGTATAAGTCGACTGTAAAATCTAGACAAGTTAAATGTCTCTTTCTCGCACAGATAATTTCCTTTCTGGTGTTTTTATTTATTTTTTTTTTTTTTGTAATACATATCATAAATTGTTCCTCGACATCCACAAGCGATAATACGTGCATTTACACAAATGTGATCTACTCGATTTTCATATATAGAACCAACCCGCTGCACACTTACATGCAACAAATGCAAATGTTGCTAATCAGTTATTCTGCTTCCATTAAATAGTTAAAATTGTCATTTATAGGATTTTTAATAGTGAATTTAGGGGAGAACAACATATACTAAACACTAGATTTCCTAACCTACCAAAAAAAAAAAACATTACCAAATACATCATATCAAACTTAGGCTTATAGCCACATCTAGAGCATGAACATTGTGAGAGCTATTCCAATAATTATTAAGCCTCCTACCGAAAAACCACACGTGCTTACATGACGGCAAACACATGGCAGTGGGATTCAGAAGGAATATGATTAATTACTAGAATTACCGATATATACCGAGTGCACAAACAAAATGGCATTTTCTATGCTATGATTGAGCGCCGAGTTACTCTGAAACATTTCCAAAAATATCACCTATGTAAGTTGACCCCAAAAAATAACCTTAAAATCGTTTCCCATTAATTCGACTTTCACATAAGTATATACGGTAACACTATTTCACAACTTCTATTTAGTTTTTTTTATAATCCCAGGCAAAGCCAGGTAGTATATCTATAAGAATAAGAGAATATCTCTAACCAAATTACAAAACTTCAAAGGTTTACTTTCAAAAGTCGGTCCGTATTTCAACGAGCAAACTGTAAAACATCATATGCAAATATTTAAAAAAAAAAAATAATTATTTATATTCACAGCACAATATCTTTGTTTGTTTTTTTCCCATAGTTTTACAATACTATACGAACAGTTGTGCAAACGTCTATGACTTAAAAATTAAATTGTAATAGACAGAACTTAGAATTTTTTATAGGGTTATTAATCACTGTAATATCTACCTGTCTTGGATTATAAGTGTTATTCCATAAAAAAAAAAAAGCAATTTTTAAAATAAGATTTAAATTTTATTAATTATAGAAATAAAGATCAATTTTATCATTAAGCAAACATCCTTTTTCAAAACCAATATGCAAATATCAGGAAGCCTTGAGGACATCTGATTAAACTTATTGATTTTTTTTTTTTTTTTTGTATTGGTTTTTAAAAAAAGACATTTTGTTAATTATAAAGCTAATCGAGTTTGTATTACTGTACACATAGATTCGAAAAAGTTGTCAAAAAACAAATATATAACAAATAAATGTTATCAAAGGCAAGATAAGTTACTTTTCTACCTAACTGGATAATTTTTTTGTGTTTTTATTCAATGTACCATGTTTATTCAGCTCAAAAAACCATTCAGTGTTTACCGATATATTTGAAAATTTAAAATGGCGCCCAACGCTGTTGAAAATGGGTTAAAAATAAAAAATATACAAAATACTATTAAAAACCCACCAAATATATGTTAGCCTATGTCATTGTAACATATATTGAGTGAATTTCTAACAGTATTTTGTATATTTTTATTTTTAACTCATTTTCCCAAACTTAGTGTGTTCAATAGAGAGTTGGGCACTATTATAAATTTTCCAATACTTCGGTAAACACTATATTTTTCAAGCTAAATAAACATGTTACACTAAATAAAAACACTAGAAACTTATCCAGTTAGGTAGAAAAGTAACTTATTTTGCCTTTGATAACATTTATTTGTTACATATTTATTTTTTGACAACTTTTTTGAATCTATGTGCACAGTAATACAAACCCAGCTAATCTATCTTTATTAATATATATATTTTTTTAAATTTTATACTAAAAAAAAAAAATCATGATGTTATTTAAAATGTATTGATTTCAGACTAGACTTTTCTTTTTGAAATCATATCCAGTGTTTTTAATAGATCTTTCATAGATGATTGATTATCATTCTTGGGGAATTTCTTTGATTGGAAAAGATGGAATTTAAGTCTGCATGTTTAACAATCTCCGTGATTAAACCGTTTTTCATCACCTGCAAAAGAAAAAAAAAGTTATATTTTATTGGAATCCTTTGAGGTGTGTAATTTGTACATTTTATTTATTTATTTGCAAACTGTTATCCTCATCTTCATAATTGTTGTTGTTTCACCATGTTTCGGCTAACTAATCCTCTGGCCTTCTCAAGGTGATTAACCGTAATGGGATAGGGATGCTGAGTCTCTTAACTGTATCCCCAGTAATTACTGCCTTCCATAGTTGTTGTCGCACCACGTTTTGGCCAACTAATTCTTTGGTCTGCTTTGGGTAGAATTTATAAGACCAAAAAATCCAACTTTGATCACATTTCGTGGCCTGTGGCACAGTGGATAGAGACGTTGAATCTATGGTTCCAGATGAGCACTGTCTGAAGATTCCCACCAAAAGGATTAGTTAGTCAAAACGTGGCGAAACAACGATAACCATGGAAGGCAGTAATTACTGGGAATACAAGGCTCAGTATTTCTATCCTGTCGTGATAAATCAACTGAAGAAGGCCAGAGGACAAGTTGGCCGAAACGTGGTGAAACAACAACAATAAAGATGAGGATAACAGTCTACAAATAAATAAATAAATTTTCTAATCAATCTTTTTGGAAAAACTTGGATAGAATTTGTCACAATTTTTTTTTTTTTTGAATATTGTTGTTATTGCATTTTATTATCTCACTTAGATGACAAAGATTTTTTTAAGTAGAAGTTAATAAATATTTGATTACTCTTTCCCTCCCTCTCTCTCTCTTTATATATATATATATATATATATATATATAAAAGTGAATGTGTCTGTCTGTGTACATTTCCCTATGCAATAACTGTCAATTTTTGTCTACAGACTCAAAATTTGATATACAGGGTACTGACATTTGGAAAAATCTATGTGATCAGTTTTCGGCCAGAAATTTGGCTGTTAAGGGGTCAAAGTTCAACGATTTAACCTTTGAGAACTCTACCAAACTCCTCTGCCAATTTTGGATCAAAACACTTAAATCGAACCTTTTGCTCGATACAACAAATTGTTTTTCGCTGTACAAAAAAAAAAAAAAAACTACTTGATGAAATTAAGTGAAATTTTTTTTTTTCGTAGAACTTCGTTCCATAACAGATACGTACAATATAACCTTCTTTTCGATATTTTCCTTTTTTAATGTCTTGATTAAACTGTACAAGTAGCAAAATGTTGATTTAATTTTATTTTATTCAAATTAAATCTACGTTTCTATATCGAACTCACACCCTTGATGTTATTCTCGCATTGCCTACGCACTGTTCATACATTTCAAAATACAACTGCTGAGAGACAACTTTAAAACAAGGCAAGAAAGAAGAAAAGAAAAAGAAAGAAAACAACATACTACATACGTTTCTATATGGAACTCACACTCTTGACATACATTTCGTATATGTTAAACTGCATTAATTTTTCAAGTTTTGATTTCCATCTCTTTACATCATATTGTAGCAAATACTGGTAGAGAATTAAATGTTTCGGTTTCTATATTAGCTGATAGCACCCGGGAAGCAAATACCGTCTGTCTGTCACATACGTCCCATCGACGTAATGTAGCATCCCTCTGCCTGTTCTACAAGTATTTCAATGGTGAATGCTCCGACGAACTGCAAGCACTTGTACCTCCTCGACGTAAATACCCCCGAAAACCCGACAAGCAGAAAAATCCCACCCCTTCACAGTTGAGATCCCTAGATGTAAGAGAGCCTTCTACTCCAGTAGTTTCTTCCCCAGAACCGCTGGACTTTGGAATTTCCTTCCGAGTTCCTGCTTCCCCAACTGTACTGACATGCAGAAGTTCAAGTGTAACGTGAACCGACATCTTGCTGCCCAACTCCCCACATAGTACCCTTGTAGCTTATGTCCCTGATAGTAGCCCCCTACAGCAAAGTGGCAATGTGCCTTGTTTGGGGTGAAATTGCAATAAAAAAAAAAAAAAATAACACACACAATCAACCTGTTGCTTTAAAGTGTTCATTTCTGTTTAATAGTTTATACACACCATGAACAACTGAAACTGGTATATAAGAATAATATACTATTTATATTTTACTAGAAATTCAGCCCGGCTTTTCTCGGACCCTATATACAGTCCATAACTTTATGTGCATATGTATATATATATATATTAAAAAGTTTGACTCATGTCCAAGTAATCTACATCTAAAATTTCACGTGTTTAGACCAAAAATTGGTGGAGGAGTTTGGTAGAATCTACAAAGGTCAACTCTTTCAACTTTGACCTCTTGGCAGACGAATTTTCACCCAAAAACTGATTAAAAAGCTTCCTCTATGTCTGAATACACTTTATGTTAAATTTCAAATGTTTAGACCCAAAATTGACTGAATAGTATGCTAGAGACTGCAGAGGTCAAATTTTTTTTAACTTTGATCCCAATTTTGATCCCTTAACATTTATTGTTTTGGGCTCAAATCAAATTAAAATGTTTGATCCATGTCCAAGTAACCTACATCTAAAATTTCAAGTGTTTAGACCCAAAATTAGCAGAGGAGTTTTGTAGAGTTTTCAAAGGTCAAATCGTTGAACTTTGACCCCTTGACAGGCAAATTTCTGGCCGAAAACCGATTAAAAAGATTTTGCCAAATTTGAAAATTATGAAAGCAGACTTCTTAATATACTCAGTCATGGATATGCGAGCGACTACATGAAGTTTAACTAATTTGCATATTTGTTTGAAAAATGAGCGTTAATTATTCATTTTCATGGTTTCTTAGATAATTGTTTTCTTTTCACTATAATGGAAGAGTCTCAATACAAGTGATAATGATGGCTGGATATAACTTAAATATAAACATAAAATAATCTTACCATTTCATTTTTAGACGGGTCCCTCAATATTGTCGGCCATCTCTACGTAAACGGATTTCAGTTGAGAATAATAATTTAACGTGACCATTGCATTTTCATGACCAATACCAGATTTTTTAAAACCACCAAATGGCATGCCGGCAATGTAGACATTATAGTTGTTCACATAAATGCTGCCTGCTTCCATTTGAGCTGCCACTTGATGAGCACGTTGCAGATCTCTGAAAAAGAATTCAAAATTTATGCAGAATTATAGGACTTTTTGTTTTCCATGTAGCAATTTACTTGTTGGGCTGATAAAAAGATTTTATTTTAGAAATAAAAGCAAAATAAGAATTTCTAGTGCTCCTCTGATATCATACCTAACGAAATATGACTGTTGAACAAAAAAAAAAAACATGCATAATGTACTGAGAGGAAAAATACTGTTCACCAAAATTTACATAAACTTTTTTTTTTTTTTTTTTTTTTTTACACAGTGATCACCACTTATCAAGGCCCGGAAGCCACTCAGGGATAAGGGTTATTGCAAGTACATTACGTTAGTGTGGAGATTTGATGCAGTGTTTACTTAAGGGGGCGGTTCATTAGGAATTTGTTAACATTGGACTTGAAGACATCCAAGTTGTAGTCCGGAGGGAAGCAGGCAGACGGAACAGAGTTCCACAGGCGTGCAGATCTAAGAAAGAAGCTTTGTTCATGGAATCCGCGTTTTGATTTAGGCACAGATATAGAGTGGGGGAAATTTTTCACAGTGGATTCAGCTAGACGGGTGTTTTTCGTTAAAGATTAGCGAGGGGGGACCAGAGATTGGAGTTCAGACGAGCACCTGCCATGGAAATAACGATAAAACAAGGATAGGCTCGCAACATCTCTTCTGTGGGAGAGAGGTTGCAGGGTAGAGAAAAGGGCATCCCCCACTAAGCCACGAAGTCTATTTTGTACTCTGTCAAGGCAGGATAGGCTGTTTTTAGCAGCTCCTGCCCAGATATGGCAACAGTATTCCATCCAGTAGTTTTGTTTTTATAAAATAAATTGGGTTTATTCATAGGCATAATCACATTTGACACACTGGTTCCCGTCAGATCATCAAAGTTAAGCAACATTGAGCCTTGCCACTACCAGATCAATGACCATTTGGGACTGCCAGGTGCTGAATGTGCTCTCTGCTTATCTCAGCATTGTTTCCAGTCGTTCTGAACTTCTCGCCACTGGATTCAACCAGTGCCAATTCAGGAGAGGTGTGGTTGGAGATTGTGCAAACCTTTCCACATAATTACATGTGCAGCTGCCCCTACAGGAGGGGGGTATCCTTTGTCTTGAGACTGAATAAAGGCATCAAATTCATAGGTTCCAATTGTTGGTATAAAAAGAAATCTTCATAAATAAAAATTTAAAATGGGGTCAAACGTTTAAAAAAAAAATGGGTACTAATACAGTTTATGGATCATGATTTAGAAAGATCTTTTTAATATTGGGAGAAAGGGTAAGTATGATGTACTTTCAGGTAACAATTTAAGAAATAGAAGAAGCCATAAAAGCTGAATTTAATTTGAAAATAGGAGACAGACATTAACAGAGGTTGAAGAGAGTCTGTCATAGAAGACCAAGTATAGGTTCCATTTGTTTGGATTTGAAGCCAAGGGTACTGATGTTATCCTGATCTGCTGCAACACACACACACACAGACACACGAGGGACGTTCCAAAAATAATGCCTCCTATTTTTTTTTATTCTGACCGAATGGATCAGAAGGAATTGCGAATTACCTGAATATTACTGAATTATTTAAAAAAAAAAAAAAAAAAAAAAAACTTTAATCATGGTAGCAGATGAAAAATTGCCGCTATCTTGTTTAAATCAAAACTGAAAATGACCTCCCTTTTGAACTCTCGTGTGTTTTATGATCGTTTTCATCAAATTCTATTATTTATTTTCTTTAATAAATAATTTTCTATCTTATCAATTTTTCGTAATTTTTGGATATAATCATCTTAAAAATACGATGTGAAATTCAGTATTACGATTTCCGAAATTTTGTCCCAATAGTGTAGAAGCGCCGAAAAACCAGTAAAAAGAAAGGCAGTACAGACTTTTGATTATGCCTTAACTAGGAGACAGAAAAACAGTTACACTTTGACATATTAAAACGGCAACAGGTTATGTTCATAATACAGAGAGAGTGTAATTCTTTCTCTTTAAACAGGGAACCTATATCCATGATAATCTTTTACAGCTCAAATATGCAGTTTTATGTTATGTCTTTGTGTAGGTACGTGTATAAAATATACACATTTTCTTTATTCTGATATTAGTTTAAACCATCTTTTATTAATTTCAAACGAGCAGAAGATGCTTACCTTGTAAATATTCCGCCTGCCAAACCAAAAGACGTGTCATTGGCTCTATTGATGACTTCTTCCTCAGAGTCAAAGCTCAGCAGTGACATCACAGAACCAAAAACCTCATCTTTGACCACAGTCATGCCATCTTGGCAATCTGACAGGATACATGGACTCAAGAAATAACCTCCTTGAAATCGACTATCTTTCAGCGCCAGGCGCTCACCACCAAATACAACTTTGGCACCCTGGATAGTGAAAGAATAAAAAATTCAATGAAAAATTGACATTTTTGAGTGTTGGGTTTTGATGTTGAATATGAAAGTAAACACAAGACGACTCAGCATTGTCTGGGTCCATAAAAAAACAAAACAAAATAGAGGAAGATTAAAAAGTATGTGTGACATCTTTATTTTAAAATCATCTCTCTTTGTATTTATTTGCTTCTCCACAAAAGCAGAATGTGACACAAGGTCATTTTTAATGTGGGGTTAAACCAGCTCTCCGAAAATATGGCAAAAGGGGCACTCTGGTTGAGACCAAAAATAATAATTATCTCAGTATAGAGAGTTTCCCCTCCATTGAGCGAGACAAATTATCTTACGAGTAGCATCGGAACAGATACTACACTTTGATCTTGACCCGATTATCTCCATTTGCCTCTCTTACTCTTCTACCTGCTCATTTCTCTTTTTTTAACGTATTGAAAATAATGAAAGTCTAAAGAATCCACGATAGCTCCATTCAAAAAACTTTCAAAACTTTTAGTGCATGAGGATTTGCTAAGAATTTTAAAGTCATTCAATAGTTTAAATACTTTCAAATTTTTTTCAAATGTCAAAGAGTCATGAAATATATATACATATTTTTTAAATGTAATTTGTAGAAGTCAGTACAATGCAGAGGTAACGGAAAGACACAAACTGAAGCAGATGAAAAAGTTTTATTAATAGATTTCATACACACAATTATATTTATATTTGAACTGTGATTACCTGCGTCAGATAGTCTGATGAAATATCCGTATTCTATAATATTTCGTGAAAGATCTCTTCATCAGATATGTGTTCGACTTTAGTTCAAACGTGCTTCAGCAAACACTAACAGTCTTGCAGCAAACAATGGCCTGAAACGTGTTATTTAAGTATCTTATTTTATTTCAATATGATTAGATTTTTTTTTTCCAATATAATTAGATATTCTTTTTTTTTTTTTTAAATCAAGAAAACATTGATTAAAATTTATGAAGAAACTGAGATGCATTACTTCGGATTTATTTGCATAATTTTTTTTTTTTTTTACAATTCTGAATTTTTTAGATGACGATTGATTATTAATATTATTTGGATTCTTCGAACTACTATTTTCATCTTCCAATATAACCGCCAATCTTTTTCAAGTGTATTGTGTCAAAGTTGGAAATCTGCACAGAATTTCCAATGGAACCATTTATTTAATCTGTTAGGATAACATGCTCTTGTTCCATCAGAGATCTAAGTAATTCGCAGTTGTATTTTTTGGATCACCCACACTTAGGATTGAACCTTCAATTTTCAGGAATGTAACTTTTACAACTAAATTTTACCAAGTACTCTATCCACTGCGCCACACGTCCTTGTAAACAATTCTAGTTTTAATTTTAAGAGCCTTAAACCTATTTTTGTTTATAGATGTAAATATCACTATTCATTACTATGTGTGTGTGTATATGTATATATATATATATATATATATACACAGTGTGTGTGTATATGTATATATATATATTTATACACAGTCATCATTGATGGAACGGATTAAATAAGAGTTCTGTTCGAAATTCCGTGCAAATTCCAGAGTTTGACAAAAAGTTTTTCAGGTTCAATAAGATACACCTGAAGAAGGTCGGAGGTTATATCAACCGAAACATTGTGAAAAATAACACCCAAGAGGAAAACAGTAGTCCAAAGAATTCAAATAATATTATTATTATTTTTTCATTTTTAATATAATTTACAGCATTACGTTTTTGGTTTCAATAATTGATCGATTAATAGTAAATAAAAAAGATAATGTGCAAGTCACATAGAGGTGAGAAACACAGACATACAAGAAATGGTCACGCAATTTGATTACTATTGAGATTAACAAATCTTCATGCAAGATTTTTGTTTTACAGCATTAAAAACCCCTTTTGAGGTTTTTAATGCTGAATCTAGTAATTTGGGGAAAAAAAATGTTATGCTTTAAGTTCTTTATATCTTCAAATAATTTATTCATGGTGTTTGGTTTGGTTGTTTTGTAGAGAAAAATTGTTTTTGTTTTTGGCTTTGCAGCAAAATTGCACCCCTTCTCTGTAGAGGTCGATAGATGCTGGAAGGTTTATACTTCAATAGTTTCTTCCCTTGGGCTGCTTGCCTTTGAAATTCTCTCCCTGCTTGTATCAACATGTAGAAATTTAAATGTAATGTGAATAAATATCTAATTGCCTCTCTTACTATCTGGCCCCTATGACAGTATCCCCTTATGCTTCAGTTGTAATATTCCTTGTTTGGAGTATGAACAAAATGAATAAATAGATAAAAATTGGAATTTAGATTTAAAAAAAAAAAAAAAAAAGTAATAATTCATGGGAGAAATTTAAATAAAGCACAAAAGTAAAACAAAAAAAAAAACATTTTCAGCAAAATAATTTTCTTACTTCATTCTTTGCGATTTGAATGTATTTCAAAGTTTTCTCAGCTTGTTCAGGACTAATCATTGCACCAATCGTTGTGCTATCCAACATCGGATCACCTGCAATCAGTTTTTCTGTCTTGCTGACCAATTTTTTGACAAAAGCCTCCATTACAGAATGTTCAACAAATACACGGGTGCCATTGGAACAAACCTACAAAGATAAAATTAGTTCTTTCTTCATTTCATCCTCCAGAAATCAATTAGAAAAAAGATGTTTTTTTTAATACACTGAATTTTAGTTTTTTTCTTAATGTATATATATATATATTTTTCGCACGATCTATGACTTTTTCTTTTATCACATTTTTATTTCAATTATCCTGAAGATGTCCTCTGAAACAAGGACGAAACGTTGATTTTTTAATAATTTCATTCGGTTTTTTCTATTTTTTCTTTAAACATATATATATATATATACATTATGTGTGTGTGTGTGTGTGCGCATATATATTAAGTAAGATGATTGATAATTTATAATTAAAATTAAAAATCGATTTCATAAGGAAGAACAAACAAAATCAATAAATTGTACGATCGTTTCGGAAACAATGTTTTTATTGTGATAGACATTGAGTCTTGGACAATAATTTTATCATATCGTTTTTGAAAACAAGGTCTCCTCATCAGCAAA
The DNA here is from genome assembly GCF_053919585.1 of Euprymna scolopes. Classification (NCBI taxonomy): domain Eukaryota; kingdom Metazoa; phylum Mollusca; class Cephalopoda; order Sepiida; family Sepiolidae; genus Euprymna; species Euprymna scolopes. The sequence goes on along the minus strand of NC_136493.1, from coordinate 32,478,278 downwards.
AATATTGGGTGGTGGGTTTTTAACTAAAGCCACCAAAATAAACCTAGTATTTTTAAGTAAGGCAGATGTATCTTGCAATGGTCCGCCCTTCTAAAATTCGTACGTATCATCATCAATGCTCTAAGGATATAAATGCCTATTGAGCTTATATATCTACATTACAATGAGCACTGTTTTCTTTTCTTTTATTTTAATTGTATTAATGAATGCACTAATACATTAAAATATACTCTGCTCTTTAGACTCTTGTTCTAATCCTCAAAGTATATATATATATATATATATATATATATAATTATCCACTGATGTGTTCCGCCATCCATGATTCATCAGAGTGGCTGAATCTTTATTCTCAACTCGCATTTAGGTTAAAATGCACTTTTGTGTAAATAATTTAATTCATTCAAAAAGTATTGCTATAAGCATTTATATATATATATATATATATATATATATAATTACTATAATTATTTTAATACCTACAGACACTACTGTTTCATTGTAAAGTATAACACCCCCTCTTATGAAGTTACGTAAGGACCCCTCGATTGTCGAAAACTTGGCTCATGTCGTCTTCGTACTTCTGGAGGCCATCACATGAAATCTGGTATGCTGAAAACGAACAAAACTCACACAGGCAAGAAGGACAACAGACGCTTGAACTCTATTCTACTTCACAAAATATATTACAGGTCTTTTTACAAATATATGGTTCAGTTCTTAGTAAGTTTTTAAAAGTCTCAAATCTCTCTTCTCTTCACAGATAGCATCAGACGGATTCGAGGAGGGGTCACGTCTTCAGGGAACGGCAGGTTTCCACATGATCTGTGCTCCTTGGAGTCAAATGGGAATCTACTTAATCTTCGAGCGAGTGGGGGAGGAGGTCAGACGAGGAAAATCTCCTAAGTCAATCAAATTACGACATGCAGTGCAGATTGCGTGTGTGCAGCTCGACTTATAGTCGATATTTTTGAAATCTGGGGCCAAAATCAACATTCAATTCTCATGACCTAAAAGGTCACATCAAATCATTCAGACAGTCATAGACTGAAGGATTTCCTAGGTCGACAAGTACAGTTGATTATTCTAACATTCTCACATTTCCTGTTGTGTCAAATAACAAATATACCTCCAATTTTCAAACATAAAAACAATTTATATCTATATATTTCAAGCTCAAGTCTTGGGATATCCGCCATTGCCCGGGACCTATTAAAGCTATCTCAGCATAGTTATCCGGTTCTCCTCGGCCCCTGGGAAGTCTGATCCTCCTGAATGGGGAGCAAAACACTCCCTTAGGTCAATCAGGTCACAAAGTTTACCCCCCAAAATTATTTTTTTAATAATGTGCCTACATAAGTATATAGTTTAAGAGTTTACAATACATATACATACTAGTCCAGTCAAAATTTTTATTGCATATCATGACTCAAAATTCAATGTAGAGCTATTTTTAAGTTAAAAAAAAAAAATTTTTACCATTATATGAGAGTAGTTTCAAAAGAAAAGCCTATTTTTTTTTATTTTACTCAAAAAGTTGAATAGCTATGCCCAATGTTAACAAATTCCTAATGAACCGCCCCCTTAAGAAACACTTCATCAAATCTCCACACTAATGTAATGTACTTGCAATAACCCTTATCCCTGAGTGGCTTCCGGGCCTTGATAAGTGGTGACCACTGTGTAAAAAAAAAAAAAAAATGTATATACCAGTCACAGAACAAAAATGACACATTCCAAAAATCACGAAATTTGATAAAGTATTTTTTTTATTCAAGAAAATCATATTTTACTTTGTGCCAATGTGGGAGGAAAAACAGCAGCCATAAAAGGATCAAGAGCAGACAACCGATTTTCATTTCAATTTTTTTTTTTTTTATAATGTTTTAAAGACAACTGAAACACACAATTTGAACCAAAACCAAAATTTATTAACATAATGATGTGTATTTTTTTCTCTCTAGAAATCAACATTTTCAAATTATAAGAACATTTATTTAAGAACGGTCATTTTATATAAGTTAAAAATAAAATTTGAAGAATATTAAAATGGCTTCAGCTGTCATTTACTGATAAAAACAGCAAACGTTTTTTTCAAAAATAAAATTAAAACTACTTGATCAATTTTTGTGATTTTTGGAATATACCATCTTCATTCCATGACAAGTAGGTACACAATAAAATGTTTTTCTTCATTTTTGTTTATCGCCATAAGTGTCAATCTGAATAAGCACCATAATTTCCACATATTCATGAACAAGTTGTATTCTCACCTGTCCAGCATTGAGAAAGTTGGCCAAGATGGCTCCATTCACTGCATTGTCCAGATTACTGTCTGAGAAGATGATTAATGGAGACTTTCCACCTAATTCAAGAGTCACAGGTTTGATGTCCTGAGAAATAAAAAAAAGAAAACTTTAATCATGAAACTATACTTATGCTTTTTTTAATTTAAATTTTTTAGAATATGCATCCAAAACTTGCAATTAAAACAAATTGATTAGTGTTAATATATCATTCAAACTTTTAAGGTAAAATATATATTTCTCGTTGAATTTGTAATGTTGATTCGTGTTGGTTTTATATAAGGATCCTCTTTTTTTTTTTTTTACTTGGGAGTCACCACTTATCAAGGCCCGATGTCTACTCAAGGATAAGGGTTCATGAATCTAAGGTATATATAAGTATAGCAATCATTAATAGTGTAAATTAGGTAAAATTTAATTATTTATACGGACAGCTCAACAAGAACTTATTTACATTGAATTTGAGGACTACTGTGTTGTATTCAACCAGGAAGCAGGCCACCAGAACAGTGTTCCATGGGCAGGTCGTTCTGGGAAATCAGCCTTGTTCATGGAATCTGCATGTAGATTTAGGCACAGATAGAGAGTGAGGGAAATTGTATATAGTGGTTGTAGCTAGTCGAGTGTTTCTTTGTGAAAGTTTGACAAGGGGAGACCATAGATTGGAGTTCAGTCAAGCACTTACGATGAAAATAATGATAGAGCAGAGACAGGCTTGCAACGTCTCTTCTGTGGGGAAGAGGTTTCAGAGAAGAGAAAAGAGCAAAAATGCTGTTCTGAAGATAGTCTTGTATTTTTTAAAAAACTTATGGTTCATTGTAAGACTTAAAATAAACACTGTCTTGAAACAGCTGCAAACAACAATAATGTCTCCATGTACAATCTTTACTTTGAACTTTATATTAAAAAGGATTTAAATCGTCAAAATAAATCTAATTTATAAAACTCACTATGTCTGTCTGTCTGTCTCCGTATTTTCAACTCTCTTTTGAAACTAGAACTCCCAGAGCAGTACTAGGGGCCTCAAATAATTGGATTTTTATGGCCCATTATTTTATGGGTCTTTAACCGGTTAAAATAGTTTTTAAGAGGCCAAAAAGTGGTTATACATTTTGTACAGTCATCTTATTTTATTTTTAATTTTTAATCAATTCCTATGCATGTCATGTTGGTACAGTGGTAACGTCACCAGCTTTGAATGTTACAGTTTTGCTTTCAGTTTCAATTCTAGCTGATGGCACCCAAATACTTTTTTATTTAACTTTTGAAATCACGGCTATAATAATATATACAAAATCTGGACGAATTAAAATATCATATTTAAGAGTATTTTACAACCGGAACCCCCACCTCCCAATGCATATAGAAATTGAGAAAAGAATAATTTGTCTTTTTATAATTTTTTATTGCGACTTCATTTGAATAAAAAAAAAGTTTAATATAAGAACAGATATCAAACAATTTTTTTTTTAAAAACTTACCTTACTACAAGCTCCCATAATTTTAGAGCCTGTTGGAACACTTCCAGTAAAACTCATTTTATTGATCCCATCATGAACACACAGTAACTGACCCGTTTCTGCACCTCCCTTAAGAAAATAAAATAGCATAAAATAATCATTAAATCTGAAGTAACAAAAGCAAAAAAAAAACTTTGAAATAAGATTCATTATCACAGAAAACCTCTTTGGGGATATCCTGTTTTAACTATCTTCTCAACTCAAGCCTGAAAATATATATCACTAGCCTGGGTCTGGGTGCCTGGCATTGCCCGAGTATTTGGAGGTGTATGTTGAGCAAAAAAAAAAAAAAAGTGGTAGTAGGCAGGCAGGTTTGAACCTGTACCGCGAAAGAGGAAAAGAATGTGAAAAGAAAAAAAAAAAGTGTGACATCTTTGCTGTTGCATCCATTGCCAAACCAGAAGTGACGAAGATTTAAATTAAGGCTAGTCAATCAAAAAACAGGGATAACTTTAAAAAATATCGGCGAAAAAAGTAACCCCTCCCTGTAAAAAAGTGCCCAGTTGAGGGTGAAGAAATTAATGTTTTTAGCCAATTTTTCGATATTTGAAATTTCGAAGGGCCGCACTTCAAAATGATACAAATCCCGTGAAAATCCATTGCCTCTGTCAAAAGTTTTAGGCAGACATGCATATGTACATACATTTAAACAGACAGATGTGATTTATAGCAGGGGTGCCCGGCATTGCCCAGGTGTTTATAAGGTGTAAAAGAAAAAAAAAAGTTTTGGTAGGCAGGCTCAAACCCGAATCCTTGAGGCAAAAACGAAAAAAAAAAGCCTGACAACTTACCACGACACCAAGAAGGTAAAGATATGAGAATGGTTGAAATTAAACGATTACAAAGTTACGTGACAGGTGTGTAAATTTAATGAGGTCAAACATCACGCCATAGGGGAATGAAATCCCGCACTTAACTTTGGCTGCGAGGCAGTTTTTTTGTTTGTTTTGATTTGTTTCCCTAAGACGTTGGGGAAAAACCAACTCCCCATAAAAAGAGGGAGTGTCCACATGAATAGCAATTGTCTTATATGACGATTTTCACAGCATTGATCAAAACTGATTGCTTTTTGGACGTCCCTGGCGGAGAAGCCGAGGAACTACCTTCGTTCCATCAGTTTCACTTTATTTTTACTAAAAAGTCGAACAAACACGTGACAGAACGGAATAGCGCGATTTTTATAAAAGTTGATTAAAATAAATCTAGACACCACGTCCATTCGCAAATCGTACATATTATGATCTAGGGGTATATAAACAGTTCTAAGAAATAGTACCCCTCCCCCGAGACGCCCCCCCCCTCCAAAAAAAACCTTTGCTGGACATACAAAAATGCGCGCACTTTTTTGCCTTTTATATATATACTAGCGGGGGGTACCCGGCGTGGCCCGGGTGTTGGGGAGAGGTGGGGGTGGATGATCAAACCAACCCTTGTTTTAAAAAAAAAAGCGTTGGTCAGGTGTTTGGAGGTATAAAAGAAAAAAAAACGTTTTAATAGGAAAGTAGGCTTGAACCCTGAACCTTTGACGTGGAGATGGAAACGAAATGGGAAAAAAACCCTGGGACATAGCCATCTCGGCCACGAGAGAAGAGGAATGAAAAACCTCTTAATTTAACGTTTATAAAATGAAATTAACAGGTGCGAGAACCTTAAGTCGTGTGATGTTTGACCTTGAAACATGACGCGGCTGCAAGCCAGTTTTCGCTTGTTTTGAAAGTGAAAAGAAAAGCAATTTGGATGACTTTAAATCTACTTTTTTATTTTCACTTCCAATATGAATATCTAGAGGAAAAACAAATTTAGTTTAATTGCAATTTTCACATCAAACAACTTTTTATTTTTAATCACTCACTTGAATCACATTAAAGCATCCAGCAGGTATTCCGACTTGTGTGTAGATCTCTGCCAACATAACAGCCGATATTGGCGTAAAAGGTGAAGGCTTGAACACCATTGCATTACCACAAGCAAGAGCTGGAGCCGATTTCCAAGACGCCATTTGCAAAGGATAATTCCAAGCTCCAATGGCACCAACAACACCAAGAGGTTCACGCCGGGTGTAATTAAAACTCCCGCCCGGGAGAGTCAGGTGTTCGCCTAGAAAGATTTAATGAAATACATTTCATCTAACAAAAGAGTAAATTAAAAAAAAATATATACATTAAACTTGTATCATATAAAATATATATTAAACTTTTTAGCAGTTTTTGAGGAATATCCATACGTCTCTGAAGAGTTGTTTAGTGATCTTTTGCTATTCAACGAAACATGTGCAAGAAGTAATATAACGAAAATTTGAAAATTTAGGCCTGAAAAAAAAAAAAAAAATTATGAGCATGAATTGATTCAATCTTTTGGCATTTGGACTGATAACTACTGGTGTGTGTATATATATATATATATATATATATATATTTTTATTAAGAATTTTTGAGATGAGGATTGATTATTTGTATTATTTGGACTACTGTTTTCATCAATGTAGGACCTCATTATATAGCATATGTTGACAATTCTTGTTTTTATTTTTTTTTTTTTTTGTGAATTATTAGTTAGTTATTTTGTTTTACAGCATATCAAATATTTTATTTATCATATATCATTATTATTCACACATGGTAACATAAGTGCATAAGTACCAAAATATATATGTTAATCGACAAAAAAACAAAAACAAAAAAAACAAGAATTGTCCACATGTTAGCAAAAAAAAAAAAAAAAAAAAACAGGATAGCAATTTTTGCTAGTATATAGATTTAGAAACAGGTTCCATTTTAGGTTGAGGAGTCGTTTAGTTCAAAATCTGTTGCGAACACAGTCACAGATAGCTGATGTAATAATAAGTGGTTGCAGGGTTATATCAGAAAGGTTAATGACCTGCAGCAGTTATATCTTATTTATATAAAACTAGCAAAAGTACCCGTCGTTGACCGGGTTCAAAAACAGCTTACAGAAAATGAACTCTGATTCATGAAAGTACTAGCGAGGGGTACCTGGCGTTGCCCGGGTGTTTGGAGGTGTGTGTGGGGGGGGGGGGTTAAAAAAAAAAAAAAAAAAAAAAGTAAGTATGAGGATCGAACCCAAACCGTTGAGGCAAAGTTGTAAATTAAAGTGTGGAAAAAAAAAAAAAAAAAAGTGCACCGTTAACCATTGCCCCACTGCGAGAAGCTAACGGAAACATGTTTGAATTTATTTAATTACTTGGATTTGGCAGGTGCCCGTTTTAATGAGTTAATGAGGTCAAGTTTGACTGCGGAATAGTATTTATTGCTGAACGCTTTTTTTTTTTCCCCAAAGATGTTATAGGAAAAAGACTAACCCACATGCGGCGAGTGACAAATGTTGAATATTTATCTTCCCGAAATCGAGCAAATTAAATAGACGGGCGAGCTTCGTTGTTAACCGTGAGATATTACGATTTATATGTGATATAAAAAGTTTTTAAAAGTTGTGAAACGACCGACCGCTTCTCTGAAAAAAGCCTTTTGTAGACATACAGAAAAAGCAAACACACATACATACATTTTTGCTTTTATATATATATATATATATATATATATATATAGATATTTTAGGTTATTCATGCTCAATCCAATAATTTTGCAGAAAGTTTTTATGCTTCCAATCGTTTATACCTTCCATCATCAATTCATAGTTTGGTTGTCTTGTTGTGGATTCTATAGTTTTTGTTTCTGACCCTACAAACCATGGAATAGCTTAGGAAAGACAAATAATAATATTGTTTTGTGCATTTTAAGTCAGGAAACCAGTAGGGAAGTAAAGCAAGAAGAAAAAGAAAAGGGGGGGATGAAAGGAGGACTGTTTTTGTTTTGAGCTTTGCAGAACATGATTGAGTTTTGCAAAGTGTTGAAAGACAAAAGCAAAACACATTTGAGTCAGGAAGCCAATATCTTCAGACAGCCTGATCTAGTAGTCCCAGTAATATTTTATTTATATATAAAACTAAAAATGAAATAGAACTGGCTGATGGGATGAGAACAGCCTACTACCATGAATTAAATAAAGGGGTCAGTTTAAAATTCCATATAACTTCCTTAGTTTGGCAAAATCAACTTGACGATGGTTAGGGTTAAGTCTATGTTTTTTTGATACAGTTTATTTATTTATTTATTGCTAAGGACCCCCCCCCCCATTTTTTTTATACAACACTTTATTAAAAATATTTTATAAAGAATTAGAGGGGTTCTGGAAAACAATGTGGATTGAAACCAAAGGGGAAAGGTGAGAATGAGGATCGGGGGTCATCCACTTTGTTTTTTTGATACAGTTAGTTTATTGAACTTCAACATAGTATTTTGGAAATGTGCTGCCAAGTTATTCTCGCTAGCCCCTTATCTCAGGGGGATGGTTGGTTGGTTGGTTGGTTGGTTGGTTGGTTGATGGCTACATCTTAAAAACATGTGCAGGTTCTTCTCGCTCCAAGAACAACTCACCTCAGAAATGTGATCCCGTCAAACTCTCGCCAATTCTCATTCTCACAAACTGGGGAACTGCTGCAGATGTCTGCACCCGTTAACGTTTCTGATGTGACCCCACAACCACTTATTGTTAAACCAGCCATCTGTGACTGTGTTCGCAACAGATTTTGGACTAAATAATTTCTCAAACTAAAATGGAACCGGTTTCTAAATCTATATACTAGCTAAAATTGCTAGCTTGCTAACATAGGGTATCATTATATAACATGACAATTTTTTTTTTTTTGTAGATTAACATATATATTTTGGTACTTATGCACTCATGTTACCATGCTGAAATAATAATGTTATTATTTTGAAAGCCATTCTTAACATGGGAAAGGCAAGGTGTTTTGTAACTATTCTGTACTTCCACCTAACAATTTCATAAAAAAGATATTGTGAAACTTGAATTTATCTTGAAAAATTAAAAAAATAGCATGATAATATAAGTGCATAGTCACCAAAAATATTTTATTTGTCTAAAAATTGAGTTTTTAAAAAATTATTAAAATGAACTTTTTTAATATACTCAATCATAGATATGCAAGTAACTACATGAATGTTAACTAATTTGCATATTTCTTTGAAAAACGAGCATTTATTAATTACTTATTCATAATTTATGGTTTCTTATTAGATTATTGGATTCATTTCACTATTATGCTTAATTCTGTTTAGGCATAGTTTCTACAATGTGCATAATTGCATAGAATTTAAGATGAAAACGTACTAGCACACAAAAAATATTTTAATATATATATATAAAAGTGACCTTGTCGGTGCGTGTGTGAAAAATCTCTACCAAACTTCTCTCTGAATATTTAGTCTACAGAGTTGAAATTTGATATATAGGGTATCTGGACAACCTGTAGCACACTTTCAATTTGGTTTTTAGCTGGCAGAAATTGCTGCTAAGTGGTCAAAATTGAAAACAAAACAGTTGACCTTTGGCAGGGTAAAGTCAAATAAAACATTACTCAAGCTGTTACTTTTGTGCATGTGCAAAATTAAACATTCATTAATTTTTAAATTTCTTTTGTATCCATGTGTCATTAGCTCAGACAGTAATAACGTTGGAGAGATAAATAACAACTAAGACTAGAGTGCTAAACGTTCTGGTTTTGATTCTATCGGTTCGTACCAAAGTCATACTTTTTTTTATAACTTTTTAAATAATCACTATAAAAAAGAAGAAATCTGCATGAATTAAAATATAATATTTATGCGTATTTTATGACTGGGCAATGCCAGGTGGCCTGTATATAACTAACATCAAAATAAAAAAATGTCCCATCACCAAAATCTGGCATCCCTGTGCCTGTTTGACTACTACTTTAATGGTAAATGCTCAGACAAACTCAAAGCACTCATACTCCCTTGATGACAATACTCCAAACGAATCACACAAGCAGCAAAATCCCACCCATACACTGTAAAAGATCTCTAGACTTTAAAATTGCTTCCCTGACTGTACTGACATTTAGAAGTTCAAATGTAATGTGAACAGACATCTCGCTGCCCAACTCTCTACATAGTATCTCGGCAAATTTGGTCTCTATTAGTAGCCCCTTATGACTTAGTGGTACTATGCCTTGTTTGGGATGAATAAACAGCAAAAAAAAAGAAAAAAAAAAATGGCTGATGGAATAAGAATACTCTACTCCCGTGGATTAAATAAAAGGTTTAGCTTGAAATTCCATATAGCTTTCAGAGTTCGGCAAGATGCACTTGAAGATGGTAAGAGTTTTCGGTTAAGGTTAAATCGGCCAAAATATGAGGATAAGCATTCAAGATGTGAACAGCAATCCGAATTATTCAAGTATAAATTATCAATCCTCATCTCAAAAGATTCCAAAACATAATAGGCAAAACTAAATATTTTCATGAAAAAAAAAAAAAAAAAAAAGAGAAAAACAAAAAATTCAGAGAAAAAAAAAGAAAAGAGAAATATTTACTCTTTACAAAAAAACAACAAAAAAAAAATCGAATTTAATTTAAATAATTGATTGCACATAAAATAACAGGTTGAACTAACGGATTATTTTTTCTCATTTAATAAAACTGAGACGCCAACATTTTTTACAAGTCGTGCAATAAAATTTGTTACCTATTAGATTTGCAGCTAAGCCACCAAAATATTCTAATGCATCTGCACAGCCATCAATATCACAACGAGCTTCCCAAATCGGTTTGCCAGAATCCAAAACTTCAATCTGAGAAAATTCTTCAGCTCTGCTCTGAAATATAATTTACAAAACATGTAAAAATTGTGATTTTATCATTTTATATATATATATATATATATATATATAGAGAGAGAGAGAGAGAAAGGGGGGTCCTAAAAGAATCAGGTCGGAAATCTCAAGTATGAGAGTTCAATGTGGAACAAAGCATACATAAGGATTAAAAGAAAAATATTCAAACTTAGCTCAATCTCATTATAAATCTAGTTCCACCAAGTGCATGCGTTATCAAATGAGATAAGCGAGTCAGATCTGTAGCCAACTTTAAACATATATACAGTGCCACACAAAAGTATTGGATGAATTACATTTTTTTTTTACATGTGCGTTGAGCAAAAAAAAAAAAAAAAAAAAAAAAAATGGTGGTAGGCAGGCAAGCGCGAACCTGTACTGCAAATGAGGATAAAAAGAACATGAATCTATCGCCAAAACGTAAGTGGCAAAGGTTTAAATTAAGGCTAGTCAATCAAAAAAAGGGGATAACTTTTGAAAATAGTAAAAGTGACTCCTCCTTATAGAAAAGTGCCCAGTTGAGGGTGAAGGAATTAATGTTTTTGGCCAATTTTTCGATATTTGTCGTCCGAAGGGTCGAGCTTCAAAACGATATCAGTCTCGTGAAAATCCGTTGCATCTGTCGAAAGTTTTAAGCAAACATACATACATACATACATTTAAAAAGACAGGTGAGATTTATATTCTAGACTAGTGGGCTACCCTGCGTTGCTGGGGACCATATAAACAATGAGAAAATTGAATTTGATTTTGAATATATTTGTTATTCTTAGGAGAGAGGAATTTTTAATGTCTATGTATCATTTGCTATTTCGAGCAAAAGAATATTTTACCTAGCTAGGACGGGTATTAGACGTATGAAATAATTGTATCTTACCTAGGGTAGATAATTTACAGCATGTATATGAAATAATTTTACCTTTGCAAGGACGGTGAATGTACAACACATATTTAAATAATTTTACCTTTGCAAGGACAGTGAATATACAAAACATACTTAAAATAATTTTACCTACACTAACATGGGTAATTTAAATACATACTAGCAGGGGTTACCCGGCGTTGCCTGGGTGATCGGCCCCCTTCCCACTCCGAGGGGTAACAAAAAAAGTCACCCCTCTGGATTTACATGCTTGGTGCCGGCCTCCCCCCTTCAGGGAGAGATAATCCCCAACCCCACCTTCAGAGAGGAGGGTGCCTGGAGGCTTCTCCGCCCCCCCCCCCAAAGAAAAAAGTCACCTCCTCCTGGCCTCTTCGCCCCCCCCACCCTTGGGGGGGACACCGGCTCCCTCCTTTGGGGGGAGAAACTGCCAAGCTCCCCCCTTTCGGGTGAGAAAATGCCAGGCTTCCCCTTTTGGTGGGGGGGATGGTGGCATGGCCTTCGTTATAAAGATGGCCGGCCAGCTGAAAAAATGACGTCATCGCCGAGGTCCCAACAAGCAAGATATGTGGAACTCTTAAAATGTCAATAATGAACAGTAATTTTTACAGACAGCTTTACAAAACTTCAAAATTGGATTGAAATAAAGAACACGATGATTTATACTGAAACTCATCTAATATTAATAATAAAAAAATAATAAAAAACACAAGTTGTTTGTTTAAGTATATTATAAGCAAATGAATATTTCGTTGTATTATAGATTTTAAAGATTAGAATGCGTTCTTTAATTACTTATAAATTACATTTTAAAAAAGTGAAGGAACACGATTTGATTTGTAGTAAACTTGAAGTTTATTTAATATAATTAAATGAAAATTATGCATGTAAGATTATGAATATTTGAAGCAGAACACAAGCAAAACATTTGATATGAGTTAAGACAATAAACAAATATTAAAACTAAACTATTTTTTAATCAAAATGAATTTTTTTAAAATCAAAATGAATGTTGGGTTTGTATAACTGTACATATAGATTCGAAAAAGTTGTCAAAAAACAAATATATAACAAATAAATGTTATCAAAGGCAAGATAAGTTACTTTTCTGCCAAACTGGATATATTTTTCGTATTTTTATTCAATGTAACATGTTTATTCAGCTCGAAAAACATACAGTGTTTACCGATGTATTGGAAAATTCAAGATGGCGTCTGACCCCCTCTTTAATACGGTAAGTTTGGGAAAAGGTGTTATAAATAAAAAACTGGATAAAATACTGTTAAAAACTCGCTCAATATATGTTACCGTGACATAGCTTGACATATATTCGGCGGGTTTGTATATTATTCTAATGGTATTTGACAATGAAGCTACATCCAAGTGAGGTCACTTGCATATTATAACAATGATTGTATATTATTCTAATGGTATTCGACAATGAAGCTACATTAAAGGGAGGTCACTTGCATATTATAACAATGATTGTATATTATTCTAATAGTATTCGACAACGCTCCGTATTCTATAGAAGTAAAATACTATCTCCATTTTATATTAAGAATTATTAAATTGCCTTCTATTAAGGATTTAAAAATTGGTAGGTGTAAATAGAGGAGATATAAAAACTTTTTTTTTTGCTTAGCATACACCCCCAAACACCCCGGCAAATGCCGGGCCGAAATGCTAGTATATGTATATATATATATATATATATATATATATATATATATATATATATAGAGAGAGAGAGAGAGAGAGAGAGAGAGAGAGAGAGAGAGATTCAAAATGGTGTAATGGAAACATATTATAAGGTATTTACAGCTTCTCTTCCAATTTTCGGATTTTAATCATGTCAAAACACACTTTATTTCCTTTTGATGCATTGATTGTTGCTATTTTTTCTGATGAGTTAAGGGCAAAATAGATTCTCTAATTGATATAATAAGTGATTGATTTTGTGCTACGACACAGATACTGTCAAGAATTGTAAATGTCAACTGAATTAAAGGAATAAATTATAAGATGGTCAACATCATGAACTTTGGAATATACTTTTTTGTCATTCATTCAGTATATTGCTCTGTAATTACATTGAGCTTATAAATAAGTATTGGTATATATCATAAGAAAATAAAGTAGATTTCCACAGAAATATATATATGCAACCACCTATGATGGTATGGATATGTTGAACGAAGCTGTTGATACATGAACAGATGTACAGATATCTGAACCGCGGATAATTAGGGGAAAAAGCAGGCTAAGAAAGGCTTGAAATGACTCAGTCAAAGAGGATCTCATTCAAAACTAACAAATGCAAAAAATCACTTCATAGCGTTCATGGTTAATATGCAACTCACATATAATGTGAAAAAGATGTTAAACAAAGATTAAATTATCTTTTGAAAAAATGGTTACCAACCCGCAGAACCTGTCCAGCTTTTTGCAAGAGTTTTCCTCTTTGGAATCCTGACAACTGCGACCATTCTTGGTAAGCATCTCGTGCGCATTTGACAGCTTTGTCAACATCATCTGGACCGGATGCTGGAAATGTGCGAAGGACTTCTCCTAGAAAATAAGAAAGTGAAAACATTCAAAATTATCAGACCATCAAAAGAAAAGCTTTTTAATTCATCCTATCTAATAAGGCATGTATAAAGCTAAAACGGAGAAAATACTTTGAGGTGAAAAACTAGCCAATGATAATTGCTGGATTCGGACTAAAGAACAAAAAAAAAGAAAATGGTAAAGAAGATTTACGAGGTTGCCAAAATTAAACACGAGGTTCCATTTCTATTCTAAACATATTGCATATAAATATATGGACACCATACTATATATATATATATATATATATATATATATATATATATATATATACATACATATGGTACATTTTTTTGATTCATCCAGCCTTGACAGACGTGTTTTTAAATATTCTCTCCAGTACTTTTCTTTTAATGATTTGGAATTCATTCCATTTGCGCTTTTTTCCAAGGAATCCTGCCTTTTGGATTATTTTGGACCATTTGGAATTTACCCATTGGATTGAAATTTTAAATTCGACCGTTTTGGATTTTACCATTTTTGGATTTTTACCCTTCACCGGATTGTCCATTCATGTGAAATCTTTTTATCATTTTTATTTGCCTCCTGTTCCCCTTACCTCACCTTTTTTTTTAACCAAGTAAGATCTGTGACTTACTTGTAGTTCTATTAAATACTTTTATATGCAAAATCCGATCCTGCATTTTGCTAATTCCTGCCCTCTGATGAGAAGGAGAGTGTTTCTTTGAAACTCCGCGGATTAAGGACTATCCATTTATCTTGTATTTCCTTTTTTAAAATTAAATATGTTTTTAACTCTTTTTCAAGATGTCTTTTAACATGTTTTATTAATCATTTGTTCATACATTATATATATTAGTGTTGAGCCGATTAATCGGAATTGGAAATTAGAAAAATCCAAGCTTTTTGTAGTATTGGAATCGTTATCGGAATCAGAAAAATTTGAGCCTATTTTCTAATGCCAAAACCGATTCCTTAAATTATCTTTTTTATTTGATTTTGGTTTAAGAAACATCTCCAGCTGCTCATAGTAATAATAAAATGATAAATATTTACTGATTTAAATTCCAGTAAGAATAATTTCTCAAGATTACCCCTTCACAAGTGTGTTTTTACGTTTGAGAATACATATGAACATAAAATGTGTGCTTTTACGTTTGAGAATACATATGAACATAAAATATGTGTTTTTACAGTAATCGGGACAAAATGACATTTTATAGTAAAATATTTACAGATTTATAAAGAATTAAAATTGATAATCGTATCTGACTCAGGAATTTAGTATGGAATCGGTCATTGTATTGGAATCTGGAAAAGTATTGGAATCATTCCATCATTAATATAAAGTCTTGTATAAACACCTGTATATAAGTTAGTCTTGCATAGGGAGCGATTGTATACAAACAGTCTATTAAACTGAATCTTTATCTTTTAGTATGCTATCCAGTGGTTAAAATGTTCTTCTAAGGTCGAAGGTGTTTCACATATATTAAAAGTGTAAATAAACATTCAGCTTGTGTAGCGCACAGGCAAATCACATCCTCTTAACATTTAGACAGAAAATTATAACAAAATAAGAACATTGAAAAATTTGAAAATTTTCATGTACGCGGACCTGTCGGGTTTTTAGGGTTTTCCGTTACTTTAATTATCTGCCATTTCTCATGTTTCTTTACAATTACAAGAGTTTTAATGTTATTCTTAGGTATTTTTGGCCCAATTTCTTTGATTTAGGCATAAAATTATAACAAAGTAAGAACATTGAAAAATTTGAAAATTTTCATGTACGTGGACCTGTCGGGGTTTAAGGATTTGCCGTTACTTGAATTATCTGCCATTTCTCATGTTTTTTTACAATTACAAGAGTTTTAATGTTATTCTTAGGTCTTTTGGGCCGATTTGCTGTGATTTAGGCATAAAATTATAACAAAATAGGAACATTGAATTTTCATGTACGCAGACCTGTCGGGTTTTTAGAGTTTTCCGTTATTTTAATTATCTGCCATTTCTCATGTTTCTTTACAATTACAAGAGTTTTAATGTTATTCTTAGGTATTTTTGTCCGATTTTCTTTGATTTAGGCATAAAATTATAACAAAATAAGAACATTGAAAAATTTGAAAATTTTTATGTACGCGGACCTGTCGGGGTATTAGGATTTTCCGTTACTTGAATTATCTGCAATTTCACATGATCCTTTACAATTACAAGAGTTTTAATGTTATTCTTGGGTATTTTTGTCCGATTTTCTTTGATTTAGGCATAAAATAATAACAAAATAGGAACATTGACAAATTTGAAAATTTTCATGTACGCGGACCTGTCGGATTTTTGGGGTTTTCCGTTACTTTAATTATCTGTCATTTCTCATGTATTTTTACAATTACAAGAGTTTTAATGTTATTCTTAGGTATTTTTGGCCGATTTTCTCTGATTTAGGCATAAAATTATAATAAAATAAGAACATTGAAAAAGTTTTTAATTTTCATGTACGCGGACCTGTCGGGTTTTTAAGGTTTTCCGTTACTTTAATTATCTGCCATTTCTCATGTTTCTTTACAAATACAAGAGTTTTAATGTTATTCTTGGGTATTTTTGTCCGATTTTCTTTGATTTAGGCATAAAATTATAACAAAATAAGAACATTGAAAAATTTGAAAATTTTCATGTACGCGGACCTGTCGGGTTTTTAGGGTTTTCCGTTACTTTAATTATCTGCGATTTTTAATGTTTCTTTACAATTACAAGAGTAATGTTATTCTAAGTTAATTTTGTCCGATTTTCTTTGATTTAGGCATAAAATTATAACAAAATAGGAATATTGAACAATTTGAAAATTTTAATGTACGCGGACCTGTCGAGTTTTTAGGGTTTTCCGTTTCTTGAATTATCTGCCATTTCTCATGTTTCTTTACAATTACAAGAGTTTTAATGTTATTCTTAGGTATTTTTGGCCGATTTTCTTTGATTTAGGCATAAAATTATAACAAAATAAGAACATTGAAAAATTTGAAAATTTTCACATACGCGGACCTATCGGGTTTTTAGGGTTTTCCGGTACTTTACTTATCTGCCATTTCTCATGTTTCTTTACAATTAAAAGAGTTTTAATATTATTCTTAGGTGTTCTTGGCCCATTAGCTTTGATTGTAGTTGTTGCACTCCTTCTGAAGCAAAACCTGTATCTCTTTAGATCTGTGGGCTGGCACCACGTCCTGCTGCCACACTCAGCGGCTCCCTGAATGCACCAGGGCAATATTACACTCTTCCACACATCCAGGTGCACTTTGGTGTTGACACAGAAGTAGAGAGTTATCTTCCATCTAATCGTAAAGTTCTGCCAGCGGAGTGTTTTTCACAATGCAAATATCTCCACTGGAAAAATTGTAAAAAGTCAAACATCCAGTGTAGTAACAAATCATGGGAACATATACCATCCATTATGACTCTTAAATTTGTACAGCTACGTACCTAGAAAACGTAAATGTTATACCTGATATAGTGATTTAGGATAAAAGAGAGAAAGTAGCAACCCTAGTTGAAGTAAGTGTCCCTAGCAATGCTGGTTTTAACAGAGCTAAGAGGAAGAAGATAACAAAATACCAAGGCCTTATGTACGATATGAAAAGAAACTTGAATCATAAGATTTCCATCATTCCATTAATTATAGCAGCAACTGGACTTGTAACATTTTTGGGGGAAAGGAAGGTATGTAACAGAGTGCATACAAGCAATTGTGAGAAAATCAGCATCAGCTGAAGGATAGCTGGCTTGCAAAGATATTAGCAGCAACAGCAGCCATTAAAACATGTATGCAAATTAGCAAGTGTGCATGAACTTGCATCACAAAAAAAGGAGAGAAAAATACACCACAGCGACTGGAGAATAAAATTGTGCGCTGAGCAAAATAGGTGTGTGAATACGAGGACGAGAAAGTGCTGGATAAAGGACAGAATGAGGTAGAGAAGAGAAAGACTTAAAAAACCCGTGTGGCCAAACTTTCACAAAAAACACTCGTCTACTTGAAACCACTATCAATAATTTTCCTCCACTCTTTATCTGTGCCTAAACCTAAACATAGATCCTATGAACAAAGCTTCTTTCTTAGAACTGCACACTTGTGGAACTCTCTTCTTTTTTCGTGCTTTCCAACTGACTACAAAATGATCGTCTTCAAGTCCAACGTGAACAAGTTCTTGATGAGCCAGACCCTTAAGTAATCCAATTTACCAAATTTCCATTCCTAACGATTACTACGAAATTTCCTATCGACTACCGTACACTCATTAACCCTTATCCTCGACTGGCCTCTGGGCCTTGATAAGTGGTGACTCCTTTGTAATAAAAATTTTTTAATAAAAAAAAAAAATACATTTTTTTGCATTAAAAAAAAAAAAGTCTGAGTCAGATTTTCACACATTTTTTTTTGTTTGTTCCGGTGACAGTACAGACTTTGTGAACCAATACAAAGAGAAATACAAACAATTGCACTCAAAGGAACGATTAGAATCTTATAAAGATCTCTCGGTTGGAGCGACTGAAATTGTGGGTGAATGCCTCCTCCTCATGAAAAGCCAAATGAGAAAATTAAAACGATGAAATATGTTATGTTTGTTAGAGCAAAACAAAGCAAAACAAAGTTAAAAAAAAAATCAAATCTTACTTACCTGTAGCAGGATAGGTTAAAGGTATCATTTCTTTAGTATTTTGTGGAGTGACCCGGACACCTTTCACATAATTCAATGGTTCATGAATGGAAGGTGATTTCTCTATGGGTTGACTGCTGTATCTCCGACGAGACACACGCCATAATCGTAAACATCCGGTTCTCCTCAGCATCCACATCTAGAAAGATTAGTAAATATAAAAATATTCAACTCAGAAAACAAAAGATATCTTATCTATAATATAAATCTCACCTGTCTGTTCAAATGTTTGCATGTCTGCCTAAAACTTTTGACAGCGACGAAGAATTTTCACAAGATCAGTATTGTTTTGAAGCTCAACCCTTCGGCTGACAATTATCGAAAAATTGGCTAAAAAAAACATTAATTCATTCACCCTCAATTGGGCACTTTTCTACAGGGAGGGGTTGCTTTTTTCACTGATATTTTCAAAAGTCATCCCCTTTTTTCAATTGACTATCCTTGATTTAAACCTTCACCACTTCTGGTTTAGCAATGGGCGCAACAGCAAAGATGTCACATTTTTTTTTTTTTCACATTCTTTTCCTCCTTCGCAGTACAGGTTCAAGCCGGCCTTCCTACTATCTCTCTTTTTTTTGTTTTTGCTCAACACACACCTCCGGGCAATGCCGGGCACCCAGACTAGTTTAATTGATAAAACTCACTATGATCCTCAACAGAGCTTAAAAGATTCTGCTTCATTATCATCAGTAGAAAATAGATGGAGAATCCAATTATTTTCCATGTCATTCTTTTGAAATTTAAATTTGAATCTTGAATCTAGGAAAGTAGACACAAGTTTTTATCATTTACATAGGATGAAAATATTATTTCTATTGATTCATTGAATTGTTTAACAGTTGTAAGGATTCCACTAAAGTCACAAATATCAGAATTAGATTGAACTTTTGAAAGATTTGTTTGTTTGTTTTGTTTGTCTTTGTTTTACGGCATATCAACCCTTTTCATATTATTTAATGCCGAATCCAGTGATTTTGAAGAATAATTTTTTAATAGAATATATTTGTTTTTTTAAGTCTGTTTCTATTTAACCCATAGTTGAGACCCTAACAGGTATTACCACTCCGGGTCAGAGTGTATCTGGGAGCAATGGAAATTAAAGGGTCGCTCCACACTCCCCAAAGCCCGCAAGCTGGGGCTTCACCATCCGATATAGTTTAAGGTTATATCAAGGACCCTTTTGAAAGCAATAACCTCAAACTAAAATTTTAGTTATTAATATCGATATGGTTGAAGTTCTGTGACTCGCTTCTTTGGTGATTTCTTCAAATGGACTTAGTAACTGAACAATTTTTTTAACACATTCCCACTGGTAAATTATCAAGGTAGGAATCTTATAGCATCCCATATTCTCCTATGAAAAAAATGAACGAATCTGTTTTCCTCAAATTCAATGCAGTTGTAAATGTCTACATGTTAACAGCATGTCGTGTCTGTTATTTGATAATATGGTATAGACGATGCATGTCCTTTTGGTTTACTAGCAAGCAAAAAAGGGAGTTAACTTAACAATATAATTAATGTTAGTATCATTTATGACAAAACTAGTGAGGGGTACCCGGCGTTGCCCGGGTGTTTGGAGGTGTGTGTGAAAACTCCGGGGGGAGGGGGGTTTAAAATTAAAAAAAAAAATGTTTTGGTAAGTAAGTATGAGGATCGAACCTGAACCGTTGAGGCAAAGTTGGAAATTAAAGTGTGAAAAAAAAAAAAGAGTGCAACGGTTTTAACCATTGGGCCACCGCGAGATGCTAACGGAAACACATTTGAATTCATTTAATTACTTGGATTTGGCAGGTTCACGTTTTAATGACTTAATGAGGTCAAGTTTGACTGCGGGATAGTATTTCATTTACTGCGGGAACGCTTTTTTTAAATTTTTATTTTCCCAAGATGTTATAGGAAAAAGACTAACCCACATGCGGCGAGCGACAAATGTTGAATATTTATCTTCCCGAAGTCGAGCAAATTAAATAGACAAGCGAGCTTCGTTGTTAACTCTGAGATATTACGATTTACATGTGATATAAAAAGTTTTTAAAAGTTTTTAGGCGACCGACCGCTTCTCTGAAAAAAGCTTTTTGTAGACATACAGAAAAAGCGAACACACATACAAACATACATTTTCGCTTTTATATTTATAGATTTGCTGATAAATTGGCATTAGAAAATCTGGTAATCAGCCAATTATCAAAGGCCGATTAATCGGTCAATTTGATAACCAGTACATCCTTAATTCATCTATAATATAAATCTCACCTGTCTGTTTAAATGTTTGTATGTCTCGCAGAACCTTTCGACAGAGGTGACAGATCTTGACAAGATCGGTATCATTTTGAAGCTCGATGTCTCGGACAACAAATATCGAAAAATTGGCCAAAAACATTAATTCCTTCACTCTTAACTTGACCGTTGTGTATAAGGAAGGGTCGACTTTTTTCACCGACATTTTAGCAAGTCATCGTCACCGTTGGATTGACTTTGGTTAATTTCAACGCTTTTGACTTCTGGTTGCGTCATGGAAACATCGGCTAAGACGTCAGATTTTCTTTCACTTTCTTTTTCGTCTTTGCGTCATGGGTTCAAGCCTGCTGCCTAATACCACTTTTTTTTTTTTAATTAAAAAAAAATTTTCTTTTGCTCAACACACACCTCCAAACACCCGGGCACACAGGCTAGTATATATATATATATATCCAAGGAACTCTGCCTTTTGGATGATTTTGGACCATTTGGAATTTACCCAGTGGATTGAAATTTTAAATTCGACCGTTTTGGATTTTACCATTTTTGGATTTTTACCCTTCACCGGACTATCCATTCATGTGAAATCTTTTTATTATTTTTCTTTTGCCTCCTGTTCCCCTTACCTCATCCTTTTTTATCCAAGTAAGATCTTTTGACTTACTTGTAGTTTCATTAAATACTTTTATATGCAAAATCCGATCCTGCATTTTGCTAATTCCTGCCCTCTGATGAGAAGGAGAGTATTTCTTCGAAACTCCGCGGATTAAGGACTATCCACTTATCTTGTGCTTCCTTTTTTAAAATTAAATATATTTTTAACTCTTTTTCAAGATGTCTTTTAACATATTTTATTAATCATTTGTTCATATATATATATATATATACAAAGTGACGTTGTCAGTGTGTGTGTGTGTGTGTGTGCGAAAAATCTCTACCAAACTCTTCTCAGAATATTTGATCTACAGAATGAAATTTGATATATAGGGTATTTGGACATCTGGCTCACTTTCAACTTGCTTTTTAGTCTGTATAAATAGCTGCTAAGGGGTCAAAATGAAAAAAACAGTTGACCTTGGTAAGAGTAAATCAACTAACTTCAGAGCATGCATACATAGTTTAGCTTGAAGTCGTTTGATTTTTAGCTTGTTTTTATCCATTCGGTAATAGCTCAAATGGTAATAACAGTCGCTGAAGCATTAAATAACAAGTAAGGCTGGAGTGCTGACTGTTTTGGTTTCGATTCCAGATGACGGCACTGAAGTCATTTTTTTTTTTCAACTTTGTAAACCATTATATATATTAGGTACAATGTAATAATCAATAAGGAACCTGCTGAAATTAAAATATATTTAAGCATATTTTATGACCGGGCGGCCTGCTAGTATTCTATATTTTGTATAATGCTAGCTCTTATTTTCTCTTGATGAGAAGTATTTACCTTCAAAATGCCATGGCCTAAAACGATTTTTCTCTCTATTTTATCATCTTTCCTTATTGATCTGATGATATAACGTTATATGCAACTTTTAGTCCTCATCTTTTTTCTTGTACCGGAAAAATGTCCAGTAAATAAAACGTTGTTTAGTAAATCATTATTTTTTTTTGCATTTTTTTGAATTTCCATACACCAAACATGGATATAAATATCACTAAAACATCCGCTGGGTCATAAGCTTCATTTTGGTACCTAACTTACTTGGGTGGGTTGCCTATAGACTGAGATAAGCCACATCACACACACACACGGAAAATTTATAATAAGATATATATATGTGTGTGTGTGTGTGTGTGTGTGTGTGTATGCATATATATGCAAGTGTGTTTACCTGTACGTCTTCCCTCTCTACATAAATCTGAATCTATTATACTCTATCACTAGATACCAGGAGTGTTCTAAATGTAATGTCTTTTATTTTTCGTTCTGCCTGAATGAATCAAAGGAGATTGAAAATTGCAGTGTTATGATGACTGAACTTACGCATCCAAGACCTCAAAGTTTCATCTCTGTTGCCGATATTGAAAGTGTACTATTCTAAGAAAGCAACTCCTGTCATAGATGTGTGTCAGAAGCAGAAATGTGTCATTGAATTCCTGACAAAAGTGCATTGAGAATGGTGGTGACTACGTAGAAAAACTCTGGACCACAAAAGGTCACTCGTTTTAATGCTACAATTCCCATCTTTATAGGCCTTATACGTTTTAAGTTGAAAAAAAAAAAAAAAAAGATTTTACTTTTGAAACAATCCTCATATATTCCCCAAAATCACATATCTTTTCAATTAGCACTTTTCTTTCTTGATAAAGCCTTTTCAGTCTTCAACATTTCCATCTTTAATTCATATATATATATATATATATATATATATATATATATGAGAATGCTGGAAATAGTATTCCGATGAGATAGAGAGATAAATCAAAGGAACAGACCAAGTTATGTGTTCATCAACGTTTTGTCTTTATTGTAAGACTTCTTCTGAATGAATGAAATTAAGAAAATAAAATACCAGTACAATATTTCAAAATATATTTTGGATGTAATGAAATGTATGGCTTTGTTCTATTTCAGAACAAAAAC
Source organism: Euprymna scolopes (assembly GCF_053919585.1). NCBI lineage: Eukaryota > Metazoa > Mollusca > Cephalopoda > Sepiida > Sepiolidae > Euprymna > Euprymna scolopes. The sequence goes on along the minus strand of NC_136493.1, from coordinate 32,454,734 downwards.
AGTCGTTGGAAATTCAAAAAGGTATAGCGTAGTGAAAGAGTACAATTTTTTTTTAAAACGTCATATGGCCATTAATATATTTAAAAAGATATGATGCAATTCATATTCTTTTTGGAACAAATATGTCCATTATAATTCAAATATGGATGTGTAACTGAAATGAAATGAGTTCATTTTTGTTATGTAATTTATTGACTGATCATATGTATTTATTATTATAGGCAGTGTTTTCTATGGTGTGAGAGTTAACTTATGTACTTTTAATAGGAGTTTACTTATTAATGGTGATACAATATAGAAACCTCAACGTTATTTAATCGTGCTTGAATTTGCAATAAACGCTGATTCAAGAAGTCTCTGTTGCAATTTATTTGAAATAAATTTCACTATTTTTGCTTGTTTGAAGTGAAACGTATGATTATGCTGCAATGAATAAGAGAATAATGTATTCAGAGAATTGTTATTTCTTATATCTCTTATGTTCATATATATATATATATATATATATATATATATATACTTGTTTATTGTTATATAAACATGCTCACATCCCGCTGCTACAAATAGCCACTTGTTTCAATCAAACAACAGATATCATCAGGCAGCGACTTGACTATTCAAAAGTTCAATGAATAATGGATTTTTATTTTAGGTAGGAACTCTTAATAAGTTGGAGTTAAAAAACTTAAAACACAGGACTTTAATTAAATAAAAAAGTAAAAAGGGAGAGGCAATTTAAATAAAGTTAAAAGATTACAATGGGGAGAGAGTGATTGAGAAGAGAAAAAAGGAATAGAGACAGAAATAGAGAAAGAAAATATATAGAAAACAAAATAGAGAGAAAAAGAAGAGAGAAAATATATATATATATATATATATATATATATATATATATATATATATATATATATATATGATATGGAGAAGAAAAGAAAAAAGAAATAAATGGTTATAATAAAGAGAATAAGAACTAGAAGGAAAAGGAAAGAATAATGAGATCTAGTTAAATAGAGAAAGAGAGAAAGTAAGAATTTGACAGTATATAGAAAAAGAAAAAGAAAAAATCTGCGTGTCAACCAATTTATGAACAATTATACAATTCAGTAATGAAACATATTATTACAAATACAAACAGAAGATACAATCCAAGCGTCAGAAATGAACGTGTCAAAAAAGGCAGTGAATGTATTCGGCTAGCATATTTATCCTCTTACATACGTCCACGAGTAAAATCAACGCAATTCAAACATACGTCTACCATTAATTAGGCCCTTTATGCTAAATGATATAAGTTTAAAGTTTTCGCGTTTTTATTAGATAAATATATGAATAAAAGAAGAAAATAATGATAAAACAATATTAAAATTATTATTAATAACAATAAACATAATAGTAATGATAATAATAATAATAATAATAATAATAAAAACAGAATAAAATTAATATTTATTATCTTTTTAATATAACATATTTAGCCATAAGAGGGGATTAAATAAATTAAATAGGTCCAATAATTATAAATAGAAAACTACTAATATTTATGTATATAAAAAGAATACAATACAAATATATATATACACACACACACATATATATACCCAAATATACACACACATACACACACATATATATATATATATATATATATACATATACATGCACATAAGTAAAGGTGTAACTATACTATTAAGTTGGAAGTTTAAGCTATTTAAGTATAGATATAAAGTCATATTAAATCACAAAATAATACATTCAATACCAGATTACTAATAACACAGATACAAGTACACTTACCTATAAATATATTCAGGCAAAAGAAGTAATTAAATCAACGAAATACTCAAAAATAGCGACGCACAGGTAGATAGTACCCAAATTAAAAATAATAAGATACATATGTATATACTCACAGAAAAAACATTAAAAAACATAATAACAAAATATTAAACAAAAATAGCACACCCATTGCTACCGAAAGTTGTAACTGTAGAATTAAATCAAAATGCCCTCTTAAAGGAAATTGTCAAATTACTTCTGTAGTGTACCAAGCAACTATTTCTACTAAGGAAAATCCGAATGAAAAAAAATATTACATAGGAATGACAAATAACAATTTTAAAGAAAGATTTACCGGTCACAAGTGCTCTTTTGAAAATAATGAGTACAAAAATAGAACTTCCTTGTCTAAATATTACAATGAACTAGTAGAGCAAGGTTACTCCCCAATAGTAAATTGGAAAATTTTAAAGAAAGCGAAAACCTGTTCATCTTTAAACTCGCCTTGCTACCTATGTCTTTATGAGAAATTATTTATACTTACTTTTAGAGAAAGAGATAAATTATTAAATAAGAAGCACGAAAATTCAATTAATTGCAAACATTATAAAACCCATCTTTTAAGTAATTTAGTTTAGATATAAAATTTAAATAAATTAAAAATTGTCACTGATTTCTATAATTTATTAATATTCTATTAATATACTTTCTCCTCTCCTGATTTCATTCTTTACTTCTCCTATCTTATATACCTGTGTGTCTATGTGTATATGTATGTGTCTATGTATTTATTTTATGACCGTGTGTACTTAGATCTATATATTTCTATATTATTTGGTATACCCTCCCATGTTTATTCAATCCATTTGTATGTTTCTATGTGTGTATGCATCTATCTGTACCCTTGCCAAATTATTTGTATTCTTATGTATTTCTATATATATAATTTATGTAAATTATACATATTTATGTGTGAGTATATATATGTGTGTGTGCGTTGTTGTTTATTAGTATATGATTGTGTGCATATATTTGTGTATTTTTTGTATGTATGTGTATACATAAGATTATATATATATGTATATATATATATATGTATATATATATATGTATATATATGCTTATTAGTATGTCGGTTGGTTCTCTGTGAGTATATACATATGTATCTTATTATTTTTAATTTGGGTACTATCTACCTGTGCGTCGCTATTTTTGAGTATTTCGTTGATTTAATTACTTCTTTTGCCTGAATATATTTATAGGTAAGTGTACTTGTATCTGTGTTATTAGTAATCTGGTATTGAATGTATTATTTTGTGATTTAATATGACTTTATATCTATACTTAAATAGCTTAAACTTCCAACTTAATAGTATAGTTACACCTTTACTTATGTGCATGTATATGTATATATATATATATATGTGTGTGTGTATGTGTGTGTATATTTGGGTATATATATGTGTGTGTGTGTGTATATATATATATTTGTATTGTATTCTTTTTATATACATAAATATTAGTAGTTTTCTATTTATAATTATTGGACCTATTTAATTTATTTAATCCCCTCTTATGGCTAAATATGTTATATTAAAAAGATAATAAATATTAATTTTATTCTGTTTTTATTATTATTATTATTATTATTATTATTATTATTATTATTATTATCATTACTATTATGTTTATTGTTATTAATAATAATTTTAATATTGTTTTATCATTATTTTCTTCTTTTATTCATATATTTATCTAATAAAAACGCGAAAACTTTAAACTTATATCATTTAGCATAAAGGGCCTAATTAATGGTAGACGTATGTTTGAATTGCGTTGATTTTACTCGTGGACGTATGTAAGAGGATAAATATGCTAGCCGAATACATTCACTGCCTTTTTTGACACGTTCATTTCTGACGCTTGGATTGTATCTTCTGTTTGTATTTGTAATAATATGTTTCATTACTGAATTGTATAATTGTTCATAAATTGGTTGACACGCAGATTTTTTCTTTTTCTTTTTCTATATACTGTCAAATTCTTACTTTCTCTCTTTCTCTATTTGACTAGATCTCATTATTCTTTCCTTTTCCTTCTAGTTCTTATTCTCTTTATTATAACCATTTATTTCTTTTTTCTTTTCTTCTCCATATATATATATATATATATATATATATATATATATATATATATATTCTCTCTTCTTTTTCTCTCTATTTTGTTTTCTATATATTTTCTTTCTCTATTTCTGTCTCTATTCCTTTTTTCTCTTCTCAATCATTCTCTCCCCATTGTAATCTTTTAACTTTATTTAAATTGCCTCTCCCTTTTTACTTTTTTATTTAATTAAAGTCCTGTGTTTTAAGTTTTTTAACTCCAACTTCTAAAGAGTTCCTACCTAAAATAAAAATCCATTATTCATTGAACTTTTGAATAGTCAAGTCGCTGCCTGATGATATCTGTTGTTTGATTGAAACAAGTGGCTATTTGTAGCAGCGGGATGTGAGCATGTTTATATAACAATAAACAAGTATTATCAGCTCTTTTTATTGAGCACTATCTAACAACCTCGTTGAATTCATTAGTCCATTACTTTTGAATATAAAAAAAACCCGAGTATATATATATATATATATATATATATATATATATATATATATATATATCAGAATCCTGAGGTGAATAGGAACACAGATTATTGAATCCTGTGATATCCAGTCTTACAAAATATTTTAGGGGGTAATATTATATAAGGACCAATAGTACTTTATAATAAATTGGAATTTACCTACAATATGGATTTATTCAACAAACTCGGACTCTGACAACATCATCCCACTGTATACAAGGATTACCACGACACCTGGATATCATGATTTCATATCCTTTCTTTGCTCCTTCTATTATTTTCATTATCTATGTTCCTTGAAAAGATTTTATTTTTTTTATCTATGTCCCCTAAAAAGATTTTATTTTTTTATATATGTCCCTTAAAAAGATTTTATTTTTATATCTATGTCCCTTAAAAAGATTTTATTTTTATATCTATGTCCCTTAAAAAGATTTTATTTTTTTTATCTATGTCCATTAAAAAGATTTTATTTTTATATCTATGTCCCTTAAAAAGATTTTATTTTTGTTATATATGTCCATTAAAAAGATTTTATTTTTATATCTATGTCCCTTAAAAAGATTTTATTTTTTTTATCTATGTCCATTAAAAAGATTTTATTTTTATATCTATGTCCCTTAAAAAGATTTTTTTTTTTATCTATGTCCATTAAAAAGATTTTATTTTTATATCTATGTCCCTTAAAAAGATTTTATTTTTGTTATATATGTCCATTAAAAAGATTTTATTTTTTCATCTATGTCCCTTAAAAAGATTTTATTTTTTTATTTATGTCCCTTAAAAAGATTTTAATTTTATTTTCATTATCTATGTCCCTTAAAAAGATTTTATTTTTTTATCTATGTCCCTTAAAAAGGTATAATTTTTAATATATTTTCTTTGTATGTGCTGAATAGCAAAATTATTTTGAATTAGATCTTATATTTGCTAATGACTTTTCCTCTGAGGAGATGAGTCTACATCAAAGATCCATGGATTAAGGAAAAAAACTTTGAATTTGAATTCTTTGTCCAAATAATAAATTTCCATGTTAAAAAATTATATTTTTCTGAATGAAATTTAAATAAAAAAAACTATAAATTATATATATATATATATATATATATATATATATATACAGTGATGATCATATTTATTGGCACGGTAAAATAAAAGTTAAATTTTGTCTAATAAATTCTAAAAAAGGGATTAAATTAAAGAAAATAACAAAGTATATTATGTATTTTTAACTGGCCTTTCCGATGCAGCAATCGGATTTTAGAAAAAATAAATAACAAAGGAACAACAAACATAATTGCAAAAAACCCTTGTTCAAAATTATTGGCACGGCTTTGTTTTTCTTTTAGTATCAGTAAAATATCAATCAATTTCCGGTTTACGTGCTTTCTGAACTTTTTTATAGCCATATTATGCTTGTTTAACGCTAATTCAGTGAATAATTTTTTTCAGATAATTTTTAGATAGCGATTTATTTAAACTATTATAAGTGACTAAATTATAATTTTCAATCGCCATGGTTAAAACTAAGGAACACAGCGAAGACGTCAGGAAGCTTGTTGTAGCATGCCATACCAATGGGGAGGGCTATGATAAGATTTCAAAGAAGCTAAACCTTCCCAAATCCACTGTTAGAGCCATAATAAACAAGTTCAAATTGCAAGGCCACGTTATGAGTTTAGAGGGTAGAGGGAGAAAAAGGATTCTTTCCCCAAGAGATGAACGGAAAATTGTTCGACAAGTAAAACAAAACCCAAGGATCTCTGTTGGGGAGATTGTTGATGAACAGAGCACCTCTGGAGTGAATGTATCTCGACATACAGTTGGTAGAGTTTTGAAGAGAGCTGGTTTAAAAGCATGTCGTCCGAGAAAGACTCCCTTATTGAAGCCTATGCACCTGAAAGCAAGGCTAGCCTTTGCAAAACGTCATATTGATAAAGATGTTGCATTCTGGAAACGTGTTCTATGGACTGACGAAACGAAAATAGAGTTATTTGGCCATAATAAAGTGTCTTATATTTACAGAAAATCTGGCGAAGCTTTCCTGCCTAAGAACACCATACCCACAGTGAAGCACGGTGGAGGCAGTTTGATGTTTTGGGGATCCTTTGCTGCCTCTGGACCAGGGCGACTTGTTAAGGTCACAGGTAGCATAAAAAAGGAAGATTATGTTAAAATATTGGATGAAAACCTGAAAGACTCTGCTAAAGAGCTCTCACTTGGTCGTCGTTGGTGGTTCATGCAAGATAATGACCCAAAGCATTCGGCTAAACTGACTAAGAAATGGCTTGAGGACAATCATATTAATGTTTTGGAGTGGCCATCACAAAGCCCAGACCTTAATCCAATTGAAAATTTATGGAGAACATTAAAATTGAGGGTAATGCAAAGGAAGCCTAAGAATCTTATTCAATTGGAGGATTATTGTCAGGAAGAGTGGGCTAAAATTACTACTGAAGAGTGCAACAACTTGGTTGTAAACTATGAAAAGCGACTGAGGAAGGTAATCAAGGCCAAAGGCTATACAATTGATTATTAAATAAATCGTGCCAATAATTTTGAACAAGGGTTTTTTGCAATTATGTTTGTTGTTCCTTTGTTATTTATTTTTTCTAAAATCCGATTGCTGCATCGGAAAGTCCAGTTAAAAATACATAATATACTTTGTTATTTTCTTTAATTTAATCCCTTTTTTAGAATTTATTAGACAAAATTTAACTTTTATTTTACCGTGCCAATAAATATGATCATCACTGTATATATATATATATATATATATATATATATATTAGTGATGGGACTATTCCAATATTTTTCCCGATCCAAATACAATTACCAATTCTGATTCTTTATAAATCTGTAAATCTTTAACTATCTTGTATTTTTTCTCTGATTACTGTAAAAATATTTTACTGAATGTAAAAATATAATTGTAGGGGACGATCTATCGATTTTGGCTTTACTGGTAAATAAATATCAATAAATATTTATTATTTTATCAATATTACCAGCAATGAAAGACTTTGGTTTAAACAGAATCTAATAAAATAAGACAATTAAAAAAATCGTTTTGGCATTGGAAAATCGGTACAAATTTTTCCGATTCTAATACCCTCAAATATTCCGATTTTTCTGATTCCCAATTCCAATTAATTGTCCCAACCCTAAAATATATATATATATATATAATATGCTATATTTATTTTAAATTATCTTGATAAGAAAACAGCTGGTAAATTCGCAAGCCAATATCAACATTTTTCTTTTCACTAAAATATATAATCTTTAAATATTTTGAAGGTTTTCATATTTATTTAGCAATCAACGTTGGTTTTTGAGTTTAAAAAAACAAAGCAAAATAAAACAAAACAAAAAAAAACAATTTCTAAAAAGTAATAAAAATTACAACAGGTTCCAATTATTTTTACCCAAGTTTTATACTTGGCCTGTATTATACTTTCAATGTTTATCTTTCTTATATCTGCATACAAAATCTTAGGATAGACTTGGGGGTGGGGGTGGGGAGTATAAATTCATGTATCGGAATTTTTGAGATGCCTGTGTCATTTGTATTATTAAACTACTATTCTCATCTTGGATGTTATTCTAATAACATTTTCGCCGATGTTATTTCCAACCTTCTTTGGGTGCATCTTGTTGAACTCTGGAATCTATACAGAATCCCAAACTAAACCCTTCATTTAACCCATAAGGTGGATTGTTCTCATCCTACCAGCCATGACCAGGTAGAAGTCTCAAATAATTCTGAATTATATTGAACTAAGCACATTTGTGTTTTCTGTAGACTCACCCAGAAAACTCTGTCACTTAAAACTGATATACTTAGCACTTTATCCGTTGCACCATGAATTGATAACAATTCATATGCACTTTTAGAAAGTCCAATACCCCCCCCCCTCCCCCAAATGTGGTAAACCAAGAGTTCATGTCAGGACATATCTAATTCTTATATAAGCAGCGGATTGCTTCAGAAATCAGGTACTTTCTGGAATGAGAGAATGATTCTACCATTTTTTGGCAACAGGTTGGATGTAGATCGATTTTAGATCCGGAGCGATATCAGTGCCCATGTAAGGTGATGGGAAAGATATCTGATTATGGATTCAACCACCCAGAAAATGGAATGCCATTTTGAAGAAAGTGATCACTTTTTAAGGTTCGGTCGAGAAAATAAGCCACTTGAGACGACTCAGCTGACAGACCCTCCTACTCAGCCAGTTTTTTTTTTTATGTCCAGTGATTAAATAGCTGATAACTCAAGTGGACTTGTTGTGTAACCTATCCTGAATGACAGGATATCTACATATGTAACATTTCAATAAACAGAACGAACAACAAAGGGACGCAGATAATCTTTTCACACAAACACAAATTCGTTACACTTGTGGGTTATCACTGGTGAGCAATCAAGTAAAGTCTTTATTTACGTATGTGTGGTTTTTATTCCCTGATCATCGCTTCCTATGTGTGTGTGCGGCCATTGATCTGCATTGTTGCATCATCTCGTGGTGGGTTAGAGTTAACTCAGGCAAATAAACTCATGTATGGAAACAAGTGTTGGGACAATTAAGTGGAATCTGAAAAATCTGGACTTTTGGCAGTATTGGAACAGTATCAAAAAAATTTGTGCCTATTTTCCAATGTTAAAAACGATTCCTTAATTATTTTTTTATTTGATTTTTTTAAACAAAATCTTCCACTGCTTGTAGTAATAATAACAAAGATTTAATGATTATAAATGAGCAGTAAAACTAAAACTTATAGATTCCGCCCCCCTCCCATGTGCTTTTACGTTTGAGAAAATATTTGCACATTTAACATGTCTTTACGGTAATCGGGAAAAATTATTAACTTTATAGTTACATATTTAGAGATTTATAAAGAATCAAAATAGTTAATAGTATTAGAATCAACAAAAATATTGGGATCGTCCCATCATTAATGGAAACACAAGGAGATTTATTGTGGCTTTAAAGGTTTTATTGGTGCGAGAAAGGTTGTTCACAAGGGGAGAGACCAAAATTAACTCCTTATAGAAGAAGAGCTAAAATTAATTCCTTCTCACTTAATTTTCTTAATTAGCCTTTAAAGAAATAGTTGACAAATGGACAGCTCTTGATGAAATTTCTCTTAGATTTCTATATTGTTTTGTCCATCTGCTTCCTTGCCGCAAACTGCTCAAAACCATATTCCAATCCTCGAGCACATGATCATTTCTGATGTAATCATTAATACCTGCTTCCAGTGTGCTTTGTCTTGAGAGCCGACCTCCAAATCTTTGCATCAATTACCCTGGATGCGCTGGGTCTATCTCCGTTCACCGCCAGGTCATCTCAACATGTACTTAATGTGAAACTTCGATATTTATATTAGTTAACATAATACTTACCTACTGTCATAGGGTCTTTATATATAATGCATATATATATTCAAGCAAAACATGTAGGTGACGCTTTCTAGTTTCAGAGACAAGTAAATCTCTAGGCTTAAACTGACATTCATGTTCAGGTGGATTTGTAAAAGTTCAGTCAAGAGTCTCCACTCCACAACAACCTATATAATAGGACCTTGTATATAACGTTTTGACCACCTTTGAAGATTGAAAGCAATACTCCTAACCTCCTGACTTTGAATTAAGCTAAGTAACCCTCTTTGCCCTCTCTTCTATCTTTCCCTCTATCTGCAGCATAGTGCTGGGATGATTCGGGAATCGGAAATTTAACGGGTATTAGAATCGGAAAAATTTGTGCCGATTTTCTGATACCAAAACGATTCTTTTTGTTTTTTTATTTGATTTTGTTTAAAGCAAAATCTTCCATTGCTGGTAGTAATAATAAAATAAACATTGATTTTAAATTACGAGTAAAACTAAAATCAATTGATCACCCCCATCCCCCACCTCCCATTCCACAAGAGTATTTTTACGTCTGAGAAAATATCTGCACATTTAACATATTTTATGGTAATTGGATATAAAAATAAGAGATCTATAAAGAATCGGAATCAGTAATTGTATCGGAATCGAGAAAAATACTACAGGGTTGTATCTTTTTAGATTTGCACTTAATTCATATTAATATCAGCCATTATTGCTCTCTACAGAGTTTTCACTGACTACCTGATACTCATTAATCCTTATCTTCGAGTGGCCTTCAGGCCTTGATAAATGGTGACTAGCTTATAAAAAAGAAAAAAGGGATCGGACTACAGTCAGGATTTTAAGCAGATGGTTTGCCTTCAGTTGAAAAAGACTGTTCCTATTGCAAGTCAGTCGTTTGGTAGAGAAGTCGACTATCATTTTTAACTTCTCAAAATTAAACATTGTTACTGGTTTTAAAACTCAGACTTGTAAATTTATGTGGAAGAATAATACGTTGGATTGACAGTACGGCCAGCATTGAAATCAAGCACTGAATTCAGACAAAAACAACAAATGAACATCCACAACCTGTGTAGTGAACGCACACAAATTCTAGTTTGCACCAATAGCTTATCAAAACAAAAGGCTTCCTCAAGGAGCAAACGATTCATTTTAATCAGGGCAAAATTGGTGTCACCTATAAACTGACCACATTAAAAAAACTTAACATCATTACACAGGACAGATTATATAAATTCAGAGACACGTTTTGGAATCTATTTGCATATATGTAATTTAGTAATAGCGGGTCAACAAAGCTAACTAAGCAAGATGCAGTTTATTTTTATGAAATGGACTTGATTTATTTATTTATTTTTTTTTTTTTTTTACACAGTGATCACCACTTATCAAGGCCCGGAAGCCACTCAGGGATAAGGGTTATTGCAAGTACATTACGTTAGTGACGAGATTTTATGAAGCGGTTCATTAGGAATTTGTTAACATTAGACTTGAAGACATCCAAGTTGTAGTCCGGAGGGAAGCAGGCAGACGGAACAGAGTTCCACAGGCGTGCAGTTCTAAGAAAGAAGCTTTGCTCATGAAATCCGCGTTTTGATTTAGGCACAGATATAGAGTGGGGGAAATTTTTCACAGTGGATTCAGCTAGACGGGTGATTTTCGTGAAAGTTTGGCGAGGGGGGACCAGGGATTGGAGTTCAGACGAGCAACTGCCATGAAAATAACGATAAAACAAGGATAGGCTCGCAACGTCTCTTCTGTGGGAGAGGGGTTGCAGGGTAGAGAAAAGGGCATCCCCCACTAAACCACGAAGTCTATTTTGTACTCTGTCAAGGCATGATAGGCTGTTTTTGGCAGCTCCTGCCCAGATATGGCAACAGTATTCCATCCTTGGGCGTACTTGGCTTTTATATAGATAGAGAATTGAATCAGTAGTGAGATATCTTCTGGAGCGGTAGAAGGATCCCACCATCTTTCCTGCGACCTTGGCAACAGACTTGATGTACGTGTTCCATTTCAGATCAGGAGTAAAGGTCAAACCCAGAAGCTTGTCAAAACACGGGGCCTCACCAAGACGAGAGTCATCCATCACAATTGATGCCAGCTGGGGATCAGAGCGTTGATGATGTAAGGATAGGAGTTTGGTTTTAGATGCATTAAAGGTAACTAGCCACATCTTCCCCCACTGAACCACGCGCTCGAGATCAGAGGAGAGAGAATCCGAGAGAACTTCGTCATTTACAGCCTTTGATGTGTTGCCGTAGATGGTCGTGTCATCAGCATAGATGTCAACGAATGATTTAAGTATGTGTTTAGGGAGGTCATTGATGTAGATCAGGAAGAGAGTTGGGCCGAGGATTGACCCCTGAGGGACTCCAGCATTTATATTGCAGGCCTCCGATTTTTGTCCATCTACCACTACTCTTATGAGCCTATCGGAGAGAAATGATTTAATGATTGAGAAAACATTTCCAGTTATACCGTAGCTGGAAATCTTGTGAAGTAGACCCTTATGCCATACTTTGTCAAAGGCCTTTGATATGTCGAGAGCAATTGCCCTAGAAAGGAAGCCTTTGTCAAGAGATTCACTAATCCTGTGGGATATAACCGTCAGCACATCTGCGGTAGATCTTGCAGAGCGGAAACCATATTGTGTGTCACTAAGAAGGTTGTTTCTGCTGAGGTGGTTGACTATTTCTCTATTTAATATTGATTCCAGTAACTTACTCATAACACAGAGAAGACTTATTGGTCTGTATTGAGAGGGAGATGACTTATCACCTGAATTCTTAAATACAGGGCAAACTGATGAGGTCTTCCAGGGGGTCGGAAAGCACTTCTCCTTAAGGCAGCGCTTAAATAGTTTCGTAAGTATGGGAGCAAGTTCTGGTTGAAGCTTTTTTAACACTATAATTGGGATGCCATCAGGGCCAGTTGCTTTACTGGAATCTAGGTTTTTTATTAGCTTGGCGACCTCATGCACGGATATTTGTATATTACCTAGCTTGTTCTGTGTTATAGGAGGAAATATGGGGAGTTGATGGCCTTCGTCGCATAGGGTAGAATTAGCTGCAAAGTTCTTTGCAAATAGTTTGGCCTTGTCTGACGCTGACGAGATAACCTCTAGTCCATTGATAATGGTTGGGATAGAACGCACACTTCTGTTCAGGATCCTCTTTGTTATTTGCCAAAACTGGTGGGAACCAAGCCGCTGATCAGCTACCTTGGATTTAACAGACTGGACAAATTGTAATTTTTTTTCATTACCATGCTTATCAACTATATATTTTTAAAAACTTTTATTCACTCCCAAACAAAGCATATTGCTTCCGCTTAGCAACAAAATCACACCCCTTCAGCTGAGGTACCTAAATGTCAGAAAGCTTTCTACTCTAATAGTTTCTTCCCTCAGACAGCTAGACTTTGGAATTCCCTTTCTGCTACCTGCTTCCCTAACTGTACTGATATGCAGAAGTTTAAATGTAAAGTAAATCAACATCTTGTTAATCTTTCCTAGGCATGATCTCAAGTCATAGTCCCTTACATCCAAGTGGCGATATGTCTGGTTTGGGGTGAACGAGAGTTTCAAAAATAGGTTGCATGGGCCTACCATGACTATGGCCAGATTTATAGTAAGCATTTAATAGTTTGGAACTTAATGAGTGCTTGTTGTACTCTAGTCTTAGCAGTAGCGTTATGTTTAAACCATGTATTATACACAAAGGAAGATTCATAACTCATAAACTTCACGTGATCTAACTGGAATTAATTAAGTCTTGAAACTCACTTTCCTCATCTTGTTCTTTAGTTCTTACATTCCATGAGCGATATTTCTGACAAAGGGGGAAAATTTGCTATTTTCTGAGTCAGAATCTAATCATTTTATACTTATTGTTCGTCAGTTGTTGACCTTTTTTTCTTTTAGTTTCTTACATCAAGTGGCGCCATGCCTTGTGTGGACCGATTTTCATTAAAAAAAAATAAATAAATTAAAAAAAAAAAGTTTGATTTTTTTGAGATGAGGATTGATAAGTCATATTAGATGGACTATTGTTCTCATAATGAATGTTATTCTCACATTTCAGTCGATGTAACGCTGACTTTCATTAGGTGTTCCTTGTCAAACTCAAGAATCTGTACAGAATTTCGAACATTGCTTTTTTTTTTTTAATCCATGAAGATTAAATGCTCTCGTTCCACCAGCAATGGCAGCGTAAAAGTATTGCCTGCTATGAGGATTGAACCCTCAATCTCCATAAGACTGTCAATGGTTCTGTTTGAAATTCCGTGAAGATTCCAGAGTTCGACAGAAAGCATAAAAAAAAAAATCTGTATGATGTACACATGGAAAGAAAATATCGTATTCCAAAAATCAAGTAAATGTATCAAGTAGTTTTATTTTTAAATAACAAAACCAAATTACGGTAAAACTTGCAGAGAATGCCGTTTTACGGTCATTGTAAAAATGGAATGAAAATTTAAATTGCGTTCCATCTTAAATTCGGTACGTTTTAACATTACGTCCAACTCACGTTCACATTCGACATGTCAAATTTTATAGGTTTTCGGGTATGCTGACAAGGTTGGGGTGTCTATTCCGAAAGCTGTTCTTAACATGGGGAGGTTGGGGAGTGTCTATTCCGAAGGCCGTTCTTAACATGGGGAAGTTGGGGGTGTTTATTCGTTGTAAGCATACCCGAAAACTCATAAAAGTCGACATTTCCAGTGTGAACAGTGAGTTGGATTTATGTAAAAAAAAATTATACCAAATTGACTTTTTTCGTTTAAAAACTAAATTATTTCATTTTTGTTAATAAAATTTTATTTGGTACTCCTTTGGCGTTGAATTCCATGGCGGCCGGCGTATTTATTTATTAGTCGCTCCCTTAGAAAAAAGCTAACGCATGCGCACATAACATTTTTTTATTTATTTATTTGCATATGTTGGCTCAGTATCTAAACCATTTATTGATAATTTCTCACTTTTACAAACATCTGTGATTTATTTATTTACTTACGTTGGCTTTACTCTTTTCATGAATATTAAAAACACACACACAAAAAAAAAAAAAAAAAAAACTTATCCAGTTAGATAGAAAAGTAACTTATCTTGCCTTTGATAACATTTATTTGTTATATTTTTGTTTTTGATCATCTTTTCCGAATCTATGTGTATAGTAAAACAAACCTGAAGTTCATTACAAAAACGCTTTGTTTTTGCACCATTCAACAATGTTGTTCAACCGCGAATATAAATTTAAAATATTTGTAAAAGTGAGAAATTATCATTAAATGGTTTAGTTGCTTTTTTTAAATACTCGCATTTCAGCCCAGCGTTGCCCGGGTGTTTGGAGGTGTATTTTGAGCATAAAAAAAAGAAGAAAAAAAAAAAAAGCGGTCAATTTTTTAAAACTTTAACCCCTATTATGGCCCCTTAACATTTATTGTTTTGGGCTCAAATCAAGTTATTAAGTTAGATCCATATCCAAGGAACCTACATCTAAAATTTCAATTGTTTATACCAAAAATTGGCGGAGGAGTTTGGTAGAGTTCTCAAAGATCAAATCGTTGAACTTTGGCCCCTTTAACAGCAAAATTTCTGGCCTAAAATGGATTACAAAGATTTTTCCAAATCTCAGTACCCTGTATATCAAATTTCGAGTCTGTAGACTGAAAATTGACAGAGTTATTGCATAGGGAAATGTACACAGACAGAAAGACAAACAGACAGACACTTTCACTTTTACAGATTCATAAAAAATTGGTATTTTTATGGTCCACCTCCACAAATGTTAAGAACGGCTTTCAGATTCCCCCCCCTCATGTTAAGAACGGCTTTCGGAATGAACACCATTGGGGGGGGGGCTTATTGGCCAAATTTAACTGATATTCGTTGTTAGCATACCCACCCACAAATACTATTAAAAAAGGGAGTTCAATGTCGGTTGCAGAGAAGTAGATTTATTTATCGCACGGAGATTTTCTGAAAACCAGTAAAAGTCGTCATTTTAAAGAAAATTGTGAAGGTGAACCTAAATGTAAATATTTACCAAAAAGTTATCCGCGCATGTAAGTTAAAAATGTTTGTAAAAGTGAGAAATTATTAATAAATGGGTTAGTTACTTTTCTTTTTAATATTCATGAAAAAAGTTGAGCCAACGTAAGTAAATAAATAAATAAAAAATGTTACATACGCATAGTTCTTTTCTAAGGGAGTGACTATTAAATATGCTGGCTGCCATGGAACTCAACGCCCAAGAAGTACATTTTTATAAAAAAGATTTTTTTTTAGATATAAAAAGTACTATTGTTGAATGTTATTCTTTCGATCGGAGAGGCACAATTAAAAAAAAAAAAAAAAAAAAAAAAAAAAAAAAGAGTAAAACGGAACGAAATTTAAATTTCCGTTTCATTTTGCAACAACCGTAAAACAGAGCATTCTCCGCAAGTTTTACCCAAATTACTTTTAACTATAAATAATTTTCTACTCGATGAATTTTCGTAATTTTTGGATATATTACTATTTTCGACAAACCAATTACGTAAGTACTGTTGTTTTTGCTTAAAACAACATATTTAAAAAATCGATCTGTCGACTACGCAAATAGATCACAAATGAGTAAGTAACCAAAATAAATTGTTTTTGAATAATTTTCCAACGGCGTTTCAGAAGTATAGGCGACTCTAAGTGCGACCATATCGGTGTCAGGTGAAAACCTACCTCGATGTGAAAATGTTCTCATTTCCATTACCAAACCGGAGTTCGTGCTTTTAGTTTAAATAAATAAGCAAATTGGCGTGAAAAAAATATGTGAAACTTTTAAACACTTTTTTTATTATTATTATTATTATTATTATTATTATTCCTTTTCAAAAATATATTTTACAGATTTATTTTAAACTAAAACAAAATGTCCGGTTTGATAATAGGAACATTTTCACATCGATGGCAGGTTTTCATCTGATACCGGTACTGTCGCATTTAGGGTCGCCTATACTTCTGAATAGCCTTTCCAAACTCTATTTCCTTAAAATTGATTTGTCCTCCCTCACTAGTAGCGTTTGCCATTAACGTTTAGGGACACAAGTATTATTGCTTCACGTGTGTTCTCAAAACACGAGGAAAACAATATTTTCGATCTCGGCACCATTTGTGACAACAAATAATAGTCGCACACAAAAAATTAATTTGCCTTTACAAAATTTTTTTTTCTTTTTGCTGTTGTTGTTTTCTTAACCACTAATCTCATTTATAGTAATAAAGTTGAAGAACCTTAAGGCATTTTCTGCACAGTTTACGAACCGTGCTAAAATAATAACGTTGTTATTTAGAAACCCATTCTTAACCTTTTTTGTTAACTATTCTGTACTTTTCCACAATAATTTAACAAATAAAAAGATGATAAAAATTGAATTTAACTAGAAAATCCTATCAAAAAATAGCACGATTAATAAACTGCAGAAGTACCAAACTTAAGATTCGTTATCCCAACCAAAAATAAGAAAGCATTGGTTCAACAAGAACAACCAATGTAATTTGCAAATAAACATAAAACATTAAAAAAAAAAATTAAAAAAATCATGTTAACGTTACCTTCTCCATGTTTTGCACGCTTTCGTTTAAACACGGGAGATAACTCTATCTTACTAATAAATTTATTGCCTTCTGGGATGTATGTACTCAACGTTGCCTCGGTTGTACTTTACTTCTAGTTTTGTTTAACGCATTTTTTTTTTTAATCTCTTTTTTTTATATAATAGGATTTTGATAGCTAGATTTAATTAGTACTGCATCATTTTATCATTAAATTATTAATTGAACCGAATTGTCATATCAAATTCTCACTAATTAAAAAAAAAAAAAAAAAAAAAATTTAAGGGGTTAACACAAATCAAGGCCCGGAGGCCACTGGAGGATAAGCTTTAACGTGTGCATTGTAGCCATTTTGAACAGTAGCGTAGTAATTGTTTGTGGTGGAAATTTGGTATGATTAGATTATTTACGAGGACGGTTCAATTTGTTTACGTTGAACTTGAAGACGATAATATTGTTGTCAACTGAAAAGCAGAGCAGGAGCGGAACAGAGTTCCGCAGGTGGCCAGTTCCAGGAAAGAAGCTTTGTTGATGGAGTCCACGTTTAGGTTTAAGCACTGATAGAGAGTGGGGGAATTTATTCATAAGGCTAGACGAATGTTTTTTGTGAAAGATTGACGGGTTTGATGTATGTGCTCCATTTCAGATCAGGAATGAAGGTTAGACTAAGAAGCTTGTCTAAACATGGAGCGTCCTCAAGGCAAGTGCCGTTCATTTTAATCGGGGCCTGATGTGAGTCAAAGTGTTGATGATGTTAAGAAAGAAGCTTGGTTTTAGATGAATTAAAATTAACCAGCCACCCTTTCCTCCATTGCACCACATGCCCAAGATCAGAGGAGAGAGAATTAGAGAGATCTTGACCATTTCCGTGTTGCCATAGATTGTACCTATTTACTATGCCTCCCCATGGGACAGAGTTAGACACCAGGGTCGTTTTTTAACGTGGAGAAAAGGTACAAAAATAAAAATTGTCTCAGTCATGAAGGATTTCTCCTCCACCGAAAGAGAACAAGAAATAGAAGTGCAGCATCTGAAGAACAGATGGTATTTATTTACTCCCCCACCGAGCAAATTAGGCACAAGGCCAATTTTTAATGTGAGGAGTGAAGGGTGGGGGAAGGGAAAAAGGGGACCAGCTCCCGAGAGGTGGGAAATGGGAGCTGGTTAAAGGTCAGGCATGTGGGGTTGCCCCCACATCTGGTCTTTGCTAGTCATAGCTAGTCATAGCTAGTCATAGCTTGCAGCATCTGAAGAACAGATACTACACTTTGATCTTGTTTATATATTTTATTGAGAAAGAAAAAATTGAACATAAAAAACGTACAAAAAATTCAATTCAACAAAATTAGGCACAAGGCCCTACAAGAAATTGGGAGGGGGAGGGTACAGGGTCTTTTTGACTATGTAACAGATGAGACTTTGAAGTCTTACTCTTGACTGGCAACATTTATCAAAATACCTCAATCACTCTGTGGATCCTAATCTAACTAATAACCCCAGCGTTCAATGTAAAATTTAACTATGTACAATTTGTATATTCATTTCTGTATGTTGTGTGTGCATTTTTTTGTGTGTGCGTGTGTGTGTGTGTGTGTGTGTGTGTGTGTGTGTGTGTGTATGTGTGAGAAAATAAAGTGCGATTTCATTAGAAAGAGTTCTTGAATTAATTGGCATAAAATGTTCGTGGAGTGGGAAAAAACTAATGAAAATGTTCATTTCAAAAATAAGGAAAAAACTACTAATGTGTTGTTAGTAAGATCCCCCCTGTACTATTCTATGTGGCTAGATCCCCCACTGTTTTCCGGGGAACCGAAAACAAGCAGAGCATCCCTAATGGGGGTTGGGGAAGTCGCCTTAATGGAGGTGGGAGAAAATAAAGCAACGGATTTGATCTTGTCCCAAAGGATGTCAACAAATGATCTAAGAATGTGATTTTGGAGATCATTGATAAAGATCAGGAAGAGAGTTGGATCCAGTATGGATTAAAGTAACATTTTAATATTAATATTTATAAAATTATTGTTAAGATAATAATTTTAAATTTAATATTAATATTTATAAAATATTGCTGAGGTAATATTTATAGATTAGACTTTTTAATTCGTTAAAAATGGGCAAAAGTTATAGCCCATTGACTAAGAATGAGTGCTTTATGCCAAATTGATAGCTGAACATGGTTGAATTTGTGCTCATTGTTGTATTAAATATTTATCTCTATTGATCTCTTACTATACATCGAACAGATATCATAATATTTAGTTTGCTGCACCTTATCAAAACAAAGGTCCTTTAGCGGTAATGCTTGTTTGCATCCCTAATAAAATAATTGATTTGTTAAACACAAAGCATGGAATAAACAACAACACCTTTTATAAAACAACGAAAGGATTTTATTGGGCAGCAGAAAGTTGGACTGTGTCTGTTTGAGAGAAAGAAGGGATAGAAAGTGTGTGATGTCAGGCAGTGGTCCTTTGTAGAGTCCCAAAATGGCCAGTAGCTATCTTTAGTGAAAATCGTCTATGCTGGAGTGTCCAGTGAACAAAGACTAGAGAAGAGGGAGATAGGTGTCTGTTTTCAATGTGTGTCCGGTTCTCTCTGCTCGCTAACTGAGCGAGGCTTCCAAAGGGACTAAAACAGTTTCTTTGTAGACAGATGAATCAATGCACCCTGTCAGCTGATTGGTCAGTGTATGGCCGAATTGCTCAATAATCGAGCATTGATTCGCGAAAGAAAATAGATCTTTATTTGTTACTGTTACACCCCCCTGCTTCGACAGAAATCCGACAGAGAAAAAAGTAGATGTTGTAAAAAACAGAAATACCAAATAAAAAATGACAATTCAGTTTACAGACATTTTTTTTTTTTTTTTATGAAAAAATGTTCTTACCTTTCGTTGAGAAGTTTTGTTCTTTGCTGAAGAAGAAAAACTGTTTGTGGGGAAAAAATGTTTATCTTTTAGAAGCAAAATATGTCGTTTCTGTGAAAAGTATTTTTTAAAAGCTGTTTTAGAACTCAGTAGGTGCAAGTCGAATAAATGTATCTCTTCTATGCATGGGCAAGTATGTAGCAGACGCAAATAGACCTCTTTCTTCTTGCACATATTCCTCCCTGATTGAGTGATGTGGCCATACACTGGCCAATCAGAGGAGTAGCGCATGAATATTTTTAACCCCCAAGGACCTGACAGCTTCCGGTCCTGAGAAGAAAAAACTCTCTCTTACTCCACCAGCTTTCAAAGGGACTAGACCTTTCGCTTCTCTGCTCCTACTAGGTATCAGACGACAGCCACCGGCTGTAACTACCTAGTAAGCAGTGAAGTTCCGAACCTTCCTTCCTTCTTTTCCTCCTTCGAGTTTAATGCCTTTCTAAATAAATCTTTTCCTTGTTAAGTTTAAGAAGTGGTTTGTTGTTTGTTCGGAAAATTGTGTTAAATTATTTTATTAGGGAGTGCCTTAAAAGCACCAAATAATAAATCCCTAAAAGCATATATTTCTATGTTTGATTACACTAATTTTTAAAGTTTTGATATGCATATGGATTTACCTTATATGGCAAAAATAATGCTGGAGGGATTTTGTTTGATGGCACCCAAGTGATATATACATTTTTAAGGTTTAAAATCACTACTATATATTGGGTACAATATAATAACCAATAGAGAATTGGCTTTATAATAATAAATACAAAATCTGCATAAATCTATATATTAATAGAATAGCGTGTATGTTATTTATTTTGTGTCATGCTTACATCAAAAGCAATTCCGAGTGACTGTCATTTAATTGTTATGGACTTCCATTTCTTGTAATAAATAATTTTACCAAAAATTCTGCATAAGTTTTGGTTTCGGTTTCGATTATAGCTGAAGGAACTCAAATTATATATATATATATATATATATATATATATATATATATATATATATATACTTGCAGTTTTGCTCAGGCCCTATGTATTGTTCATAACTTTATGTACATATGTATATATAATATGTTTATGTATATATATATATATATATATATATATATATATATATATATATATATATATACATATATATATATATATATATATATATACATATATATATATATATATATATATATATATATATATATATATATATATATATATATATTTATATATTAAAAAGTTTGACTCATGTCAGGTAACCTACATCTAACATTTCAAGTGTTTAGACCCAAAATTGCCGGAGGAGTTGGTAGAGTCTTCAAAGGTCAATTCTTTCAACTTTGATCTCTTGGCAGCCAAATTTTCGCCCAAAACTGATTAAAAAGCTTGCTGCATGTCTGAATACCCTTTTATGTAAAATTTCAAATGTTTAAACCCAAAATTTTCTGAATAGTTTGCTAGAGACTACAACGGTCAAATCTTTTGAACGTTGGCCCCTTGGCAGACAAATTTTTGGCCAAAAACCGATTGAAAAGCTTGCCCTACGTCTGAATACCCTTTATGTAAAATTTCAAATGTTTAGACCAAAAATTGGCTGAGTAATTTGGTAGAGACCGCAGAGATTAATTTTTTAAAAACTTTAACCTCAATTTTGACCTCTTAACATTTATTTGTTTAGGCCCAAAATTGGCAGAGGAGTTTGGTAGTTTTCAAAGCTCAAATTGTTGAACTTTGACTTCTTGATAGCCAAATTTCTGGCCAAAAACTGATTAAAAAGATTTTCCCAAATCTCAATACTCCTTATGTTAAATCTCGAGTCTGAAGACTGAAAATTGACGGAGTAGTTTGGTAGGGAATTGTAAACACACAGACAATTTCACTTTAATATATATATTAGCAGTTTGGCCCGGCTTTGCTCGGGCCTTATGTACTGCTCATAACTTTCCATGCGTGTGAATACACTTTATGTAAGATTTCAAATGTTTAGACCAAAATTTGTCTGAGTAATTTTGTAGAAACCGCAGAGGTCAATTTTTTAAAACTTTGACCCCAATTTTGACCTCTTAACATTTATTATTTTGGTCTCAAATCAAAATACAAAGTTTTACCCATGCCCAAGTTACCTACATCTAAAATTTAAAATCTTTAGACCCAAAATTGGCGGAGGAATTTGATAGAATCTGCAAAGGTCAACTCTCTCAACTTTAACCTTTTGACAGCCAAATTTTCACCCAAAAACTGATTAAAATGCTTGCCACATGTCTGAATATCCGTTATGTATAAATTTCAAATGTTTAGACTCAAAATTGGTTATGTAGTTTGCTAGACACCACAAAGGTAAAATCTTTTGAACTTTGACCCCTTGGCAGCTCAAATTTTCGACTCAAAACTAATGGAAAAGTTTGCCCTATCTCTGAATACTCTTTATTTAAAATTTCAAATGTTTAGACTGTAATTAGATGTAATTAGATTGTAAATTAGAGAGTAATTTGGTAGAGACCACAGAGGTCAATTGTTTTTAAACTTTGACCCAAATTTTGACCTCTTAACATTTATTTTTTGGGCTCAAATCAAAAAGTTTGATACATGTTCAAGTAACCTACATTTAAAATTTCAAATGTGTTGACCCAAAATTGGCAGAGGAGTTTGGTAGAGTTTTCAAAAGTCAAATCGTTGAATTTTGACCCGTTGGTAGCCAAATTTCTGTCCAAAACCCAATTAAAAAGATATATATATTTCTTTTTTTTCTTTTCTCTTCACGCGTTTCGGTTTCGATTCAAGCTGACGCACCCAAGTCATATGGATATATTTTTAAATTTTGAATTTTATAGTATATAAAATCGATAGAATATTGACTCTATAATAATAAATACGCAATCTGCATAAATCAAAATATCATATTCAAGTGTATTTTATGACTGGGCTACGCTGGGCGTCCCTGCTTGCTTAGGTAAATACTTTTGCAGTTTTAACAAAAGAGCTACAATGATATCAGGGTGTCTACATTTATGTTGAACATCCACAGAATGCCAACATCAATATATTATATATGAAAGAGTCCGCTGTGGAATTTCCACAGGTTCCGCTAGTTAAAATATAA